>NC_143397.1:3853488-4454113 GCF_052110815.1 Crocodylus siamensis
TTGCAAGAACAGGCTGCTAATTTTCTTGGCTAATAGTAAAATGTGAAATCAGCTTGACTAATTCTAGGCCCAGATGTGGAATGCGGGCTGGTGTTGGGAGGCTGCTAATTTTACTCTTTCATTCCTGCATGCGGGTTGAATGCGGTTAGGCATTTTTACCAGCTTTCCCACTATCATTTGGAAAGCTCAGATTTCTGCCTTTTTTTATTAGCAGTAAAAAAGATTGTGGCTTTGCTTTGTTGTTTTACTCTTTACTGTGCCAGCCTCCTTGGTCACAGCATGCTTCTGGAGGGATGGCTGGCTGACATGCTCCCTCTGCTGGATGACTTGTTCTGTTGTAGTCAGAATATCCTGGGCATTTATACACATATGTTTTTGACCCGTGATGTGCCGGAGATCCGGTAGGTCGGAGCAGACTCGATTAATTGAGTCTGCTCCCCATGCAACCTGATGGTCACTGCTGTACTGCGTTCAGTTGTACAAGTGGCAAAATGCGTGTCAACACATAAAATGGCAGTGGTGTGCTTTTGAACTAAAACACCTTCAATGTGTTTTAGTTCAGAAGCACGCTGCTGCCACATTCTCAGCCCTGATGTGCATTTTGCCACTTAGACAACTGCATGCACCGCAGTGCTGGGCACTTTTAAAAGCACCTAATATTGCGGTGCAAGCAAGTGTACAAATGCCAGGCATTCAGAGGGTCGTTTGGGTCCTTATCTTGGTCTTTGTTAAAGGTTGGCTCCCTGGGGTTACTCTCATTCCCCCCAAAAAATGGGTCGTTTATGTGCCCCGTCTTTCCTTATCTGCGCTGTTTTCCACAAGACGTGCACAGATTCATCTCTCCCTCATTTGTACTTTGTGCCCTTGCCAGCTTCTGGGAGGCATCTGCCTCCCAGACAGTCATGCTTGGCATCAGAGAGGGGGCACCTTGACCTTTTAATGCCTTTTTTATACAGGTTCTTTAAATGGGTAAGGTGACCACATGGGACAGTGTGAAATCTGGGACACTGCCCCCCTCTGCAGGCTGCAGGGTGGAAATGGTGGTGTGTTAATAATCCATTATTCTTTACTTCACAGGTGTTAGTAATCACCTGTGAAGTAATAATTCGTGTCAATGGGAAATTTAGCTGTCTGCTGGGGCTTGCTATTTCATAGCTCCTGCCACTCTGCCTCCCTGCCCCAGCCAGCCAGGACCAGCCTTCAGGACTGTCCCTGCCAATCTGGACCATATGGTCACCCTACAAATGGAGAGCTTGAGTATCCAGCTCAGTAAACCTGATGTGCTTCACTGGCATTGCATTCATTTGGAGGAGGGCAGGGAATAGCATGTAGGTCTGGGGAGTTACCAACTCAGTTGCTCCCAAAATGCATAAAACTGTTTGTTTTCAAACTGGAAATGTACTTCTCACCTGCACACAAATTGCACAAGTCAGATGTGCTACAGTACAGTGACCTGCTTTGTAATTAGAGGGTAAAAATCCAAGTAATAAAAGCTAGGTCTTGATAGAACCACTTCAATGTCTCTGCCTTTTGATATGGAAAACAAACTGTCCTTGGATGACCTTGTGACACTTGAGTTGCATGTTGTTCCAGAAACCAGCCTCTATATAATACCCACCCCTAATCCTGTCCTGTGACTGCAGGAGGGCTAAGGAGCACTACTGTTTTTTCTGCTTTTTGAATCCATAACAAGGAGACTCATTTCCTTACTTCACTGTCCAGTCTGTAGCCAAACCATTCTCTTTTTTTCCTCTGTAATACAAGTTATGACCTTGTTTTCTGTCCATGATGTTAAAATTCTAGTCCAAGTCCTTATTCTGTATCTTGGCTATAGTTTCATAGTTTCATAGTAGCTAGAGTCGGAAGGGACCTAGGTAGATCATCTAGTCCGACCCCCTGCCTTAGCAGGAAAGAGCACCGGGGTCAGATGACCCCGGCAAGGTGCTCATCTAACTTCCTTTTAAAAATCCCCAGGCTAGGAGCCTGCACCACTTCCCCTGGAAGCTGGTTCCAGGCCCTAGCCGCCCTGACTGTGAAGTAGCGCCTCCTAATATCTAATCTAAACTTCCCCTCCGCCAGTTTGTGACCGTTATTCCTGGTCACTCCTGGCAGCGCACGGGGGAACAGGGACTCCCCCAATACCTGCTGATCCCCCCTGACCAGTTTGTAGCAGGCCACAAGGTCCCCCCCTTAACCTTCTCTTGTGGAGGCTAAACAGGTTCAGGTCCCGTAGCCTATCCTCATAAGGCCTGCCCTGCTGACCCCTGATCATACGAGTGGCCCTCCTCTGAACTCTTTCCATATTGTCCACGTCCCTCTTGAAGTGTGGCGCCCAGAACTGGACGCAGTACTCCAGCTGCGGCCTGACCAGTGCCGCATAGAGGGGGAGGATCACCTCCCTGGACCTGCTCGAGATGCATCTGTGGATGCATGACAGGGTACGATTGGCCTTCTTGACTGCCTCCCCACACTGCCGGCCCATGTTCATCGTGGAGTCAATGACGACTCCAAGATCCTTTTCCGTCTCCGTGCTGGCAAGAGGGGAGTTCCCCAACCTGTAAGTGTGGTGCCGGTTCTTCCTCCCCATGTGCAACACCTTGCACTTATCAGTGTTAAACCCCATCCTATTCTCATCCGCCCACCGTTGCAATCTGTCAAGGTCAGTTTGTAGCCTATTGCACCCTTCTAGTGCACCCACATCCCCCCACATCTCCTCTTGTCATTGTAAATTGTAATTGTAATTGCTATTGTAATCTCCTCTTGTCTAAATCGGGGATGGTCAACCTGTAGCCCAAGTGGCCAGGGGTAGCTTCTGTGTGTGGTGCACTGCAGACCAGGGAGGGGGTAGGCAGCCCAGTGACTGATAGAGCAGGGATTCCAGAGCAAAGCAGCTAATTGGGCAGGGGAAGGAAATCAGAGTGACATTTGGAGAAGGTGGGGCCAATTTGTGGCACACCTGCCAAAAAGGGTCAGCTTCCACTGGTCTAAATCATGATGTCTCTCAGCCTTCCTAGCCATTCATCATATGGTGATTTATTGCCTTGCCTACATTACTCCTTTTGTTTCCCTTCCCTGGCTTTCATCATGCTCAAGCACCTTTTCCCTTCCAAGGTCCTTCATAACACTCTCCCTCTACCCTGTTGGCTTATACAGTGTAATAGTTGCCACTTCCTCTGCAAAGGATGCCAGCCTTGTTCATCCATTCAAGAGTCTCTCACTCTTCCCTGTGCTGCCTTCTGTGCCCACCCCCCTTTGCAGGCAACACCTTAACTGAATTGATTGGTCTACACCATCTCTTTTCGGACTCTATCTCAAGCCACGGTTCTGCTTCGATGCCAGCAAGTCAGTCAGTCAGCCAGCATTGGATTGTCCGTTGGGACTAGTGGGTATCATTTATTTAAATGGGCATCATCCAACAGTGCATTCACTTCCCACAAAAACTTACTTTGATATTTTTTTTAATGCCCTCTGGTCCCTCATCTTATCTCTGACACTGCCCCTTGTAATATCGGATTATAAGCTTGGCAAGGCAGACATTGTTCTTATCTGTTTGTGCAGAGTTTGTCATGGCACCTTGAGGGAAATCACAGACTAATAGCATGAGAAGACAATGATGGTTAAGTTCCAAGCACATATCCCATTTCCATGGAGGACATGCTTAACACTGAGTCTTCTTCCTTTTGTTCTTTGTAGACGTGCATTTTATTAGGTCTAACTAACCTAGGGAAGTTCACTGAAATAAATCAAGTTGCACAAGGATACAGTGTCCCACTGGCCTTTCAGATGTTAATGATGGATGACTGAATTTCAGTATGCAGGTCAAGTGAGCGCCTGGGTATATTTTTAATTGAGGGCCTTCCTGGGATGTCACACATTAATGGCATAGATTGAGCAGGATGTTTCCCTTAGCATGCTAGAATTGTTCATCTAAACATCACACAGCACCAGTCTCTTGGAAAGGTAACTTCATAATGAGGCAATGATTTTTAGCTTGCATGCAGCGGAAAGTAGCATTTCCAGGGTGGGTGAAAAACAAGGCTATATCAGTTAGCTGTTTGGTCACTGAAACTTTTCAGTGGTACAGCGCCATACTTGATTGTGGCTTATTTTGTTTCATTGTCAGCACCTCCACCAATTTTTAAAGCCAGTGTTTGAAAAAAGGTACTGCATTTCTGCCCAGCTTTGATAAATTCTGCTTGCTGCGTTTGTGATCTGACCAACCTTAAACTTGCTTGCAGTGGTTTAAAAGAGAATGGGGGCTGAGGTGGTTGCTGTGGTTTGTAGATGATGATTTTTTTTATTTCTGATAAAAGGTACGTGTAGATTTAGACATACACAGCAGATCCTTATCTCAAGGAGCTTATGCTTTGCAGATGAGACTTTACAAGAGTTGGGTGATATGGGAAGAAGGAAGGAGGATTATGGAAGTTGCAGAATGTTATTTTAGTTCCACACAAGCCAGTAGTGCCTCTCTCTTTGTATTGAGCTTGGTGAATGTGCTTTTTATAGCTAGGAGTTGTTTGCATTTGGTAAGTAATGCTGTTTATACAAAAACCTACAATGAGGGTTGGAATAATCAGTTCCCAAAATCGGTGAATCTTGAGGAAGGACTCTGAGGAGGAGGTGGAGGTTGTACGAAGACTGTGGAGGATGTTCTGGGGAGGTGGAGGCAGGCGAAGGTCCAACGGCACGAGGAAGCTCGGTAGAGCGTTGGTGTGTGTGGGAGCCACATAGGCAAAGTGGAATTTGAAAGGACTGGACTCCACTACGAGGGCTTGTGTGGGCAGTAAGACCTGCAGGTGCATGCAGAAGTACAGCAAAGTGACAGGAAGAAACTATAAGGAATGTTATTTGTTAAAAATCGACCAGTGAAGATCATGAACCTGCTATGAAGAAAATAAAAGGATATTGGCAAAGTTGTGATGAAAAGTTGTTGCAAGAATTAGTCCTAAATTTCCTAGTACCCATGTGTTGCATGTTTATGGATCAGTTGGAATATTCTACCTTGCCTTGAGAGACCCCGTGTCCCTGAGCCCTGCCTGTCATGTTAGGTGTGCTTGAATTCCTCTCTGAATGGTTTTTTTAACTTGCAGCTACTTCATCAGTTCCAGTGTCTAAGACAGAGCCCTCACCCTCGCTGCCTACTGCAGGGTCTCTTCCCAGCGTGGCATCCACCACTGCTTCGCTTCTGCCTTCAGCACCGCAGCACACGGCAACATTACCCAGCTTGCCTCAGTCCAGCGACTTGGCCAGCAGCTCGCTCTCCCAGTTAAGCAGGTACAGTAGGATATGTGAGGAAGGGAATACCGGCCCTGTGTGCAAGATGGACAGAGCGAGTTGGTACTACAGCTTCAGAGATTGGGATCCTTATCTTGTTGTGATGTAAATTAGGACAGGAATCCAAAAAGGACCAAGGTCATGATTCTGGTGGCAAAATGTGAACTGCATAACACCTGTCTGTGGTAGTATATTCGCAGATCACTGCACCTGGAGTCTTATGTAGATCTGAAAGCAATATTGTGTTAGAGACCATGTTACTTTAAAAGGAGACTCTTGTATACAGCTCCTGGTCTGTGTTTTCCCCACTTTTTTTTCATAGTACCTGCTGTTGATTTGGCCAGTATTTTCCTTCCATCTATTCCTGTCCATCTGTGCAGCAGTGTTGATAGGCCAAATGAAGCCTTGCCACCCGTTTTGGTTCCTATGATCTGATATTTGCCAAGATGCCTTGGCTTGAGTCTGTGGGATCTCTCATTCCAGGGTGATCTCCTAGCTGAGGACTGGCCAGACCAAAGGCTTCCAAACCCCAAGATCAGATGAGAGCAAGCACATTCAGTCTGGTTTAGCCAATACTTCGTCAGGTGTAAAAGTCCAGTCCTAGGCAACTTTTCTGACTCGTTTTAAATATTTTAATTGTAGCTTTATCCTCACTACTCACATTTTTTAAAAGGTTGGGGTGGGGAGGAAAGTGTTGGTTGAGACTCGGGGTTGAGAGTGGCTCTTGCTCAGATATTTCCTTGAGGAAATGTGAAAACTAGGATTGCTCTGGAAATTCAGTCCATCATGGTTTTGGTTCTTGTGTGCTAGCTGTTCGAGTCCCACTGCATACGATTAAGACTTTCATTCTCCAACATAAGAGATCCTGATTTCTGCACCTTATTTCTAGAGTCTAGCTGTGGATTGCATAAACCCTTATTGGTCTTGTCCATCTCTCAGTGAATGGTCATTGCCCTTTTGTACTGATGCCATGGTATTAGAGGAAACCCCACGTAATGAGTATTATTCCATTCACCCTAGAAAAATCTCTGGTTCTGTGGTAGCACCTTACCTTTGAAAGGACCCCAAACCACTTGGCAAGGCTGAGCTATGCACTTTGGTAGCCATTCAGGTTTGGATTGGGCGGTGGTAAATCTTTTGAGCAACCTGAAAAAACGGTGATGCCTCACTTCCAAGCACATACCTGACTTGTATGTGCAGACAGCTCTGGAGTCTGAGTCTTTTCAGTTGCGTGTCTCATGATGAATCTGAATCTCTCTAGGGAATATGCGTCCTAAACTACTTATGCACGACGGACCCACTTTTTTCTTCTGGCACGTTGCTATCCTGATAGCTGCAGTATGGGAAGGGCATCAGAGAATGGGAGTGAGACTGCCAGGCCTTGTGGGATTCTCCAGCTGCCAAAAGTAGCCAGCCCTCTGCCAGGCTATGTCCCTTGCACTTAACTCGGCCTTGTGACTAGTCATGAGCATCTCCAAGAAAAGTCTTGAAGTATTTAATTGTATTTAGGGCAATTCTCTTCCCTCCTTTTGATGCGAGTGGGTCTGCTTTATTGTCATACCTCTGATAGGAAGGAAACATGAAGGTGTTGTGAGACGACCCAGTTTGAAGTTAATTTCCTTCTCCGGTTTGTGGCTTTGTATTCTCATTTTGGGCAAGTTCTGATTTTTTGCACCTGGAGTAAAGGTGTAGCTGCTTGTCACCAGAAACACTTAAGAACAAGCTTTCTCTACCTAGCACAGGGGCTTTTATAAGACTGCCACTTGGGACAGGCCTTCCTGTTGGCATTCAGGCTAGGAGGTTGAGAGTGGTCTGTTGTACGTAGAATGAGGTTGCTTCTTAAAGCTAGGTCCTTTACAAGAGTCTATGCCAACATTTTCTTAGCAGAGGAGTGTTTTCACCAGGAATTAAAAGGATGTTGAAGGTAAAAGTAATTGAGCTGCAAACCTCCTGTGCTGGAAATAGCAGAAGTGTAAATCAAGGAAGAAAAACTGCAGTACAGGGTAGATGAGCTGGTCAAAAGGTTAAGGTCAGGAGTTTGAATGTGGTTGGCTGTCTGGAAAATATAGACATTGGGAAAGCAGTTTTCCTTCTGCTATACACACTTCACAACTAGCAGGAGGCATGGAGATTTCTTCCCTTAATTTTTGCTAAGGGGCTTCTGAGGAGGAGATTTAGTCTGATGGAGGGCTGTTCTGATGGTGTGTGAAGCAAGTAACTTACCACTTGTTTGCTTGTCTTCCAGTGCCGAGATCTTCTTTTATGATTTTTTACCTGTCCCGAAAAGACAGCGTGTCCTCATTGTAAACAGGGAGTTATTTGGGCCTTTAGAAATAAACAGTTTTATTAAACAAGGTTAACTACGTTTAGAAAGTGGATGCTTTCCTGCAGCAGTAGAAATTAGACAGACTTAAAGTTGCTCTGGTATCTTCTGATACCTGTAAACACCTGTTCAGCCACTGGTTTTTCTTGAACTGGTCTTTGCTGAAAACTCTAACTGTATCTTTTAATTATCTTTCTACTTGGGATGTCCTTTGTGGATATAACATGTAATGGATATCTTACTGTGTTCTGATTTTTTTTTCTTTTTTTTTCTTTTCCTCCAGGCTTTTAATTTGTTTAAATAGTTTAGAACATTCTTGTCAAACTGAATGAGTTTTCTGTGCACGTACTCTGAGTGCAAGGTAGTTTTGGGATGGTATTATCTTGGGGCATTTAAACATGTAGTTCTTTTCCAGCACCACACTGGACATCTGTCGCTTTGGAGCAGACACTATCAATCAAGTCTGCTCTGCACATGAGCTCAGGCAAACTGCACTGCGTCACGTGCAGTTGTATAAGTGGTGAAAGGCGCGTCAGCGTGTGGGAAGTAGCAGCGGTGCGCTTTTGAACTAAAGCACCTCCAAGATATTTTAGTTCAAAAGCGTGCCACTGCCATTTTCTCAGCACGGATAATGCATTTTGCTGCTTATACAACTGCATGCGTTGCAGCACTGGGCACTTTTCAAAGCATCCGGCACTGTGATGCATGCATGTGTAAAATTTCCTTGGTTTTGAAACTGAGTTTCCCATGTGGTTCAAGTGAATGCCTGGATTTTCATTCTTCAGGAGAGGGATTGAGACTCCTGGCAGGCTTGTGGTTAATATTGTGAGCCTTAATTAATGGGGCTGTTGCCATGCAGGTTGCAGTGGTGTGGAATTGTTACTTTTGGAATGATGTAAAAAAAAAAAAAATTATTCACCCAATATGTGCAGAATTTGCAAGTTGCTAATGAGCAATGTTTTAAACATCCATTGCAGTGATTTTCCTCATGGTGCTGTGAAAGGGAGGGGGAACTGAATTGCTGTTCTGCATTGTAAGAAGCTCTTCGATTTCATGTTGCTGTTACTTCCAGAACTGTTTTTTCTGTATAGCGGTACCATTTCTCCACAGTGTGTAGCTTTAAAAAGGGAAAATACAAGTTTTACAAGTAGTTTTTAAAAAAAAAAAAAAAGTTCCTTTTAGGCATCCAGGTGGGAGAAATTCACTTTCTAAATTAGTGGTTCTTTAATGCTTCGCAATTTGTCTTTCTAGTTCCCTCTCCAATCATCAGAGCAGCCTCTCCTCTGCCTCAGCATTGTCTTCGAGTACATCACATGCAGTAAGTCCCATTTCACATCTTAACAGCTATTAGTCAGCTTAAAAACATAAGTGCCATGCTCCGTCTGACCATCTCCAGCACTGGGAAATAGTAGGTTCTTAAGAGGGAAAGTATATGAGCAGGGCAGGTCTAGTATGATCCGTTCCCTGTCAGACTCTCCCTGGCATCGACCACTGTTGTTTGAGGGATGTCAGAGAATACATCCATGATTGTATGGGCTGAAAAATCCCTCTCTGAATTTGTATAGGTCCTTATCTGAACCTGATCA
The DNA here is from genome assembly GCF_052110815.1 of Crocodylus siamensis. Classification (NCBI taxonomy): domain Eukaryota; kingdom Metazoa; phylum Chordata; order Crocodylia; family Crocodylidae; genus Crocodylus; species Crocodylus siamensis. Next base: position 3,862,675 of record NC_143397.1, read on the forward strand.
GGCTGTCTGCCTCTACAAACTTTTGTGGCAATGAGTTCATGGGAGGGAAGGGATGGGGAGAAGGGGTTGAAAAACAATCCTCCAACCCTCATCTTTATTTTAAACCACCTTCCTGCTAATTTTTTCCCCTAGTAACATTTTAAAATGCCTCTCATTTTAGAGTCCAGTGCATGAACTAATAGTTGATCAGATAAGAGCTTAATCTCATGGAGAAGGGAGCTTCCTAGTTCTTGCCTGTAGCACTGGTGGCTTGTGATAGTGACATTTTTAAGGTCTAACCTGAGCTTTGCTGATATCCTTTGAGCAAGTATAACTGCACATTTTCACGTCAGGGAGCAAAGAAGTCTTTTTTTTTTTTTCACAAGCCGTATTAAAAATTATTTTTTTAGCAGCGGCTGTTAGGCTACTGCTAACTGTCCAAACTGTGGAGCACAGATTGTAAATGACAAGGTTGGAGGTCTGATAAATATCTGATTGTGACAAGGGCTGATAAATGCCACATAATACATCATTCTGGAATGTATCACAGGGGCATTGCAATCACCTGCCCAGGTCAGTTCAAGGCAGTCAGTCTCATATTCAGTGTTTGAAATGCAGTTGCCCGAGCTCTAAACTGAGCGATGCTGCACCATGATGTGGGGGGGATGCTTCTGTGTATGCAGCCCTGGAAGGCAGTGTACAGGTTGGTGACAGTTAGCCCAGGATTGCCTGATAGGGGTTTGTAGCATTGTTTATTGTGTTTGAAGCCATTACTCCATCCATAGGCATCAAGTATTTTGCAGTCTCATTCAGCCAGAAGTTCCTGCTTCTCATTCTCTGAGCTTAGCTTTGCCATTAATATAGTGAAGCCACCGTGCTACAATCTGAACTTGATCAGCTAACTAACAGGATTAAGACTTGGTGGGACTGACTGGTATCCAGAAGGCCCTTTTCAGTTCTGTGATCCTGTAACACCTGGCATGCATGACAGTTTATTTAACATATCCCTTCCTTTTACAGATAAGGGCATCACAGTTTGATTTTTGTCTGTATTTTTTTCTTGATTTTTGTGAGTGGCCTGGAGAAATGTATATTAGTTGGGTGTGTCATCTTTTGAAAATGAGTATGTGAACCTCTTGGTTCTTCCTTGGATAGCAGAAGAGCAATGTTATCTGAACTCAGATGCACATTCAGTTCAGCAACAAAAATGACCACATTAAATGCAGTACAAAGTCATCTGATTTCCAGGGTATAATTCCACCTCAAACCTAGTGACCTTCTGTTTCAGTCTCATGGTGTAGGTTTCTACAAACTATCCCAAAGGAGTTTCAGTCTATAACAGAATTGCCTAATCTTTATGTGAATAATGTAGATGCAATTGCTAGGTTTCTCTTGCATGGCCAGCCTTTTCTTAAGACATTTGGATGTATTTGTTTTTAAAATCACCATCTTGCAGCCTGGCTGGTTTGCTTGGCGATTCTCATTCTTTTTGTCTCCTTTCCAGCATACTAGTGTTGAGAACACAACTTCGCTCCAGCCCTCAACAACATTTTCAACTGCTTCAACCTCAGCCACTAGCACCACCTCCTCGGTTGTCAGCATGGCAAGCAGTATGAACACTACAAACAGCCTTGGCCTGAGCGTTACCAGTGTGTCTATGCCAGCTGCTACGACGCGGGCAGCCCCTTTAGTGTCTTCAGGTTTGCAATATTAACAGATCACATGGATAGAAAGAGGACTTCAACCTGCCAGGCTGTCAGTTGAGCACCTCACTGGCAATAACCACGCTAAGAAATATACATACTTGAAAGACTTTCATTTTTCAGCTTGCCTTATTGCTGCTCTCTGAAATAAAGTTCCCTGCTTTTCTGTGTTGGGCATATTTGATAGGTAATATTTAGCACTTTTGTAGCATGTTCCATCTATGGAGAGCTGTAGAGACTGGTACCAGAGCTGCTTTTGAGTTTTGTAAGTTTGGACCAGTGCGGTTGCTTAGTTGGCAATCAGCTTAGTTGCAAATTACTATTAGCTTCAACGTGTCACTCTTGTTCTGCAGCCTAAATTCATTTGGCAGTGTCAGAGTCCACTGTAATTGATAGGTTAAGGTGTCCCGTACAAGAGAGAAGCCAACTAAATGGCATTCTGGTCCAATCACATACACAAGGGTTTTCTTCTCTACCCTTCTTGCCCATACTCTGTCTTTGGAGTTTCTAATTACTGGCCAAACCAAAGTGCATTTCTTCCCCCATGCTTCTTAGCACCACTTTATAGAGATTTATTTTCTGCTGCTTGGCGGTATTGGAAGTCAGTAAAGCACTGCAAAAAGGGAACTAACCAGCCTTGTCATCAGATCTGATTAGTGCTTTTCATTCCGCTGCCAGGGTTTGGGGAGGGAATTGGTTGATGACAGAGGAGGAAGCGAGAACAGTGAGTTTGACAATGAAAGTGGTGCTTGGCCTCTGCCTCTGAGAGGGGACCAGGAAAAGGAGATGTCATCTCCTTAATTCTTCCCATCATCTCAGACACCTGCAGACCTGGGAGCTGAGTTAATGTAACTAGGACTGATACCTCATGGGACTGTTTTCAGCACTTGAGGTCCTGTAGGATCCCATCTTTTGGTCTCCTTTCCTAGCAGGTGTCTTGCATACTGCTTGGGCCTTTTCCTCTTCCTGTTGCAAGCTTGCGCTTTCATTTGCTATCATCCTGCAAGCAAGCTAAACCCTGCTTTTTTGGAAGCTGTGATAGGGCAGCCTTGAGGGCTCGTCGGCAAACTCATTTTGGGGCTGGAGCCTGTGGCGGCAGTAGGGTGGGTATGAAGGTTTTGTTTAAGATGTGTTAAAATATTCTGTATTTTGGTTCTACAGGCAAAGCTCCCCCCAACCTGCCCCAAGGTGTACCACCCTTGTTGCATAACCAGTATATTGTGGGACCTGGAGGACTCCTGCCCGCCTACCCAGTAAGCAATTTCATTGTACCTGCCCTTCATTACTTTACCCCCTTGGTGCAAGTGGGCCCCTCCAGACCGGCTGCTGTGTCTATGCCAAGATGTTCTGTGTTGACACATGGTGCCTCTGGAATCCAGGACTCCTTGTTCCAGGTGCGGAAAGGGTATGTGAAATTATATTCTGAACTGGTTTCTAGAGTTTTGCTAAATTTGAAATGGAGCTTATAAAAACCCTTGGTAATTGGCTGGATTCTCCCTGCTGAAATCCAACAGGAGTTTTACCAGAAACTTCAGCAGGATCAGGGTTAGACCCTTTTGATCAAAATAAGATCATTTGGATAAAGTGTCTGACTTAGAGCTAGGTAATGTAGCAATGCTTGGCACCGGCTGTGGATTTGGTCATTCATATCTTAAAGGACTGTGCCTGGCTTGGTGTTGTCTGACTGTCACAGTTCAGTAGCCTTCCTTTTTATTCTCTGAGGCTGGAAACTATCCAAATGCCAGGTTTTTTCCTTCTGTACCTCCCTGCATATGACGAGGGGATGGTCGTTCTTTAGCCTAATTTACAAGTGAACAGATAATAGCTTGCAGATTCTCAGGTCTTTTTGCTGAGGCTTGGAGTGCCGTACCCTGGGGAGTAGTAACTGTAAATGATGCCATTTCAAGAGGCGGTGATTTACTCCAGTCACTGAATGCTGTATGATTTGGACAATTACCAGTAAGTTGTACCTGGGAGACTGGTACTGAAGAGTGTTTTAGTCGAGTGCAAACTTCAAAACACTGGTGTAACTGGAAAATTAGGTTCTAAGCATGACATGCCAACCAGACCTTAACTATACTGGCCCTTGGCATTGCTACTATACATCTGCTGTAATCTTTGGCCTTTATAGGTTAACTCAGACCTGAATTAACTTTAAATTAAAAACCACAAATTAGCCAATACTAGAGAAGAGTGTTATAATGTTGTTGTTTTTTTTATCTGTCTTTAAGCAGATTTATGGTTATGATGATCTCCAGATGCTACAATCCAGGCTGCCGATGGTAAGCAAATAAGCTAAATGGCTTAAGTTAAACGAGTTAACATCTCTAAATCGTTCTAACCAACACAAACCATTTCAGCTCATAAGCATTTTTAGCACTTTTCCCTGAGGATGTCCTGCTTGCAATAAGCTGCTGCTGTGTTTTAGTTGTTCTGGTATCTTCAAACTGTGTATACATAGAAGCTGTTAGATTTGTAACATACGAATACTACAAGCTTTCCATATTGCAAATTCGGTCACCTGAAATTAAAGGGCATTTCCCATTGGTGACCAGGGAAATCTTTCCTGATGGATGCTGGCAATGATATGAAATTTGAGAATCTGTTTGAAGTCTCTGAGAAACGAGACTTGGGGTCATGCATTCACCAAGCAACCGACCACAATAAATCAATAGGGAATGGAGCCTGGGGAAAGCGTGAGAGGTTTTCCATTGAGGGTGCAAATCTAAGTTCAGTACTTTGGTAGCCAATGATGGGTCATTGTTAATGACTTAGGAAATAAAGCGTCATAGTCTTTGCCTGAAGCAACAAGAGACTTCATGTGTATGAAGTGCAAGTTGTTGGTTGTACTGAGAGATTGGATCGGAAGAGCAAATATAGACACTATGGGAAACCTATGGGAAGCTGAGGAATTCTGGTGCAGCCAGATTTGAAAAGCAGTCCCCACCCTGAGTTCAAGGAAGAAAGGATATTGACCACCAGTGAACTGGATGAAATCAAAGAGAAGTCTTGGCAGTTGGTGATAGTAAGAGTTTAAGGCAGCAGTCTATACTACTGGCAGCAGATGAAAGCCTACAGGAGGTCACCCTTAGAGGAAGCTGAAGAGGATTTCAACATGACTAAAAGTTTTTTTTTCTTAGTCTTTGCAAGGTCTTCCACATGGAAATTATGGAAGATATCTCTGTAGATCCAATTACCCCAATGGAACAGAAATGTACAGGACATGTCTGTGAATGGTTACTCAGCCCAGATGACAAGAAAATCAAGCACATGCACAAAGATCCCCAAGCATTCAAGGAAGTAGTGTGATCCTCTTTGTGAATCCTCCAAGAAGAATGGAGAAGATGTTCTGGGAGGAGCAGGTGGCCAACTGGACATTTTACTGTCTTCCTGGGGCCAAGGCATGAGAGACAAATCTTGACTTGGATAAGGTTATGATGATGTGCAGGCAACCCTCTGGGATTAGTAATTTCAGCAGTAATGATTTTGCATCATAGACTGTAGATAACTTCTGTGAAGAAGAAGAATGTCCAGGAGATCTTCTGCTACATCCTTCAGACCCCATTGGGTGAGGGAAAGCAGAAGATGAAAGTGAAGTGCTGTATGGCTAGAGGGTATTTTGGTTTTGTTGGCCATCTGTCCAACTTCTTTAGAAAGATGTGTTGCACTGGTTGGCTTGTCTCGACTCTTGGAGGTATTGGAATTTGTTAATTTATGAGCATAAATGCCATCATTTTTGCTATTATGTGGTGGTAAGATGTGCATGATGAGAGTGTTAAAAATATTGATTATAATCTTTCAGCGCTAGTGAAGAAGAATCAGCAAAAGGGATGAGGGAGCATTACTGCAAAACCTGTCTTTGCCTGTTTCTGTATCTGAAGCCATGTCAACACTGATAGTTACGGTCAGCTTTTAAGGTGCACAGGAAGCTCATTTGCTTACTGATTGTACTGTAAATCAGTTAGCTGAACTCCGGCAACGCTCAAGTCTGACCTTGACAGTGCTGCTGAAGTTCAGTGTACGACATCCATCTAGGTGTACCCTTTTTTCCTCTGTTTGGAATGTACGTGAGTGAGCAGGTCTTGAGCAGAGGCACTTTATGACCCATAGTCTTGTAATACCCTGTTCTGGATTTCTGGCGCTTTTGCATTGCATTCCTAAAGGAGAGATGAGTGGTTTACAGACTTCAGTTTAGAAGCAAGCAGAATCTTTGGTACAGGTGAGATCTTTTTTATTAGAATTTTTTTGCAACTATCTAGCTGATCTATCATCTCTGCCAGTTCAGATTGCTTTTGCCTGTAGACCAACACAGTTGCAACCTGTATCCCTTAAATTTAGAGGGTGCTCCATCACAGCAGCACTTAGTTGGGTAGCTTTGGCGTGGGCTGTGAGGTATGAGAGAGGCTGAGAGAGCTGGTTGATGGGTCAGGCTGGTTGAAGGTGACATCAGATTTGACCTTTAATAGCAATGAAGACACCTTGAGAGATCAGAATCCAATGATTTAGGATGCTTATGGATCCAGTATTCTAATGATAAAGCACAAGAACCTAGCATTAGAATTGGATGGGACCTTCTTGGTCATGCAGTCGGTTTCCCTGCTGTCACAAGCCTCATGTTATAATCTTTTTTTTAATGAATTTGTTGAGCCCCGTCTTGCAAGTAGTTCATTTTTGCTGCCTCTACCACTCCGATTAGTGAGGCTCCAGAACCTGGCCACTTCAATGACTGGGAACTTTGCAGAGTATTAGTTGGAGGTTGCCATATAATGACCAGGTTTCTTTACCTGCTGTTATCTAGATCAGAGCTAACCTTGTGGGTTGGCTACTAATTAAAAAAAAAAAGCAGAAGTGGGTCTACAGCCCAAACCTTTTATTCGCTTCCACTTCAAAACACAAAAACAAGCATTTATTCCAAAGTCCATCTGGCTCCCCTTGACAACACAGCATAGATTCTCACCTCTACCGGCTGGGCACCCTCCTCGAGATTGGAGGAGGGTGGCATGCAGATTGGCTGAATTTGCTGAGTTTTCCAAATTTCCCTCCAGCCGAGTTCCCATATATGTAGGTGGCTGGTTCCTATATTTTAATAAATGGCCTCTGCTTGGTTTTATTTAAATGTCTTTGTTTCAGTGAAACTGTTGGAACTGGACTGAAACAGATCTCTTGTGCAAATGGAAGGTGTCAGTTAGTTAGGATTTCATCATAGACTCATAGAATCGTAGGAGTCGGGTCGGGAGGGACCTTGTAGATCTTCAAGTCCGACCCCCTGCCTGGGCAGGAGAAAAAACTAGGCTCAAATGATCCCAGCCAGGTAGGCATCAAGCCTCCTCTTAAAGACCCCAAGGGTAGAAGCCATCATCACTTCCCTTGGAAGTTGGTTCCAGCTCCTAGCCGCACTGACTGTGAAGTAGTTCTTGCGGATGTGTAATCTAAACCTCCTCTCCCACAACTTGTGGCCGCTATTCCATGTTATGCGGGGGGGCGCCAGGGGAAACAAGGTCTCTCCCAAACCCTTCTGGTCCCTCCTAGTGAGTTTCTATCCTTGGGAAAGTAAAAGGGAGAATTTCTTATCTCCTTTCCTTCCCCATTATGCAGTGCTGTTCAGTACTGTCCTGTTTCTTCCTTATCTTAGTTATGGTCTTTTCTGTTGAGGCTGTTTAGTTTTTTACAGGTGACCTAAGCATCTTAACAAAAACATAGCAATTACAGCAAAATAACGTCTAATACGTTTGGTTACATCAGTCAGTACTACCACTTGTTTAAGATAAAGCTATCATATAGCGTATTTAGATTGTTTAATGTATGGTCTTCCCTTTATAATGTCTCTTTACAGGCCTTGTGCTTTGTTTCATTTCATCTCATTACTGGTTTACTTAGACATGTAGATGGCTTCCTTTACTTTGCTGATGAAGCTAATTGTCCTATCTGCAAAGGTTCATGCTATGGTCTCTCAGAAACAGACCTTAGGGCCTTCCGCTTGGCCACACTTCTGTAACGTGGCCTAGGCCAAGGCTGGCAATACCAAATTATCTTTTTGGGGGGAGGGAAGGGAGGAGAATATTGCATTATTATAACTGATTACAATCCAAGTAGTGAGACTACAGTGGGTCATGCTGATTAGGAAACTGTGAGGGTAGGAAGTGGTTATTAGGAATTGCTCGAGGATTGTGGTTTGAGCTTAGGCATTAATATGTTCATTAAAAATATTACCACAGAAAGTGAATGCAAAAGAATTTGGATTTTATGACATGTTTGGGAGATGCTGTTTGTACAGAGGCAGAACAATGTTATACAAGAAAAGTTAAATGCCCTTGAGGACTGGAGTAATAGACATGAATGCAATTTACTAGTACAGGAGAGGCACTGAGGTCCTGGAGGGGAAGGGAGTCGGTGTCCAAGGAGAGTCTCCTTAAGGAGATGATCCTCCAAGCCCAAAGGGAGGTAATCCCAACACAGATCAAAGGGGGCAGGAGGGCACAAAAGCCCCCATGGCTCACCAAAAGCATCCGGGAATAGCCACCCCCCCTCTGACCCCACTTAAACCCCAGGGGAGGCGCAGGTCGTGCACTTGTGGAGCAGTGCCATGTTTCGACTTGCTGTGCCTGTCCCTGTACACGTGCTCAGTCTCAGATACCTTTTTGTCCTGAGCAATACCCATACAGTGTACATGTGTCCTCTTCCTTACGTTTGGCACTAAGGGCGTATACAGAGTGGTGCATACTTCCTGCTCCTGATTTCCTTTCAGCTGTCTCTTCCTGGAGAGAGTTTCTGTGGTCTTGCATACTGTAGTCTGTCTGGCCAGACAACCACTTTCTGTCCATTTGGGGTTTTTTAGCAGGTTAGTAACTTTTCTAGGTTTTCCCCTCCATTTTTCCGGATTAATTTTTGTCATTGCCTATTAGCAGAAGGGAAAAAGGAGAGCTTGAGCTTGGCCCTGTGGCTTTTGATAGCCTAAAAGAGCCCCATTTTTATTTTTCACCTGGAGTCAGACTGAGCCTTAGTCTTGCTTGTTCCACCATAGCTTCTTCCTCATCTACGGGTGTCAGACTTGACCCTTCAGACGAAGGGGCCATGTTTCACAGTTTCATAATTACTAGGGTTGGAAGGGACCTGAGCAGATCATCGATTCCAACCCCCTGCCATGGCAGGAAAGAGTACCGGGGTCAAACGACCCCAGCAAGGTATACATCCAGCCTCCTCTTAAAGCCCCCCAGGGTAGGAGCCAGCACCACTTCTCTTGGAAGTTGGTTCCAGATCCTAGCTGTCCTGACTGTGAAGTCACGCCTCCTGATGTCTAGCCTAAATCTCCCCTCTGCCAGCTTGTGAATGTTATTCCTGGTCACTCCTGATAGTACTCGGGGGAACAGGGACTACCCCAGAGCCTGCTGGTCCCCCCAACTAGTTTGTAACAGGCCACTAGATCCCACCCTCAGCCTTCTCTTGTGGAGGCTGAACAGGTTCAGGTCCCATCGCCTCTCCCTGTAGGGCCTGCCCTGCTGTCCCCTGACCATGCGAGTGGCCTCTTTTGGACTCTCTCCATGTTGTCCACATCCCTCCTGAAGTGTGGCGCCCAGAACTGGACGCAGTCCTCCAGCTGCGGCCTGACCAGTGCCGCATAGAGGGGGAGGATCACCTCCCTGGACCTGGTCGAGATACATCTGTGGATGCAGGACAAGGTGCGGTTGGCCTTCCTGACCACGTCCCCACACTGCTGGCCCATGTTCATTGTGGCATCAATGATAACTCCAAGATCCTTTCTTGCCTCTGCCCTGATGAGAAGGGAGTTCCCCAGCCTGTAGGTATGGTGCTGGTTCTTCCTCCCCAGGTGCAGCACCCTGCACTTGTCAGTGTTGAATCCCATCCTGTTCTCATCCGCCCACCCCTGTAACCTGTCTAGGTCCGATTGCAGCCTATTCCTCCCTTCTAGCATGCCCACATCTTAGTGGGGACATCTTAGTGTCATCAGCAAATTTGAACAGATGCTTTTTACCCCCTCGTCCAAGTCGCTGATGCAGATGTTGAACAGTGCAGGCCCGAGGACTGAGCCCTGGGGGACCCCACGGCCCACATCCCCCCAGGTTGAAAATGACCCGTCCACCACCGCTCTCTGGGTGCGGCCCTCCCGCCAGTCGGCGACACATCTGACCATGTGGGTGTCGACACCACAGCCCCCAGTTTCTTAATGTGAATGGGGTGAGAGTGTCAAAGGCCTCCCCAAAAGTCCAGGAATACGATGTCCACTGCTACCCCTGGGTCTAAGGATTTGGTGACCTGGTTGTAGAAGGCCATCAGGTTGGTCTGACAGGACCTGCCTCTAATGAACCCGTGTTGGTTGCCCCTAATTATAATCCCCCCCCCGCCCCCCTGGGCCCCTTGTGGACATGCGCCAGAATAATTTTCTCAAAAAACTTGCCCAGGATTGAGGTAAGACTAACTGGCCTATAGTTTCCCGGGTCCTCCTTCCCCTTTTTGAAGATGGGAACCACGTTCGCCTCTTCCAGTCCTCTGGCCTCACACCAGAGCACCACGAGTGCCCATACAGCCGTGCCAGGGGTCCCGCAATGACCTCAGCCGATTCCCTCAGCACTCGGGGGTGGAGATCATCCGGACCCGCTGATTTGAACGCGTCCAGTCCCGCCAGACGTTCCCTGACTAGATCCTCCCTGGGCCTGGGTGCGCCTCCCCTGGGGTTTAAGTGGGGTCGGGGGGGGGGGGGGGTGGCTATTCCCAGATGCTTTTGGTGAGCCATGGGGCTTTTGTGCCCTCCTGCCCCCTTTGATCCGTGTTGGGATTACCTCCCTTTGGGCTTGGAGGATCGTCTCCTTGGACACCGACACTCCCCTCCCCTCCAGGACCTCAGTGCCTCTCCAACTATTCTCCTTAGCTCATTGAAGTCCACCTTCCTGAAGTCCAGGGCCGCTGCCTTGCTGCCGGCCTTTGCCACCTTGTGCTGGATGGTGAATCCCAGCAGGCGATGATCGCTGTTGCCCAGGTAATTGAGCACCTGCAGCCCCCTCACCAGATTGTCACCCGTGGCCAGCACCAGGTCCAACAAGGCGTCTCCCCAGTGGGGCTGTGCACCTCCTGGGTTAGATGGAGGTCCTGCATTTGGGCTAGGGACCTACATGAGCGGTCGGACCTGGCTGACTGCCCTTCCCAGCAGATGTCTGGAAAGTTCAGGTCCCCCACGATGACCACGTCCTTTGACCTAATGACCTCTGTGAGCTGACTTAAGAATTCCTGGTCTCGCTCTTCCCCGTGGTCGGGGGGTCTGTAGTCGACCTCCACCGTTAAATCTCTTTCCCCCCGACTGCCCTGTATTCTAACCCAAAGCACTTCAGAGTGCCCCTCCTCTGACTGTGCTAATTGACAAGGATGTGTATTCCTCTTTAATGTAGAGTGCCGCACCCTCACCTTTCCTCCGTGTCTGTGTCTACTGCTGGGTGTGCCAGGTGGGCTTGCTGTCTGAGAGACTTGCATCTGCAGAAAGACGAGTATGAACAGCTCTGCGTTTTACCTACATGACACGCATGGGGCCAGTGAACCAACAAGATGGCATGCAAATGCTCCAAAGAAATGGGCTCCCTGGTCTGGAGGAACTTTGTAAGACTGTCTCCAGTAGCAATAAAGGGAAGAAACTGATCTGGTTACAGAATGGAGGTAGTAAAGTTCATGGATGTGGTGTGATGTCCTGCCCCATGCAGGTCAGCGATCACTGATGAGTATCCTAAATCTGACAGTAGTAGTGGTGGTGAGGGGATGGGGGTGTATCTGGGTTCACCCCAGCTCTCAGGAGGGAACCCAGGCATCCAGGGCCCCCAGCCAGAAGGCATCATTGGAGAATGTTATTGGCTACAGTGACCAAAAAAAAGCCGATAGCCAATAATGTAAATTTTCCTTTTATTGGTGCCAGTCCAATAGGCAACAATATATATTAGTGTAACCCTAATTCTATTCAGTAGCTATTAACATTGTTATCATCCAGGAATTTCATAGTATTGTAGTTGGTAGGGTCGGAAGGGACCTGAGCAAATCACCTAGCCAGACACCCCCCCCGCCCCCCCGCCATGGGCAGGAAAGAGTACTGGGGTCAAACGACCCCGGCTAGGTAGCTGTCTAGATTCCTTTCGAAGACCCCTGGGGTAGGGGCGAGCACCACTTCTCTTGGAAGTTAATTCCATATCCTAGCTGCCCTGACCATGACGTAGCACCTCCTGATGTCTAGTCTGAATCTACTCTCAGCCAACTTATGGCTGTTATTCCTTGTTACTCCCAGGAGTGATTGGCGGAACAGGGACTCTCCCAATGCCTGCGGGTCTCCCTTGGCAAGTTTATAGGTGGCCACCAGATCCCCCCTCAGCCTTCTCTTGTGGAGGCTGAACAGGTTCAGGTCCTGTCACCTCTCCTCATAGGCCTGCCCTGCTGCCCCCTGACCATGCGAGTGGCCTCCCCTGGACACTCTCGGTGCTGGCCATATGTCTTCTGAAGTGCGGCGCCCAGAACTGGACACAGTACTCCAGCTGCAGCCTGACCAGTGCCGCACAGAGGGGGAGGATCACCTCCCTGGACCTGCTCGAGATACATCTGTGGATGCAGGACAAGGTGCGGTTGGCCTTCCTGACCGCGTCCCCACCCTGCCGGCCCATGTTCATCTTGGCATCAATGATGACTCCAAGATCCTTTTCTGCCTCTGCCCTGACGAGAAGGGAGTTCCCCAGCCTGTAGGTATGGTGCTGGTTCTTCCTCCCCAGGTGCAGCACCTTGCACTTGTCTGTGTTGAATCCCATCCTGTTCTCATCCGCCCACCCCTGTAACCTGTCTAGGTCTAGTTGCAGCCTGTCTCTCCCTTCTGGCGTGCCCACTTCTCCCCACATTTTAGTGTCATCCGCGAGTTTGAACAAGGTGCTTTTCACCCCCCTGTCCAAGTCGCTGATGCAGATGTTGAACAGTGCGGCCCGAGGGCCGAGCCCTGGGGGACCCCACTGCCCACATCCCTCCAGGTTGAAAATGACCCATCTACCACCACTCTCTGGGTGCGGCCCTCCCGCCAGTTGGTGACACATTTGTGTAGGTGTCGACACCACAGTCACCTAACTTTTTAATGAGGATGGGGTGAGAGCGTCGAAGGCCTCTGAAAGTCCAGGAAGACTATGTCCACCGCAACACCTGCATCCGAGGCTTTTGTGACCTGGTCGTAGAAAGCCACCAGTTTTTGGTCTGACGGGACCTTCCTCTAATGAACCCGTGTTGATTGCCCCCAGGCATAATCTCCCTCGCTGGCCCCTCGCAATTAATCCAGTCCCTTTTTTTGAACCTGACTCTGCTGTCTGCCTCTATCACCTCCTTTGGCAGTGAATTGCACAAGGTCACTACACATTGCATTAAAAATGTACTTGTTAGTTTTAAACCTGTCACTTGTTCATTTCAGCAGGTGTCCCTTAGTCTAGTATTCTGGGACTTGGTGAAGAACAGTTCTCTGTTCACTTGGTCTACACCCTTCCCTTCATGGTTTTACAGCTTCTCTCATATCCCCCCCATAGCATTCTCCTTTCGAAGCTGAAAAGTCCTAGCCTTTATTGTCTCTTGGCATGGGAACTGCTCCTGGCCCCTGATTATTTTGGTTGCCTTTTTCTATGCCTTTTCTAGTTTTTCTACATCCTTTTTGAGATGTAGGGAGTGGAACTGCCAGCATTGTTCAAGGTCTGGGTATGCCATGGGTTTGTATAATGGTAAGACGAAGTTCTCTGTTTTGTTTTCAGTTCCCTTCTTAATGATGCCCTGCTCTCTATTGACTCTTGGTCGCCACTGCTCATCCAGCTGAGGTTTTTAGAGAACTGTCTACAGTGAAGCCAAGGCGTCTCTCCTGAATTGGAGCAGCTAGTACAGAACCCATGGCAGGGGTCGGACTTGATGATCTGCTCAGGTCCCTTCTGACCCGACCAACTATGAAACCCAGCATTGTGTACTCCTCTTGAGGTTATTTTTCCCCAGGTGCATTACCTTACACTTGTCAACACTGAAGTTTATCTGGCATTTTTTTGCCCACTCACTTAGCTTGGTGAGATCTTTCTGCAGCTCCTCTCCATCAGCTTTGGACTTGACTACCCAGAATATTTTGGTATCATCTGCAGACTTGGGGATTTTGCTGTGCACCCCCATGTCTAGGTCATTGATGCAAATGTTGAATAAAATTGGGCTCAGCACAGATCCTTGCAGGACCCTGTTTTTGACCTCCTTTGATTCTGAAACGCTGTCACTTAGCCCTGCTCTTTGCTTCCTATCTTTAATCAGCTCTCAATCCACAAAATAATTTTCCCTCCCATCCTGTGGCAGCACAGGTTTAGGTTTTTTAAGCCTTTGGTGAGGGACCTTTTTGAAAGTCCAAATATACTCTGTGAACTGGATCCCCCTTATCATGTGTTCAGCATCCTCAAAGAATTCCACAATTCCCTTTTCAAAAACCATGTTGACTTTTCCCCAGCAGATCTTGTTTGTCTGTGGGACTGCTGGTTTTGTCCTTTGGTGTAGATGTAGTTATACCAATGTGCCAGGGATGGAAGTAAGACTCGTTGATCTGTTTCCCAGGATCGCCTCTGATCCTGTTGCCAACCCACCCGTTCTCTGGCACGGAGGCTGTTTGTAACGCTAGGTTACATGCTATTGCTCAGCAACTCTGCAGTTCCACCTTTGAATTCCTTCAGAACTTAGGTGAGCGCCATCTGGTCCTGTTGACTTAATAGCGTTTAGTTTATCAATTTGTTTTAAAACTTCCTCTGCCGTCACTTCAGTGCAGTCCAGTTCTAGCGACCCATCAACCAGAAGGGATTGATCTGTCATGGGAATTTCCCCAGCATCTTGTGCACTAAAGACCAATGTAAAGAATTCATTTAGCTATTCTATTAGGGCGTTACTGTCCCTGAGTGCACCTATTACACCGTGGTCATCTAATTTCCCTCCTTTATCATCCTGTTTTGCCATCAGTTTCTGTGAATACTCTTCGTCCTTGCCATTCCCAGTCAGGGCACCCATTTCTTTCTGTTGGTAAGCTAAATTTCGCGCAGTTGTCACATCGGACTTACCAAAAACATTGAGTATTGTGCTCGGAACGCATTAAGTCCATCCGATTCATCACTTCTTTTGTAAAATCAAACTTTTACTTTAAGAAAACAGAGTTATAAATTAAATAAATAAATAAATACATTTGATCGCTTTTAACAAACAACAGGATAAATATTAACAATACCAATAATAAATAAATAACTCTTAGAAAAATATTCCTATCATTTCTTGACTTGCAAAGACTATTCTGTACATGTAACATAAAGGAAAGTTCAACACTGTTGTAGCTCTTCATCTTCAGAGCACTTTGGACTGATTAACTTCCCCAGGGTCCCACCAAGTCAGTGCAGTACCTGCACAGGCAAGTAATGGAGTCAAGTGTATGCAGAGTTGCTGAAAGTCCCAAAGTCTGCATTGGAGCTGAAGCTCCAGTCAGTAGTTTATCGCTCATACTTCTCTGCTTGACACAAAGCCCTGAAGCAGTGAAGTGTCCAGTGCATAGTTTTACAGCCTGTTTCCGAACTTGTCCAGATAGTAAAACCAGGTCTTGGCTTCTATTCGGACCACCTCCCACGCACACTTGCTGTAGTTCTTCTCTCGGAGGAAATTGTGGATGTTTCTGAAGTATTTCTTTAGTTTCATAGCTTTGTTTTGGCTTCTCGGATAGAGCCTGTTTGTAGGCAGGCATGTCTCGAGCCGCTTGATCTGGACATGGACTGCATTTAGGAACCTCTCCACGCTGTGCATGTCCCAGGCAGTTTTAGGGAGATTCCCTTTAAAGAGACTGAAGAGCTGCTGGAGGATTTCATAGCTTGCCATCCAGGCATTATGTGGAGCCTTGGACCGCAGGACCTTCTCGGGGAACCGGAAGGTGGGCCTGTCCTCCAGGCACTCCTCAGGAAGTGCTCCAGCCACCTGTCCCAGCAGTTGCACGCTGTTCCTGTTAAGCACTTCTTGTAGGTCTTTAAAGTTGCTGCAGTCCAGCGCCGTGACGCGAGCCAGTAATAGCGCCGCCAGGCAGATCTGCCACAGGCCTCCCCAGGCTCGAATAGAGATGCACGCCATTGCTTGTGTGGAAGCGCTTGCAGCTTCTCTGCTGGTTGATGCTGGCTTCTGTGCTGTCCTTCCATTTCCCTCTATTTATCTGCTGGACCCTTTTTCCTTTCATCATTTAAAATTTCCCTGTCTTCATTTTCCCAGTTTTCATTTTCACTTTCCTTCTTGGCAACGTAATTTCTCCAGGAACTTGCATACCATGGTCACGTTCCCTCCACAGTGTTCTTGGACATCTCTCTGCAGCATTGCAGGAGACACCATGGGCTTCACCTCTGCCTTTTGCTCGCTCCATGCAGTACCTAATGCAAAACCGCTTAGGTTTTGCAAATGGTAGAAGATCAGTGTTCACATTCAGTCTTCTGCCAGGCTGAGTTCCTCCGATCAGCATGAATCATTTCTCTTTGCTTATGCAATCCCACTTAGTGATCCAGGAGGTGGCTGGCTCATCCCCAGGCTTTAGCAGCTCTGTGTACAAGAGGCCCTCAGTGGAAGTAATGGCTGATCCTGTAGTGATCACTTTTTTTGTGGAGGATGCCAGGGTCCTTTTCAGTGCTTCTCAGATACGTGGTCCTGCCCTGAAGTGACACAGCCCTTGGCACAGTCCCCTCCCAGATGGTGTTGTCTCTGCTCCAGAGGGTGCTAACCAGGTTACAGGTAACCTTGTGAGTTGGCTACTCATAAGAGGCAGAAACAGGTTTACTGCCCACCTCTTATTTGCTTGCACTTTAAAACTTTTCCCCAAAGTCTCTCTGATTACCTGTGACCCCACAACATAGACTTTGTCCTCTCTTGGCTGGGGAGACTGGAGATGTGGGAGGAGGGTGGCACTGGGGGGGGAGGGGTGTTAATTTTTGAGTTTTCCAAATTTTCCTCGAGCCAATACCTGTATTTATAGATGACTGGTTTTAATACTTTAATAAATGATTTTTGATTGCTTTTATTTTTTTTATTGAAACTTTTGGAACTGGACTGAACCAGATTTTTTTTTTTTGTGAACTTATAAATTGTAACTAGTTAATACCTTCTATCCTTGGGAAAGAAAGAGGGAGGGTTTTTAATCTCCTTTTTTCCCCCCACTGTGGAATGTGGTTTAACACTGGCCTGTTTTGGTTTTTTTTATTTATGGGTTTTTTTCTGATGCTGCTTTTATTTTTACAAATTATCTTAAATATATTTATTATAGCAAAATAACTTTGTAATACATTTGGTTACATTGATTACTGCTGCTGATATTTTAAGACGGAGCTGTGATATAGTGCATATGGATTATTTAATGTATGGTGTTTCCTTATTTTCTTGTAAAGCCTTGTGCTTTGTTTAATTGTTTGTTCTTTACTAACTTGGTCACCGGCAAGTAGTTACATCAGCAAAGGTTTATGCTACGGGTATTCAGAAACACACGTTGGGGCCTTTTGCTTAGCCATCCCTTCTGCAGCTTGGCCTGGGCCCCTTCAAAATGGCCAGGGCATGCAGTGAAGGGCAGTTAGGGGTCCTGATGCTGGAGGTGCTGTCTGTCAAAAGAGCGATAAAGCCAACACTGGACCATCAAGGTCCTTCGAAACCCTGAGACCTGTCTTACAAAGGGATGAAGTCAACCAGAAAGGAAGGGTTCACTTTATAGCTAACAGATGACTGTCAGGTACTGGTGCCCTAAAGCATAGGTTTTCTTTTAAAAATATTTCATAACAATAACTTACTGTTTCCATACTGTAAAGCAGAAAAGTCCCTGCAAACTTTTTTTTGTTGGGATTTCATTCTGCCCCTCTGCATTTGTGTCTGCATGCGGCTTGCATGAGATCTGGAAAGTGAAAGGAGCCAATGTTAAAAGTGAAACTGATCCCCCCCCCCCCCCCCCCCCCCCGAGAAGCTTCAGGAGGAACGACAACAAGGAGCAAAGAGCTTAAAGTAAAAGACTTATGAAATTGTTTATGAAGTGTTGGATTAAAATGGCTAATCTACTGTCCTGTTTTGTTTTTTTTTTAAAGCGTGTTTGTGAGATAAATAAGCATCTGGGGAATAAGTGGGAATCCAGCCCTCAGTAGGACAAATGTCTGTGCATTTGTAGGTGAAGCACAGGCCCCACTTCTTATAGCAGCGCAACCGCCTGTGCATTAGCGTCGATGGCGGAAGCTTTTGCTGGCGCGACTTATTCAGTTAAATGCCTGGAGCCGTGCAGTAGAAATTGTTGCACATTTTCATCCTCCAGGAGCCTTTCCACAGTGAGTAACTGCCAGGCGTATGAGGCAGGGAAGCATTTTCTTCCCCCCCCAGAGCTCAACTCTTGCACATGTCCCTGAGGCAGTGGTTGTGGCCTGTAGTGTTGCTCTGCCTGGCCAGCAGCACTGATGCAGATGTGCAGGCAGTTCCCAGCTCCTGTATTTTCTTGACCGTTCCTAACACGGCAGAGCACGAAGCCTGACTGCTGCGGCGCTCCTGTCGGGCCAGGTGTGCCTGTTCTCTGCAGCCACTTCCACATCACTCCTGTGTGTCCAGGGGTTTCTCTGGATAGTATTGAGGAGC
Organism: Crocodylus siamensis; assembly: GCF_052110815.1. NCBI lineage: Eukaryota > Metazoa > Chordata > Crocodylia > Crocodylidae > Crocodylus > Crocodylus siamensis. The sequence goes on from NC_143397.1 coordinate 3,880,992, forward strand.
AGTGGTGTCGGACACCATTGGACTAAGTTCATAGCTAACTGTTCTGTAATACAGTCGCTGTCGTCCCATCAGACCATGCCTGCTGAGGCAATGCTGCGTTGCTTCAATAGTATTAACTTCCTCGAGTTCCTCATTTTCTTGTGTGACTACATTGCTGCCTTCGCTCTGCTATAGCGAGCCCTCTACTTCAGCTTTGTTTGACCCTTAGAAACCATTGAAATGAGGGGCAGGAAGGGACCTTGAGAAATCGAGTCCAACCCCTCTGCTCTGGGCAGGAGTACTGCAGAGATCGAATGATCCCAGCCAGGCGTCTGTCCCGTCTCCTCTTGAAGACTGCCAAGGCCGGGGCTGCACCACCTCTTCGGGGAGTCTGCTCCCGGTTCTGGCCAACCTTACTGGAAAGAAATTCTTCCTTGCATCCAGTCTGAAACCATCCTCTAACACTGTGTGGCCATTGCTTGGGTCTGTTTATGATGCAGCAAACTCCTTACCAGAAGCCCATCGTGCCCTTTTACATTCCCTAGGGCCCCCAAAATACCAGAGTGAGCGGACATGAATTTTCTTTGTGAGCAATTGGTATTTTCCTTGTGGGATAATTGGCTGCTTTCAGCTTCTCCCGTGACTTATTTCCTGACAACAGGGGAAGGTATTTTTTCCCCTCGGTTGCACTGATGGGCATCGGGTTGGGACTGAAGTCTTTCGCCACCTGTATTCCCTGGAGTTGTCCCTGTGTAGGTGTGGCTGCATATTTGTTGTTTCCCCAAAGGCCTGGAGCGCGCAGATTCAGATCATATCTATTTTGATGTCTTTCTTCTGAAACCATGCCCGACTTGTGTGTGCGCACGTGTGCTTGTAGAGAGCCAGTCAGGGTAAGCATCACTTCAGTACGACGGGGGCTCTTAGAATTTCAGCAGAGGGTTTGATAGCGGTTTGTGGGGGTTTAATTCCTGTTGGCTCAGATACGATACTGTTGCATGGGATTGTGAAGTAGCTGGAAGGTGCTAAGCGAAGGATAATGATAAATGGCAACGTATTAAGATGCAGGGAAGCATCCAGTTGGTCCCCTGGGGCTCTGTTAAATTCTGTCTGCCTTCGTTTCCTCATTGATGCAGAAGAGGCTGAAGAGAGCGTGCTAATGGCTTTCCAAATAAGACCAAGTTCATAACACCTCCAAACTCAAGTGAGAAGAGGGGCGATTCGCAATGTGGAGGAGAAGACTTTCCCAGCAGGCAAAAGAGCAAGCTGTGTATTTGGGGGCAGCGGTGCGTGGAAAAATTGTGAAGCTGATGCATCGAGGCAAAGACCCACAAAGCAGTCCTTGATGGACTTTGGAGGGATAAAGGGGCAGGAAATGGTATTTGAGAGCAAAATAGCTCGGCAGTGTCCTGAGCTGCGTGTGCAACAGCATGTTGGCTCGTGCTGGAAGGAGCAACTCCCCAGCACGCGGCAGTGGCCGAGGCAGAAGCCCTGGGAAGCCGCTCTGAGGGACTTGGTTCTTCCAGGTTGAAGCTGCCCTGTCCCTGGAGGAGCAAAAAAGCTTTGTAGGTGCCTGTGACCATTAGGCCGTGGTGCTGGTGGGCTGGTTATGGTTACCTTGTCTGCCTATTCCCTGCCCCCCTAACTCACCGGTGTAGTTACTTTTGCCAAGTGCTTCTTGGCTGTCTGTATTTCTGATGTCCCGGCCTGGCGTGTCAGCCTAGACCAGAAGCTGTACGCAGCGGCAAGCATCTTCCCTTCTGCCTGTACAGCGCCAGACGCAATGAGGCTCTGCTAGTGGGTGCTACAGTACCAGAAATAATCTAGAGGAATCGTCTTGACTGTACCTCCTTGGCAGCTTTCTCTGACAACCTGTATTCACATTTGTTCTGTTTCTTATCTTACGTTGGCACTTGTTCAACGACTGTGCATGTGAAAGGGCTGCAGCATTTTCTGCCAGCTGAAGAGCTGTTTTAAAAGCAGGGAAAGCACAAAATGATGCCCAGGAAACAACAGCATGTAGAGAATGGGAAGTCCTGGGCGCTCGCTGTGTCCTGGTCTGCCAGGCTTCCGGTTAAATTTCTGCCCAGGCTTCCCTTATTTTGCATGCGTCTGGGGAGGAGAAAACAAACCGGCTCATCCCAGCCCAAATCTGTTCGGCTGCTTCTGCTTTCATGAACCTTTGTCTGCCTGCAAGTTGGCATGTCTGCGATGCTGGTGCTTTGGGTGTTAATAAATGTCTGTCTGTCTGTCTCTCTCTCTCTCTCTCTCTCAGGATTATTATGGAATTACATTCCCTGCTCCTGCAACCTTGACAGGCAGAGATGGGAGCCTTGCTAACAACCCATACTCAGGTCAGTGCTAACTCGAGAGGAGGGTAATCACTGCGAAGGTGTTGATTTCTGATTGTAGGTTACACTGTTGTTAACTGAAAGAGCCTTCACCACCTCCTCCCTGCAGGCAGCGTAGTTCACCCATCCCAGCTAGCTGGAGGAAAGGAGGTGCTGTGCGGGGCTCATGTTAGCTTCTGGCAAGTGATCTTATCTTGTAAGATGTGAGCAGGACTGTTCCAAAACCCATCAGTGCAGAGATGCCAAAGCTCCCTGCATCTGGCCCATCCCCAAGTGTCTGCAAGGATTTGTTTCTCTCTAGGGAGTGGAGCAAGTTCCCTCAAACTTTTTTTTTCTTGGTAGTCAGCTTGTGCTTCTTTCACCCGAGTGCAGGTGCCAGGTCCTTTTTGACCTTTCACACCTGTTACATTATTGTTGTTTTGTATTATGGCAGAGCCTGTAGGCTTCACTCAACCTCTTCTGCCTGTGGTGTGCACAGAAAACAAGTCACATTGTGCTGCTGGAGAACATCACCCCTACCCTTCAGCCCCCCAGGTCCAGGCCCACACACAATCATGACGCTAGTATTGTCAGTCTGCAGTTTGCAGACTGCCATCAGGTTGTGATGGGAAATCTTTGACCCGAGTATTGGGAGCCTTGCATTGCCCCTGCCAAGTCCAGTTCCTCGCAGGCCTTAAATGCCACTTGTGGGCAGCCAGGCAGAGGAGGAATGAGGCACGTTCATTTGGTCTCCGCATGCTTCTCGGTAGGCTCTTCCAGAAAGCCAGTGTATGCGGGACTCCTGCTTGGACTCCCCTGTGCAACCAGGAGGCTGTTGGTGGGCTAATAACCACATTTCCCTTCCTACTTCTTTAGTAAGGTGGCTCCAGATGCACGCCTTGCTCCCCTGGCCTTCACCTGTTGTCTCCAGACCCCTGGAGGTGTGAGGAACCAGAGACCTACTCAGTCATGCTTGGCAAATAAGTAGACTGACAAAAACATGCCAGTCACTGCAGAAGCCCTAACTCCCTCAGGCCTGAGGCTTACCTAACCCAGTTCACTGTTTAACCCAGCGAGCCATTCGCTGTTTGGCTACTCGCAGCGCTTCCGCTTTTTAGCATCTTTTAATGGCAGTGGTCTAACACACCTTGATGGAGCCCCTCAGGTGCCTGGCGGGAGGTAAGTATCCTTATCTCTGTCATCAGGGCAGAGAGTTATCCTGGGGCCAAGGTCACAAGCGGGTTGGTGACAGCCCAGGGACGTGACTCCCAGGCCCAGCTCTCAGCACTCGGAGCATGCTCCCTCTTGAATGTCAGAAGCAGGCCCGTGGGTAGCATTGTGCCAGTTGCTCGACTGCCCAGGAGGCAGCAGGTTCTGCAATGGTAGCTTCCGATGGCTTCTCTTGCAGGTGACGTAACGAAATTTGGCCGCGGGGATTCTGCCTCCCCTGCTCCAGCGACCACCCTGGCCCAGCCGCAGCAGAACCAGACGCAGACTCACCACACAACTCAGCAGCCCTTCCTCAACCCAACGCTGCCCCCAGGGTACAGCTACACTGGGTTACCCTATTACGCCGGCGTGCCCGGAGTCCCCAGCGCATTCCAGTATGGACCCACCATGTTTGTAAGTGGTGGATGCAAAACCGCGTGCTGCCGGCTCTCCTTGGTGCGCCTGTCTAGCTTTGTCATTTTAGTCCTGGCCCTTGAAAGCTGCCCCTCTCCTGCCAGGTTGGATGTGTGAGAGGAGACTGTTCCTAGAAGACAGGAAGAGATTTTAAAGTGCTGGGTTTCTAATGTCATGAATCCACCATATGCTAAGCCCAGCCACCACACCTAGTGCACGAGGCAGATTTGGAGCGTACGCTGCATGCAGCATGGGGCTGGTCCGAGGTGCACGTTGCATGGGGTGTGCCAGTCCCACATGTTGGATCCAAGCAGCACTCATGGCTGGTCTAAGGTGCACGCTGCGTGCAGCGCCCACGTGGGACCAGCCCTGCACACTAGATCCAACACATAGGGCCCAGTCTGGTTTGGAGTCGGGCCGGCCCTGTCTTTCATCCAGCCTACTGGGCCGGGTGAGTTGGATGTCCCTGTTTGAAGTGATACAAAGCTGCAGGACATGGTTAGCTAATCCGCGGGAGCTGAAGGAATTACAGTGGGCAGGGGCTCACTGCATATCACAAGTTTGAAGCCAGTAGTACAGCTGCAGCCCCTGCTGCTAGGAGCTGGTCGGGGAGAGGTGGGTGGCTGGGAAATGGGGCAAGGCAGAGGTGGCCAACCCTTGGCACATGTGCAGATAGCATGGGCAGCTTGCGTGTGGGGCACGTGGCAGATTGGGGAGGGAGTAGAGCAGGGAGTAGAAAGCAGATCAGCCAGGGAGTGGGAGTGATCCTTGGGAAGAGGGGGTGGCTCACTTTGCAGTATGTCTGTCAAAAAGATTTGGCTTCCACTGGGTTAAGGGGATAGGCAGTGGCAGAGCAGATGTTAAGGTGCTCAGGGACAGGAGGAGGTGTTCCAGGCACGTGTGTGAATGGGGGGTCTGTATTGGGCATGAATCTGGGCTTTACTTGCGTGTTTTGGAAGCATGGTGGCCTGGGGAGGCTCTTTCCCATCTAGAGCTAACCTCAAGCGATAGCCAGGCTCCCCAAGCACAGGGGCCACAATCCTGAAAACATGCCTGGGTGATGCTGGCTCCTCTGTTGTTGTGGCCAGATTCATCGAGGGATTCCTTGGTTGCTCGGGGCTTTGTATATACGTGTGAATCACCCCCTTGGCAACATCGCATCGCAGTTGCCAAGCGAAGCTGGTGTGATTGCAGAGGGCATGGGCATGGTCCTCGTCTTGCGCTGGGGAACGCGGAGCAGAGAGGCTCTGAGTAGCTTGACAAAGGTTGGCTGGGCGGGGGTCAAATTTGTGGGTCCTGGCTCTGTCCTGCACATGCAGCAGTAACTCTCACTGCTCTGAGAGGTGTGGGAGCAATCCTTGGTTTCCTTATGCTGCCAGGCCCTCCGTTTCACGGCTCTGAGGTTCTGCTAGCTGCTGGAAGCAGACACGGGGTGCCTCCACAGCCAGACACCAGTGCAAGCCAGCTATGTACTTGCTCTCTAATTGAAAATGCCTTTTGCTGCTTCCTTTGGTCTGCAGGTACCTCCAGCATCAGCTAAGCAGCATGGCGTCAGTCTGAACACTGCTTCCACCCCCTTTCAGCAGGCGAGTGGTTATGGACAGCATGGTTATGGAGCAGGTGAGGTTTCTCTACTGTCTGTGCTGCCGAGTTCGAGGCCAGCAGTGCAGCCAGCACACAGTAACACGCTGCCTTGTCTACGTTGGCAGGCTATGATGACTTAACACAGGGAACGGCAGCTGGAGATTACAGCAAAGGAGGCTACAGTGGGTCATCTCAAGCACAAAACAAATCTGCTGGCACTGGACCTGGGAAAGGTAACCATTGAAGGAATTTGCCGTGTTTGTGAGCACCTACGATATGAGGGCTTAGCAGGACACTATCTCCAGTGTTGGGAAGCCAGCAAAGCAACCAGCCTTAAACTGGGGCACACACTAAGCTGTCCCTCTATTTCCCGTGTCCAAAGTGCTTCCAGTGTTCCCACTCCCACGTTGTGTCCAGACCGAGTGGCTGAATCTGTGCGAGGGCTTGACTCAAGTCCGGCTTGTTCACAGTGGCACCTTGAAGCTCGAAGCTTAAGTTCCAAATTGGTGGTGGAGTAGTCGTCCTGTGCTAACGCTGTGCCTGCAATCCCAGCGCAGCTGGATGATCTCGCTGAAATGGTCATCAGTTACATAAAGAAAGTTGCTGCACTTTGTGGCCAGGCTCCTCAATTAACAACCAGTTAGGTGAGCGGAGCAGTTCACACCTTTCTGAGCTATTGTAGGCTGTCTGCAGATCCTAACTCAGTGCCTCCATTTGTGCCTGGGTAGTGATTTCTTTGCAGCCATAAGGGCTAGAAAACCAGTGTGGTCGGTATAAATGCTTGAATTCTGCAGATGCTGCTGGTACCACCTAAGAAATGCCCACTGACCCACAGAGCACCAGCTGATGCAGCTGTGGCCCAAGCAAATGCCAGCAGAAAAGTCTCGCCGAGTTCCCATCAGAACCACTGTCTTGTGCTCTGCAAACTGTGCAGAGATGCATGCACCTCCCAGTGCACTGCCAGCCCCATCTTTTCTCTGTGGTCAGAGATGCCTCAGTTCTTGTCTGGTACATACGTGAGCCCGTTGTCACCTTTGAGGCCTGAATCTAGTCGGGACTAGGAATGACTGGCCAGCTTGACGCCTGCTTTGGTTTGGAGCCTCTCTCGGGAGTTGCCCCAGCCACAATGGGTGAACCTCTCTAAGACCACAGTGCAGTCAACTGTCCCAGACCTCACCGTCTCCCACTGTGGCTCTTCTCTGCCTCTGCTGCCTGGTACAGAGCATCTGATAATGCTCCCGAATCCCCTACTAGAGGATGCGCCTCCTCTGCATGCCCACCTCCCCTGGGGAAGGGATGAGCCAGGCCTTAGTCATGTCACTTGATGCACACCTGGGAGGTTCTCAGTTACAGCAGTGCTGCTTGGTGCGCTCCCTTACCTGGGAGGGAGGCCGACTCCTCTGATCCAAACAGGTGATCAGTGCGCCTCCGTGACACCCAAAGGAGCAGTGGTGTCCTCGCTTGCATGCGATGGACTTGGTATCTCACACCCGTGCACTGGCACCCGCCTGGAAAAGGGGCACTCAGGAAGTAGGCTGGTCGGATTGGATTCCTGATGCGGGGAGTCTGGTGGGGCCGGGGGGAGCGGCCTAACTCAGCCAGGAGACCAAGCACGTGGTGCGCGCGGAGGACGCAGGGAACAGCCGAGATGCCAAGAGCAAGGAAAACAAAGGGTTCAGGTTGGGCTGCCTTTGGCTCTTTCATTGTCAATGGCTTTTTGTTTTCCAGGTGTTTCTGTGACCTCAAGTAACACAGGTGTGCCTGATATCAGTGGCTCAGTCTATAACAAGACCCAGGTGAGGAACGGGGGCTCCCTCAGCCCGGGAAGCATTACCGTGCTCTCCTCCTTCCTGTGCCTGCAGGCGAGGCCGTCCGCTCCCTGGCTAATGTCATTTCAGCAGGACTCTTCCCTGTCAGGGAGCTTCTTGGCAGCTGGGGGGTGATTTCCATCCCGCTCAGCTGGGGCGATATCAGGCTCCGGCATTTCTCCTGCCCGGTTTGGTTCTCGGGAATTTCAGGCCTCTTGCAACCCCACTGCTCCTTTCCCCTCCCTGCCCCCAGGCTGCCTTTGCCAGCTTGGCTCGTGGCAGGAGCAGTTAGCACAGAAGCTGTTTGCTGCATCCTGGTCTCCCTTCTGCTTTAGCTGGGTGAGGTGATTAACACGTGGTAGGGCCAGCGGCTTGGGGCTGCCGTGTCTGAAACGCAGGGCTGTGACGCTGCCTGAAGAGAAGCTGGGTTATGAGGACGCGAGCTCCTCTACACACGCTCAGGACGAGCACTCCTGACTCCCTCTGTTCCCTTAAGGCCTCCACGCATCTTATCGACCACCAAGCAGCATCGTCTCCTGTGCTGGCTGGCAGCGAGTCGAGCCTCCCAGTTTTGTTGAGAGCCTGTGGCCTGTATGGAGTTAAATACCAGCACCCTGTCCCGGTTCACTGTGGCTGAGGGGCACAGGACTTGGGGCAAGGGCCTCAATCTGCAGCCCAGGACGCTTAGGTTGCAGACTAGGCAGACCTTCACTCTAAGGGCGGTTCGGCAGTGGAACAGGCGACCTAGGGAGGCTGTGAGATCCCAGTCCCTGGACCTGTTCAGGAACAGGTTACAGATGCTTGATAGGTGTAGCATCTGCCAGGAGCAGGTGGCTGGACTAGGTGTGCGCGCGGTCTCTTCTAGCCCTCCTCTGCTGTGATCCCTCCTGCTAAAGATGGTCTTTCTGGCCCTGCTGTGAGTGTATGTGGCAGCGGGGATCAGCCTAGGTGTGGTTCTGCCTAACGGATCTGCTCCTGCACCTCTTGGGCAAGTGCCGTCTCTTGCCTGTTTGCGGAGCAGCCCATGTCTGGGTTAGGCACCTACCAGGCACTAGGGGCTTGCTGGCCACCTGCCCCTGCTCTGAGCAGCGCAGCAGTCTAGGGACAGATGAATAGAGGGGATGGGATCACCGGGCCATTGGCCTGCTCAGTTGGCTGCTAGCACCCAGCCAGCCAGCTGCAGGACCTCGGGGAAGGGGGGGGAAGGTGCCGAGCCGAAGCACTTGCATGCATTGGACCAGGGTTGCTTTGCCTCCGGGGTTGGGGCCAGGTTCCGGTTATCTGTGTTCAGGCCACTCTTGTTCTTGTTTGGTCACCCCAGGGCGCTTGCGAGAGTCTCTCACCGCTTGCCTGTTGCTTCCCTGCAGACGTTTGACAAGCAGGGATTCCACCCCGGCACCCCGCCGCCCTTCAACCTGCCGTCTGCTCTCGGATCCACCGGGCCCCTGAACCCTGGCGCGGCCCCCGGCTACGCGCCAGCCCCCTTCCTCCATATCCTACCTGCACATCAGCAGCCTCACTCCCAGATGCTGCATCACCACCTTCAGCAAGATGGGCAGGTAAGTGGAAGAGCCCCTGCCCCCAGCCAAGCATCTCTATGACGAGCACGGACTGAGCTGCCCTGGCAATTCCCTTGGTGCTAGGAGAGGCAGCTCATGGAGCCAGAGATTGGCTTGTCCCTTACCAGGGCACCTTGATGTAACGATCTCTGAGATTTATGATTGTGGTTGGTTGATCATTGGTTGGTGACTGTAAAAGAAATGTGAGGAGCCACAATATGAGGCTACCCGCTACTAGCGCCACAGGGGTTTCCCATTCATTTCTCTTCCCCTCCCCTCCCCTCCGTTCACAGTCAGTGAAACGCCCAGTTTTGCTTCAGGCTGAAAACAGCAGATCTCCCCTCTCCCCACTTGCTGGCCACCCTCTGCTCCTTCACCTACCTCACAGCTCCCTTGGTCTTGGTCTCCTAAAATTCCTGCATCCTGGATTATTAGCCAGAGAAACTGGCCATGTCTCCTGGGGTGCCCAGCTGGTCTTGTCCCTGGTCATGGCTTTGCAAGTGCTGGGGAGGTGCCAGCTGCATACGCACCCTGCTGTGGACCAGTTATGGCCTCTGGCTGTCCCCATCAGCCCCTGCACCTCTCCTCTTCGCTGGGGGAGCTTGTGTTGGAGGCTCTCCCCATAAACTAGTGGAACATTTGGCTGGGCTGTAGGCGGCTGCTCTTTGCCCCCTCTGTTCTGCCTCTGCCACATCCTTGTCGTGACTTCAACAGATGCTCAACAGGGATTGTCACTGGAGCATCAGCTTTAGAAATCTCAGGACAAACCTGGCTGTAAGCATCAGCTTTGTGACTGGGTGGGAGGCAGGGGCATTTTTGCTGCCTCCGCACCATCTACCCATTCATCCACCCCCAGCCACCCTGTGCTCCAGCTGGCCTGGTGCAGCGTGCTGACGCCCAGCTCGGCTCAGTCCAGCCGAGTCCTTCCTATCTGGAGGTCACTTAATTTGGTGGTGAAAGTCTTGGGGCCAGGGGCTGAGGGGCTTATTTTCTTGGAGGCAAATCAACATCGTGGTGGGGGGGTGGTGACGCACACTGCAGCATCAATGCTTGTGAGATGGGCTTGGTGCAGCTCTGCCCTGTGCTTGGGTTGGTGCCTCCCCGTGGCTGACAGCCAGCGCAGCCCCAGAGCCCCGTGACTGCTGAGCTGTGGCTGGATGGTTGTGACGGGTCCTTGAGGCCTGCACAGCATGTGGCATGCCAGCAGTGGTTCTTCCTGTGGCTGCAGGGGGCTTGGAGGTGGCCAGCGCTGCTGTCCTGTCCTGGGGCAGAGCAGGTGGCTGGGGGCCTTGCCCCCGATGTTCGCGTAGCAGCACTGGTGGCTCGGTTGGTGGGTTCAGCTGAAGCCTGGAGTGGTCCCTGGGGGGAAAGGGAAGCAGACCGGTTTCCCCAAGAGCTGCTGTAGCCGGGGCTGGTGCCAGCTGGGCTGCGATGAGCAGCGGGGCAGGCGGGGTCGCTCCCTGCCGAGGCGACCAGAGCAGGCCCCTAGTGCTGGGGGTTCCCGTCTCACTGTGTGCTCCTTTCTCGTTTCCAGGGCGGATCTGGCCAGCGCAATCAGCCAAGCACCATGCAGCAAAAGTCTCAGGCTACCAAAACCGCCTACGGCACTTCTCCGTACTGGACAAACTAGACCGGGACCGGGGAGGGGGGAGACGGAAAGGAAAACCCTAACTAAGATGAGCCGATGCCCATTCCTGGAACTATTAGGAGAACAAGTAACTGCTCAGCCAAACGTCTGCACGGGGAGCCCTGCAGCCAGCCACCTCCCTTCCCTGCGACTCTCTTGCTTCCTCTTTGAGTTGCTGTTGTATGTAATATATTTATGTATGTATTTGTAAATGTAATAGAGCCTAAATGTGGTTTTCTGCATCTTGCAGCCTGTTTTATTTTCTTTGTAGGGCAAACTAATCCCTCACTTCCATCTGCACCAGGGCATCTTGCATCGGGGTTGGTCTTATGTTTTCTTTCCTGTTGGTTTGTTTTCCCAGCGCTCTGGGCTTTCTGCCGACAGACGGACAAACTGTGCCATTGCAGCTGGAGCCGCAGCGCAGCTTAGTTCGGGCGTGTGGGAAGGCCTGGCCCTAGTGAAGAGTGGAGGTTGGCCCCTTGGTTTGAGTCTTTCCTTTCCACAAGTAGCTGTTACTATTTTTTTTCCTTAAACGAGTGTGTTTCTGGGCCTTCCTCTTCCAGTCTCCCTGCACCCGGGCCCCATCTGGTGTCAGAAGATGAACTCGCGGGCAGTTTTGTTACGTAGCCGTGAGCTGCAACAGCATCACCTTTTTTCTTTTACAATTTTTAAATAAAGAAAAGTCGACAGGTTTTTTTTTTTGTTTTTTTTTTTTGGTTCTCTAGCAAGAAGCGGCAGCTGCGGCTCTGCAGGGGTCGAGGCAAAAATGATGTAACGGTTTCTTAAATAAAAGTCTCAGCTGTGTCTCATCCCTCTTCTTGTCTGGGGCAGCCAGAGCTGTGGACAGACCCTGCTCCTTTTCTTTTTTTTCCCTTAAGAAGAAAGGGCTGTGGAGGTGGCCCTGGCCTGTCCTGCACCCGGGCAGTGAATGTTTTAGACGTTTCATTTCCTTTTAGCCCTTCCTCCACCTACTAATAAAGATCTGAGCGCATCCCTGCTGTGTGCTGTCTCCGTTCTCAAGGGCTTCAGGAGCAGTCGGTGGTCAAAACCCTTCCGCTTGTCTGTCCTCAATGGGAAGGGAATGAAAGGCTTCCCCTGGAGCAGAAGCAGGGCTTTGCCATCACTGAGGTACAGAGCTGTGTATTGGGTGTAGTGGGGTTAGAGCCTGGAGTCCCTCAGCTGCCCCCCACAGCCAGCAATGTCCCCTTCTTGTGTTGCTAGAAGCCCTCTTTTTTCCTCAGCCTCCCATGCCCATAGCCACAGCGGGTAGTTCACCCTGCCCACCCCAAGCGCTACGAGCAGTTCATGTCCAGCAGCGGGTAAGGAGAGGAAGAGGCTGCAGCAAATACTCTGGCCACCACCCCATCGTCCATCTGCCGGCGGTCCAAAGACCCCTTTCAGAGCCATTTTCTTCACCCTCCAGCAGAACAACATTCATTTTGGAAACGTGGGGATGGTGAGTGCCAGGGAGCTGGAAATCGGTGACTTCCAGGGTGTTTTTTTCCAGCTTAAACCAGAAGCGACTGCATGGGGTCTGTTTGCAGCTGTGGCTGGTTGCCTTGTCTCCTCTAGATGGAAGATGCTGGGTCAGAAGAATGGCTCGGAGGCTCTTTCTGCGGAGGGTTATAGTTGTACTGGTGAAGGGTAAAGGATGGATTATTTTTTGTTCTGCCGTTGCATGGGGATCCTCTGTGGGACAGTGATGGGCCATGCTGTCTCATACCACGCCCCATGGACTTGAGTCCTGGGAAGGCTGCGTGAAGGGGGAAAAGACTTCTCCAGGGTTATGGCTGCCTGGAACAGGGGCAGCCTCATCAGAGCTCACTCCCCCTTTCTTTCCTGCGCAGGCAGAAGCTAGTTTTTAACCCTGTCTCTGCTGAATTGGCAGCAGCTGTTGGCTGCTCAGCCAAAAGCTGAAACTATTCCTGCTGCTGATTTTGGAAGAGCTAAAAATAGTCTACAGAGCCATGGATGAGACCCAGAAAGTTGCTGAAGAAAAGCTAGCTTGATTAGTGGAACAGAAAAGGAGAGGGTTGATAATAGTCAAAGTGAAGTGCAAGCAAGCAGGCATTTGATGCATTATAATGAGCAGTGAAGTCATTTGAGGCTAGACATGGCACTGCTGCACCACCACCACCACTGCCCCTTGAGCTGCCCTTGCTGGCCCCTGGCCCCTGCCCCCTTCATGCAGCTGCAAAGGAAAAGTAGCAGCAGCAGCCATCTTACAGGGGCTCTGGCTAGATCAGCTCCCCCAGTTCAGATGCGTTTTGGCAGCAAGCGGTGTGGTGCACCAGTCGCTTCAGGCTCGGACAAGCCAGAGGTCTGTGCTACGTGGGTGGTTGATACCAGCGCTGAGGTGTGAGAGCCACCGGCTCAGGTGTGAATAGGGTCCTGGGGAGGGGGCCCAGGATCGTAAGTCACCTGTTACCAAGAATAGTCTTCAGCACCTTTTCCTCACAAAGGCTTTGCAGATGGTCATGGTAGCCCCAGCTAGCTTCCAGGATGGCTCCTGCAGCCACAGAGCAGTTTAGATGATTGGAAAACTTGGGCAAAATGAGGATACAGCTGAATAAGGGGCCCCCATTGCCAAGAGCAGGGTGGGCCAGCAGTGATGGCAGCACCTGGAGTGGGTAAGGCAGGGCTTTTCTGTGCAGGGATCCACGTCCACAGCCTGGCTACTACCTTTGTCCTTATCATCTTGTATCCAGTTGAGACTGGTCCCCTTCCTTGCAGCCTGCCCTGCAGTGGAGAACTGGAAAGCTGGCCCTACACCTGCCGGCAGCACTGGCGCGTCACCAGGTGCAGTCTGCCCTTGGTAGCAGCTTCCAGCTTGAGGCTGACTCAGACACAGCCCTACCTGGGTTTAGTTTTTTTAAAGCAGTGAAACCAGCGCCAAGGCAGCCCTTGGCCCACGGGCAGGCATATCTGTGCCAGGAAAGCAACCATTGCAGCAGGCTGCTGGACTCAGGCCTGCATAAGGCAGCCTGTCAGGTCTTGGCTACAGCAGGGCTCTCCTTTACTTGCCCTGGAGTCACGCTCTTGTGTAGCTTTGCAAGTTGGGGTGGTTGGTTTTTTTGCTTTCTAAATGCCCTGAGCTGCCTCTGCACCCATGCACAGATGGGCTGAGGGCACCTTCCTCCTGCTAATGAGGCCAGTAGCACTGGCTTTGAGAAGATGCATGCAAGTCAGAGGTCAAGGCAGGAGTAACTTGCTGGCAGCACCAGAGCAGCTCTTACTATTTGCCTCAGGCACTGGCTTTGATTTGCATCTAGATGATCCTGTGAGCACTCGACCTTCCCTGGGCAGTTTGAGCATGAGGTGACACTTCTAGCACTGCAGGCACCAGACCTGCTAGTGGCTGGGAACAGGCCCCAGCAATCCAGTACGAGCTCAATTAAGAGTTCAGCTTATTAGTGTGAACAAAACCTTGCTCAGCAGGAACAGCCTGGAGAAGGGAGTTTAAGTAGAGGCTGAGCCAGCATCCCCAGCCACTTAAGCCTGTTGCAGACCAGCCTTCAGGAACAAGACCACTCTTCCTCCTAAGCACATCCCTGAACCTAGTGCCTTGCATCTGAGCTCCTGGAGGACCCTGCCCTTCTGCAACTCCCCATAATCTCAGGTCCCCTCACACTTGTTGCAAGAGGAGAACCACAAAGCTAGTTCATTGGCTCCAGCACCTTGGTGAATGGATGCACCAACACGTCTCAGGGCTGGTCTCCTGCCCCCATTAATGATCCGGGTAGGCTCCTGCAGCCTATAAGCTCCTGAGCATCCAGGACCCCTGGAAGAGGGGGAGCAGCCCTGCACTTCAACCTGCAAGTAAATAAAGGGACCCGAGTGCCAGGGCCATACCAATACAGGGAGCTTTATTTCACATTTTATTAGTCAACAGGTGCAGAAAAAGACAAAAGAAACTACTGGAGGGGGAAGACAACACAAAATGTATCAATTAATCCTTTCTGGCAAAAGATCCTTAAGGAAAAAAGGGACAAAACAAAACAAACAAAAAAACCACCTGGGAGTTTAGCTAAGAAAACTACCAAGAAATCTCGTGCAGCCGGCTGGCTTTCAGGATGGTCGAGGCCTGCATCGGAGTCCGCTGGAGCCATGCGTGGCAACGTCGATGCAGGTGGGGCCAGGTGAGGCAAGAGAACAATACAGGGGTCGGGGAAGTGCGTCTTCCTCCAGCCCTTAGAGTTTCCAAGTCTAACTGCAGTTGTTTGCAGCTCAACAGAGGGGAAAAAAAGAAAGCAAACTGAACCCAGCAAGTTGACAAGCAATGGCACGGCCAGGGCAAGAAGTCAGGCGGCGACACAGGCGCTCCGGGGCTCGTTTCACCGAAATGAAAGGGGAACAGAACCGGGATAACGCAGCTTACAACACCAAGCGTGAAGGTACAAGTCACTGGCGAGCGGACAGCGCAGCTGGCCAAGGGCGAGCGCCTGGGAGATGCGGTATCCTCACTCCCCGGAGTCACGCAGGCCGTGGCCCCGGAGTCACGCTCACCTGGCCATTTCCATCCCGCCTCGGCCCGTGTCCTCCCCCTCTGCTGCCATCAGCCCAACACAGAAGCAGCCTCCCCCGCAGCCTGGAGGGCAGCAGCTAGTCTCCTAGGGAAGCCTCCCTTGCGCTCCCACTGCAACCCTGCTCTGCCCATTGGTTTTTAAGGAGCTAGTGCACCCCTTTGGTGCGGCTGCTGGTGGGCCATCCCGCCCCTCCTGCAGCTCAGGTGCCCGAAGCAGGTGGGGGCAGGTCCCTCGCTACTGAAGGGGCCTCGCACCCAGCGCTCGGCTCCAGGCGAGGCTATGGCAGCCAGCAGCCACGTCTTGGGACAGCCCTATGGTATTATCAGAGCAAGGCTACCAGCCGAGTCTGCGTTTGCAGCAGCGAGGGCACCTGATCTGCTCCTGCCCCTGGGTGGGCACAGGTTCGACTGAGCCCAACCCAGGGGTGCAAGGGGCAGCCCCTGCTCACCCCAGGGCCACTCAGATCTTCTCCCTGAGCTCCCCCAGCCAGGCAGGGAGCCAGGGCCCTGGAGGTGGAAGCTGGCTGCAAAGCTGAGCCAGCGGCTGCTGCGGGGACCTGCCTGTGCCTGGTCCCCCGGGAGCTCTGCCCATGGCAAGCGGGCAAGGACACACTGCGCCAGAGCAGCACCAAGGACCCAGGACAGCTGCTGCAGCTGGGCAGTGGGTCCTGGGCAGCCGGGAGACGGCTTTCCGCTGGAAGCATTTGAAATCCCCCCCAGCCCGAGGAACCTTTCGGCAAGAGCCCCCGGCAGCTGTGGCACAAGCCAGCTCGGCTCTCCCTGTGCACCGAGACCCGCTGCCCCCACGTGCCCTACCAGGCCCATCAGCAGGAGCCCTGTGTTTACTGGGCAGCAGAAACCGGCACCAGGCTGCTCCGAGCAGGGGGTGCAGTAGCTCGTTAAACTCCAGGCACTAAACCCTGAGCACAGCCCGTGGGCCAACACTGGCTGCTCAGACCTGCTGCCGCAGGACGCGCCGGCAGGGCCCCAGGGAGCGGGGCTGGGTTCTCCGTAGCCTGCGGGAGCAGGTCTCAGCAGCAGCACGGAGAGGTGGGCACAGACCGAGTCCCTATGGCAAACCAGTCTGGAAAATAAAGCGCAGCCCAGGGCTCAGGTGCACAGAGGCAAAGTGTTACAT
Source organism: Crocodylus siamensis (assembly GCF_052110815.1). Taxonomy (NCBI): domain Eukaryota; kingdom Metazoa; phylum Chordata; order Crocodylia; family Crocodylidae; genus Crocodylus; species Crocodylus siamensis. The sequence continues at coordinate 3,897,162 of NC_143397.1, forward strand.
GTTTATTTGAGGGTTCATATCACAAGCCTTTACGAGACAAAGCTGACTGGGCCCTCTGGGAGCAGGGCCCAGGGCTGGCGCTCCCTAGCGGAGCCAGCCGAGAGGAATACTGTACCTTCCAGTGACGGCGCCTCGCTCCACACGCAGCGGCCCCCGCTCCGTCCCACACCTTAGAGAGGAAAAACCACCACCACAGGCTAAACGAATGTGCACGCGCTAGGGCTGGAACCGAGCAGCTGGACCTTGGCAATTTCCTTCGCGTGGGTTGGCTGCATTCGCCTTTGCTTTTAGGGTTTCATCGCTTGTTCCCCCTTCCTGGTCAACGCACCGCTTGCGAACTCCCCAAGGCCCAGCTTCCAACGGGGTCGTTCCAGCTTTAAATACACGAAACATCTCAAGGCAAGACTGTTTAATTCAAGGACCTAAATGCAGAGCAAACCTGTCTGTCGCCGTCAATGGTTCGTAGAGAAGTGAAGGGCGAGGGGACGGGGGGTTTTGTTTGTTTGTTTTTTTTAAAGAAAAAAAATCATAAGACAGTGATGCTGGGGCTAAGGATGCGCGGACTTGGACACTGCGGAGGGTCTCTACGAGTCCATAAAAAAAGGAGCCAACAGATCCAGACGCCAGGAGACAAAGTTTCTCAATTCCCCCCGCAATGTATTTTTTTTTTCTTTTTTTTTCTTTTGTTTTTTTTTTGCTGGACTGCTGCAAGGTTCCCGCTGCTCCCTTCTGGCCTGAGTGGACAGGGCAGTACAGGGGCACGGAGGGAGCAGGTCACGACTCCTCGTTGCCGGAGTCGTCGTCGTCATAACAGTCGGCGTCTTCTTCCTCTTCGTCCTCATCGTCGATGTCGTCATCGTACAAGTCGTCGTAGAGCAGATCCGAGCTGTTGTCGTTGGAAGGCACTTTAGTTTTGATGCAGTACTCTGCCAGCGTCGTGGGGACCTTCACGCCATCCTTCTCCGCCTCCGCCTTGGTGGCCAACACCTGTTTCCTGTGGGGTGGGGGACAGAAGACAACAGCGTGAACACGGGGTTTGGACAGTCAGGGGCTTTTGCCGTGTTGGGGGCACCAGGGGTGAACAGGCCTCTCTCTGGTCACCGGCTCACGGGCAGGGAAGCCCTTCGAGCGCTGGCTCGGGACACGGGCTGGTGCCAGGGCAGGATTGTTGGACGCCAGGCCCCACGGTCATTTCCACCTGCACGGCTTCCCAGGGCCTGGCCAAGCCAACACAGCTCTGTGGCTTCACGCAGGAGCTGACCCCGGGGCCTATGAACCCCAAGCAGAAGTGCTCGGCCTTCAGCCGGAGCTGGTTTCCCGATCTCTGCCCCACGCGACGTGCTGCCCCAAGCCACCTGCTACAGCTCGCTGCCGGGGCAGGCCGTAGCGTGGGGCCCGCCTAGGAGGGTGAGGCACGCACACTGCTGTGCTAGATGCACTACGCAGCCGGCTCCGTCAGTGCCTCCAGCTGGTGAACACAACAACAGAGCCGGTGTGAACTGCTTGCCTTGCCCCGCCGGACGGGTACAAGGGGGTAGCACAGCGGCTGGGGACATGTGAGCAGGCATGTCTGACCACGCCACTGCCATGGCAGAGCTGGGTTAGGTCCCACCACCCCTTTCACACCACATCCGAGCCCACAGGAGAAGCTGGGACCGGCTTCAGGAGACTTCCCCATGCAGGGAAGCGGCAGGCATCCGACATGGGAATGCTGCGATCAAGAGGTGGGAGAAGGGGGAGCCGCCTGCTCCAAGCACCCATTACCTAATGATTTCTGCGTACTCCTTGTCCTTCCCTTTGCTGTCCCTCCATTTCCTGAACATGACGGATGCATCCACATTGGCTGGAGAGAAGGTGTTGGGCTCGTTAAGCAGGGAGATTACGCTCAGCAGGATAGTCCTGGAACGGAGAGAGAGGTCAGGCCCTCGCAGCACAGAGCCAGGCCGTAGGGTGCTGCTCAAGCCATGGCCTGCTCCAGGAGGAAGTAACCCAGAGCGAGAGCGGCCAGCCCAACTGGGGGTGGTCACATCCCCAGACAGGCTCCCCCTTCGCTGGGCTGGCAGAACGCCACCACCTTCAGCAAGCCCGTGGGCCGAGGGGGCGCTCGGTCTCTGCGAGACAGCCGCCCAGCCCTGCCGGGGTGCCAGCCTGAGTCTTGGTCCTGAATCGACTCATGACCCTGGCGTTCCAGATGCGGAACCGGGATCCCGCTCCCAGAGCTCCTGGCAGCAGCTTCCAGGCCTGAGGCACTGGCAGCAACCTTTGGTTTGCCAAGCAGTGCTGCGCTCCTGGGATGTAGCCCGCCCTGCTTGGCCTGGGGTGATCCAGCGACAACGTACCGTGGCCTCACGAGACCTACTGGTCTAAAGAGGCAGCAACTGACTACAAAATAAGTCACTATTTGTTTTAAAAGCAGCAGCATTTATTCTTTATACCCGGCCTGCCCTTGTACCTCTGCCAGACCTCCCCCCACCACGTTCACTCGCTGAAAACTCCCGCCTGGATTCTCGCCGAGACGATCATTAGCATCTGGGCACAGCGAGCAGATGCTGCAATCCAGGCTAGGCCCAGGGCGAGCGTGTGAGGGGCCCATCGCAAACACCCCACCCCATCCTGGTAAGCCATAAAGCCAGAGGTCAGTGGCACGGGGCCTGCCGGCTCCATCACGGAGCACGGACGGGATGCGACCCTCAGTCAAATGGAGCATCCGGCATTTGACTTGTCTGCCCAGGCCAAGCACTGGGGGAGAGGAGAGCTGCCAAGACCCTGTCCCCTCCAAGCGACAGAATCCAGGAGGGGCCTGGGTCTTCCTGCCCGGCATCTGCAGGAGTCCCGCTTTACTTGCCTGAACCTAGCACTATGCCCGCTGGCCTACAGCTTGGAGCAATGCACAAAGAATGGGGAAGGCAACTTTCCTGCGATCCCCAGCTGCACTGCCAAGGGCCCATCTCACCTGAGCAGGGCGGAGGAGGAGGATCTGCCAAAGCCAAGCACATAACTCCTAGCAGATGGCCATGCATGAAGAGGAGACAGACACAGGGTTCACCCTTGCTGGACAGCATTTGAAGGAGACCAGGCTGCAGGCAAGAGGCAGCCGTGGGGCCACTTCACACAAGGCCAGTGCTGCCCAGCGGTCGTGCCAAACACCCCTGGTGTCTGCGTACCCGTGACAAAGGCACGGCAGGGACCCAGGCTGTGGTCAGGCCTGACCACATCATCATCTGCCTGCAGCTGCCCCATGAACAAAAGCACTGGCAGCTCAGTGGAAGGACGGGGCTATGAAACAGGAGACAAGAATGGGCCTCAGCCACAGCGCATGAAGCCACATGCTCAGAGTGCATTTCTTTATCCCAATAATACCCCGCTGCCCATGCATTTATTATAGATGGCTTGATAGATTGATTTCTCCATCAAAATCTACAGAGAGGGAGAGGGGGCACACACACACCGAGTATGTATCTTCGGCCCAAATATATACAATACATATAATATATAGTTATAGAATACATAACGGGATAAAGAAACACACTCAGAGTTCAGGTTTCAAGCACTGTGATATATAATTTCACTACTGAGCCAGGGGCCCAGGTGACCTCAGACGGCAGTGGAGGGGAGGCTTGGATCCCAGTAATAGGCAAGTGCACACCACTGCTGCTCTTGATGGCAATGCTGAGCTCAGTGATGAAATAAGTGTGTGGAGCAGAGCCAGCAGGTACCACAAGGCAGCAGAATAGCGGGAGGACAGTCCCTAGGAAAGGGCTCGTTCACTGGGACGCCAAACAGGTTTCTCAAAAGCATCCAGCCACCCACATTTGGTCAGGCTCCTCATCCAGCTCCGGGGAGTTTCGTCAGGCTTCCAGGATAAGCCGTGGCAGAGTCAGCAGGGAGGCAAAGCGATGCAAGTGGAAAGAACTGGAGCAAAACTGTTCTCTGTGGGGGCAGATGACAGGACAAGGAGCAATGGGCTCAAGCTATAGCAAGGGAAGTTGAGGTTGGATATTAGGAAAAACCTCTCACGAGGAGGGTGGTGAAGCACTGGACCAGGCTCCCCAGAGCAGTGGTGCAGTCTCCATCCTTGGAGGCGTTTAAGACCCAGGTAGACAAAGCCTGGGCTGGGATGACGCAGTTGGGGCTGGTCCTGCTTGGAGCAGGGGTTGGACTAGATGACTTCTAAGGTCCCTTCCAGCCCTCATCTTCTATGAACTGCCTGATGCACAGCAAAGATGGACAAAGAAAAGACGCCCTTTGCTTCCGACTTCAGCAGGAGCCTTGCTAGCTCTACCTTGGCTCCAAGTGGAGCGCTCCAATTTCCACAGGAAGGATGACCGTGGCTCTACCAAGGTGCCTCTGGGCTCCACAAGGTTAGCACTCTTAGGTGTACAAACATGACTCAAGATACTGCTGGAGATTTCAGACAGGAATCCAGTGCTAAAAGCATCTGACCCACCAGCATCTTTCTGAGTTCTTTGCAACAGAATTGCTCTAGTTTTTTGCCGGAGTCAGAGTGAAAAAGGAAGAGCTGGCATTTTCCAAGGGGAACCTTGAGTATAATAAAGAGTTCCTTGAGTCCTAAATGGTTGAGAACCACTGCTCTAAACATCGATTAAGACTGGGTTCGATCCTACTCCCATAAATAAGATGGGGACAGTACTTCTATGGAAGGGCAAGCTGAAGTGAAAGACAGAAGCACACGGGGACAGTATCCCAGACAGCTCCAGTCGTCGCTTCACCTCCCATCTCTGGAAGTAATGGGTTCACACACCACCGCGATGGCCTCTTGCATTCTAGATACAGCTGCATGGTTTGCTGCCGGCCTAGAGTGCTGTGGCTGGGGACTGGACACCCTGACCAGGTGATGGGACATGAGCAGGCCCCAAGCCGGAAGATGAAACTGGTTAACGATCAGAGACGTAAAGCAGCTCCCCCGGCTGCAGACCTGGACAGCCTGGGCTGGCCGACAGCAGGGTACAAGAGTCAAATGACCATGGGTGAGGAGAGGGCAGTTCATCACCACCAGCTTTACCAAGGCTGCTGGGATCCAGGCCTCCCCTCTGCTGCAGGCAGGGGTGCAGGTGACCTCCGACTCCAAAAGAGGGAGAAGGGGAAGCAGAAGCCTGAGCTGTCCCTGGGACCCAAAAGCAAGGTCACTCATTTTCCGACATTCTTCGGGACCCAGGATAAACCTCCCACATCTTCCTGGGGTTCTCTGCACCTAACGGCTAAAGACTTCAGCCTTGGATTTCCACATGCCGTCAATGCTAAGAAAGCAACGGAAATGCAAGCTATGCTGAGGCACAGTCTGTTACCAAAGCAAAGGCTGGTGCTTGAAGCCATACCCATGGACTGAAGACCAGAGTGGTGCTGGGCTGGGCCCAGCACCGCGGACGATCACCAATCTTAATGTTTCACCCACCAATTCCCGCAGCAGGCCATGAGCTAAAGTATCTCCAAGGACTTCCAGAGATCAAGAGATCCCAAAATCTACAGGCCAGGGGTTCCCAGTTACTTGCCTTCTTTATCAGAAGCATTTGCCTCCCTCCCTCCCAGCTTCCAGCCACCGACTCCTATTCCACCTTGGTCCAAGTCCCTGCCAAGACACCCTGTCCTCATGACACCCCACTGCAGCTCTCTACCCCGAGAGATAGGGAGGGAGGGAGGGGAACCAGCTTGTCCAGGGCCGCGATGCCCCTTGGCTGACAACTGCCCAACCCGTGAACCGGGCCCCAAGTGTCCTCTTTTTACCTGGGACAAGGAGAGTTTACTTGTGCACAACGTGACCTGCAAGCAGGTCTCAAGCATCTTCACCACACTCCCTTTGCTAGGGATCCCCAGTCATGACGAGTGAACCAGGCCAGCTTAATCAGACCATGGTTTAAGTGATTTAGCTCCATCAGCTGCACTCTCCGAAGTTGCAGCAAGAGCCAAGAGACCAGCTGAGATAGGCACATGGGGAGTGGTCAGCCTGCACATGCACGGGCAGCCTGTGTGGGGCATGTGGCAGATCTGAGAGGGAGCGGAAAGCAGAGCAGCAGACTGGGATGGGGTGGGGATTGGAGTGGCACCTTGGGAGGCTTCAAATCTGTACCACACCTGCTAAAAAAAGGTTGCCCCTCCCCACTGCTAACCCAGTGGATGTAGACTGGTACACGCAGAAGCATGCCGTGAAAAAGTGGACGGGATGAGACCCCAGCCAGGTCAGCCCCACACAGCAGGATGAGATCCATGGACCGGATCCAACCCAAAGACTGCAGAGTGACGTGTGCCACCAATTTTAATCTGGGGACTGTGCACTCCACGTATCAAACCATTACCCACAACTGGGGTTTCTGCTGCAGCACTGCTACCTTTTGGCTTCCCTCACACAGGCTAGGACCTCAGTCCTACCACTTAGAGAGGCAGGGAAGAAGGGGGCATGGAGCGATCCAAGGATACAGTAAGATGTGAACCTGGTGGAAGTCACCACTACGCTGGGAACAAGTGGAAAGAGCCAACACTGACACTTCTAACAGGATACAGATTGGGGATAGTTCAATTTGGGCTTTGGTACAGCGTCTGACAAAGCTTTAGACTTGGAATACAAAGTTAACATCCCGGGAATTCCTCTCGCTGCAATTACCACTGCGCAGGTCAGCGGTTTGCTGTGGCAATGGCTGCTTTGTCATCTGTATGTCAGACATCCCACAGCAGGGCAGCTGCAAGCTATGCAGAGTTAGCATTTTTAAAAAGGATTATCTGGGAGTGCCTTTGAGCACGTGAGGTCCATTCAGCTTGGGTCAGTATGGGAAGAGACCTGGGTGGCCACTTGCTAGATTAAGAAGACAAGAAAGATGATCGCACATGGGACGACAGGGAGGAAGTAGGATTATTCCCCAAGGTCCAAGCAGGAAAGAGCAAAACAAGCTTCAGACAGAGTCTAGTGCAGTCCTTGCTCCCAGGCCAGACCCTGCCCACTTATTTAGACCTATCCTAGGCTGCATTAAAGGCTGCAGCAACTTCTAAGAAGGGAGTGCTTTCCTTGGCTTGCACAGACACTCAGCTCGTTTTGAAAGCTGTTTCTCTCCGAGTCTACAGACTGATGCTGAATGCATTTCTACACACAAAATCTCCATGAAGTGCTTACTCTGAAGGAGAATGATAGTTTAAATATCAAGGCCAATGTGGATTTGCAAAGGGCTGAAAGAGCACAAGGCTGTCGATTCATTAATCCATTTTCAACTGACAACAGAAGTCTCTACAAAGGTTAGATCTGTATTAAAAACGCTGCACAACCTCTCTTCCCATTTCAGACTGTTGATTTCTGCCAGGTTCAGGCAGCCGAGCCTCAAAACAGGGTCGTTTACAATGGTTGCTAAGTCAGGTTTCCCCGTTTCCGTCAGGTCGTTTTACAACAGTGCTTCTGTCCAGACCACGCCCTTGTGCACCGCTCCACTGGGGCATTTGGTTACCTTACGTTCTGGGTGGGATTCCACCTTTCGGAGGGCAGTTCTCCACTCTGTGGGTCATCTACCGGTGGGTGAAGAATTGAAATACATACGTCTCCATTCTGAAAAAAAAAAAAGTGGAAAGATTCAGTATGCATTAGCCACCTTATTAGAGCCACTGAAGTGCTGTTTGACCCAAGTGCTTTGGATAACTTTTGAACAACTAAACCCTGGGAGTGGGGGGGGGAAAAAAAAAAGAAAAGTTGGGATGGCTATGCAACTAAACTCCATGGGCAACAGCACTCAGTACAAACAGCACTCACTACTTTACATGTAGAGCCATGGTCTTTGCACCTAAGGACAGTGAGCATACCAGTACTCGGCATTAAGTTTTTTGTTCAAGCCACTGAGCTATTTTTTTTAGAAACTGCAACAAGGCAAAAAATATAGGAAGGGCAGCAAATACTAAGAAAAAAAGTCATGAGTCTCAAAAAACCTACAATTCCTTAGTTTGTAACCGATTGCGCCGACAGCTACAATATGTGAACAGCAGTCACGTGGGATCCAAGGCGCGAGAGCAGATTTTGCGTTCCAAATGGTCACTGCAATATCCACCTAAATCACGGGTAATCCTTCAGAGGACACAGTGGTCTACCCATGACCTTCACTTCTTGCAGAGGATGAAGTTTTAAGGGACTAGAGAATGTCAGCAAGTATAAAATAGCATTACCTCTCTCAGGCAAGCTCAGGGGGTGCAAGGTTTTTGAAGATACAGTTTAGCATCTTACTGCTTCCTAAGCAGTAGCAGAGACGCACACTGAACGCCGCACAAAATTGCACCCGAGTTGCACACTTGCTTAGCGAGTCTGTAAGTAAAAGAAAGGAGTAGTGCATTTATTCCCTCATCTGGACTCTTACAGACGTGCTCTCCTCCGGCAGGTGCTCAGCTGACTTCTGAGAGGCGGGAGCCCTGGCAGCGCTCTCGCTGGAACGTGACAGTGGATCAGACAGGTTGGGATGGTGTTGAATATCTCCTTCCAGACTCAGTAACTCCAGACACCACGCGAGACTACCCGGGGAGGGGAGATAAGGGGAAGGCAGAAGGTCTCTGAAGGATGCACAAGACTTTGCTGCAACATCCCAAAGGAAAAAGGGATTGTTGCGGTGCATAACTGAATCCTTTCAGCCATACAGCACATGTAGCCTGACCATCGGGGACACAGACGGGAAACAGCACATTTAAGATTTGCACCTCTGGTGTGTACACTTTTAGGAACTGTTCTGAATCCGTCTCACACAAGCATGTGGATACCATTCACAGTACAGTGGCAATACTATAGGCAAGCTTGGCTTTATTCTGCGTTTCACAGGAACAACAAAGGAAGTTTGTAAATTTTGCCTCTACGCTTCCTACTTGCCCCGGGGAGAGCCGCCTTCCGTTCCAAATGGATGTTCCTTGATAACAGCCCTCCCACCCCCTTTACAGCAAGTTTATGCAGAGCGAGACCCCTGCTCTGCTCAGCAGGCTACAGAAACGCAAGTAAAACGTACAGCAAAGAAAAGTGACAGCCAGTGGCCAAGAGAGCTCGTTCCTGTCTTGCATTTCAGCGACGATGCCTTCCCACGTTCTGAACCCGACTGACCCACGTGGTTCACTCTGCGCTCCCAACTAAAAGCAGCATTGCCAGGGCAGGGGCCTGCCTACAGCACTCCCACTTGGTAAAGGTTTGCCAGAGCCCTGCTGTGACAGTCTTAGTCATGGATTGTTTCAGCCTCAAGCACTCCTTCCCATTTATCCTTAAATGACTTATCAGCATTTCAGTAGCAATCAGTGAGTGCTGTCCTCCCACACCGAAGGAGGAGACCCTGCCCTAGCCAAGAACTTGCACTCCAGGGGTATCACTGTTTCCCACCCACACTGCACCCAGGCTAACAGCTTCTCCAAGACCACAGCATCCCAGCGACTCCCCTTCTGAAGGAGTCAACAGGATAAGCTACCTCCCGAGTGTCACCCATGCAGTACAGACACAGCCCACGTTTATCTGGCACTGACTTCGAGGTGCAGCTTTTATGCTGCGCTGCGTTTCGGAGGAGCGGGTTGTAGCCGTGTTGGTCAAAGGACGCAGGCAGACAAAGTTCTTTGGGTAAATGATCTCTTTTATTAGAGCAACTAAAATAGTTGGAAAAAATTGTTCTCTGCAAGCTTTCTGGCACAAACATCCTTCTTCAAGCTGCTCTTGACCCGGTGCCCGAAGAAAGGCGTTGGTTCTCTGCAGGCTTTCAGGCACAGGGACAACAGCAGACTCTCCCTATGCCTGAAGAAGGGTGTTTGTGCCCGAAAGCTTGCAGGGAACAATTTTTCCAACTATTTAGTTCGTCTAGTAAAAGAGATCACATTTACCCAAGGAACCTTGCATCTCACTGTGGTCTCTCAGGCGCACTATACATAGTTGAAGGTTTCAGGTTCACGGATGCCAGCCAAGCACTTAAGGCATGGACAAACTATGCCTAGTTAGCAGGGTGGAGAGGGGATGAATTTTCTACACAGCAGCTGATTCAAGAGCTGGGTCTGTGCACCTGCCCCTATGTTAGTTATAGTAAGTGAAAGCCAAAACGCATGTAGCTTGAAACTCAGTCAAACAGGGCTAAACTGATCGAGTTTAGTTTTCACTTACTGTAGCATCAGAGCAGGCACACAGGCAGCTACATGGCAGCTGAGCAGCGATTAAACATCCCTGTGCCCTTTTCACCTGCTGCTGTCTGTTCCTTTGTCCACATGTTGAGGTGCTCACCTAAACGTATCAGTGACACTCGTGCTGTAGGGTTTGCTGGCTTTGCAGGATACTTCTCCAGCCAGGAGACAGTAAGCAGAAGGACAACACAGCACCTTCGAGCTTCCAGATAAAAGCTAGCAGTGCTAAAGGTACAGAGAACACAAACCAGTGAATTCCCTTGTGGCTTTTCATAGGGGAAAGCAGCAGATTTTGGACCCGCCGTCCTTGCAACTTGGAGAGTTGTAGATACGGAGGTTACAAACTGCTTATTAATACTATGCCCTGCACTGGCTGTATTAATGTTTCCTACCAGTGTGTACAGCACCAGCGTCAAAAAACTGGCCCAGGAAAGTGCCGTTGGGAGTCCAGCAGAGGGAAGCTGAACTCCGGGAAAGGCCTCCGCAGCGACATGCGGAGCAGCTGTAGCCCAGGGTAAGCACACGGATTAGCTGGTACTTTGCTGTGCCAGGAGGTCAGAGGAAGTTTAAGGAGCAACAGGGAGGGCAAAGGAGCAGCTCTTCCTTTTCAGCAGTGACGTCTCACCTGGCACCAGCAATCGGGGGACAGGGACAGCAAGGACAGGCCGGATGGGCTGGTACACGAGGCTAAGTGTAGCCGCAGGGGGAGAAGAGATCGTTATAAACAGCTGGAGGATGTAAGCAAAGGTGGTACGAGGGGGAGTAACTGGATAGGACAAAAGGGGAAATCGTGGCTGATGATTGCTGGGCTTCCCGAGGGTTGGATTTCACATGACGCCGAAGCCCTCTTGCTGGGGGACATTAAAGCTGGCGCTAAGCACAGACCTGGCAACAGAAACAGACGGCCAAGGGAGCTGGATGTGGCAGATATCCGATTCCTAGCAGGGTGCGATTAAAATCGGGTTTCCTTTAAAGCCCATTTTAATCAGAACCCCCTCAATGGACTTCCCACGCTGCCTCATTAGCATCTTTTATAGAGCACTTGGATCCTTTTGTCTGCCACACCTTACAAGACCGTGGAGCATGGGGAAGAGGTCGTCCAGTCCATCTCCCTGTTCCAAGGCAGGATTAGCCGTACCTCATCCATTCCCAACAGGTGTGGGCCTAATCTGATCTGAAAAGCCTCCAGCAATGGAGCCCGTAACTCCCCTTGGTAATCTATTCCAGCAGCTGCTTCTGCCAATGTCCAACCTAAATCTCCCTTGTTACAGTATAAGCCCAGTACTTCTTGCCCTATCCTCAGTGGACATGCAACAGCCTTTTACGTACCAGGGACCCATACCTCCCCTACGTCTTCTCCCGGGAGAAGTAAAAATGAGTTTTGCTGCTTCTTGAGAACAGAAGTTAGAAGTTTCCTAAGACCCCTAGGCAGCTGCTGTTCTCCTCCAGACTTTCAGCAGGTCCGTACCCTTCTTGAACTGGGGTGGGCACATGATTCGGCACTCACAAGGTCTCAGCTGGAGCAGAGTGAAAGGATTACTTCACATGTCTAACACTGGGAGGCACAAACAGTAGCATCCTGTGTTTGTTTTTGTGCAACAGTACACCACTGCTGACTCACGCTGTTTGTGATCTGTAACCCACCCATCATCTGCAGAGTCAACTGCTCCCCACTTTGTATTTGGGCTGTTGATACATGCCAAGTACAACAGCTGGGAATCGTCCTTATTGAATGGCACCTGTTTCAGGCCACGTCTCCAGGTCATTTCGATTCCTGATCCTACCTTCCAAAGTTCTTGCAACTCTTCCCAGGGTAGGATCATTTGCACATGTACCTCCCCCTTCCACCTGCCAAATCATTAATACAAATATTAGCCAGTGTCGCAACCAGAACAGGCCCCTGAAGAGCTCCTCCCGGCACTGACCTCTCAGGTGGACAGGATGCCATTGGTAACTACTCGAGTAGCCATGCTCCCAATTCACAGTAGCTTCATCAAGACCAGTGGGAGCCAACCTGTGCATCAGGTGTGCCGCAAGTCAGCCCCCCGTCGTCCCCAAGTGCCACTCTGATCCTTTCCTCGGCTTTCCTCTTCCCTGCCCTCTGCTCCCTGCTCAGTCTGCTGCTCTGCTCCCTATCCCATCTGCCACTATACTTGTCCTCTCCTGTCTGCCATGTGCCAGACCCGATTTAGACCCCCTCTCCCTAACTTATGGAAACAGCATGCAGGCCTGTATTAAAAGCCTTACTAGAGTTGAGATGCATCGCATCACATCTACTGCTTCCTCCTCATACTGAAGGGCCCGTTACCTGGACAGGGAAGGAAATAAGGGCGTCCAGTATGGGTTCATGGTGAATCCAAGAAGGCTGTTACTCATCACCTTTTTTTTACCTTCTTGGGACTCGCAAACAGATTGCTTGCTTGTTCCAATGGCTTTCTGGGAACGGACTTCTGGCAGCAGCAAGCCTCCAGCACTTCTGCCCGTTTACTCTCGACGGATTGTCATTTGTAGCTGTCCTGCTTCGCGTCCACCGCTCGGCCTTCCTACCTGTGTAACAGCCTACCGATTCCACCCGCCTCAGACTCCCTTGCTTCTTCCTAGTGTCTTGTGTTTAGGGCCAGGTCCACACAAGAACCAAGCAGATGGTAGGTGCCTAAATCCAAACCTGTGATCAAACCCCCCTTGCTGGATGGCTGCCTGTAGTTGCCTCCCAGAGGCAGCTGCATCTGCTTAGCAAGTCCCTTTTTCACCTGGAGGTTCCCTAAACATCAGTTCTGCATGCTCCTGAATGCACCCAAATCTGAGATGCAAGGTGCCCGAACCCCTGCCTAAGCCCATTAAGAATTCACAAGCTAGGCACAGCAGCACCCAAGCCACAAGGGCCCCCACCTGGCAGGTATATTCTCAGCTTGCTTAATGCTTTGGACAGCACCAGTTTCAGTACAAAAAAAAAATTTTTCGGCCACAGCTGCTTTCAAGCACACCTGCAGAGGCAGCAAGGCCTGCCCTCCGTACCAGAGCAGAGAGGCTCGAGGGGAAGACCTGCGTTCTAGGCCCTCCTCAACGTGAGGCACAAACCCACATCTCTCGCAGAATCCTCTAACCATCAGGCTACAGGCTGGATGGGTCCCTTCAGGCCAGACACTGAAGACAATTACTGTACAGCCAAGGGCGTGTGATTAACAGGGCCAGGAAAAGAAGAGAGGCCTTACGGGTGCCCCAATCCTAACCCGTTTTGCAGCCTGGAGGTCAGAGCACTGTCTGGTGAAGTGGGAGAACACAGCAGCCACATCCGGTCACATTTGGAGCCAACAGCATGGATGCCATGTGCATCCACCACTCGGCAGGCTCTGCGACTGCCAAGGGACTGGAAACTTGGACAGCCTTTATGCACCACCCAGCACTCATCTACAATGCAACACAGCTTAGGTGGGAACGAAGCACCTACATGGACAAATCTGGAGCCAAGCTCCTGTGTGCTGTAGCTCAATGGGACCCTTTTTTAGCACCCACCAGTGCTCAGCAGTAGGCCTGTGAGAAAAAAATCGGGAAGTATTCGATTCGGATTCAGCAGACAGCGATTCAATTTGGAGATTTGGATCACTGTACCAAACTGATTCGGCCAAACTGGCTTTGGAAGATTCAGCGCCGATTCAGAGATTTGGCAATTCAGCCATAGAGTGTAATGCGGAATCACTGAAATACCTATAACTGTGTCATTTTTTGGCAGATTTGGATGGAAACAGCAGGGATGGCAGCAGGCTTCATGCAGTCAGAAGGGGCTACGTTTCAAGGAGATAGGTGTAGGGCTTTCTGGGAAACTGCACCTCAAACTGCTGAAAGCAAAACTGAGTGTTACGTGTGCGTGCTGAGGCAGATTTGGATGAAACCAGCAGGGATAGTAGCCTGTAACAGGGGGCCTTCCCAGTGCCAGTAGATCTCTGCCTGCCCACCTGTTTCTGGGCCAGCGGCCTGCCCCTCTCTTGCTCAAGTAGAGGCAACTCACAAAAGGGACAGATGGGCTGCAGACAGAGGCTTTTATGCTGTTTCTATGTCCCGCCCACAGAGCACTGCGATTGGAAGGGGACTCAGGGAAACATCACAGTCACTGGCCAGCTACAGATGTCAGTCTTCCCCACCCTGCTCCCCCTCCCTCTTCTCAGTTTCTACAGCTACCCCAAATTAAGTAGTTTGGGGTTGGCGTTGACCTGGATCACATGCTGCAGTGTGGCTGCCTCAAGTCAGTCCTGCTTAGGTGCATGCAAAAAGCAATTTGGATTTGACCCCAAATAAGCTGACATTCATATTTTCAAATCCAGAGGAAGGAGTTTTCACAAACGATTTTGATTAAATTTCAAAGTTCATTCGGTCAAACACATGACAACTAAGCCACAACAGAGAAGGCTGCTTGAAGGAAGTGAGGATTAGTTTTAGATGTGGATTAAAATCCCCCAAAAAACTGTATAGGAAAAAAAACCCCAAACAAAACCACACAGCCTCTCACACCCAAAACTAAGTTTCCCCCATTTCAACTTCCCCACCACGGCAGACTTGCAGAGTGGCTGCACACCGCTACACAAACCTTTCACCTCTAGTAAGCAGCTAAATTTCAAGCCATCAAGCCTAAATTGTGACACAGACACTTAGAATAGGGACAACGAAGGCACAGAGTGAAACGTTCAACGCCATACGCATAAACCTTAAGACTCAACACCATTAACAGGAAAAAAAATTCCTCAAAAGCAGCAAAGGTACCTTACCTCATAGATGTTGGGGTGCCACATTTTGGTCAGGAATCTGAAGGTAGGTGGTGAGTATGGATAGTCGATAGGAAATTTAATGTGAGCCTGCAACAACAACAGAGAGAACCTTAGTTTTCAAGGCACAGAACATTTGGAGACCACATCAGCATCTCTCATCTCCAGCCCCCCCAGTATGACCGGTTATAAAGGAAGCAAAATCCCCCATTTTAGACTAGTGCTGACATGGACCTTTTAAAACGCGCACAACAAAATATGGAGTTTAGCTCTGCCGAGCCAGGTGCGAGCGGATTGCTAATGGAAAAGGAGCATGCGTGTCCAGATGGAGTTCAGACTGGTTATTTCTGGCGAGATGGATAAGCATCTACCTCACCTTCAGATCACTCAAGCCACTCAATCGGAGCAGTCTGAACTGTTGGGAATGGGTCTCTGCTGGTAATACTGGAAGACCCGCGGGGGCTGTGGCAGTGAAAAAAACAGCCCTGCGAGGTACACCTAAAACTACGTATTTCAGTTAGCCAGTACTTCCACACCTTGGCACTCTCCACATTCAAATATTAGAAAGCTTGCATCATTTTTAGACCTGTGTAATTCATTTTGATTAAATTATAAATGTTGATAACTTCCTTGGATTATTAACAGTGAGCTGAGACACCCGGAGCTTTAAAAAAAAATATGCTGATTTTTAAATTAAAAAGTGATGGCACAGAAGCTTAGACATCAGTAAGATTTTAATCTGTGCTGAAAGGTTATAGCCAGCCTCATGGAAGTGATAAGGTTGTAGCCTGTGCTCCTTGCAGTCTCTAACACATCTCAAAGTCTGCCTTCGCTCTGCTTTTACAGCAAGGACTCCTCTCTTCTGCAAGGAGTCATAGGTAGCTGGGTCCATGACACCAAGGGACCAGTTTGGCTACTGCTAGTTTTGTTAGCAAATTGGCTTACAGTTCAGATAAGAGAGGAAGCAAACCAGAATACGAATCTAATACAAAAGTTCAGCAAAATGCCAGATAAGACCACTCCAAACCAAGATTTTTTTTTTCCCTTTTGCAATCTGCAGCTAGTAAAGCGACCAAAATGCTGGCTTGCATCCAGAGGTGCTTCTCAAGCAAATCCTGGGATGTCATTCTCCCCTTGTACTCGGCCTTGGTGAGGCCGCAGCTGGAGTCCTGCGTCCAGTTTTGGGCTCCACAATTCAAAAAGGATGTGGAGAAGCTTGAGAGAGTCCAGAGGAGAGCCACGCGCGTGATCAGAGGTCAGGAAAACAGATCTTACAACGACAGGCTGAGAGCCACGGGGCTCTTCAGCCTGGAAAAGCGCAGGCTCAGGGGTGATCTGATGGCCACCTATAAGTTTATCAGGGGTGACCACCAGGATCTGGGGGAACGTTTGCTCACCAGAGCGCCCCAAGGGATGACGAGGTCGAACAGTCACAAACTCCTGCAAGACCGTTTCAGGCTGGACATAAGGAAGAATTTCTTTACTGTCCGAGCCCCCGAGGTCTGGAACAGTCTGCCAGCGGAGGTGGTTCAAGCACCTACATTGAACACCTTCAAGAGCAAATTGGATGCTTATTTTGCTGGGATCCTATGACCCCAGCTGACTTCCTGCACTTTGGGCAGGGGGCTGAACTCGATGATCCTCTGAGGTCCCTTCCAGCCCTAATGTCTATGAAATCTCAAGATGTATAAACAAGAGCACAAAGCCCAGGACTGAACTGGATACTCTGCCGAAGAGTTTTATTACCATCCACTGGTCACTTCACCTCCCCAATCTGCTAACATCCTAACCTTGCTGCTGGGCACATCCAGCAACTTCAGCTGGAATTGGTACATTTATGGCAAGGGTGGCCAATGGCAGACTGGGGAGGGGGACAGGCAGCAAAGTGGTAGATAGGGCAGGGAGAAGAAAGCAGAGCAGCAGCCTGGTTGGGGAGCAGATTGGGTAGGGGAAAGGAACTTGCTGAATGTGAGGGGCTAACTTGTGGCATGCCTTCCAAAAAGGTAAGCCTCCAGAAAATTAAGGGCTTAACTTGAAAATGCAAATAAGAGCCTAAATTTAAAAACACAAATAGTATAACTGTGACAGACAGGCCAATTTTCCCTATTGTTGAGCTGTATTTCTTGCATGAATAGTAGATGCTAAAAACTACTGAACAGCTCATAGGGCACCAGTTCCTGGGTTGCAAGTATAGCTTTGGGGTAAATCTGAGGGCTACATGATTGCCTCTGAAGACAGAACTGCTGGAAAGCTGAATGCAATCAGTGCACTACATGCATGCAGTAAATCAATCCATGCGCTTCAGCATGTCCCACGATAGTGCTGGGCAGGACAGAACATGCGAGAAACGTTCCCTGCGAGTGCGGGCAATGAATGGTCCGACTGCGCGCTGGGACCAGCAAAGATCAGTGATGCAGACTGTGCAAACATGCAGCTTCGTCTAGCTGAACAACATGCTCGGGGCACTGAGGTAGTATTTCAAACAGAGAAGCCAAGCAGCCTTTAGCCCCAGAGGTCAGGATTTGGCCTGGCCACCTGCTGCAGCCGTAATTTGTGGGATTAAAGTACACTAGGAAAGCCCCAGAAAGCGCTAGGAAGGGGGAATTTTGCAAGGATCCCTTTCACCTCTCCATCTCCAAATCACTTCCCATTTGAAAAAGGAAATCAAACACTTCTCTGGGACGCACCCGAGAGCCAGGTCCAAGAGTATTACTCAGCACTTCGCTTTTGTAACGGAAGTGATAATTTAAAGCAGCTTTGCACCAGTTGAACGTACTTACAACATTTAAATAAGCGAGGGAAGCCAAGAGTTTAGGGAAATGCTGCCAGATGGCTGACGGAGGCTCACTAACCACAAGAGCTGGGAACCCAGCTCTCTCACCAGAAACTCAATCCCTAAAACGCAGCCAATTATTCCGCTCATTGGAGAAAGAGGCAGTTGTTTTTGGAGAACAAGTTTATTCTCCACCACCTCACTGGCCTGAAGACTTCTGGATACTTCATGGGACTAATGGAAAGGGGCTCATGAGACTGGTCATGTTTGGTGCCATGCTAATTTAGCGCCAGAGACCCAGGGTGGGTGGCACTTGGTCCAGCCAGACCTCAACTCAAAGTGGAGATGTACAGCGAGTGCTTTGGGAGGCTCCAGACAAAGCTCTGGAAAAGACACCGTGCAAGCACCGAGGTGACTATATTTACACTTCCGATTTCCTAAGCCCCTTTAACGAGGATGCAGGGAGTGAGCACAGCAACCACGCTGCGAATGCTTGCTCTCTGCCCTGCTCTGATACCACTGCATGTGGAGGCAGGTGTAGGGTCAGACCTGCATTTTCCCCTTGGCAGCCCTTTGTTTTTGGAAATACCAAGGGGAGCAAAGCAGATCACGGTCGTTTTTTATTATGCCGGATGAAATGGCCTGGCTGAGGACCGCTTCCCACGTCATTATTTGACACGCTGTTCAGCCTCTTCGACTGGCGCACTGACACCACGGTCCGCAATTTCCACAGATTCGTGGGCGCAGTGCAGCTATTTTAGTTGACGACTTCCTGTTCTCTTGCCTAACGTAGCCCAGATGCTCTCATTAGTGATCCATATTTGGAGTGTGTTATTTGGTTTTCCCCATTACTCCATACCACGTTATTTAAACTGGGTCAAACAAAGCAGTTGAGGGAAACCTCAGAAAGCTAAACTAGCCGTTCCAATAGCAGGTTACATTAGTAGGCGCTACTGAAGTAAACCAAAAAGTTTCCAGCCCTTCCTTAAGGAAGCTTTGAGAGCCAGTCGCTACAGACCGCGTATAGCAATTAACTGTGGTCTTTCCCATTTAGCAATCATTTTTAGAAATATTTAGTCCACCCAGTACATTACAAAGTAAGAGGGCATGATAGCATCCATTACAACCTGTACCTAACCCGAGTTTCCAAATATTTCTATTGCACTCAGCTTGCTTAGGAAAAAGGGCACATATATTTATGAGAAACCAGCAGCCTGTATTAAGATCATGAGCCTGAGATGGCGATGCAATTGCTGTAGAAAAGCATTGGTGTGTGTCAGCAAGAGCTGCAGGTACTCAGCACCTTAAAGCTTTTAGCTTGGAAGGAGTGAGAATAAGGCAGGTAACATTTCAATATCAGCACTGAAACCCTCCCCGCCAAAAAGACCAAACTGCCAAGCAGCACCAGCGAAACAGCCGCCTGCAGGGCAGAGGGCGACCCAACAACCTTAAATAGCTTGCGCCGTTCCAGTGAAGATCTGGACAAGATGAGATACTTTGGCAACTGAAAGCTGCTTAATGTGTTCCTGCCATGCTTCTGCACTTTGATTACACGAAGCAGGGGAAGGAGTAACCATCCACAGGTTATCCTGCACCGCTTCACCGCCTTCAGTCATCTGCATTTACAGCTCTAGAGCCATCAGCCCCTGAAGTATAGCATGCTATTTTAGAGATGCCTAATCGCTGTGTACACGAGGCTGTTAGATTTGTAAAAACAGCACCGGCCCCTTGATTCTTCTGCTTGATTGGCAATACGCTGGCTTCCAACTGTTGCTCATCACTGTTTTCAGCATTTGCATTCTCGGTGAAAGCCCGCTGCAGCATCTGTATCCACGATGCATGCTGTACGTGCAAGGCAGAAGGCCAGCACAAGTACTGGAACAACAGACCACGGGCATGTTAAACTTTAATATCTAACCCCACAAAATGCCTTTTACTGCTTGCCGGTACATCACGCCTTTTTAAAATTCACCTAATGGATTTCTCTCTTCCACATTAAGCCTGGATTATTGAATGTGGCATTTAATACTGCACACAAAGACACACAGTGGAGGTCATCGGTAAGTACTAACAGCCGGGCTAGCAGGCTGGTCTAGAAGCTAGAGCAACTTGATGCTCTCCAGCCTCCGAACCTGAAAGACCAGCGATTGTAGCGAGGCCAACCTGCCTAGTGAATTATGCCAAAGCTTCCACATCAACTTTTCATAGCCGCACACTACATCTCAGTCGGTGATTGAGGCTGGTACAGTGCATAGCTCTACCCGCAAACGAGAAGCGAAGCAACAGAAGCACCATGCAACTGCAGCTCATCTGGTGCTTCCGGCTGATGCTTTCGACAAAAGATAGTACAGGGGTGGGCAAAACATGGCCTGCAGACCAGATCCAGCCTGCCAAGGGACTCCATTTAGCCCATGGTCCCTCAGCCCATCCACCCTGCACCCACTGCCAGGTGGGGTCTCCGTGTAGAGCAGCCTGGGACCCCCGTGGGCAGGGTGCACTCAGCTGGGCGGATGGGAGGGCAGGTGCTGGGATTGTGGGATGGGGACAAGCTGCAATCTGCTCCGCACACGTCCCTGCCTGCAGAACTGGCTCCCATCACAGGGACGTACGAGGAGTGGATTGCAGCTCTGCCCCGGCACATCACCACCCCACGATCCTGGCCCCAACTCCCATCCACTGGCCTCACCCCTAGACGCCGCTCCCTACCCGTGGCTTCATCCCATCCGCCCAGCTCAGCGCACCTGCCTGCAGGGAGTCCCGAGCTGGCATTCGCAGAGAGCCCGCCCGCCTGCCAGCGCCCTGGTGGTGGGTCTAGGGCAGATGGCCCCAGACAGGACCCATTACCCTTGCCACAGCTCACCAAAACTCCTTACGTGCCCTTCCAAACCACATCACTGCCCACCTGTGAGTTACTTGCAACTTAATGCTTGAGAACACGAGCAGCCAACTAATTCAGGCAGGCAAAACAGAACCGGCCCTTGGCACAGGGCTACCACGTCTCACTAACAGGGAAGCTGCAACAACAGTTGCAGGAGTCCAACTCAGCCTGTTCCAGGAAGCTGTTTACGAACATCAGCAAGCCTAGACATAAAACCCGAAATGGCCGTGTCACCAGTATTGACACCACCCACAGAACATGCTAAGATCATGTCTGAGCAACAAGATGACTGCAGAACCAGGGCTCCCTGGGCCAAAGTGGGATTGCCAGGAATAAGGCCTGAATTAACAGGCATTAGGAGACCTCGTGGGCATTACTAGGTCAGCAATTAGGAACCTGGTGCCCTGAGATTCTTTGAGGGGTGTCGCAAGAGGTGGGAGGAAATAAGTACAGGGCAGGCTCAGGCTCTCCCTGCCAGGCTGCTCCCCCATCCCAGTGCCCAGGCCCCGTGCAAGGAGGTAAAAGCACTGTAAGAAATAAAGTTGTTTTATTCAAATGGGGTACCACTCAATTCAGAGTTATGGAGCGGCACCGAGACAGAACAGGGTGGGAAGCGCTGGAGTAGGCCACTTTCACCCACCCCCCATCTTTTGTGGGAGTCGGGGGGAAGATGCGCTTACCTTAAATTTTGCAAGCCAGCCAGAAAAAAGACACTACAATTCCCACCTCTACTGCCTCCCAGGATGCTCTGTGATATTGCTGACTTTTCACAGTCCTGATCCCGAGATAAATCACTGGTACAGGTCACATCATCCCCCTTGGCTTCACCAAGTCCTGCCCATCTACACTGCGATCTCCGGGGCCCTGCCATTCCTTTCCCCTTTAACGAGTCTAGCTTAACTGCCCTGCTCTCTTTCCCTGATTTTTCTATTTTGCAATACTGCTATGAGCCTGGTACCAGGGAGCAACTAAAAACCAAGTAAGTCTGGAAGGGCCAAGGCTGGGACAAGTTTGCCCGGTCTCCGTGTAGCTGTGAGACCAGTTCTGTGGTGCCCGACTTTCTCTAGCAGCCGGGTTGCGGGTAATGAGAGTCAGAGCCAGAAACAAATCTCTGCATTTCCTATGCTGTGCTTCTCTCCCCTTTTGTGGGGGCTTTGTTGAGTCTTCAGGGAAGCAAGACTGAGCTCTGAACAGACACAGCAGCCCAGCAAAACTCCTCTCCTTTGCCTCCCTGAAGGGCATCTGATACCACCCAGAGACTATCCCATGTTGGATTCTCTCTAAAAAAAAAAAAAACAAAACATATCTGTATTCTGGACTGATAAAAGCTAATGAAGGAGGCTGTTAAAAATGAAAGCCTTGAGACTCTACGTTTCAAATGCTTCTAACCATTTCCTCTTCCATATTTTGGTTCTGAAAACTTCACCATGTCAAAGTTTATAACAGCCTGTCACGTGCATCTATAGAAGACATTGGTCAAAGCGGTCATCTAAGAGCTGTTTTGTGACTATATGAACATACTGGACTTGGCTGCAGCAAATGTATTTAAGTGGCATTTGTTCAACTTTGGAAGCGAAATCTCTCCTTTATACATCGGGGGGTTCTGCTTGGCAGGAAATGGATGGATCAGCCTGCCTGCGGTTCAAACACGCAAGTGCATCCGACTAGAAGCGATGGGGTAAATCCTTTAGTTTGAGCAATAATCTACCCCTGGTTAGATCCACGATCTGGGGTGTAAGACTATATTGTATATGGTTCAAGCAAGACCGAAGGCATTTCACCAAGTGCTATTCAGTGGAGGGAAAGACAGAAAGGGGCTCTGGACAGTTCAGCTGATATGCTTCCAGGCTCTTGCTATTAAATGTTTTGTGGGGG
The DNA here is from genome assembly GCF_052110815.1 of Crocodylus siamensis. NCBI lineage: Eukaryota > Metazoa > Chordata > Crocodylia > Crocodylidae > Crocodylus > Crocodylus siamensis. The sequence continues at coordinate 3,919,558 of NC_143397.1, forward strand.
AACCATCTCACCCACATTTGAGCCTGCCCTCCACTGTGCAAACTGATGTCAACAAGCAATACCCGGAATAGTTATAAACTCCTGCAAGACTGTTTCAGGCTGGACATAAGGAAGAATTTCTTTCCTGTCCGAGCCCCCAAGGGCTGGAACAGCCTGCCAGCGGAGGTGGTTCAAGCACCTACACTGAACACCTTCAAGAGTAAATTGGATGCTTATCTTGCTGGGATCCTATGACCCCGGCTGACTTCCTGCCCTTTGGGTGGGGGCTGGACTCAATCTCCTGAGGTCCCTTCCAGCCCTAACGTTTATGAAATCTATGAAAATATGAACAGGTTTATGCCAGGCTTGCTCTGAAGAGGAACAATTCATTCATTCTCAATAAAAAAACTTCCTCCCTTTGGTATCCTAGGAATCCAGTTCAGAGATCTGAGCTTCCATGATGCATTTTACAAGTGTTCATCATTTAGGATGCCTTCACTAATCAAACAATTAGCCTGAGAGCAAACTGGAAGCACTGTTAAGTGTGAAAACATGACTCACAAGATAAAGACAATGATTTCAAATAGGAATCTACTGCATGCATACATTCTCACCCATTATGGTCCAAGTTCTCTGCAATCAGAAAACTGCTGTACCATTTTCCCATCATGAAAAAGTGAGTGAAAATTAAGAGCTGGCATTTTCTGAGAGGTACCTAGAGCCTAATGAGGGGTGCCCTGAGCTTTAAAAAGGTTGAGCACTACTGTGGTAGATCATTCAGGATCTTAAAGCAGCTTTCAATTAGCAAATCATTTCTACTCTGTAACAAAACTTTACTCCAGGCACAGTGCTGCCTAACAAAATATTGCCATTAGGGTACAGCAATAGGAGAGCTGACTCAAATGCTGAGTCAAGAGCAAGTCACTCTTGACATGCAAGGAGGTCTGAAGGCACCAGCTGCAGTAAAACTATCAGTTTAACCTGACAGTGCTCTTCCACGAGGGAGGGTTCAGCCTCAGATACAGCAAGCATCTCTTTAACATACTCTGGTGTTGCTAATTTTTTGCCAGAGCTGTTTAAAATAGCAGAGGCAGGTTGAAAGCAGACTGACGTGCCTCCCCTGGCAACAGGCTGGTCGCATGCTTCTGAAACTAGGCCCTTCCCTTGCCATGCTATTTATTCTGGTTGCTTTGTCAGCACAGGGATCAGCACACAGCTACCCCTGCCTGCATCAGCCAAAGGAGCTGCAGTGCCTGGTTTTCAATGCTAAGAGGGTTTTTACTAGCTCAGCAGCATGGGCCATCAATACGAGCAGAACAAAGCAGGGAACACATTTCAAAGCAGGACCGGACTCTGGAACGGTTCAGTACGTCACCCCACGTACGACAAGTTGGTGCCATGCGCTGGCGTGCAATGCTTGCCCGTTTTAGCCGCTCCGGCTGAGAAAGTGCTATTAGCAGAGGTGAAAAGCCACAAAGCAAAGGGTGGTACCACGCCTTCCTCTGTACTAAGACACTAGCCTACACTGCTAGCCCTGCAGCTCTTGACCCCTTCCACTTCGGTTTCAAAACCAGGTACAGAACACTTCACGTGAAGAGCTGGCATGTCGGGAATTGTGGGTCGTGCCCAGATTAGCCGAGCACAGGAAGTTTCTTCCTAGATACCATCCCCAGCCAATCTGAAATCTGGTTCTTGTCCACAGCCAGGTTGCAGTTAGAAGCTGCTGCCATGACTTAATCCTGACCTGTAACAAGCAGTCTTTCAGTAACAACAGGTCAAACGGGTTCCCTATGCCGGTCTGCAGCCATTAGCAACTTCTAGGGGGGAAAAAAAAAAAAGCTGGACATTTAGAGATTTCAACTGCTTTTCTAATCAATTAAAAAAGGTATTCCTCCTATTCTGCCTGCAAACATGATGAAAAGCGCTTAAGCGGTTGTATGCAAGTACGGATAAGTCAGAGTATTAGGGTTAGGGGCTCTGTTCTGCCCTTAAAATGACAATATTCTAGTCTGACCTCCTGCATATCTGACTTTTACCAATGAACCCAATTCTGGCTTATACAACACCACTTACAAGAACCCAGTCTATTGCAAGGCTGGTAATCGCTCTTGAAGGGGAACCTGAAGCAGCAGATTTGCCAGCAGCTGCTGAACCTGGATGCTTCCCACCCATATTTCCAGCCTGCTAAGTGCTTTAAGGAAGCTAGGACCCTCTCTGCCCCAATTTTTAATCTAAGCTTCAGGAAACCAGTTCCAAGGATGCAAGAGAGGATGTTTGCTGCGCATGCGTTTTGTGACGTTGCACCAAGCACCTGCCCTTCACAGTCCTCCGTCCCCTGCCAAAGCCTCAAACCCAAGTTTGCATCACTTGATGGGGAAGCCTTTGTTTTGAAGACATGGCATGACTAACAGGAGCAGAAAGGCTAGAAGAATTCCATACGCCTTTTTTATCCTCTGATGGGAGAACCTGCAGTGTCACCTAGATGTGGCTAGAAGCGAGGCTGGTGACTATGGGTACCTCTTCTGAGAAAGCGCCAGGTCTTCAAGGAGACTAGACAAGGACCTGAGAAGTGACAGAAGTGCCATGCAAGCCTTAAAGATGTCCTCCACTCAATGAGAGTAGCATGAGGAGTGGTACAGCTGAACCCCATCATCATGCAGTTATATGTTCCTCCTGGCTCAGCTAGAACTGGCCCACAGACTAGTCTGCTTGGAAGAGGCTGGATTCTGATTGAACTCTCAGCTGACCGAAACTATGCGTGGCATCAGCTAGACGTCTAGGAAAGCCCAGCCCTTCACTTGTAACGCTTAAAACAAAATGGGATGATGCTGTTGTCACCAAAGGGGCACTGCAGGAAGACAGGGGTCTGAGGAGAGGAGAGTAGTCGTGTTGCCAGTATGATGTTGCCTTGAGCAAGTTGCAGTTCATTTCCTAATTTAAGCTACACAGTCCATTCCCAACCCCTGAAGCACAGGTCAGGCCTACACTTGGGGCTCCTACCAGCACTGTATTGTGCCAGCCAGCAGCTGCTCCCCTTTGTGGCCTTGCCCAATGTAGCTGTGCAGAAGCCCCAGAAGTACACGATGCTGCTATACCTGAAACCAATGCTCTCACACGCATCTTGCTTTGCTTGTTCCAAAATGGTTTTCACTAGACAAGCAAGTGCAGCTGTTCTGCAATTCCTGCCTTTCCACTCAAATCACTTTGCTGGTATAGCATCAGGGCAGATGCAGCCTTAGATACTCACTCACATCATCCTCAAAGCTTTCAGAGCTGAACAACACCTTTTAACTGAATAGTGTCAAGTATCAACAAGCATCTTGCACTCTAGCTTCCTCCAAGGAACCATTTATGTCTATTAGAAATGATACAGTGAAGGGAGGAGGCCACAAAAGGCCGCAAGGCCTAGTACCGATTTAATTAGTTCCACTTTAGAATAATTCTAGCATCTTAGTACTTCAGCAAGGGGAGGACAAGCATGTATTTTAAAAAGAGGGGGTCTGAAAGGGTATATCTCCTGTTACCCAAGACATGGAGCAATTTAAAAGAAGGCAGAAACTGATGCTTTACAGACGCTCCTCCTACCAGCCTTTATTTTCCTTCTGCTGAATCCATGACAGAAATGGCAAGATCAACTTCAGAATGATCTTTCAAACCAGAGATGTGTTTACATGCTGCCTGCAGGTGAGAGAAGAGGATAACACGGTGGCCAACAGCAGGCATGACCCTGGCCCAGTAGGTCCCTTCCAGTGCTGTGTTACTTCCGAATCGTACGTCCATTTCTAGGCCATCCCGTATAGCGATACCACGCATCTCCCTGGGGTAAAAGGGCCATTCTGGTCTCAGTAGTCAAGTTAAGTTACACTGGTCCATCCTTTGGATGGTGCAGCTGCGATCAAGATCAGTCTTTAAGTACATAACAACGCACATTAAAACCACCCCTCCAACTCCCAAAATGCAGTATCAATACTGCTTGCAAAAAACTGAATTTTAGCGAGTAACTGCAGGTAGCAAAGTCCACGACACCACAACCACCTCAAAGAGTGTTCAAGTAAAGCAAAATTGATGTCTGACCTGGTGCAGAAAGGGGGAAAAGTAGGTATTCTATTTGTTACTCAAGTGGCTAGCTGGATGGAGAAGTGGGAAGTTCACCAGGACATGCAGTGTACTAGATCTCTGCAGCAATAGTCAAGAATAATCCACATCAGCGTCTTCATGCTTCAAGTACCCAGAAAGTTGCATCTGATACTTAGAAAGTTGCCTTGGCCTGTGACTGAATTCCCTACACTTTCCAGTCTAAGGGATGTGTTTTGAACTTTAAATTATCTGAATAAAGTGACTCAGCTCAAAACGCAGATTTGCTATGCAAGTGCATTTGGCAGTGACTGACCCTGAAAGACAGTACGACAGAAGACACATTCCTGCAGACTTGTTTTAACACCGGAGCTGGCAAAACTAAACCAATCCAAATACAGCAGGCTTAACGGTGAGCAAATACTTTGTATGTCCAGGTAGCTGCTTTTCAGTTGCGGCCTCTAAGTTTAAGGGGGAAAAACCAAAGAGGTTAGTTTGAGTTTACAGGATTCTGAAATATGATGAAATGGATATGGAGTTTTGATGAATACTTCAACTTTTGTTGTCACCGTGGCAAGCTATGTAGAAATCGAAGTGAAACTAGCAGGTTCAGGGCAGTGGTAGACACGTGCCCTAGTGTGATTTATACTGGCTTGTACAGGGATGTTCACTACACCAGGATGAGGAACAAACAGACACGCAAACTACCCCAAGTAGCTCCCAGGAAGCAGCTGTAACAGTACGTTACCAGTAAGTGACAGGAAGCAGGGAACAGTTCTTGGCAGGCAGTTACCCTGGATGGACACAGACAGATGGCAACTACATTAGCAAAACTTAACACCCTTGCAGTTTTACCCGATTGTTTCTGGGCTGAGTGAGGTTATTCGCTGTAGGGGTTTGTGCGGTCTGTCTGCTGCGTCAGTTTAATCACGCCAGCCAACAACCCGTTATTCAGCCCTTCAGGTGCGCCTTGTAGACATGTCACTGGCCGCATCTACACGAGCAGCAGACTGCGCAGTAACCGGTGTCACTGCGCAGTAGCATCCGATGCTACTGCGCAGTAACGTTCCAGCATGGTTAGCGCCCTGCAGCGCTACTGCGCAGCAGCACGGAGGTACTGCACCACACTCGTGTAGACGCAGCCACTGACTTGCAGCAGATGTGAAGCCCCATGGTGTGGAAGCACCCTTTCTTCCCAATTATGTTTAGCTGTGTATTTTTGAACGGCACTCTACAAGATCCCAGAGTAACCTTTAACATTTGTGAATCTCTTGCTGAACAGCTCCTTTAATTCTGTCTCTTCATAGAAAATTCAGTCTGCAACAGCTAAGATTTCCCCACAAGAGACAGCCAGTAGTCACGTGTTCAGCTAAAAACACAGGGCAGGTCCCAATGCAGTCACCTCGCTCATGAGCAGCCTTCCCCCTGCTGAAAGCAGCAAGAGGAAAGAATTATTTATAGATTTCTAAGTGTAAAGCAAGCACTGCTGCTGCTGCAGTGTTATACAATGCAGAGTCCCTCACCAGCAGGGGGGCAGCAAGTCTCCTGGGGGGAATTCAACATCCAGGGCAGTGATTCTCTACCCGAGCTGCAGCACCCTCGGGGGCCTTGCGGTCCTATAGGGGTGGCTCGGAGTGCCACGCAGTGCTAGCACTGTCAGGGGTGCAAACACGCTTCACAGGATAAACCCGGACATTTCAAATGGGAATTCAGAGTGTTAATAGCATTGACCTGTTGGGACCTTTGGAGCTCTTTGCAACAGAAGAATTGCTCTAGCAATTTTCTGTACTCAAAAAATGAGTGAGAAAACTCAGATCTGGCAGGGGGGAAAGGGAGGAAGTCTATCAAGGGGATGCCTAGAGAGAGTCTAAAAAAAGGTTGAGAATTACTGATCTAGAAACTTTGTTAGAAGTGTAAAAAATTTCTTTAAAAAAAGGGTTTCTGAAGATCACCTTCCACCAGCTAGTATGTCCACATTAGCTAGCACCTAGCAACTGCAATTAAAAAGAGGGAGAGGGGGAGAGCGAGAGATAGTCTGCTGATCAGTCACATAAACTAAGTAAAAGCAATGCCTCCGTTTTGCTCGCTGCATGAGCTAATAGTTGCACTCTTCTGCTCAGAGTTGTGGGCGCGGGCAAGGGATCTCGAGGAAGGCATTTAACCCTGGTTTGGCAGTAAGCAGATCTCCGCAGAGGCACTTACTGCATGGAGGGCTAAAACACAGTTATGCTCCGATCTTTCAGCAATAGTGCAGAGTCAAAAAAACCCAACTTACGAAGCTGCACGTAGTCTCCGAGCCCTGGCAGACAGCGCAGCAATGATGCTTTTGTAGACAAACACTACCGTCTCAGCACCCCAGGTGAACTATACCGTACGCACTGCTACCTGATTAGGCTCAGTCAGTAACTGCGACTCTCCAGCAATTATCTACTAGCAAAAAAACCGCATCTTAAAGACATGTGGCAACACGGAAGCACGCTTAAAATGGAGTGCCTGGCATCTCCATTAGTGTGGGCTGTTTTGAACAGATCATAGTTTAAACTTATGATTAACTTCACACACACAAAAGCCTTCTGAAATAAAGCCATCTCCCAGAAATGTACCTGGCCTTACTACACAGGAACAGCCTGAGCCACGGGCTTTTATATTCCACTTCTGACTATAATGTGAACACATCTCAGCTTAGCCTCCGCCTCCTTCCACCCCCTTCTTTCCAATTTAGAGGATGTTTTGCATAGCTCTAACTAGAACAAGTCATCCAGCTTTATTCATGAGCAGTGACGACTCAGTTCCCAGAAAGCTGTACTATAATGGACGAGATTAACAGAGGATTCATGTTTTTGTTAATAGAGTTTTTTTTGTAAGCCAAAACACAGAACACTTCAAAAGTTACCAGAACCTTTGCTCCCCTTTTCCTGGTACAAGAGGGATGCAACTTAAAACTCAGTTGTTTCAGTGTAGATGGAGGGGAAACGTATATATACACATATCAGGCCATCTATGGCTATAAAGAGAATTTACTCACAGCACTCCGATCCAAGGGGCACAGCCTAATACGGACTGCATTCACCCTGGTTTCCAAGGGCTAAGAAACAACATACAGCCAGAAAAATAGTTGAGCTCTTTAATACAAACAGAGGCAACAAAGCCAGCAGGCCTCACTATCATGACTCCCAATAATCTGCTTCCTAAAGCCAGTAAGTATCTTAGCTGGCACCAGGCTTAGTTCGTACACGACACACATCCACTCCCACTTCAGAAAAGGGACCATTAGTTATTTCTACTGCTGCAGTGCCAAAGGCTGCTCTGGCCTCTACCCATATTACAGTATGCTCTGGGGCTCCCAAATCAGGATCCACTGCAGCAGGCACTACATAAAGCACTTAACTAAGCATGGCAAGAAGTGCCTACGATACAAAGCTGCAGAAGAAATGGGTAGAATCCAGGTCTCGTTACTGCCGTGCACTTCCTACCGCAGATGCTCAACCACCAAAATCTTTGCATCTAACACAACAGAAGTGAGGAAAAATGCAATGGTTTTAGGCTGAGTGACCTGGTAGGGCCCTTGTGTTTGCTTGTGAGAGCTAGGACCGAAGACATGCATGACCTGTTCAACTCCCACCTTAAATTTGCCGTCGGAAGGCTAGTCTTACTGGTGATGTGCAGGTTGAAAAGGGAAATCCTTCCAGGCAGAGGCAGCCCAGTCAGGAGAAGTCCAAGCTGCTGCAATGGGCTTAGATAAGAGGGGGAAAAGATGTAGTTCTTAAGGCCAGAAAAAAAAAAAGAAGATAGTTCTTATCTAGGTCTCTTCTGGGATTTTAACAGTTTGGACACAGGGAAAAGAGTTTAGATCTTAAAGGAAGAGAAGCTGCCCAAAAAAGCATGCCAAGATTTTAAACCTGGCTTGGGTGTGTGAGTGTTCATGAGAGGACTGGGGGGAGTTGCTGTCATAAATGACCATGGACTTATGGTTGTTTTGCAACAACTGAGAAAGAAGGGGACAGGGCACACTTGGAAGAAATTAAGAGCTCTTTCAGTTATGTAGCTTAAGCAGATTGTCTGACCTCCATGAGAAGAGGTCAAGCAGACGGGTAGATATTTGAGTTTTGACAAGAGGAGACAGATCGGAGTCATCAGCCTAAGTGTTAGTGACAATGGCTGCCTAGAGAGGAGCACAGGGGAAGGAAATCAGACTAAGCCCTCTGGATCAGTGCAGCGACAGCGAGGGCAGGGACACGCAACAACTTCCATGCAAGACTGGAGTTAGGAAAACGAGACGATAATCAACAGATGATTACCGACACGACCAAGGAACTGAAGCATCACTGCTCTTAAAAGCACCCAAACAAGGGGAGACCCCGGCGCAGTCTAAAGGGAGCAGGAGGCAAACACGCTACCAGTGTTGTGACCTTGGAGCAGCCAACATGTGAAGAAAAGTTTGCGAGCAGCTCCCAATGAAGGTATAAAATGCTTTGGGGTTGGGGGGAGCCCTCCTGGATCCTTCTGGCACTTAGGTCCTTTTCCAAGGTTCTCCATTTCCCAACCATACACTGCCCATTTAAAACTTCCTAGGTCAGAGAATCAGAGAAGTAGGGCTGCAAGGGACCTCCAGAGGTCATCCAATCCAACCCCCTGCCTGAGGCAAGATCATCCCTATCCAAACCACCCCATACAAATCCACAATTTAAACTCTTCATAAGGTTACCAGCCCCTCTTCTAGCAGCTCTCACAGGCCTGTTGCTCTACATGAGAAGGAAGCATGGGGTTTCTGTGGTCTCAGCTCTCCTGCAGGAATCAGTTCGGCTACAATCCTTGAAAATGACTTGCGAGGCATGAAGGGCAGCTCAGGTCATCCGTGACTCAATGTGATGCTATAACAGCAGCCACCCACAAGATCCAGAAATCCTTATGGGCAACTTTTCTTGCCCATGCCCACCTCCCCCTGGCAAGGCTCTAGTGCTTCACCTACTGGAAGCAGCTGTGCTCTGGCACCAGTAAGCATTTAAATGGCAATACTCAGGAAAGGTCCATTTACTAGACACCCTCCATCTACCAATTTCAGACGCCGTAATAGAAGAGATCAAAAATAATTCATATGCATAAGCCAGAAAAGCTGAGGGTGGAGGGAAGGGGAAGGGCATACAAAGCATTGTAAAATAAACAAAAAGGAGGTACAGAATGTATTTAAAAAAAAATAAAAATAAAAATACAAAACCTCTGAATCTCACTAGGATGTGGTTAATTAGCTGTACCCATGCTAGTTACTCTCCACAATATTTTTGTTCATTCTTATACCTGGCCTCAGCATTACACCAAGCTCTTCAGTCAATGTTTCACAGTGTATAACATCACTACCACACCACAAAAGTTCTGATGTTAAAGTCTGGACCTCCACGAATTAAGTATAAAAGCAACAGCATCCAGCTGGGCTTGGTGTTTTCCCATCCAGATTGTTAAAGATCTGTTGCAAGTTCCAGTTTATACAATCCTATTCTAGGTCAAAGATGGGGGATTACTAGAAGCCTGGAGTAGTCAGATACTGGCAAGTCCACTTTCAGGTCTGAAATAGTGATCTAGAGTTGGACAAGAAAGCTGGATCACTTATTGCCCTGTATATTATAATTCTGCTTTTCAGTTCAACTTCAGATGATTCATAGGAACTAGAAAGCTTAAAGCATCTCCCCAGAGTGATTATACAGGCCATTATTTAAATAGTTCTAAACCACAACAGAAAAACTAAGATCTGGGGCTCAGATGCACAATAGTATTTTGGCACCTAACTGCCTACACCCTACTTGGCCAGGAGTTAAGCATCTTAGTACCTTAGTAATCTAGTTTCCAGTGCACTACTGTTCTCCCTGCTCCATAATACTCACGCAAGAGGATGAATGGTTATGGAGTAGGGACTTCAACCTTTTAATACTTGCAAAAAACGCCCCCCCCCCAGCCTGCTTGATTGACAGCACAGGAGATTTCAGTTGCATCAACAGTACAGTCGGCACGATCAACATGCCTGAAGTATGACCCAGAGGAACCTCTAGTGGTGATAAAGCAGATGGGTATCTGTGCCAAGTCTTGGTGTTTGCAGTAAAGACCAACTAGGAAGGCGTGTTTATGCCCATGTCAGGAATCAATCAGACGTACTGCCTTGCAACGGCTGAACACTTCGTAAGCTGCACACCATTATACATTTAGTACCAACTCAAGCTTCAGTTTAAACCAGACACTTCAGCACAGTAAAGGAGGAGTAGAGAATTTAACTGAACCATCTAGTCTCTCTCCATGCCCTATTAAAAAGGCTAGGACTTTGTTAAATAGAAGCAAAATTGCAGCGACCTGCAGTTTCATACAGGGCACAACCCAGTGATTTGCCTGCTTTCTTGCCTTCAAAGACTGCATTAGAAGAAAAATCTCTGGAAATAAAGGACCTATTTCCTTTAAAATACTGAAAGGTGTTCGGAGGTTTAAGCTCCTGCACTCTGGGGGACAGAGGGCAGGGGAAAAAAAGAGTAGTGCCATTTAAAACAGTCTACCATGCGAAACAAGCGGTCTCAAAAGACCTTCTCTTCTATACCAGCAGCAGGAACAGGCCCCAGGTCAGACGAAGTACAACACTTCTAGAGGCAGACAGTGTTCTTTGGGTAGACGTGACATCTTTTATGAAACCAACTAAATAGTTGGAAAAATTGTTCTTTGCAAGTTTTCGGGCACAAACACCCTTCTCCAGGCATAGAGAGTCTGCCAACATGGCTACCACCGACAACCCTAAATGCTTCTGGAGGGAGACCCCCCCGCTGCATGGTGTCATTCAGGGCTTTGCCTTTGGTAATACCTGCTGACAACAGGGTCAGGCTAGTCCTATTTACAGCGAGCGTGAAGGTTTGGCAAAAATCCCAGCTACAGCAGTTATCTATTCATTACAGATTTCATGTTTGCCTGAGCTAGGCTAGAAGCTGTATTGTCCAGTTCCCACTCACCACCACTATTCTGAGTTTTAAAAGTTGATTTCTGGACTAGACGTTTCTTGCAGTACAACAGATAAAGGCCAGATGTCACGACTGGTTAGCCTGGGAGACGCAGCATAGATTGAGGATGGAAAGGTAATTTCAGAAGATCAGAGAAAGCCCCAGCCTGTAGTAAATAAAACAGAGGGACGAGACGAGGTAAGCCAGGAAATAAGTGAAAACCTTCAGCAGCAACCACGTAACCAGGTTGGTTTTTACTGTAGAGTCGCACAGTTCTCGGGCGCTGGCTTAGTATCAGAACAGATCCACGTGTCCTGGCAGAAATCCTGCAGAGCGGACAGAAGCAAAATGAACTGCTGCCTACAGGGCCACCCAGCGTAGCGTCAGATGCCGAACAATGCAAGCACCAAGGTTAAGTCATCATTTCTGCACTTCTCCTCCACCAACTCCAAGCCCGATTTAGTCAGAGTGCTTTTGACAGCCTTGTTTTCTGTGGCTCCAAAACAAACTTGTTTATGACAGCAAGACTGAGAAAGTGCAGGTCACCCAAATGCCACCCTTATGACTGCTGACAAACCTCCAGAGCCCTCAAATTGTTTAAACAGAATTGCAAGAGGGACTGACCTTCGTTTTCAAGTCCTGTTTAAATAAATAAAAGTTACAGAAATGCAGGCCAGACCACCTGATGTGGGGTTCCCCCAGGGGTTTGTCCTGGGTCTGGTATTGTTCAAAACCATCATTAATGATTTCGACGATGGGATCGAGTGCTCACTTAGCAAATCTGCAGCCGACACCAAGTTGGGTGGAAATGCAGACACTCTAAAGGGAAGGGCTAGGATCCAGAATAACCTGGGTAGACTGGATAAAATAGTTCACAGTCAGCCAGATGCAATTCAACAAGGACAAGTGAAAAGCCCTGCATTTGGGATGGAGTAAGTGTACACACAAACAGACTAAAGACTGACTGGTTTGGTTGCAGAACTGCAGAGAAGGATCTGGAGGGGGCATGCATAGGGTGAATGAGCCAACAGAGTGCTCTTGTTGCAAAAAAGCCAAGAGCACCCTGGGTTGTGTTATTAGGAGTGTCACATGCAATTCAAGGGAAGTGATTTTTCTGCATTATTCAGCACTGGTGAGGCCTCACCTGGTGTACTGTGTCCAGTTTTAGGGCCCACACTTCAAGAAGGATGTGGACAGTTTAGAAAGAAACCAGCACAGGATGACAAAAAATGTTAGGAGTCTGGGAGGCAAGACTGGTGAGGAAAGGCTGAAAGGACTTGGGTTATTTAACCTGCAGAAGAGCAGACCAAGGGAGGGATTTGACAGCACAGTCTTCCAGTATCTGAAGGGCAATGACAGAGGATAGAGACGGGCTTTTCTCTGTGGCTGTAAGGGATAGGGCTAGGAGCAATGGCTTCATGCAGGAGGGGAAAACAAAGGTTGAAGATTAGGAGGAACTTCGACTGTGAGGGCGCTCAGGCATTGGAACAAGCTACCTAGCTAGAGAAGTCATGGATTCTCCATACTTGGAAACTTTCAAGACCATCAAGGTTGGACAGTCATGTGGCTGGGTGGTTTAGTCATGGCATGAGTGGGGGGCTGGACTAGATCAGCGTCTCTCAACCAGTGGGTTGCAAAAATACATGAAAGGGTTGCAAAAAACACCAAAGACTTTAAAAGTGGAGCAACAAAACTTTAAAAAGAGAGAAAAATGTGGGAAACTGGCATTTCCCTTGCAGGCTGGCAGAGCTCCACCCTGCAAGGGGCTGCTTGGGGCCTGCCCCACACACCTACCCTCTACCCCATATACTGGAGAGCTTGGACAGGCAGCGGGTCTGGAGTAAGGGGCCCTGGGTTGGGACTGTCCAAGTTTACAAATGGGTCCCAGTACAAAAAAAAGGATTGAGAACCACTGGACAAGATGACCCCACAAAATCCCTTTGGGGTGAACTTGATGATTCCTATGCACTTTCTACAAGAGATCTGTATGTGTGCAGCAGCAATAGCCACTGCTGAGGATTCAACTTGAAACAACTGGATTATACTGTATTAAGGACGAGGAGAGACTTCCCAGGACACTGTCTTGTAATAAGGTTTTCCAGCTCTCTAAATACAAAGTAAAGCTACATAATGACTAGGTCAAATGTTATTTTTCTAGGCCTTTAAGGAAAGGTTTTCTTTTCAGCTAATCAAAATCCTACTCCTGAACGAGGTTTCCTTTCTGAGAGTAGGCACAAGTCAAAGCATGCAGTTACTGCTGTAGAACAAGCGCGTACTGGCAGCAATTGCTGCTTTTGACATATATGGTGGTGTTACTAGGGAAAAAGCAGGCTACATGGTTTACCTTGACAGATAAGCATGCAACTTGCTTCCATCAGTTTTTAGGCACTTTTCTAGCCCACCTTGGGAAAGGCACTCTTGTGATTATACTTGAGCACAACGTGAGTTGCCTAGTCTGGGCTCTGACTAATGTGAGTCTTAGACAACCATCTCTCTGCACATGTAACTTCTCTTTTTAGAGGAATCCTAGCCAGGCAAGCAGTGGACAGGACAGGAAAGCAGTGAGCCACAGACCACAATGGCTAATGGAGGAGCATGTTAAAGGGATGTATACTTACATCAAGCTCCGAATTAACAGCCTTCTGGTGGCTCTGCCCGCAATGGCATGAGCATTATGTTTCCAGCTCCTCCTTAGGAAACGCACAATCCCTTTTGTCCCCAAGCTTGGGAGCTGCATCATGTTTCACTGTAACCACCCCATCAAGCAAGCTTCAATTTTCATATTATTAGCATAAAAGTTAACTGAATTCATGAATGGCCTCCAGAAAAAAACAAAAAACAAAAAACAATGGTGTAGGTGAAGGAAGGAAGGAAGGAACTATTCATGGTCATCTTTCCAGCTCCTCTGCCACTAAAGAGAGCCTGGGGATTTGTGCTAGGATGGTCAGAGAAATAAGGTTAACACTGGTCACCGAAGCAAGGTCCTACTATGGTCCCAGAGCGTTTCCTAGATCCAAAGGGCAAGGTTAGCCAGCCATGCAAGTTTGCTTTAGAGGAAACTGAAGCAAACCACTGCTCACATATTGGTACTCAGTTTTGACCGTGTAAAATGCAGCAACGTGTTCAGCATGACACAGAAGTAGTGACTGCCTCCAAGCCCCCTTGCCCTGGGCAGCTCCGTGCGATCCCTTCCCTACATCCGAGTTCACAGCTGTGGCCCGTTTCCCTGCAGACTCAGCACTGCCGGTTTATATTCGGGACAGTCTTTGCGACAGCTGGGGCTCAGTCTTGGTTGCAGCTGTGTCACTGAAAAGGAAGCTTTTACCACTGAAAAGGAAGTTTTTACCACCAGTTTCTGGTTTCAACACAAGGGAAGTCAAAGCTGACACTTTAAAGAAGCCTCACACATTCGGCTCATTTTTAAGCACACCTGAACTCTGTAAGAGGCTGAAAGAAACATGAGAAAGGTGCTTCTGCAAGACCCCACGTAAAACCCCAGCCTCTTAACTCCCACCCCAGGTCCTGTACGGGAGGCAACCTGTCCTCACTGTGTTATGATATACCTCACACGTCGAAGATCCCTTTCAAGATGAAATTCCTTATAGCTGGAATGGTTTTCCGTTTCAGGAAATTAACCTCTTAAAAATGTGAAAGTAAAATCCCTACTTAATGGTAATTTTGGTGAGGTTTGTAATGTTTCTATGCATGCATCAGTAGAAGATATTTATATATTTTAGTTCGAGCATCTTGGGCTCAAGAGAAGCATTACAATAATTAAAACAGACAAATTAATTACCAAACTATGACTCACCCTAACAAGTGGACCATATAACCAAGATAAATCACACCAGGATAACACCATTCTCAGCCACCCCCACCCATTACTACAGTAATGGGTACTTAACTCTTCTAGCACTTTTCATCTACAAAGCATTTCAGCAGCTTCACTGCTGTGGGCACCAGCATCAATTAGGTCAGCTGGAACCGTGCCTTTTGAAAGCTACTACAGAGGTAGAGCTCACATGCTATTTGGATGTGAACGTGGGTTTCCCCATCCCCACAGCCCAAGCCAGCACTATTAGCAAGTAAATAAGCCTGCATATAGTAGCTATGGTGTTGGCCAGAAGCTATGGTTTTCATGGTAGATCAGTTTTAAAATCTGACCACAAAGAGCATTTGGATGATTGCTCTATAGGCAGTACAGCTCTTCCATTTAGACAGCTACAGATTTCTAGGTCTGGACTTGCTACATTTTGGCCAGGCTGTCCCTGAAGGAGATTTGGAGGTATATCAAGTTTTAGTCCACTTTTGAGTCACTAGCATTAAGTGTACTTGGTCAAGTCTGACTTTGTAAGCAAGACTACTGGATTTTAAAAGCAATGTTTAGTTGCAAGGTAATTACTACATCTATTCAACAGTCTGGAATTAAAAGTTCCCAGTAAACTCTCGAATGTGCCTGCTATTTTAGGGAAGGGGGAAAAATCATCTTACCCAAATTTTAAAATTCCCATGTCTTGCCAGTACAGAGAAAGATGCTTCCTAATGGCCTCCTGCAGAGTTCTCATAATATGCTGGCCAAGCTTTATTTTAAAGGATCTTTGCTAATATTTCTAAACTTGCACTAGCATTCCTGATTGTCTGTTGAAGGGTAAAGAGCGTAATAGTGCAAAGGTCCCAAGTAAGAACAGCCTTCCTCTCCAAAGAAGAGACCAAAATTACCACCGAAATGCTCTAGTCAAGATGTACTATATTTACTCAATTCCAAGACTAGGTCTGTTTCCCCATTTAACATGGGGGAAGAAAGAGCCCCTTGCCTTGGAATCAAGGTATGAGATAGTGGAAGGGGAGAGGAAGGGGGAGGTTGCTGCTGCAGCTCTGGCTCCAGCCCTGACTCTAGGTTGGGGCTGGAGCCGCAGCTACTGCTTGACCCCCACCACCTTTGCAACCCCATACCCCTGCAGCCTCAAGCCCTTGCCCCCTTCCAGACTGCAGCAGGGACAGGGCCTGCCAGGGCTAAAGTACAGTTTTTCATATGTAGAATCTAATTATTGGAGGTCATCTTAAATTCAGGGGTGTCTTGGATTCAGGTAAATATGGTACTAGAAGACATCTGGTGCAAGTAACAAGACAGGAATGTCGTGGGACTGTTAGATCGGTGCAGTTTGTATATTAAGGAGTTATTTCCTGTGCAAGATTTTTGGTTCAAGCTGGACGATAATATTGGTAGAGATGATCATTAATATCTACTGTCCTTCATAGGAGTCATTAAGCAGAAGGCCTTCTATTTTACTGCACCAACAAGCTCCTGGAGGGCAGTGGAGAAATTCAGCATCTTGATCAGTACTCTCTTGCAAGAAGTTCTTTCTTTTTTTATAATAACATGACTATGAAACGACTACAAACATGGAATGGATACCACATGCCTATCACGGAATAGATCAGTCACCAACTCAATGCATTACAAAATAAAGCAATATTAACTGGGTCTCTGGCTTTGGGCTGGTACTGTCTGGATACTAATCTTTTTAGACAAACCCACAAGAAGCTATTCAGTTGATTAAAACAGTAGTTCAACAAAATACGGTCAAGTACATGTAAACACTGGAAGGGGCACGGCTTCCGATCTGTTCATGGTTCCTGCACTGGTATCCCAGGAAACCAGATGCAGCTGCTTGTTCTATCAGTGTACTATAATAAAAATGCCAGTAATTCGGCTTTAATAACTAGGGTTTCTCCTAACATGACTAAGTGGTGGTTATAAACCAAGACAGAAGCCCCACCTGCAAACACAGAAACATATATCTTGAGCATCAACTACTATTTAGATTTCTAGCAACCAGCGTGAAATAAGGGCACCGTCATCTCACATTTTTGCTAGGTCACCCACTCACTTAGCAAGCCCTCATCACACAGGATACTTGCACCACGACCTCAGCCCAAAACCCTGTCCATGTCATTGGTGTAGGGCAGACTTAAGTTCTCATGTTCTGCGACTCTTTGAAGACAGCCAAAATTAAATAGATATCAGTTAGATTCCTTGAACGGTCACTTCGCACGGGTCAAGTCTAACCTGGAAAGAAACCCCGAACCTGACAAAGTACCCCAACAAACGCTTACATTTGCCCAAGTATAATTAGTAGGTCTAAAGACACCCCTACAGAGAGTCCCCCTTTCCAAACCCTGACCAGAGCAGCATAGAGCTCCTGCACCAAGTGAGAAATATTCTTTAGACATTTCATGCGCACACAGCTTCACACTCCCCCACTCCCTTCCCCACAAGCTTCACCATCAGGGATCCTGGTTTTCTCCCATTTAAAAAAATCCCCAGTTTTCAGTTAAAAAACAAACAAACCCTAAATCTACATTTTTCTGCGATTAAAAAGAAACACCACCATAGACGTATCTATTTATTAGTAGTGTTCCATTTAAAAATTATAGAAAAATGTGGATTTGGGCTTTTTTTAAAATGGAAAGTTGGGGATTTAAAATAAAATAAATAAATAAATAAATAAATAAATAAAATGAACAGGAATCCTGGTTTTCTGACTCTGCTGTATCTTGGTTTGTTTGTCTGACTATAGGTTAGGAGGAGATGTCCTGGCCAGCATGATGGCTGAAAGGGACCTCAGGGTTATGGCTGATCACAGGATGAACATGAGCTGCCAGTGCAACGCTGTAGTCGGAACCAATAGCACACATTAGCCGATGCATCATGAGCAGGGCTAAGGAAGTGGGATTTCCTCTCTACTCGGTGTCGGCGAGACCCAGCTGGCGCACTGTGTCCAGTTCTGGGCGCCGCGCTTCAAAAGAGACATGGAGAATCTTGAAAGGGTCCAGAGAAGGGGCACAAGGAAGATGAAGGGCCTGGAGGACCATCTTTATGAGGAAAGACTAAGGGATGTGAGACTGTTCAGCCTGGGGAAGAGGACTGAAACTTGGTAGCCGTCTGTAAGTATCTAAGGGGCGAACAGCAGGAGCCGGGAGAAAGACTGTTCGCTAGAGTGCCCCAGGGGAGGACAAAGAGCAATGGCCATAAAGTGTTAGAGGATGGTTTCAGATTAGATGCAAGGAAGAATGTCTTTAAGGTAAGGGCGACCAGAATCTGGAGACGGCTTCCCAGGGAGGTGGTACAGTACCTGACTTCGGCAGTCTTCAAGAGTAGACTGGAGAGAGACATTGCTGGGATCATTTGATCTCAACAGTACTCCTGCCCAGAGCAGAGGGGGTGGATTATATCTTTTGAGGTCCCTCCCAGCCCTCCATTTCTATGATCCCTGGCATTTGAGATTTCAGGCTTATTTCAGATACTATGTAGACCAGGAGTGGTCTTAAAAACCACAGCTTAACAGAAGTGCTACACCTGAACTGTGAAGGATGTACCAAGAGAAAGCCAACTTTGCTACACATGCAAACTGCCAAATAAAAACTTGCGGGACTCTGCTTTTTAGAGTCAATGCTGCAGACTCCCATCAAACCACTCTGACTTGGGCCTCAGTACTGCATTAAGAAAGCCAAGTTCTACCTTCAGTTACATCTGCGCAGCGTTTGGTTGCACAGATAACTGGAGCTTGCTTAGCAAGTCTGATCTGCTTGTCAAAATAAAACCTCTCCCTCATAGCTGGGTTGCCTTTGCATGCCAAACACTGAAATTCTGCTTTCCTCCTCGAGGAGCCAGAAATGACACGGATCGGATCTGTCGAGTTTGTCGATACCATTTTCACAGCCTTCAGAGCATGCTGCACTTTAAAGGAAAATGATGTTAGCCTTTAAAAGAGCTGCTTGTGAGAAACAGCTACCCACTGCTGACGTGTTAACAACAGGTGCAGCCGAGATGCTGAACGTGGTGTGAGAGTATACGAGGCCAAGTCACGTTCAGGACCGTTTCAAAAAGGGTGGGTGCAGCCTGTTCGTTTTGTTGTACTGTCCTGCCGTGCTCCTCCAGACCAAAATGCATAAATCAGATGCAAAATTTAATATGTTTCTTCATGAAGACAGAAAAGGAGTCTGTAGACTAGAAAGCCAGGAAAGAGATGCATTAAGACATGTCTTTTTGGAAAGGTGGAGCAGGAGCAGGCACATAGTTCACAACCCAGATGCATAAGCTTGTATCGGGACTTGTACAGACACCAACACAGAGAAATAAAAAAAAAAAAAAATGCCCAAACACTTTATAAGAACACTAGCTATTTAGAAACACTTCAAAAGGGAAGAGCTCAAATGAACAATACCAGCACTTAATCTTGTTCTCTCTAAAGAGCTTCAGTGTTTCCCTTTCCCTGCAGGTCCTTACCCCACACCATGAAAACAGCACTTTCAATTGAGATGGACTGTGCCAGGGAGACTCGAGGGGAGAACCTGTGGAATACATACAACTTCTTTTTAAAAGGAGATTACAACTTAGTCCATCTCTCACCAGCTTCCCGTGTGACTAGTAAGATTTCAACTCTCAGAAAAAGGGTGGAAAGATGCAAGCTTCACGGTTTCCTACGACACTGCTTTATTACAAAACCTCCTAGGAAAAAGCCTTAAACTATACCTACCGGAGGAGATAACATTAATAAAAGGCGAATATATTTTGTCCATGTGAATTTGCTACTTGAGTAGGTATATACACCATGCCGGTACAAGTAAAGTCAGGCCTGGAAAAGCAAGCCAACCAAGGAGCACAACAGTTGATCTTTTTGTGGGGCTAGATGTGTTTACTACACATTCCCTCCCCACCCCACAAGCATCTAAAGTTGCAGCCAGGGGCAATATCCCTGTGCCGTGTACAGCTGTGCATCTCATGGGCAAGCTACTGCAGTGAGCTGGTTGCCAAGGGAAACTGCCAATAAGCTCAGCATGAGAAAATGCACTAATAGCAGGAGAATGCAAGGCACTTTCTATTTAGAAATAGAGGCCGCAGTCAAACGAGGACCGAGCACCGACCAAACGGAACATTTAGTGCAATGTCCCAGCGGTTTATTCATCACTAGTCAACACACTTTTTCCTAACATGTTAACCCAGAATGTATAGGCAATGATTCAGAGAGGGTAGGCTGAATGAGCACTACAAAAGCATAGTTAAATTGCTTAATATGCAGGTAGCTTGTATGACTACTGTGAGTGATGTCAGTACATTTTTATGCCTCTGAAAGGAAAAAAAAAAAAGTCAAGTGGCATAGTGTACAGGCAGTCCATTGATAAATCTCTAGTGCCCCTGCTTGCTACAGACTCTCTAGTGCTCTGTAATACCTACAACTGCAGAGGACTTAATAGCTACAGTCGAACTGAATTTCTTCATTTATTTCCCCCCCCCACACACACACACACACACACCCCCACACACCAAATTTACCCAGATTGGAGTGGCTACCTGGCTTTTCCAAGAAACACCCCCACCAATTAGATGTATGCACCTCTGCAGAATCAAGTTCCCAACTCCAGTTTTTAGATGTTACTGTCAGAGGAGTTAGTAAAAAAGCCTATTTCTTCAGTAAGACAATTAGGGCTCACCCCCACCCACTGCCATTAATTTTAGTGTCTGTAGATACAGCCAATAGCACTGATCAGGCAAACCTGGGATGCACTCCATCTCAACTGGTACACCTTTTTAACCTCAAAAGTGTACAGCCATGGTTTAATCCAACCCCTCAACACATTGCTTCACTTTCTTCCGTGGAGCAGTGGAGCATTTCACATTTAAGACCAAGTTTGGTGACCGAGTCTCTTCAAGATGTAGGTGGTCAAGATTGCCAATTGGACCGTTTCACTCCACGACATTCAAGCATTGGCAAGTTACCAAACTAAGGCTTACCCTAAACGCACTGCCCTTGCACCTCTGAGAGCAGGGATCTCACACCGACTTCCAGTGTTTACACATTTCTTTAGTTAAATAGGACCCTATTGTCTTACATAATCCAATTATGGAAAGTGTTACCTGTTGCCCTTCCTCAAGGAAGAGAAGATGCACACTGCCTGCCAAACAGTCCCAGACGTTATGCAATACAGAAGCCAATTTGCTCATATCTGCATACAACTGCACAGTAACCAACTGCTGGTTTTGCAGCTCATTAACATCCATAAAGCATGGTGGACGGGATTAGCTTTGCAGATCACTTATACCGCAGCATACTGGAGAACCCAACCAGATCACGGTTGCACTATGCTTGTTGCTCTATGGAGTTGTGACAATGCCTGCTTTGAAAGAGTTGTCAGTGTGTACAAGTGTCATTTTTTTGGGTGCTCAATTTCATTTGAGCATCAAAACCCCCCACAAAAAACTCTCCATAATATGGGGAGAAGCAGAAGACATTGCTCAACTTTCTTTCAGCACCAGTACATTTAGAGCATTTTCTTCAAATTATTTTGTGCGCACGGTTCAGCCAGAACGAAGAGTGAGCTCGTCAGCTCTCGGTGAAACTAGTCCTACAGTCAGCATAAGAGGCTGGAAGTGGTTTGGTGAACACCGATTCACAGAAGGCCTGACTGAGCAGATCTAATGGTTCAGCTGGATGTAAAACCATCTTAAGCGAGGAAGGGAGAATAAAGCAGGATACCAGCAGCACTAACACAGGACTAAATTTTAATTAAGTAAAACTTCCACTGAAGCACACTGCTTTCCCCCCCCCCCCCCCCCCGCTCTCCTCCCTTGTTTTCTGGGATGCATGCTGCTCTGACTAAAGCAAGGCGAAGAGGGTGCCAGAAGCTCTCTGGTGCCAAAATATTTGAGACTAGTTACTTCTCATGCTTTTGGAAGCCTCCCTGGGTACGAGAGTGCCACGGCCCTTCCCACAGATTTTACACTGCCTTTATTTCTGCAGCTTAGCTGAAGCTGTGCTGTTCCAGTAGCCAGACTAAGGGACAGCAAGGAAGCATTTTTTTTTATTTATTTTTTTTTAAAAGAATAAAAGACTAAGCTGTAGCAGACCACCCTACCCTGAACGAGCAGATACTCAAGCTCACAGGTGATTTGCATCAAAATCTTGATGGCCTCTTAAAGACTCCACAGCTATGAAGTGCTTGGAAGGCCTCTGCTTAAATCAGAACAGCAAGAGTTGAGACATTGAGCTACATTTGCACAGCACTTTTCAAATGAAAGTTTGCCCCAAGAGAGATGCAGATATAGCAGAGCTGTTGTTTACAACCCAGCAACACTACGGACGTTTGAAAGGATTGCAGCTTCCACTAGCCCAAATCCTCCTAACATGGAAAAACTGAGGAATCAAATACACTCAGTAGTATGTGAGCAATGACATGTGCAGTACTAATGGCTTGATGTTTACTAGGAAGTGAAGAAGTTTATTTGGATGAAAAATTCAGGGTTTGTTTTCAAGCAGGTATGACCAACAGGGCTTGGAAGATCCTGCTTTCTTGTGCCAGGTAAAACTGTTCTAAGCAAATCCAGAGGCAGCCCATGTAGCTAGATAACAGCATGTGCTGCAGTGCCCATATCCCACAATCAATTATGCATTAGGCTTTGCAGTCTATGTAATAGCCCATTATTTTGCAGATTAGAACGGAAGCATAAAAACAAACTTACAAGCCAGAATGTCCAATTACATCGAAAGGTAAAGCATAGTTCATTTGCTTTTCAGCTGTGATTAGAGTTGATTTTAAACACGGCTAGTGCAATAAAACGGATTAATGATCCTGTGAGTCTGTATCCCCAGTTCATTATCCTGTACAGTTCAGTTGTTTAACACAAAAAAGATGTAACAGCAAGATTTTAATTTGCAAATTAAACAATGACTAATCTGACTCTCCCATACATGTTTATCACAGGACATTAAGACTGTTTCTAATGTAAGAATGAAGTTATTCTTTAATGTCAGGGCTGTATCCAAGAGAAGACTGATTACAGCAACGGAACAAGGACACTCTGCATAATTCTTAGATTTTTAAGCAACAGAGCTCTCAAGACAGACGCTTTTAAAAGAAAGTTACAGGAGATGAAGCAGCAACACTAGAGGGTCTGCAATATCAGGTTTTATATCCACTTCCTCCTCTTCTGCTTACATGACTGAATACATCGCAGTACAGCTCTACTCACTTGCTGGAGAACAGGCTAGTCTAGTTTGCAAACTGGTACTAGGGATACAGCAGGGTAAATCGGTGGACACTTCAGGAAAGTAGCAATTAAGAAACTGAATTTTGCACCCTCTGGTCAAAATGACTTCCAGAATTAAAGCTTCTAAGCGGAGCATAATCATAATAGCTTGCCTTGAGTTTCAGGAGTAGGCATCTGGTGTAACACCAAGAGGCAAGAAAGTTGCAATATAAGACTTACTGGTTTTGTGTCCCATCTACTGACATTGGCAGCAATACTTGAAAGATTACAAAAAAAAAAAAAAAAAAAAGAAGAATGCAGGATTCCTATACCATAAAACTTTGTCTGCGAATCAGTGCTGTGCACAAGAAGGCTAGGAACAGAAGTTGCACATAAACCAGTTTAAGGGATCAGAAACTGGGTTAAACCTGTAACAGAACAGGAGTTCAGTGCACATAAACCAGTTTCAAAATGGCGGAAACTGGTTTAAGATAAACCTGGTTGAATGTAGTATCAGACTGAACTGATTTGGGTCAAACAAGCTTATGAAACTTCTGCCCCAGATCTCATCCTTGTTCAAGTTAAAACAGTCCCTCAGCATGCTTTGTAGCCCTGGGCTGGGCTGGGCTGGGCTGGGCTGTGTGCTCCAGAGAACAGGGCTGGCCCTGCCCCTCTGCTCCCTAGCTGGAGCTATGAGAGCTGGCTGACAAGGGGGCAACTGTGGGGGGCAAACCCAGCTGGGGATGCAGCCCCACCTGCATGAGGGTGGGGAGGGACTGCCCCCCAAGTAAACCCCAGCTGGGGCCTGGGAGGGGGGGTAAGCATCCCTTCCCCTGCTGGCTACAACTGCGGACTACAAAATCCCCAAGGCACCTGGAAGCAGAAAGAGGAAGGGATAAGCAACCTGGCAGAGTCCTGCTGCTACTATTGTGGACTGCAAATCCCCAAGACCTCAGGGGGCAGCAGGAAGAAGCAGCTAACACACAGCCCATGCTGGTTATGTGCTGTTTGTGCTCTAGTGCCCCCCTGGGCTTTTGGCTTGAGCCACTGCAGGCATGCGACTGCATTTCACGAATCAAAGGCAAACAAATGTCTGTTTACTTCTGTTTCAATTTAATCTTTGCAGGTCAGACTAACCTGCAATGACTGAATCAATTCAGCCTCAGGCTTTTCGACAGCCTTTACTTAGCTGAAGAGGGCACCATTTTTAAGGGAAGAATGAACCAGCAGCACAAAGTGAGCAATATGTTATGCTTGGGTTACTGGTCTCTTGAAAGGCCTGTAAGAAGTTAATTAATTGACTGCCTTGCTTACTAAATCCTTATTAGTTACTTCAATTAACCATTTCATGCTGTATACTTCTCCCAATGAATGTACCTGTGAGAAAATAATTTCTCTTTCCTTTTTGTATTCCCAAAGGAAAGACTGAGAAATTCCACTGGTCTAACAGCATAGACAGCTCAGGTCTATGTAAAAATGAAATGGGCTTATTTAGGATTTAGAGATACCACTCCACTCCTTCCCCCCCACCCCCAAAGGAGAGGTTGAAGAAGTTTCACATTCACTTTGTAATAGTTCAATTGTTCAAAGTTTGCAGAGGGAGTCATCAGCAACACCAACAAGTTGAATTGATCAAAGGAAACTTACTGCATGCCACCTGTGGAAATAACTGTTAAACAATACTAAGGCCAAAAGCTTAGCAGGATTCAAAAAGGATTAGACATTTATATGGATAATAAGAGCATCCCCAGTTACATTAGCTACAATAGACATTTATAAAAGGATTAAAGTGATACCAATCCTTGTGCTTTAGGGCATGTGTCAGCTCCAAATAGCGCTGCCACAGCCCTTCCGTTCCACATTGGTCAAGGTGTACACAGAAGAAGCCTCCTGTCGTCCTAATAAATTGCCAGATGCAAGAAAGACCAAGGGATGGCTTATGTGCACTTCAACTGACAGTTTAGCCAGCTCTGGTCCACAACTTGCTTAGTTAAAACTGTGGGTAGACATGTATCTGGAGAAAGAAGTACTTAATATCAGCTCTAATCATCCCTATTCTCACACACACACGTGCAACAAGAGAACTGAACTGGTTTAGCTGCAAGTATCCCTTGATACTTTGGTGCCCAGCTGTGCTGCTGCACAACACAGATTCTAGTTGGCAACTCTGTGCCTGGTTTTGTGATTAAGTAGCATGTGGAGCTTGTACGAGATAAAGATAACTCCCCCAGCCTTTGGTTCAACTTGCCATGCCTCCACTGCCAAGACTTGTTTACTAAAGCTACAGGCACTTGCACTTTGCTTTCCTACCCAGGAGGACCATTCAATGCAGCTGGATTTAGGCACTTCAGAGGCCTATACAGTTAGTAAGGAGCAAGCAGGAGGCAACACAGCTCTGCAGTCTAGGGATCTGGGCACTACCTAGGTGGGGAGACCTGGGTCATGGCCCCTATTTCCAGAGTTATGTCTATGTTTAATAAGAAACTAGATCAAAATGTAGTGAGGAGCAGGAACCAGAAATCAGGGACTTATCCTTCCCAAGGAACACCACTAGGCTGCAGTCAGGCTTATTCTAGCTTGCTGGGTTTCTGGCCCCGAGATGTCCAAGCTCTGAGCTCCCACACAGTTCAGCTTCAACACGTACTGTGCAGCCTTGCCCTAAGCAATTCTATAGCCTGGGATTTAGAGCACTCTCCTGGAAGTTGAAGGCATGGGTTTGAGTCTTCCCAGGGAACAGAAGACCTACAACCTAGGTTTCTCTTTCTAGGGAAGTGGTCTAGTCAACTAGGCTCGAGGTGGGCACCGGCTGTTGAATGCCATGCCGTCAATGCACGTTAAGCATGTTCTGGGCACACTTAGGCGGTCAGGGCCTTCAAGGACTTGGGTGTCTCTGCTGCACCCAGGACACGTCCAGATGTGTGTGTGGACATTTGATTCCCTGAGGACAAGCAGCAGTGGTGCACCTGGTGCTGCAGCTACTTGTCCCTGGGGAATGCCTGTGCCATATGTACTTTGGCACGCAGCATTGGGCTGGCCCCAACAGCCTTACCTGGGGTCCTCCGGGGCTGCAGCTGCAGCAATTATGTTGCATGGAAGCTGGCAATCAGAGGAGTGCAGCTCCCAGTGGCCTGGCTCCGCTTTTCAGCAGCGTGTGCTGC
The DNA here is from genome assembly GCF_052110815.1 of Crocodylus siamensis. NCBI lineage: Eukaryota > Metazoa > Chordata > Crocodylia > Crocodylidae > Crocodylus > Crocodylus siamensis. Next base: position 3,945,762 of record NC_143397.1, read on the forward strand.
CCGAGTTTGCGTTGTGCCAGGTCCCCCCCATGTTCGTTTTTTTTTTTAAACCCCTGGATATCTAGGGCTCAGAAAAAGCCATGGGAAAAAACAACAACTAGTACAGCACACTCTCAGCTTGCGATGCAGAGAACACCAGACTGTGCAATATGTAGCGCTGCAAATGCATTTGTGGTGCCACTTACCATAAAACCGCACTCGCCTGGATGAGCCCCTAAATCCAGTTGCAATTCCAGGTGTTCCCACTGTATCCCTTCCAAGCACGCACACAAGCCCTGCTGTAGATTCTCTGGGAACTTTGCGATTTGTAAAGCAGGTGCCCAGCGAGTTTTGTCAATGTCGGAGTAAGAGCAACTCACAACGGCCTTGGAGACTTAGCTGCTTACGTCTCATCTGGGCACTAGAAGAGCTACTTTTATCTGATCCTGAAACATTTAAGTTTTACCCAGAAGAACTAAGGACCATCCAATCTAATTTTGGACAAGTTAGACACTGGGGTCTGACTCTTGGGAATGTGAACTCCTATTAAAAAGTAGGGCTGAAACTTGGCATAGCCACTTTTTAAAGACCAGAAGAGAAAAGTATTTTTAGCAGCTTGCCTCATCACATTCAGAGAAGGCAATTTAATTTGCTGTCCATCCCATGAAGTGGAAAAGGCCCTCTTAAAATTCTGACAAAGGAGTTTTAATCATCAAATTCTCTCTGACTGAAGCATCAGCTGCCACATCCCCTTTTCCAAAAGTACGCGGACCAGTCACATATGTACCTTCAGCAAGACCTTTATATCAGGATACTTGGCTTCAGAGGACAACATTAAGAATGTCACATTTTATGGCATCTATTACCATCATCCATGTATTGAGGGACTGACAACAGCAGTTTGTTAAAAAGGGAAAATGCAGGAAGTACAAGATACCGCACAAAACTCAAATAAGACCAGCAGGCTGACAGCTTATCACCCTATCAACAAAAGATATGAAGCAGGACAATCCAGTTAAGTTGGGCCCAGGACTAACTCAGAACATCTGGACTTTATGACTAGATCTGCCAACACACTATTTTCTAGGCAAATCACATATAGCAATGTTTCTTACTCTTATTTTTACAAGTAACTTTTGAACACAGCACTTGAGAAGCACAGCTCTGGCTGACACTCACAGCATCTGCAAATTTAATAAGGCACTGGAAGTCAAGTCCTGAACATTTATCTGAAATGAGCAGCACCTTCCTTTGTAAGGCTACTTTCTGATCTACTGATGAAAGCTACAGCACGTCACTGTGGATAAAATCTGTACCTAAAACTAAATCTAAGACCTTCCAACTGCTGTAAGAGCTGCCTAACATCCCCTGCTATTAAGTGGCATAGGTTTAACAATTATTTTTGTTAAAACAGGAACCGACAGATTCCTAATACAAGGTTTGAAGTGCAGACACTTCTGCCCACACATATATTCTGATATAGTGCTCTCTGCACTAGATTTCTGCTTCCACTTGAATATAGAACTTAACATGACAACTGTGCAGTGTTGGGGGTGGGAGAGAAAAACACGTTCAGATACCAGCTATCGGCAGATGAGGTGCAGAAAGTCTACCTGGTCTTCTGAAACTTCAGTGCCAGAGCACTTAGTGCCCTGCTTAATATGTAGCATTTCTGCAGACGGATTTTGTAGCTGGCTGTTAATACATCCTTGCAACAATAAGGCAGACAATTAGCTCAAACTTTGCTTACTTTAATCCAGACATCTGTTGCCAAGATACGTGGATGAAGTTCTCCAAAAGGCAGAGGCAGAAGATTAAAGCCAGTCTATACCTTTATGATAAAATCTGTTATTTCTACCCAATATGAAGAGCACCAGGCAAGTTGATCCATTGTACAAGATGTACATAAACCAGATCACCCAGTGAAACTTCAACCCAAATGTCACAATGGAAGGGTAGAGCAGGTAGACATCATGACATTTTCAGTAGTCTCCCTGATCAGTAGTAGGTCTGCTTCCCTATTGTAAAGGGGTGTCACACACCCACAGCCCCCCAGAAGGGTGATATCACCAAAAGGGTTACAGAAAACAAACTGAAGTAGTGCCATGGGTAAGGCTGCAAAGATCATGTTAGATCAGCCCCTCACTCAATACACAGCCTACCCATATTGCTTTCCACTCCCATGGATCATCTCAGGATCTTTAGATGACCTGCCACCTACTACCGCTCCCAATTACTATCTATTATGTGGTCCTGCTATAAGGGAAGGTGGAAGACATGCCTTGCTTGTGGGTTTCTAAACTATTTGCTAAATAGGAAGGCTGTAGAGATCCAAGATTTAGTGCGAGTTTCTGTAGGGACTGTATCCTATTGCTTAGAGTCCATCTCTCTCCTTATCCCCTCCCTCCCCAGCTGCTACCTCCATCAGTTCCTGCCATCCACCACCTGGTCCCACTGGTTCCTTCCCCAGTCTCAGACTTCACCCACTCACCCAGTTATCTGTGTGCTGTAGTGCAGGGTTGTTTCCTCTAGTTCCCCTGCCCCCAAGTTTTGATAGTTCAAGCAATCAGAACTCCAGTATTTCCAGCGAGAAAAAAGTCTCTCTGCAAATTTACTTCTCGGCCATGAAATTTTCTGCAATACAGACTCGTTCCTTTTACATAATCTCATCCTATTTTATCCAATATACCCACTGTGTTACTAAGTTTCCCTCTCAAGGTATATACCCTTTAAACCTCTGTAGTGTTACTATTCCTTACCCCTTCCCATCACCCCCACCAAGCCAGAAACATTTTCAGTTCTGCCAGTTCCAGATTAGGCCTTTCGATAAATCAAGAGCCCATCACAAAAATAATCAGAATAATTAGCTCAAATATTTTAAGAAGCCCAAAACACGCATCTGCTTTAGAACTTTGGGACAGTTTTACTAACAATGGGATTACTGAACACCAAACGAAGTACCATGATGCTCTTTCTGGACTTCAGCAAGGCCTTTGACACCGTCTCCCATCCCACCCTCATTAAGAAATTGGGTGACTGGCAATGATGGATTGCAGACTGGCTCGAGGGTCGCACTCAGAGGGTGGTGGTGGACAGGTCATATTCAACCTGGGGGGAAGTGGGCAGCAGAGTCCCCCAGGGCTTGGTCCTTGGGCCCGCACTGTTCAATCTCTTTATCAGTGATTTGGACAACGGGGTGAAAAGCAAACCGTTTAAATTCACTGATGATACCAAAGTTTGGGGTGAGATGAGCACACTAGTAGAGAGGGAAAGACTGCAACAAGACCTGGATAGGTTGCAGGGGTGGGCTAACAAAAACAGGATGCGTTTCAATACTGACAAGTGCAGGGTGCTGCACATGGGCAGTAGTAACCAGCAGCACACTTGTAAGATGGGAAACTCCCTTTGACAGCACAGAGGCAGAAAGGGATCTGGGAATCATTACTGACTCCAAGATGAACATGGGCTGACAATGTGAGGTCACGGTTAGCAGGACTAACTGCACCTTGTCGTGCATCCACAGATGCATCTCGAGCAGGGCCAGGGAGGTGATCCCCCCCCTCTATGCGACGCTGGTCAGGCCGCAGCTGGAGTACTGTGTCCAGTTCTGTGCGCTGCACTTCAGGAGGGATGTGGGCAGCGTGGAGAGGGTCCAGAGGAGGCAACTCGCATGATCCGGGGACAACAGGGCAGACCCTACATTGAAAGGCTGCGGGACCTAAACCTGTTCAGCCTTCACAAGAGAAGGCTGAGGGGGGACCTGGTGACTGTCTATAAACTCACTAGGGGGACCAGCAGGGTTTGGGAGAGACCTTGTTTCCCTGAGCACCCCCCAGCATAACAAGGAATAACGGCCACAAGTTGTTGGAGAGGAGGTTTAGATCAGACATCCGCAAGAACGACTTCACGGTCAGGGCGGCTAGGAGCTGGAACCAGCTTCCAAGGGAAGTGGTGCTGGCTCCTACCCTGGGGGGCTTTAAGAGGAGGCTTGATGCCTGCCTGGCTGGAGTCATCTGAGCCCAGTTTTTTTTCTCCTGCCCAGGCAGGGTGTCAGACTTGAAGATCTATAAGGTCCCTTCCGACCCGACTTTTATGATTCTATGGGATGGGAATGCAGTCAGGCCTCTGCAATCAGGAGTCATCTGATATTTAGTGAAGATCTTGCCTTCTTGACTAGACTCTTGGTTGTTTCACCAGTCAGTTATCTCTGCTACTTGACTAAAAATGGGAAAAATTCTCTCTGCCCCTGTAGAAGAGGCCACTGAAGTCCAAAAGAAGTTTCTGGATGTCAAGCTCAGGCTTCAGGTGCTGGATTCTCCACCAATGCAGTGAGTTGCCTATATAACACTCTCCCAAGCATAGGGTTTAATTTGGTTACATTAGAGTAAATTCTGGGTCTTAACAGGCTTTCAAAATTTCATTCGTTTAAAATGGATTTAAAAAGCAATAGCGTTAATCCACTCTGGTCCATAAAGATGTCTTTACATCTCTCTGCAGTGCTGCCTGTTGCTTAGTTCTGAGGCTGGATAAGACCGAGATGAACTAGGAGTAGCTATGCCTATGGTTATACTACAGGGCCTTTCCCAGGCTTCTAGGCTTTGCTACTTGCTACATAAGGCCAAGAAGGAAACTTTCTCCCCCCCCCGGCCCTACACGTGTTGGGAGGTGGGTGGGTAAACTTCCTTAGGAGTACTGGGTGTTTACTGCAGCTCCAGCTGGGACTCAGACCTGGAGGATTCCTGGCTACAGGGTCTTGCCCCTCCACTCGGGGTCAGACCAACACCACATTTGGAGACAGGAAACAGTTTTACTGCATGGTCAGGCTGGTGCAGACTAGGGGGGGGGGTGGCATTACTTTCCTCTATAGTGGGGATGTGTGGCCCTCTGCCTTGGACTTCTTGAGCACATTTTTACAACCCTTGCAGTACTGAGAAACTGGTGGCCACTGCCCCCCTGCTTTAGCGGTGGCAGGTTGGGGTGCCATGTCTTGGGGTTGCATGACAGGGTTGACTGTAGTTTTAGTAATAGAATAGACAAGAATTTGCTTGGGACGGTTTGCAGAAGGATGTTCCTGCCTCAGGCAGGAGCTAGATGAGACTACCTCCAGAGGTCCCTTCCAGTTCTACTTTACTACTAGCACATTTTTTTTTCTTTTGTCATCTGCCATTTTATGTTGCTAGGAATATTTTATGGCTGCAGCAGTCAAGACCGTTGCTTTGGAGAATCAGGTGTCACAATGGCATCTCTTCAATGGCTTTGCATCTTGTCATATTCTCCCTGGACTTCTGGAAGAGATGCCTATCCCTTAACTAGCATAGACAGAAAGCTTGAGAGACATTCAGACAGACTACTCCTCTTCCATTATTATTACCAAGAAGTCTTGCTTTCTTCCTAACTGTCCAAAGTTCTTTTCTAAAAAAAGAAAAAAAAAAACAAACCAAAAAACCCCAAACCTCTTTTGGAAAAAGTGAGCTTAATAGGCTTATTTGCTTTCTAGTAGGAAAAAGTGTCACAATTTGTTGAATCAGAATTTGAAAAAGTGAGACAGTCTGAAAAGCTGAAAATGTGATACAGCTAAACAGCTTTCCAAGATATCCATTGATTGCACCAGCAGACTGTATCTGGGCATACTAAAAACACTGAACCAACGGTATTAAGCAAATTCAGGTTTATGAATTAATCATTTGTGTAGTAAACTCAAAGAAGCCATGGAAGCTTTTTTTGTACTTGCTACCTAGTAAAATCAGGAGAGGCCAATTTCAGCCTCGCTCGAAATGCACAGCTATACTAACTAGGCTTTGAAATGAATGGCCATGCACCTACGCAAGCAAAGATTTCTTGGTGAAAGTTAGAGTGGAAACCTTTGTGGTTACTCTCGTTTTCATTTTTATATTCCACAAAAAACAAACCAAAAAAAACAAAAGTATAAAATGCTCCATCTGGGGGAGGAAAAATGCGCAACAAGCTTACAGGCTCGGTGGTGCTATGCTAGCTAGCGCCACGTCCAGAAGGGACCTAGGGGTCATAATTGATTATAAAATGAGTGAGCCACCAGTGTGATGCCAGTCAGCAGAGCAAACAATATGCTTGAGATGTATTGGTTGATGCATGCCAGCGCAAGTAAGGAAGTTATTCTCCCGCTCTACTCTGCATTGGTGAGACCGCAGCTGGAGTACTGCTCCCAGTTCTGGGCATCGCACTTCAAGAAGGATGTTGAGACGCCTGAGTGAGTCCAGAGAAAAGCCACTCATGTGATTAGGGGCCTGAAGAGCAAGCCGTATGAGGAAAGGCTGACAGATATGGGACTGTTCAGTCTAGCAAAGAGAAAACACTGGGGGGCGGGGGGGGAGATTTAGTGGCAGCTTATAAATACATCAAGAGTGAGCATCAGGGGCCAGGCAAAGAACTGCTCACCAAAGCACCCCAGGGGTAAACCAGGAGTAATGGTCATAAAGTCCTAGAAGAAGGTTTGTCCTTATCCAGTCTGAAACGTCTTCACGGTTCATGTGACCAGACTCTGACTAGACTCTCAGCACAGGTGGTGCAGGCACCTACTGTGGAGGTCTCCAAAAGGAGCCTGGACGCACACCTTGCTGGGGTTATTTGACCCCAGCAGTCTTTCCTGCCCAGAGCCAAGGGACTGGACCTGATGATTTCAGGAGGTCCCGTCCAGCCCTAAACATCTGGAAAAAAAACCCACCCACCAACATGTGGCACATTAACCATTTACCTGGGTCCTGAACAGTCTATGCTGCGACAGGGCTTTGGCCAATATAACCAAGTTAGCTTTCAACTAGACGGCCCAAGTGACAGTGGCAGTCTAGTCACAGCAGCATGACCCAGGTGTGGACTGCACAATCTGCCCAGGAAGCAGGCTGAATGCTTGGGCAGCTAACTACAGCAGCACAGAAGTCATCCAGCCTAGACAGGCATAAGGACATGAGCTAGGCAGTTCAGAGCTCGCTTGGCTCTGGCTGCACCACTGCAGTGCGGACATACCCTCAAAAACACTATCAGAGGAACTGAACACTGTTTAGTACTGTGAACCTTGGTTACTTGCCATGTTTGACACGCAGTCCTAACAGAGCATATGTTCCTTCACTGTACCTATTAATACTAAGTTAAAATTAGAACTGGAAAAGACTTGATATTCTGATATATTGCAATTAAACTCTACATTGCGATTTTGACTACGATCAGCCATTCCCTCAGCCAAAAATAAGTACTAAGTTGCTTCATTTTCATTTGTTAACAAGGTTTTTTTTGGCTAAAAAACAACAACAACAACAACTAACACTGACTTGGAAATACTAACCACCTTAAAATGGAAAAAAGGTACCTGCAGGTCCTTTGTGCTGCAGCTTTCTATTTAAAATGCTCTCCAAGTGTGGAACTTGGCTCTCTGCCCACATGTTTTAAGCTCAGTGTCATGGCAGGGCATAGGAAATTATTCTTAGGTGACAAGCATAACAGAACTTGGTGAAGGCATGCTAACAGTAGATTATAGCCAGTGTAGACTATAATCAGGGACCCCTTTCTCCCAGTACCGGAGCGCTAACAACTGTTGGGTCCTGTTCCCCAAATGCACAGCACAATATTGCAAGTTGTTTACCTGGTGTCACCACCTTTGGAGCAAGTTGGCAGTTGGAGAATATCCACATGTGGATATTCTCCAAGCCCCTGCAAACCAGGGCAGAGAAATTAATCCCCTTCTATTACTCAACTTCTCCATTTCCAGAAGCCTTACTCTGACCTGGTCTTCAGACTACAGGGGAGAAGGAAAAAGTAGCTTGGCTGTAGTTACTAGCTGTACCCATAACACTGAGAAGAGTAAAGTGAAAAAACAGAGTATCTGGTTCCACCAAAACTAGTGTAGGATCTTCTAGCACATTTTTAAACTCACTGGCTAAAGACAGTAACGATGAGCTTTTCTTCTTCCACCCATGAGAATACCAGGGCAAACCTACCTGCTCATCTACTGGTGACCCAGTCTTAAGAGTTACCTGTCTTCAGACTTCACAGGGATCTCCCGAAGAAGCATGGACACCTGGGCACAGATTTATGGCCTTCTCCTCAACATGCCTGGATTTCTTGCCCCGGGATAGGGAGTTTCTTCCCAATTTAAAGCTTCTCATTTAAAGACAATGAGCAAGCTGGAATTAGGACAAAGAAACAGACTCTGTGGAACTAGTACAATGTATTAAGTCTGAGAAAACAAGGTAAAAATAGACCCTTTAAGACTTTGAGAGGAGAAGGGGAAGCTTTAAATCATTCTGCACCCCAGGATGTTGGAGAAATTTGTCACTTGGTTGAAAACAAGACATCAAAAGCCACAACCATTTTGCCACCACGCTGTGGAAGACTCTGGGGCTGTTTGGAGAACAGACCAATATCAGGATGCCTCCATCCCGAGGGGAGAGAACAGGACACTTCTGAAGTCTGCCCTGCTTATTTTCTGAACAACAGCGTCCTAGTTCACATTTGGCAACACTGGTACACAGGTCCCCCTAGGCTTCTTTATCTGCTCCAGAGGAGGCTTGCAAGCAGCAAAAGACCTGGAAAATGTCATTACCACATCTTACTGCAGACCAACAGGCCACATAGCAGCAGTGTCACAGAGGTGGCATCACAAGGCAGAAGTTCAGTTTTGGCATTACTGGTCCTTTAAGCCAACCAGTAGACTTTGTACCAGGAAAGATTCAAGACGTTACTGGGCAGACATCAGTCTCAAAGTGACATTATTACTAGATGCAATGTGGATTACTGTGACTTTGTTAACGAGGAGCCCTAGGAGTTATGCTGTCATAACACGCAGGCAAGTTCGCATTATGAAGCAACTTACAGCATTGTTACAGCTGCTTCATGAACAAAGATGAACAGGAGGCTGCATGCCAGATCTATGCTGAAGGCCTTCAGGAAGGAAGTCTGAGTTTTTACCAGAAATAAGCAGCAGCTCACATCCAGAAAACATCTCTTGACTTGAATTTAATGCTACAAGAAAACTTCCCTTCAGAGCTGTTTAACAAGCTACGCAGGACCTTCTATCTATAGATTCCAGGTACTCTGCCCATTTTACAGGCAAGCAAACCAAATTAATGCAACTTATCCAGGGTCAGACAGACAAGTCCATCTTCTGTCTATCAGCTGTCCCCTACTCATTAATGCCCAATTTCATAGCATGTTAAATATAACGCAGGACTGCCAGCTGAACAGAGGTTATAATGAAGTTCTGCTTCTGCATTCCACCCCTTACCCAAACTATCCATCCTACACACAATTACCAAGCCAGAATAACTCAAATCATGAATTGCACTGGCTTTCCCTTTCCCACTACACATTTAAGTAGCCACAGACCCTTCTAGCTAAGTGCACATTCACATGCAATCAAGCATAAATGGCTGAAAAGGGGACACAATCCACAAGTTATCCATCTCACGCAAAACTGCAATGTTCTGTTCAGGAGAATGAGAAGTGTAGCACAGCATTAAGAGCTTTTACTGAAGTGAGCTCAGAGTACAGAGCTTAGAAGCTAACACCTAGAACAGACCACTTCCACAAGCAGACAGAAGGACTGGCTGGCCCTTGCCCAATATTGTTACCCAATAGCCTCTGGAAGGGCAAAGAGCCTAGTGACCCACTATTGGAATAATGCACGGTGAGACCCTTCCTCAATCCTTTTAGTCCAGTTCCATATCATCAAGTTTTTGGTTTGAACAGATGGTGTACTTTAGCTGTTCAAGTTTGCAAGGGAAAAGACTTGGTGAATTCTGGAATATCAAAAAGCCAAGGTTTCTACAACATCGATAACTCCTGCCAACATCCAGAGTCATTGGAGAGTTTGCACTTTGACCCCTTGCAAGTGCAGCAGCTCTGCGTAGTTCCAGAAATCCCTTACATGATCTGAAAATCCAAGCACTGCAACGCATTAAAGTACACCATGGTTTAATAGCAGTGCAGATGAAGGGCTACATGAGCTAGTAATGAAAGAGGCAGAAGGTCATGGACTCCATTCTGCACCATGAAGCAAGGCTGCCTACTGTGTATTTTCCTAGTAGGCTGCCCAATGCAGACAAATGTGTCCTATGATGAGACCCAAAACACTTTCACTGGCTAGATGCAATCTTCTACTGTCAAGGGAAGAAGGTTTGATATCCAGCTTAAGTTTGGCTTTGCGTAACTCTCTCCCATTACTCCTGCAAAGCAAGTCCCACCAGCCCCATTAAGCTATGGTTATCCTTGTTGTGTGACCGTGCAAAGAAACACGAAACAGACACTGGGCAGGCTCTCCCACACTTAGGAACTCTTCACCCGCACCAAACCTGCTCTCAGATGGGTCACTCGTGTCTCTTGTTGAGGTTAACTATAGAAGTGCAGAAAGTACACGACTGTCAGATTCTTCCAGAACACATAAGCTGGATTTTATATACTTCGTAAAGAAAAAGGAGAGCTATTCAGGAGCAAGGGAACAAAACTGAGATTAAATATTCAAAGCAGGGATATTCTATCAGTAGACGTCAATTAAGTGCTCATCACCTGCACAACAATGGCAGACACATCTATGTGAATATTATGTGGGTTATACAAACAGCTGAAGTATTTTAGTCTACTAACCTTGAAGGAGGATTCTGCTCAATTTAAAACAAAGTCCCACCACTCCACCCCCATCAGCATGCTTGCCTTTTCTTGTTTTATTAATAGGAAAAAAAGCACTTGTATTGAAACAGGCATTCAAGCAAATCAGCAGACAGTAGATTGAGTCTGGGACTCGGATGAAGCTGGCGAGCTTTGGCTCATCTTTCTCAGTCCACTAATACTGGGCCTGGAGAAGTGGGCAGAATTCACGGGAGTCTCTTGAATTCACAGGGTGCAGCTGCCATCTGCAATGCTGGTGCTGAGCTTAGCAAAGCCTGGGTATCCAGGAGCGGCTCAGAAAGAAGCTGTAGCCAGGAACAGTAGTTTTTCCTCCCCTCTCCACATCTGTGCCTGCTAAGAGTGTACACTCACTCCGGTGGGAATGTTGCCATAGTAATACACAACTGAACTCAAGATCAAATTGCCACAGGAAAGATATAAGAGGTCCCTTAAACCCAAGCTGGGGCAGACCATGGCAGCCCACAATAGGAACAGTCTAGTCTCCATTACCCTGCTCTTATTCTTCTCTCAAATCGCTCTGGCATCTGCACCGGCTGTTAACAAGTCTCGAAAAGAAATAAATGCTTCTATTCCTATCTCTGAAGTGCTACTTGATGGGCCCTCATTTCCCTGGATGACTGAAGTTGCCACAAAGGCAAACAGGTTGGCGGTGCTTCAATGCAAGCAGACTGCTGATGCCAGGACATGATCTATTAGAAGAGTTTTCCACTTTGCAACTCATTCATTTTTTCTACCAGAGTATGAATTTGTTAGCTTTCCACATACACAGCAATGCTGATCTTCCTCCCTTCTGGCTTTCAGCAAGCGGGTGATTCGAGTGGAGAGCTTGATCATGAGTTTTCGGTGCCATATTCCTCTTAGCTTGCATGAGTGTACTTCAGCCAGAAGCTTTGCAGGAGGGTTCCTTGCTCTGCTTGTTCACTGCCTAGTGCAACAGGTCTTGGTCAGTGACTGGGACTCTCAAGTACTACTGCAGTACAAATAAAAGCAGTATGTGCTTTTATAGGGGGACAAGAATCCAGGCGACACTGTGAAGAGATGCTACTTCCCATTTCACATCACATTTTGCAAAATGATCAATATGCAGAGAAGAGCCCAAAGGGCATTATAAGCATTTGGGACATTAAAAGGACTTGGAAGAGTTCAAGGAACCTTCACTTTAATGTTTTGGCTAGAAAGACAGCACACGGCATGACTCACAAAAGCCTGACATCTATAATCCAAGATCTGAAAAGCTTTCGTCAGGAACCGTACATTCTTTAGTATTATGATTGAAGGGTAACATCTTTTGGGCCAGCCAGGTGTGTGTGCACACATGTGCACATGCACAGCTGGCTTGCGTCAAATATTTAAACAAAGAAAAATCCTCACAGCTAGGTGTGTTCAGACAGGTGGTTGAATGAAGGTTAAGACTTTAGCTCCATTTGAGAAGGACAAAGTTAAAACTCACAACTACTACAGAAAGTTCATTAACCTTCCATTTTAGGCAGGCCATAAGATCCTGTATACAGACCTTTCAGACAGCCACATGCTTCACTTAAACAAATACTTGAACTACTTGATACCAGGAGTTGGCTGAACTGTAGAGAAAACAAATCAAGCCGATTCCAGAATTGTGTTCCAAGTATTCCCAAGCTCTGTGCTGTGAGGACATCCAGCATGCACCGAGGCCTACTCAATTACCAGTTTTGCTTTGAAGTTCACCTTGGAGATCTGTTGCCTTACTGCCAGAAATCCAACCTAAAATCAAGTCAGAATATGAGATCCAGTGAGTTGCAATGCCATCACTATGCAGAAGAGATGTGAATCTACTCTTCCCATCTGAGCCAAGCCATACCAAGACAACTTCTGAAATGCATTTGGTTCTGGGTACCTCATTTACTATGAAGACTGACAAATTGAAGGGGACCAAGAACAGCTACAAAGCCCCTGGTGAAAGGAGGACAGAATGGGCAGAACAGGACAGATGTTAGTCACTCAGCTTAATGCACTACTGCAAGGCACTGCTACTACAATAAGAGCATGGCATAAGAATCTATGTACAAAATATGAAGCCAGTTGGTTTAGCGACTGAGGACACACTGAGTAATACAAAGACCTAGCTTACTCTAGAGATTCCTGGGGGAAGGAAGCGGAGTGCACAGATACAGACGTCCAAGCACTGGAAGGATGCAAACATTAAAGGAAAGGAATTCAGTGCGACACAAGAGGTATTGTTAGGAGCCATGGGATGATACTCAGACCTGAAGTACATGCAGGTTTTTGTACTACACTTTGGCTAGGGGTAAGATCTTTGTTTTAAAAGAACCTAGTTACCCTAGTACAAATCCTGAAGCATACACCAGTTACTCTCAAAAAGAAAGTGCTCCGAGTTGGTATAAGCACCTTTATAACTGCACTTACACTAGAGGGACTGTACTGCTGCAATATACTAGTACAGTTAAAACAGAACAACATGTGTTTAGACAAGTCCAAGTATGAGGAAAAAAGAAGCTTATTTCAGTATTTGTGTAATGGCTATATCCATATTTCCTGACAGTATGAGGTCTGATTGGGTGAAGGGAAAGTCTCTCAAGGACTGTTCTGAACTTTTATAAATAAGCTTAAAACAGAAAATTAAGTGTACTGGCTAGATTCCAAGAAACAATGATATACTACAGTCGAGTCTGATATTACCTTCTCTCTAAAACCCTAAAGAATCTGAGCTGCAGCTTGCCAGCTTCTTCATTGTTCATCATGCAACCCTTAGCACAGTAAGAAAGGGTCAGTCTATTTGAGACTCCCTCTATTTTCATTTCTTTTGTTCATGGTACTTGTGACGTCATTTGCTAGCTTAAAAAGAGTCTTCAGGTCAGATTTCTTAGGCTTAAGTAGTTCTGTTTAAAACACACATTTGATGCGGCAATTTAACAGCCATATTCTTTCTGAAGCTTTGAACTTTTCTGATTTCAAGTCATTTGCAGGTCATCTTTGGCAATGCAGTTTCTAAAAGTCTTATGGTCATTTCTGGGTGCATTCCACTCAAAAGAAAGGTTAAGTTACATGAGAAGTAGAGTCGAGTTACCTTTTGCTTTGCTGTAGGCTAGGCTTGTCTACTGGTATTTTATTGGAGGTTACAGAATGCTAAAGATGCATGACTATGTATAGGAATAAGAATATTCTTGTTCAATACACAGATATTTGACATATTCAAACTGTTCCTACTTAAAAATTGTCATGGTTAGTATCTATTTCTATGCAAAGTTGCATCAGAAGACTGTTAAAGATATAAAAACAAAACACAGGAGTCAGAATGTCACATAGCCATAAATAATTCCCCATTTTTGTGGCTCCTAACCACTCCCTGGTTACATAAAGACTTGCTAGTACCGTCAAATAACCTCCAGCTTATCTGCTACAGAGTCCACACTGCTCAAATACAATAGTGCAATTTGTTATAAAACACTAGACTAAAATGACAGACCATCTGCAGGGCCTGTTTACTACACTACCCAGTCTGCCAAGAGAAGGGTACACGTACAGTATGAAGTGGCTGAACGAAAAGGGCAGAGTTAAGGTTGCAAAGGCAACCTCAGTTTGGACTTTTCTTAGGCCAAAGTTTAAAAAAAAAAAAAAGCCTTCAACTGTACCCAAGGAAATTCCATTACCAGAATAAACTGTACAAAAGTGTAAGTTCAGTGGAGCAAGAGCTTGCGTAAAGCCATGCCTCATTAAGGACATCCTCTGTGATTTGTGTACTGAATGAGGCAAGGTTGGGACATATTAAATAAAAACAAACAAACAAACAAACAACCCACCACACTCAAGTACCACTGGAAAAATCCAATTAAAAATTAAGAGTCAGCATGTACAAAAAGGTTTGGCAAAGCCTTACAACTCAGCCAAATCAAAACATAACCACTAATCTGAAAGTTGAACATTTGTGAAAAGTTGTTGTTTTTTTTTTTTTTTTTAGTTTAACCTTAAATATTAAGAGTTTCTGCCTGTTCTTCCTTAGGAGCTAGACCTTTTGAGAAGTCACAAAGTCTCCCTGTCATGGCATGAAAAAAAAAAAAAAAAACCCATTCACATTGGTCTGTTGAGTATCAACTTCTCCAGAGAGCCTCTTCAGGAAGAGACCTGAAAAAATGTAGCCCAAATGGTGACAAGTCAGTAGTTGTGTAAGCAAACATTCGGCAATATCCTCAGGTCTTACAGCAAGCCTCTATACCAGCAGTGACTTTTTCAGATTGAAACTGCATCTAGTAGTGAGAGAACGACATGAGCGCTAGGGGAGAGCGGGGGAAATGAGAAAGCCTTGAGCACCAGCAACAGAGCTGTATCGTAACTGAAGTGGGTAACAACCTTAAGCGGGCACTTTAGGGCATAAGAGATCAGAAGACAATTCCAGGCACAATACCACCTTCCACTTGTTCTTCCAATCATCCACATTTAGTTATCATTGATCTATATAAAGGAACTGCCAGAAATGAAGGTGTGATAACAGGCAGTATTTTGTAGGACACCAACAGGCGCACAGTACACTCCATGAAGACCAACTGAACAATTAGTCTTTAAAACGAGGTAGCTCCCCACCCAAGACAATCAGTGCTCTACCAATCACATAGCCAAACAGACTTGACTGAATGCTTACCAATCTTGGGGGTTGTGTTGATTTAAAAATTAAGCTTTCCAGAAAGTAAACTACAATATCCTCACTCTAAACGTAGTGCTCTTTTCTACCCACTCCTTTAAATTGTTAAATGTATTTAGTCCAGCTGAATCTCTGCCCAGAATTAAGATAAATATACCCACATATTGGGAACTAAATTCAGTGTGTACCTTATCTCCTGGAAGAAGCCAAGACCCAAAAGGACAGAACTCCAAAAAACAGCATACAGTTAATGAGTTACTAGAGGCAAGGAAACCAGTGCTTATGACAAGTATTAACCTCCAGTTTACTTAAGGTTGTTTGTCTTAAGTCACTTTTTTCTTCTTACATTTGCCAAACTTTGTTTGTTCACACTACAAAAAATGCTTAGTGAAATAAAATGCCTCAAGACAACTGACAAATAGTGACTCTGCAACAACGCACGGCCTGTTTTACACATACACAGCTCTACCTGCCCTACAAAGCTCGTCTCTCAAGGAACTTTCACCAATGGCTGTTGTCCTACACAAGTGGTTCTCAACCTTTTTTGAACTCAACACAACCCTAAGGCTTTCGCTCATTTTTTGAGATCAGAAAAAGACTAGAGCAATTCATCTGTTGCAAAGAACTTGGATCACGACGGGTCAGGACGTAGCCAATGCTACAGATTCCCCATGCGAAATCCCTGGGTTGATTTTGCAAATTGTATTTGCATACCTAACAGTGCTAAAACTTGCATGGCAGCCCATGACACCCTGGTTGAGAATTACTGCTTGACATCACAAGAATTACGGACTCCCTGTCATGGTATACTAGCCCAGCGTCACAATTCACAATGAAGTTCTTTTTTCCACCACTAAAAGAACCATGAGTTATGCCTACTTTGTGTGGTGACCGAAACCCAAGTCCGTTACAGACTCGATGTTCCTTTAGCACCACAGAGCAGTGTTGGATCTAACAGACATCCTTTGTTTTGGGGGGATGCCTAAAGAGAACTGCAGCACTACGCAAGGTATCTAATTTTTCAAACTGGATGAAATATTAGGAATATCATACCATAACTGAGTCCCTGTCCTCCACCACTGCCTCATTAAGGAAGGGACCAGTTCTACAAGCTACCAGGTGAGACGATGACTCCTAACCATAAAACCTTCCAAAGCATGTTAAAAGGACAGCAGAATACCACACAGGAGAAGTTAAATTATATTAGCTTCAATTACTGAGGCTCTGAGTTGCAGGCAGAGCACCCCCACCCCCCTTTTGTTTTGGACTCTCTCATAGCTGCACCTGACTGTTAAAAACCATTAGGTTTTTGGTGATGGGGGGAGATGAAGGCTAAAACAGGAGTGTCTTCAAGCCTATGCAGAGGCTGTACTAGAGCAGTGGTTCTCAACCTTTTCAGACTCAAGGCACTCCTCAGAAAAATGTATGCTCTTAGTTCTCTCTTGTTTTTGAGAAGAGCTGAGAAAGACCAGGAGGAGGTCAGACTGCTTTTAAGCACTACGACCTTCCTATTTGAAATCCTTGGATTTTTCTCGTGATCCGTGTGCACACTTAATGCTGATAGTGCATGGCATCTCCCAGCACCCTTGGGAAAATAAATAAATAAAAATCACAGAAGTCATAGAAAATGAGGGTGGGAAGGGACATCAGGAGGTCACATCTAGTCCAGCCAGGATCAAGGTTTCCTGGTTGAGAATCCTTGCAGGCTGTGAGAACCTCCCCTTGACTGCCATGCAAGTTGCCATAACCCAACCTACAAGCTATCCAGGATGATAAACAGCTTAAATCAGCATGTTCCCAGAGGTCACAGAAGAACCTAGTTCTCCAAAGCACATGGTGCCATTCTCCTGCTTTGACAAAAGGAATTATGCACATTTAGGAAGGGTTCTCGCAGGAGATTCTTGATGCTTTATCAAGCAAAAGACAGACAGCTCACCCAAAAATCCCAGCATGCAAAACCTTGTCTCAGAGGAACCTCCTTCCAAGAACTGCGAATCATTAGATTCACCAGCCTGGAATGCCATAAACAACTAACTGGTGGTGCCACTTCATGACCGCAGCGGCATATGCCTAGCTAAAGGCCAAGTACAAGCTCAACTGATAACATCCTACAGGGGATGTTGCCACAGATCATTTTGAAAAGTTAACTGCTACTATGTAGCCTCTTTAAATTGAGGATGCACACCCAGACTAGTGAATCCAGCTTATAAAATTTAGTGGCACCCTGAACTCTCATACAGCAGCATGCAGGAATAATCCTTGCCATAACCTCCAGTTGACTAAAAAACTATGCCAGTGCAGAAAAGCTTGAGAAGCCATGGAAGAATGGGTTATTGTCAGTGCTGTTATATAATTATTGTTATTAATAATAACAATAATAATACTGAACAATAAACAATGATCATGACAATAGTGATGATGATCATGATAATAATAATAATAAACAACAACAACAACAAAAAATAATAATGGTAGCAATAATAATAGTAGACTCTACACAAACCTTTTTTAAAAAAGGGCCTATATTAAGGGCAGACCTTACCATAGTCATTTGCTTGTGAAGCTGAATTACTGAATGACTGGATTATCACTGGTTAAGCATCTAGAAACAGAAGTCTGTTGAAGTGTCAAGCCATCTTTTGACATCAGTCGCCAGCTTTCCAAAATGAAACATTTCCCACCCGCCCCCACTTCAGTGGATTCAGGTAGTTCATCTCAGTGACCAGTTCTTTCAAGAGAAACCAATGCAGAAAGCTTGTTTCCTTCAGAGGAAAAAAGAACAACAAAAACACAGGTGTGAAAAGGCTAGAGAGTCCTAAAGGCCTAGGGACACAAGTCGCCAGAAACATGCAGTTCAAATAGCTAACTGCAACTAGCTTTTGCTTTGCACAAGTGCATTTTAAATGCCAAATAAGTCCTCCTCCCCCTTACGTACCAAGAAAGTAAGGCAATTTTACTGAACTAGAATTTTTAAAACTGTTTGGAATGCAATGAAAAGCACGTTCCACCTAAATGCAGCTTGAAACAAGCTAAGAAAATATAAAAGATCAATGTGCTAAGTAAAGTGTATTTGCTACTTTTAAGTTAAAATGTAAAAATTAAGACTAAATATGTTAACCTGTACAACTGCTTATCTATAATGAGTTCTAGTCACCAAAAAGCTTCAACTAGAAAGGCAAAAAAACAAAAAACAAAACAAAAAACAAACCATATTACCCATCTGAGTTTAGACTATCAAACTTGGATCATGACTACAACCCATATTTAACCACGTCCCATTTCAGATGATCCGTCCCAAGGGCTGTTGCTGGCACACCACACGCATACTCTGCGCTCTGCACTGGTAACCCCCAGAAAGTCTGAGCTATCAGACTTCCTTCTTAAGGCACTCAGTGGCCTGGGCCTAGCATAGCTGAAAAATCTTGCCTAAAGCCCCAGGATAGAGAGACTGTTTGGCAACTTCATTCATCCAGCAGAAGGGAAACTTTCTTTCTTAGTGGTAGGACTAGTTTCCGCCTCCTCGGGGGCTGACCCATGACCATAATCAAACCACACAGGAAACAAAGACCATCATGTCTCGCTACCCCCCCCACTTCAACAGCAAGGTGCGCTTCAACCTATTTTTTGCTACCAGAGACGCGCAGACAAAACAGGAACTACAATTCACATATTCCTTTCCTTTCAGAAAGAGATGATACAGAACAAATTACATGACAGAGTTAGTCACGTTGCCTAATGCAAGGCTGAGAGTCACTCCACTGCTATGGTGATAAGGGCGGTTTAGGACTCAGGTAGAAGTACAGTCTTCTACTTTCTATATTGCATGACACAAGAGATCAACTGTAACAAGTCCTTGCAAAACAAGTTAGAGGAGAGGCACCAGGCCACCAAAAGCATCTTTGCCGTAACGTGCAAGTAAACCGCCTGGGCTTCCCCCAAAAACCATCTCTGGCCTCCTAAAAGAAAGTGAAGCTTGTTAAGTGCTTTTCTGAAGAGGACTTTATTAGCTTGCCAGTATTATTTTCACAGTCCAGCTACAGCTGTGGGACTTAGCAAGTTCCTGACCTAGACAAAAAATACTCGACTCCTATTTTACTGTTCCTAATCAATTCAGAAATACAGGCAGGAAGGGTTATACCCTACATGAGGCAAAGCAGGCCCCAGTTACCAACCCCAATCCAGGGCTGCTTTCCAAATAAGAAATCATGGAAGCAAGTCTAAAAATACACAGTTCACACCTATGTGACTAAGCCAACCACATTCATTACAAAAGAGAAAAGGCTTGCACCCAAGTCACCCCTTCTTTCCAAACAAAGAGGCTGGACTCAGTGCGACTCAGATCCATTATTTGCCAAGCTACGGGTTGTTATTTAGCTTTCCCTGAATAGAGGGCTTAAACTTTGACCCAAAGCAGTGGGGAGACCCGGTGGGTGCCAAGAACTGGGTGTAAAGAGTACCCCAATTCTTCTCCAGTTTGCTGAGAAGGAAGCCAGCTAGGTGGCACAAAACGGAGCAGCCAGGAACCACTACTACACTGGGGATACGACGTGCAGCAAGCGAGGCACCATCAGAGGCTGCCTGGACACTGCAGACTTTGAAGGGCCGCACTGCATGCTCCAAGGGGCACTTTCTGCGGGAGGCTACCCATCTGCTAGAAACCCATCTTCTTCCTGCATGACCTAGACCACTTGTTTACTTGATCAGCAAGAGGAGAAATGATAGCCATGCAGTTTCTGGACAGCCAGGAACACCAGGAGGGGAACTGAAAGCATTTCTCAGCCTCCCCCACTGAAGCCCTGGTGAACCTCTTCCAGACTTGGGAGGGAGGACAAACGAAAGATGCACCATGAGGTGAACAAAGCACCTAACACTTGTGCCTTTACCACCAAGCAGCTAGCCTCGGGGGCAGCTATGGGACCAGAGAACAGCTGGACTGCAGGTCCAGGAAGCCCCTAACAGCCATAGGCCGCAGCCTCAGAGATAGCGTAGGAAAGGGGACGGGAGGATGCCAGGTGGTCTTTATCAGAGTAGCAGTCCTTTTACAGGGAGCCAGCGCAGGCATGCGGCCTGGAGAGGCCAAGGAGCAATCCCCGCACAAAGCCACAGGAAAGTGGGGTGGCAACTCCCTAGGCAGAGGTCAGACTTCACAATGAAGACGCCTCTCTCCATAGAGAAGGTGGCTCTCCACATCCCAGGGCAGGGGCTGAGATCAGAGGCTTTTTGCTAGCCTCTTTATTTAGCCAAGCTGAACAGGAGAGGATGCACAAAAAGCAAAAAAAGAAATTAGTCAAGGCAAAGAAGTCTTGGCCCCTTGAACCAGGATGCTGAGATCCATGGATGCCTGGGGGAGAAGAGAGCCAGCCCTGCTCCAACACACCTGCAGGGAGCTGAAGCCGGCCTTGGGGGGGATCCTCAGGGCACCACAGCATGAGGACACCCCACCACCATCTCTGGGGATCCAGACCCGCCTGGGGTCACACACTCCTGGGTTGCAAGGGACTGGCCTAGCCCCATGCAAACCACCCCCTGCATGGGCCAAATTGTTATAAAACAGAGAGGACACAATGGTAAATGGGGGGGCACCCAGCACCCCCAAATAACACCCATAACTCTGCACAGCCAACACCTCCCAGGACAGGGTGCAGCACCCTTAAGTCACCCCCTCCACAGGGGAGAGCCATGCAGGGGGCCAAGGGGGGCAAGAGGAGGACCCCTGAACCAGGGGGTCCCCAAAGCAGGGGAAAACAGCCAGGCCTAAGGGAGACCCCAAACCTGGGGGAAGGAGATGAGGCCAGGGGGGTCCCAAAAGCGGGGGAAGGAGACCAGGCCTGAGGGAGACCCCTGACCCAGGGGGTCTCCAAAAGCAGGGGCAGGAGCCGGCCTTGGGGGTGCCCAGGAGCTGGGGGGGTTACCTTGAAGTATCCGCCCTCGTAGAGGGTGTTGGGGGGCCCGAAGATCGCCACCTCCCAGTTGTACAGGTCGGACTCGTCCACCAGCGTGATGCGGAAGCCCTCGACCGGCTCCTCCTGCAGCGACTTCAGCTCCAGCATCAGCGCCTTCTGCGAGCTGCTCATCTGCTGCTGGGCCATGGCGCGGGGCCCGCGGCGGCCCCGGCCCCCGGCCCCCGCCCCGGCCCGCGCCCCCCCCGCGCCGGTCCCCCCCCCCGCCCGCCGGCCCCGGTCCGCACCAGTCCGCGCCGCTCCCCCGCCCGCGCGGCCCCCCCGCCCGCTCCGCCGCCGCCGCCGCCGCCGCCGCCACTTCCTTTTGTGACGGCGCCGCTCGCGGTGACCTCAGCGCGCGGCCCCGCCCCCGCGTCGCCTCGCCCCGCCCCTCGCACCCGCCGCTCCGCTGCCGTTGCGCTGTTCCGCGCTCCCCCCTCGCTGTTCCCGCCTCCCCCCGCCTCTGCTCCTTAAAGGGCCAGCACCACGTGCATCGCCCTGCCCTGCCTGCCTCCCTTCCTGGCCAGAGGCGAGGGGGCTGGGGGCGCGCACGCGCGCCAGGCGGTTTCACACCTGGGCACGGAAGAGTTTCGAAGGAGTGGAGCGTGGACAGCAAGCCGCGACGTCGAGGGACTCTCCCGCCCTCCGCTGCCTGGATAGAAACGCGGCCACCGCTGCCAGGACTTCGCACGGCCCCGGAAGCGGAGGGGTCTGCAAATAACGCCACCCCCGCCTGGAGCGACGTCCCCGCCAGACACGGCCCTTGTCCTCGCCGTTGCAGTTTGGGCGGGCAGAGATCCCGAGAAAGACACCGGGGCCTTGTGGGCCTCCATCGTGCCAAGCGGCAGTCCGTGGCGTCCTCTGCGTTTGTCCGGAGTCTTGCGGCGATCTGTGAAGCCCCACATCTGGAGTCCTGGAAATACGCGCTTCCCTTTAGCAAAAAAAAAAAAAAATCCCAAAAAAGTCAGTTTAAAACCCTCCAGTTAGCAGAGAAAAGCTTGAACTTGCGACCTGAAGGCACCCTCCAGCCTCAAATCAATGAACGGATGAATGCAAAGCAAGGGAAAAACTCTGTTTTTTTTTAACTTGGTGGTTTTTATATTTTGCTTCACAACTTACGAGCGAGGGAGACAGGTGGGCTCTTGACTTGGGGCCCATCCTGTCTTGAGCATGTGTGACCTCTGATTTGGGGGGCCTGACATGGAGCATTTGGGTTGAGCATTGCTGGATCTACGCACCGGTGCACGTGCATAGAAAGCAGGCTGCAAAATGTCTCCTCTCCTGCCTGCTCCCACTGGATAACACAGAGCTTGCAGGAAGAAACGAGTAGCAAAGTGAAACCACCCATTAGACATTTGCATAGAAGGGCAAACCCTGTCTGGTGCTAACGACAATTAATCCATCTCAGCGACTCCCCTGATACTTTTCTTTCACACCTGTAATTGCAACGTTTACCACAAGTCTGTGACGCGTCTGAGAGGGAAGGGAATGGGTCCCTGGGATAGACGTGTCCTCAAGACAATGTTTAAACCAAGCTGTGGTCGGCACTTCAGGCAAGTCTGAGAACCCCTGGTAGATGCCATTATATTGCCCTGGTTGCTGTGCTAGATGTGGGGTGACTGTAATTATTTTCAAGGAAATCTGGGATGGGGAGGCACATGCATAACCAATCCCTGCCCCCCACCCTGCGGCTCCCAGGTTTCTGCCAATTCAGGACTTTTGCTTAAAGTTTCTCCAATGGCCAGGGCGCTGAGACAACCTCTGAAATCTGGGAATGTGGCCACCCTAACTATATAGGAACTAATAGGCTCATTGTTCACTGAGAGGGGGCCTTTGTATGGCCTGACATCTTCTAGGAAGTCTACAACTAAATCAAAAAGTAAATGCATTAAAATAAAAACATTAATATGTATATGCAGTGTCACTGGTACTGCAGACAGACAAGAGCTATTGAATCATCTCATCTAGTCCTTCCCCTCCCTGATCTGGTTAATACAGGATAATGTTCCCAGGTAGTTGAGGTATTAGGCCCAATCTTGCAAACATGAGACTGATTACAGGAGGGAACTTAAGCACGTGCATGAGTGTTCAGGGCCTTAGCCATTAAGCTAATCTTATCACATAACATATTCATAATTATTTGCAGTAGTAGAGAAGTGGCAACATCTGTAGATGGAGCTAAATCAGGTCTTCCTCCTGTAAGCACTTATGCTCATCCTCACCTTTAAGCACATGATCACTGGAACAACTCAGGTGATTAAAATTAGACATATTTAAGCATTTGCAAGAGTCGGGCCTGAGCTGATTATTAGTCAAAGCTTGAGAAACATAATGAGAAGGCACTGGACGCAGTGCTCCAGCTGCGGCCTGACCAGTGCCGCGTAGAGGGGGAGCATTGCCTCCCTGGACCTGTTC
Source organism: Crocodylus siamensis (assembly GCF_052110815.1). NCBI lineage: Eukaryota > Metazoa > Chordata > Crocodylia > Crocodylidae > Crocodylus > Crocodylus siamensis. The sequence goes on from NC_143397.1 coordinate 3,969,381, forward strand.
ATCATGGACCTGCTGCTGCATGATAAAGTGCGGCTAGCCTTGTCGATCACTTCATCACGCTGACGACTCGCGTTCATCTTGGAGTCAGCTATGACTCCGAGATCTCTTTCTGCTGCCATGCTGCTGAGAAGGTCGCCCCCCAGCCTGGGAGCGTGTTGGTGATTCCTCCCCAGGTGCAGCGCCGTGCACGTGTCCTTGTTGAACTGCATCCTGTTTCGTTCTGCCCATTTTTCCAGCCTGTCCAAATCCGCCTGGATCCGTTCCCTACCCTCTGCCGTGTTAACTTTGCCCCATAATTTGGTGTCATCTCTCCACGCCCTTGTCCGAGTCACTGATGGAGACATTGAACAGCACCGGTCCAAGGACCGAGCCTTGCGGGACTCCACTGCCCGCATCTTTCCAGGTCAATACCGACCCATCCCGCTCTCTGGGTGTACCACCTAAGCCATTTTGCCACCTACCGGCGCGCGTAATCATCTCCATCACAGCCTGTCAGTTTATTTATGAGAACAGAATGCGATACCGTATCGAAGGCCTTCTTAACGCCTGGGTAGATGACATCCACCTCGACTCCTGCGTCTCAGCGTTTTGTGACCTGGTCGTAAAAAGAAACAAGGTTAGTCAGGCAGGTTCTCCTTGCAGTGGACCCATGCTGATTTCCTTTCAGCATTATTTCCCTGGCTGGGCTCCCACAAGTGTGATCCTTACTCATTTTTTCCAGAGTTTTCCCCAAGGCACAAGGGATGACTAGGGCGGGACTGCAGACACCTTCCAGCAAATCTCTGCTCAGTCAGAAGAAACCCACAAATTTGCAAGAGAGCAAAGACCAGTGGGGGCCAACCTTTTTTTAACAGGGGTACCACAAATTAGCCCCACACTCCCACTGAGTGCCACGCTGAACCCTTTCCCCTGCCTGACCTGCCGCTCTGCTTTCTGCTCCCTGTCCTATCAGCCACTGTGCAGCCTGTTTGCTTTCTAACCTGCCATGTGCCCCACACAGAGGTTGCCCATGTCACTTGTGCCACCCATGCCACAGATTAGCCACTGTGGGTTAAGCTATAATAATGACCATTTTCTAATGCCTTTGTGCAACTCAGCGGCACATGCCTCTGTCTGCAATCCTGCAGTCGGTTCAGGTCCCCATCTCAGAAGGGTACAACGTAAATGCAAGGGGTGAGGTCTAGAGACCAGCAACGAAACTGCTAAGAGACCGAGAAAGGTTTATGTACGAGCAAAGGCGTATGAACGCTTAGAGGGGAGTTGAACAAAAATGCATGGATAGAGGGGAACGGTACAAAGGAAGATATTTCTCCCGATACAAGGCCCTTTTCTTGAAGTAATGCTGCATCGCTCACCCAGATGTTGGGGGCTCCGGGGATGCAGCTCCCCTCCATTGAGACAGCTCCACTGTGGATCAGGCTCTGTTCTCCTGAAGCAGCCCTCCCGAGTCATTTCCATCGCTCACTAAGAAGGCGGCATTCATCAGGACTGAAAGGCAAGGCATTTAAAACGAATGAAAGGGAAGACTTTTTGAAAAACCCAGGCTGGTTTTGCCACGACATATTTGTGAGGCCAGACACTTAAGAGAATTCAGAAGAGAAATGTTCCTATTCCGTTGTCTGCAGATGCTACCACTGGATGGGTTTGTGGACTAGGATGTAATAAGGTTCGAAGGATGATTGGAGGTTTGCATGGACAATAAGACTGACCAGAGTTATACCAGTTAATGCTGAGACAGTCAGGAAACGAACAGGAAATCTTCATTCTTGAGGCCTTCCCCCGTCTCTGAGATCTGTGGGGAGGACAGCCCTTGCCCAAGGCTACTCGAGAGATAGCACTGTGAGCTGCAAACTTCAAACCTATCTTGTGCAGATTTAAAACTACAGCTGTTTAGCTCCACTGTACTGCTATGGGCCAGATTCACCCCCGAAGCAGTGCTATAGTTGCTGTAAGGACTGACGGGAGGCAGTCTTACCCTTCCCAATGCTGCTTACAGGGGCCAACTCCTGGGCTTGGGGCAGGGCAGAATCACTCCTCACCTTCTCCCACCCTTTCCCTTCTCCACTCCCACCCTGCTCCAGGTTACTGCCACCAGAGACCTGAGCTGCCCTGGGAACCCCAAGGGGGTCTGCAAAGGAGGCTTATGCCTGCTTTGACATTAAAAAATATTCAAATTCATGCAATCAGAGAGAAGCTGGGCTGGAAGGGACCTCCATCCAGCATTACGTCCAACCCTGCCAGAGGCAGGATCATTCCCTAGCCAAACCATCACGTACAAATCCACTCTCTAACCTCGCAGCAAAACTGCCCAGCCAACCTTGGCAACATAAGACTTAACACCCCAGCCAGCCATGGGGAAAGCCAGGGGACCACGGCAGCCGTAAAGGTTGTTAATACATGCTCAGATTATTGGGAGCCCACGGCGCCTCCAGCCTGACATCTCGCCCAGGGAATGAAGTCAATCACCATCACATTGTGGGGTCAGACTTGGTGATCTGTTCAGGTCCCTTCCAACCCTAGAAACTATGAATTAAGTTGTTAATTTGCACTGGAGAGAATGAGAATGCCGACTGTGTCTGCCACTTCGCACCAGTCAGGATGCCCGAGGAGCTTCCGTCAGGCAGGGGCTTCCCACTGCAACCCAGTCGAATCCCAGCAGCGGCCTGGGATCCCATGGCTGAGACAGGACAACCGCCATTTGCCTTTCACGGATCAGCAGGGAAAGCCGAAAGGCGTCACTCCAGTTTGAATGCAAAGCGAAACAGGTCCATTAATGTTGCATCCTAACACAGAGGCATGCACCCAGCTGTGGATCCCTCTTTGGACGCTATCAGTCTTGCTGAGTGAATCAAGCTCTGGCAGAACCTAGAATAAAAGCTCCCCATGCCTTTAAATGAAATGGCTGGTGCAACTAAAGGGGTATCTGCTATATTTCACCCCTCTCTTCAGGCCAAGAGCAACCCCTGAGGACCCCTCCAGGAGCTGCCAGGCCAGCCTCTCCCACAGACATGAGTTAATGAGTCTCTTCTCACTTCCACTGCTGATTTTCCTGATCTCAGAGAGATCATAATCAAGCCAACACGCCGACTTGCTGAACATAGCCACTGCGGCGGATACAGCTGAGGTTACTGTTTTCCAAAGCAGTTGCTTTGCCATTGACCTAAAAATGTTTTGCATTAAGAAACAACTAGCAGCGCATCGTTCTTTAATCCAGTTCTCAAATTCTTTAGCCTCAGAGCCAGCCAGAAGCTCACACAGACCTCTATGTTGGCAGCGTGGTTCCCTACAGAGCTAATCTGAAAAGCTGCCGGTTCTCCTGAGGTTAAATAGTGTATTATGGAGAGAGAGAGTGATACTGGCTCCGTTACTTATTCATATTAGTTAGTTGTCTTTTGGCGAATAGATCCTCCAGAGTTCACCCAGGGTTTATCCTGTCTGCCTGTATTACTCCGATGGCTGGCACATAAGTCAAGTTTATCGTATTGGCTATGTAGGATCTGAACTGTGTTCTGAGTTTGGGCCCAGGCTCCGCAGGTAGGGCATTCATTTATGCCATCCTCCTCACCAGGTAGCTGAGCATCTTGGCCATGGTTAGGTGAGGAAGAGGCACGCCACCTTGTCATCGTCCCATCTGGTCCAGTGACAGGCATTGGTCACCGATGCCACTTTTGTCCTCTTGCTCTAACCCTCCTTCTAAACTGGCCACTTCTGGCTGCCATTTCCAAATGCCCAAGCTTCATTACCTTTCCTACATGCTATCCTCAACTCCCCAAGTCCTTCTCAAACTGCTCATATATAACCACTGTGTTCAAATTGATGAACAGTTGTCTCAGCCTAGTTTATTGTGGTTTCCAGTGGCCCAAGGCAAACATTTCCAGCTGTCGTTCCCAACAGGGAACACCTAGGTTTGCTCCCATCTCGCATATCCACAGTGCCTCTGGCCCATTCACCCCGCTGCCATGGTACTTGGATTCCCTGGACATCATATCCAGCAGGCCTAACCATGATCCCAGTCCTACCATGAAACAAGTCAAAGAGCCCAGTGTCTTCACTCGTGCCAGAGGGGAAATGTTTAATTGATTGAATCGTCTAGAGTCCAGGATGTTCTGGTTTGAGCTGTCCCTATCTCGGAGGTAATCAAAGCACCTTTCCTTGCAGCCAGCCACAAATAAAGGTGTTGTCTGAACCAACTCGATGCTGGGAAAGATGGAAAAGTTGAGTTCTCAGCTATTCATGGGCTATAGCTGCCCTGATGCCCTTTGAGAGTGTTAGTCAAAGAGGCAATTGTGTGAGACAGAGAGGGGAAGAGTGCTGCAGAGTGGTTAGTAGTGCTGGTTGAAATGTTTAATTTAAGCTGTTTTTAGACAGAAAATGGGTTGTTGTTTTGCTTTGGTTTTGTTTTTTGACAAAGCCAAATTTTTCACCAAAAGTATCTGCAAAAAATACAGATTTTCTCTAAAGAAACCCAGCCCTAAAACCATTTGGTACCAGGAGCATTTAAAACCTGAGCTGCTTCCACAAGTCTTTCTGGGAGCTGTAATCCCCTCGGTCATGGGACACCTTCCAGCATACACCATCTGGGCTCAGCAAGAAGGGAGGCCAGGATGCATGTGGGCTGATGCCCTCCAAAGGAAGGGGCTGCATTGCCGCAACCAGGATCGGGCCCTCGTGGCTCCCCCACCATCTGGCTCTGGCACACCAATGTCTTACAAGTCGAGGTCGGGGGTGTTTTTGGCGCTCTGCCCAAAAATATTGCTGACCCCTGATGGAGAAAATTAAAAAAGGTCCAGAGAAGGGCAGTCAAAATGATCAGTGGCCTGGAGCAGATGCTACACCAGGAGAGACTAAAAAGGCTGGGGCTCTTCACCTGGGAGAGGAGGATGCTGAGGGGGAGATGATAGCGGTCTATACAGTCATGAAGAGTGTGGACCAAGTGAACAGGGACAAAGTCCCAGGATACTAGAACCAAGGGGCACCACTGAAGTTAGCAGGTGCCAGGTTTAGTGCCAACAAAGGAAAGTATGTTTTATGCAATGTGTAGTGACCTTGTGGAACGTATGGGCACCGGAGGTGGTGGGAGCAGAGAGCAGAGCCAGCTTCACAACGGGACTGGACAAATCCATGGATGACAGATCTATTGAACAGAATGGTTGGAGATATTTCCTCTGGCATTGCGGGACCAATAATGATGGATGCCAAGGTGGGCGATGGATAGGGATTAGATCACGGGTGCTCAATCCCCAGCCTGCAGGCCAGTTCTGGACAGGATACTGGGCTACCTGGACCATTGGTCTGACCCAGTGTGGCACTGCTGATGTTCTTGGGATTTCATAAGCTTTGACAAATCTCATGAAGGAAGGAGACTCCTATATGTGTGATCAATTCATTTATGAGGAGCGCATCCAGGACCGTGAACAGGCCTTACAATGCTGTTATCACCTTGTGCAAGCCTTTGATAAAACCCCTCTTCAAGTACATTCCTCTTCTCTTTCCCCATCTATTTTTAATATATTTCTTCCTCTTCTGTTTCCTTTTTCCTGAGTGCTGCATGCATGCAATATGGCAAACTGAGAGTCCAATCCTCTGCCTAGCAACTGAGCAGATCCATACTGAGCAGCTTTGAACATGCGAAGTGCTCTGTCAGTGCTAAGCTACACTTGTATTTCTCCATCAGATAACAGAGGAGGCTAAAAAGGAGAGGTGGGGAAAGATCAGCCAGGTGCCACTTAGGCTGAGCTTTGACAGAGGAGCACTATTTTCTTCAGAGCTAGATCCAATCTTTTTTTTTTTGGAGCAGCTTAAATGCTGAGGCACCTGTTGCTTCCTTTGGGAGACTGTAACACCGTCTAATACATTTCACCCTCACATTTTCCCTCCGGGAAAGCACCCCATTACTGCGATCACTTCAAACGCTGAATGCCCTCAGACAGAGCTGTCAGTCCCTGCAGCTCCATGTGACACCGTCTCCTCTCTCTTCCTCTTTCATTTCTCTTTTCTGGTGGCTCGATCGTGATCCTGTGGATTGCGCTCCATTTGCTCAGCCCTTACTGACCCAGCCTTTCCTTCTTGTGTGGCCTGGATGCTCTCCTGGCTCAAGAGATCACGCAGCGGGTGGAGAACGCCTGCTGAGCTCTGGAGAGACCCATCCGCAGGCCTCGTGCTTTTGAGAAGTTAGGAGAAGCTATTGATGATACTTGTTCCAGACGGCACTGTTTCTCCACTGCTGAGCATTAGCCGATTATAATGCTTCCCAGCTTGGTTTCCCATGGGAGGAAGAATTAATGACAGAAGGTCAGGCAGCTCACTTCTTAACACCAAACACTGCAACCCAGGAAGAGAAGGCATGCTGGCATACCCTTTCTGAATGAACCCCAGCCCATGCACCGAAGTGAAGGAGACACGTGTCCCCAAACCTGATCGAAGCACGGCATCTCCCCCATAACGAGCCTGTTTCACACAACAGCTGATGATGGAGCATTTCCTTTGACTTAGCCCTCCAGGCATGCGGAGGAAAAGGGGCTGCTCACAAACACGGCAAAAAAACCCCAGCACTTTACTTTCCGCTCAGTGCTCCCAGAAGAGGCGTCGCATCTGTTTGACCCAGCTCGCCCACCACCTGCGTAGATCAAGTGCTTCAGCAAGGCTTTTTGGCGCTTTTATCTGATAGCTGATTGGGGGTCTTCAAGAGGAGGCTGTACAGATATTTGGCTGGGGTGACATGATCCCGGCACCCGTTCCTGCTTGTGGCAGGGGGTCGGATCTGATGATCTGTTTAGGTCCCTCCCAACTCTAAGTACTATGATACTATGAATCCGCTATTTTTTATTTATTTATCAGCTATTTTATCAGCTATTTATTTTATCCAATAGTGGATTGAATCAACTATTCGATCAAAGAACCAAAAAGCCTCGCAGAAGCGTGCGATCTGCACAGACACTGGGGAGCCGGGTCAAACTGATGTGATGCCTCTTTTGGTGTAAAGCACATGTCTGCCAGCAGCCCGGGTGTCTAAGGCTATCGGTGCCTTCTGGCGACTCTTGCCTTGTCGTCCATTGGCAGCAGCGGTCCCTCACAGTCGAGGATGGCGATAATCACTCCCATGGGTCAAGTAAACGGTTGTGAATGAGTTTGTTGATGGCTAAGGAGGCCGATCCTAGAGCCACAGACTCTCTGGCAAGTGCCACAGGTAGTGGTTAATTGGAGGGTCGGACCGCAGATTTCTTGGTCTTGTTTCCTTTCCTTCCGTTTCTGTCATTTTTCTGCCTCCGGGGCAAGATGGTTTCTCTCAAAGTAGGATGTACCTTGCCATCCATACGAGTCTTCCCGTGTTTGAAAGAGCTAGTAAATCCTATAGCCCGAGGGAGTGACAACGTGGATGTTACCAGCAGTTTTTCTGTAGGCCTCCGTTTCCTCCTTCCTAAAACTACCCTAATGATACCAACACACCCTTATATGATGCTTTGTGATCCCAGGGTGCAAGGCACAATGGAAATGCAAAAGTATTATCGCATGAATGGACCTGTTAAGGAAGTCACATGCACTAGAACTGGACCCCAAGGTACGTGACTTTGGGAAACACTGGTAAGACAAAGTGGTGGAAGGCAAAAAAAAAACTAGAACAAAAAATTGCTTTCCCAGGACTAGGAAATGGCAGTGGTCACAACCCGCTGCGTCTCCAAAAACTGGTTTGCTTTTACTATATGGTTGTTTAACCTGTTCTTCATTTTATGTGACCCTACCTGCTCTGGGCCCGATACACGTCTAGATGAGTCTGCTGCAGCTGCCAGCAAAGAGGCCCTCACCAATCACCACTTCTGGGGTCAGGAAGGAACTTTCTCCCCGGGTCAGATTGGTACAGGCGGGGGCGGGGGCGTTGCCTTTCTCTGTAAGTGGGGGCATGGTCCTCTTTCTTGGATCTCTCTAGTGCATTTAACAACCCTTGCAAAGGCAGGACACTGGTGGCTATTGTCCCCCTGCTTTTCCTGTGGTAGGTTAGGATTTTCCTGGTGTGTGGGGGCAATATGCCTTGTAGTTGTACAACAGGGTTGATTGCATAGTTTTGGGAATAAGTTAGACAAGGATTTGCACGGGCTGGTGTGGATAGGGGTGATCCTGCCTCTGGCAGGGGTTGGAGATGACCTCTGTTGTAGCCCTGCTTTTCTATGATTCTGTGATTCACTGCAATCAAATAGGATTTAGGCACCGAATTAAGTGTTAGACACCTAAGTATCCTCACAGATCTGGGTGGGCCTTGGCCCTGTATTTATTTGAGCAATTAGGTTCCTGCTTCAGCAGCTGGTGAGGACAGAAATGAGTAGGCACTACTCCTGGCAAGCAACGGGCTCTGGGACAGCCTGGTTTATTAATGGGTGCCCTACTGAGGTAGCTAGCTGACTCAGTTTTGATGGTGGATTTGGTGATGGGGACTCCAGGACCCTTGCATTGGGAATGAGGACTGTGACAGGAGTATCATTACTTGAGCCTTCCTCTTGGTGACTCCGCCCTCCTGTTATGGGCCAGCTGCCTGCTTACTCTCCTGCCATGCCTCGATCTTAATTGATTGATGTAATTAGCGGGGGGCTGCCCACTTTATGCACCCCAGCGCCAGGGGGCGCTATCTGTGGCTCGTTTTCCTCCCCTACACCGCAGCCCAAGCCTCACAGTTGGTACTGACATGGTTTTGACACGGGCCCTGCTGTGATTGGGCACTCTCCTTTACCTCCCTGGGGCTTCTCGCTGCTCCCTTGCTCTGGGGCTCCTCACTGCCCCCCTTGCTCTGGGGCTGGGGTCAGTGCACCCCAAAAATGCTGCGCCCTCTCTGGCACCAGGGTCTCCACACTACCGTGGGGTCCCTATGAGGCCTTCTCCAACCCCAATAGCCTCACCCGGTCCTCCAGTCAAAACAGCGAACGCAAAAACACAAAGCCCCCGGGCTATAACCTAAAAAGCTAAACCGTCCAGCCAAACAACATTCAATCCCTACCGGGAAATACTCCAACCCACAGCAGCGACCAGGGGCTGCTCACGCAGTCAGGGTTTTCCCCTCTGTCTGCACTGGCCGAGCTGCTCCTCCCTTGGCCGCCAGAGGGAAACTGCCCTCCTGGCCTCACGCCTGGGCTTATATGGGCCAGGCCCTGCCCCTTCCTGTCAGCTGGCTCCCCAGCGGTTGTCCTGGCAACCAGCACCTGTGACTCTGGCTGCCCTGGTAACTGGCAGCTGGGCCTCCCCCTTCTTGCCACCAGGGGTCTCTCCCGAGCTGTTTCTGCCCTCAGGCGCTGTGCAACAAGGACGTGCCTACACAGCTAATGTTGGCGGGAGTGTAGCTAGCATGGACACCAGTAGTAAGGAAGACACAGCAGCACGGACTTCAGCATGGCCTCGCAATACAAGCATCAGCCCAGACTGCCCGCTCAGCTTGCCGTCCTGCGCTGAAATCGGTGCCAAACTGTCCTCGCTGCTCTTGGTATGCGTGCTAGCGGCCTTAAAGCTTGCATGGGTACAAGCCCATGGGCTTTTGTAGACCTACACTGAGACTTACTAAACTCATTTCTCAGAGGCCACCAAGCCAGCATCTAATGGAAACCGGTTTAGACACCGTGGCCACCTGCATCCCAGTGACGCACAAGTGCAAGTGTCCTCTCACCCATCCCAGAACCTAGTCCTGCCCCTCTGGAAGAAAACTGATGGCTGGTACATGGGAAGGGAGTGGAAATGGAGGGGTAGGAAGGGTGCTGCAGAGCAAAATGGAATATCCCGTCCGCAGTGCTGGCCCTTGCCTCTGTGCTAATTATCGCATCACTTCCCTAGCTTTTGGGGGATCACGAGTCACCTCCAAGACATGCAGCTGAGTGGCCAACGATACCTGAGTAGCTGTCAGCTACCAGGGGAAAGGCTGGTAGAGATGGGTGTGAGGAGCACGAGAAAGAGGAAGAGGAGAAGTGTGGAGGGGTTCAGAAAGGGAGGGACTGAGCCACTCTCCTGTGGTTTCCCTGGAAGTTGCCAAAAGCAGAGCCTGGCCTTCAAGAGGGCTTAGGCAGGGCCATGTGTGCCAGTGAGCAAGGACAGGGAGGCTGTGGTCAACACAGAGTTTGCTGGCCACCTGTGACCTGTCTGACCAGCCTCTGAGCGAGCAAGAAGGATCCCGGATGCAGGGACACCACAGATGGACACAGGGCCAGAGGAACAGGTGACAGAGGCCATGACAGCCTGCCCTCAGGTCCAGCACCTTGGTGCATCTCTCATGCTAAGGTCTGAGGGAACCACACCTTCAACAGCGGGCGAGTAGAGGAAGAAGATCACCCTCTGTATATATCTTTATATACATAAGAGGGATAAGGGAAAGCAGTGTTTTGCAGAAGGAGAATGCTTTCATGGAGTTGTCCGTGAGACCACACGATGCACCATTTCAGAGAGCTCAGTGTCTTCGATCCTGAAGCCTTTTGGCTCCAGAAACATGGGCTGCTGCCACCAGAGCTAAGCAAACCTCTCAGCTAGCTGGGGATAGTCCCAACAGCCTTGTCTGCTGTGGGCCATTGTCAGAGGGGTCGTAATCAGACACTGCCAATAAATGCAGGTAAAAATGCAACATCAGTTAGGTTTAGCTATGGATGCAGAGCTAAAATCCCTAATCGTGCTCTGGAAATTAAATAGAGCCGCTCTCTTGCCATTGGACAATGAAAAATGGAGCAAAAAGAGTTTGGCAAAAGGAGTACAATAGAATTGGGCCCATTTATACCAGGGCTGCGTTTGGCCTTTCTATAGCAAAATGAAGTGGAGCAGATTCATAGGTAAGGAAACCAAACCAGAGACTGAGCACCAACTCCTTTTTCGAGACAGGAGAATGAGGTTGCTGGATCAGTGATTTGTCTCTTCTGGTGGAGGAGGTCAAAGTGCCATGGGTCTTCTTAGAGGCTCCATCCCACACTTCTTAAAAGGGAAAAGGACCTTTAAAAATGTATTTTGAAGGAAGCAACCCAAGGGAGGCATCCCACTGCTCTGCAGTGGTCTGGTAAATATACCACCGGTGACGGATGTAGGACCTTGGAAGTTGAGATGTGCCAGAAGCTACAGGCAGGTGGTGTACTCCAAGACCATCAGCTTTGTCAAGGGTCCTGTGACTGCCAGTGTGATGTGGAGGAATTACAGGAGTTTCATGCAGGAAGTAAATCTGATATCTTTTATTAGGCCAACTCAAATAGTTGGAAAGTATTTGAGTTGGTCTAATAAAAGATATCAGATTTACCCAAAGAACCTTGCCTGCTTATGTCCTTAAACCAACACGGCTACATCCTACACTCCTCTTGCAGGAGATAAAATCCTTGGGGGGTATTTAATGGAAATCCCCAGTCTGCCCATCTCAGGGCAATGACCTGTTCTGGTTTGAAATGGCCCTAGAAGTCTATACAACAAGAAAGGGGAATGGTATAAAGTGTCCAGGCTGAGGTAGGGCGTTTTGGTTATAGCCGTATTGGTCAAAGGACATAGGCAGACAAGGGTCTTTGGGTAGATGCAATATGTTTTATTAGACCAACTAACTGGTTGGAAAAATTTATCTTTGCAAGCTTTTGGGCCCCAAAACCCTTCTTCAGGCATAGGGAGAGTCTGCTGGTGTTTTGTGTGCTGTCCTGGGGTGGAATAAAAGCCCATGTGCAAAATGCAGGTCTGAAAATGCAAATGCGTAACAGTGACGATCAGAGGCCATGGGAGACAACAGGTGTGAGACAGGTGGGTTAGGGGAGAGGTCACTGCCACTCAGCTCCAGAGCAGAAGAAATACCTGATTCTCTCATGCTGGGACTAAGAAGTGACACACTTGCTTACCTGCGGACAATGACAATACCTGGTAGTGCTGGCATGTGTGTAGACCACCTATTGCTTGGCAGTATGTCCACTCTGCAGGGCTTGTCTCCACTCAGACCTGGTGAAATTATCACAGTGAATAGCAAAGGGAGCATGGCCCAAACCCCCAGTTTCCAGGGGAAGAGATACAGGCTCTTTCCCCAAGACGGAGAAGAGCTAGAGGCTGGAGCCCTGAGGCTACAAAGAGACCAGACGAGCAATTATCTCCAGTATGCATGCGACTCTAAGCCATTCTCAGGTCCTTGTTTTCTAGCCTTCTTCAACCAGGTCAAACCAGCCTATGCATCTGCCCCCAGGGACAATGAGGCTTCTCCAGACTTGTTTATCTGGCTGGGGATTTGCATTAATGACCCCCCAGTGATTGTAGTTTCACAGGAAACTCCTGTAATTCCCCCCTCCCGCCCCATCAAGAAACATATTTACAAAGCTGGAGTCCTGGTTTCTGAATGTGTGCTGTGCCCGTCAGGTCTGGCACATCTCAGTGCTGCCATGCTTCCCAGACTCACCTCCCTCAGTCCCTTAATACCGAGCTCCATCCTCCTCAAAACCAGGAGACCCACTTCTGTGGCGATTCCCAAGCAGGAGTGAGGCTGACATGGTACAGCCAGGCAGCAGCGTGCTCTCTGCTTGGCTCTTGGTTCCTACTGGAGCTAGAGGTCTGTGAGAGAAAACCCTGATCCCAATTAAAACATACACAAAGCAGCAATGGAAGAATTTGTCCTGGAAGAAATATTTGGCTGTGATGGTGAGCCTTGAAATGTGGGCAGATCCCTTCCCCCTGGGTCTGTTATCCCTGATGCTTGGGACTTAAGGGCATATCTACACAAACTGGAAGTACCTCCATGAATTGTATTTTGGCCACTCACTCCCACTCCATGCATCGCAACCCCCCAAAAGGAGGCAAGGTCACCACCTCACCTGGGTCCTGAGAATCAAGGGCGGATCCAGGGTTTTGAAAAGGGGGGTGCATCATCACATATAACGCAACACCTGTTTTTCTCCAGGTAAAATGAAACGAGAAGCTTTATTAATATGCCAGGGGCCAATCTGTTTTAGATTGATGCAAAAACAAATCTAACTTGATGGGAGTGAGTTAAAAACAGCCTGTGCAAGGCTGTGAAATAGGAGCTATGTGACAGCAGCAGTGCAGAACAAAGGACAGCTGGTTTGGTGGGACATCAAGGCCATTAAAAAGAAGCACCTGTGGAGTGAAGAGTTTAGAGGGAATCAGGGAGCTTTTAAGGAGCCATGAAGTCAATGGACTCCCTCAGCACTGTCTGACTAGAAATGCCACTGCCTCTGCCAGGCAACTGGTTTTAAACTTTGGGTGGAGCAGGCATCAAAGGGGGTACAAATGCAGCAGTGAATCCCTCCCTGTGGATCCACCCTTGCTGAGAGTGCTTATCAGGATGTGATCCATAGGTCTACAGTGCCTGCATTGCCTCCTGTCTGGGATTTGAAGTGGCTGCGGGGTGGGGGTGAGCGAGAGTGTAAGACAAGGCATAGGGGTTATAATCCTCAGGTCCTGAAAAGGTAGAGGGAAAATTTGCACCTGAGCTTGCAACCCTGTCCTAGGTATAGCTGCTAAATAGTACAGTCACACCTGTAAAACACTCAGAGGCAGCTGTTGGGTGTAGATACAAGAAAAGTCTGGGTCAAAGCTTTTCCACCTCCAGCTGTGTTTTTTGCAAATGATAGACAAGACCTAAGTGTGGAAAAGCTCTGGATGGCTTTATTTTACAAAGGAAGGCAATTCATATGGAAGAACTAGGAGCAAAACCCAGCCAGGCAGCCTATACCCAGGCCAATGCCAGACCCAGGGATATGGGCTGCCGTCCAGTCTGTTGCGGCGGTATGGTACTCTGACTCCTTGCACTCCTTTCCAGTTTTCTTATCATAAACCCAAGTGACTTCATTTGGTCTCTGATACTGCTGGGAAACAGGTCAAAGAGCTGAATGTGTTCCCTCGTGCCGGAAGCAAAATGTTTCGTTGCTTGAACTGGCCGGGGTCTACTAACTTCTGACTTGAACTGTATCAGCCTCTGCGATAATAATCAAAGCACTTTTCCTTTCTGTCAGCCTTATAAAAAGGCAGTGACTGATCTAATCTGCTGATGGGAATGATGGAAAGATAGCATTTAGAGCTGCTCTTTCTGCCTGCTGCCCTTCCAGGATTTTGGCAACAGAGATGTACATCGAACTGTTTTTCCCCTTTTTGTCTGTCTTGCAGGCCAACATCTCCCCAGCTTCTGCCTTCTCCACAAATCCACAGCCGCATTGTGTTTGGTTTCCATGCAGATTGGTAGGGATGTACACCCTAGGGTCTCCTCTTGTGTCGACTAGAGTTTTGTTCTTTTCCTTGCGCTCACTCCGACAGCATGCAGTTGTACATGGAAAATGTAACGAGTGAGAGGGTGCAAATGGAAAAGACACTGACCCAAGGGCCAGGCAAATTCATTAGGAAACCGGCATCCCACGGGTCAGTTCGTTCTTTTGCCTTACACGGACAAAGCCAAGGACTCGAACCACAGTATGGTGCAAGGATTGTAAAAGCTTTTCTTCAGATACATTCTGCTTCCCTTTTGGCATCTATTTTTAATATATTTCCCTTTCTTCCATTTTCCGAAGCACATCACTAGTGAAAGGTGCCAAAATGAGAGTCTGGGGAGCTCAAGTTCTTGCCCTGGCAACAGAAAATGTATAGCCCGGGCCATTTTGGAAATGCAGAGTGCTACAGCAGTAGGTGTATTTTCCTGCCAGAGCAGTCACCAGTTATCAGCATTAGAGATGGCAGAAGTTAGCTCCTTCCCCACTCATTTCTCGGTTGACCTGTGCTGGACCGCTACCTCCAAGGACCCACCCCTACTTGCCCAGCCCAGTTATGAACTACAACACAGCCTTGCCTCTATGGAAATGTCCCTGTTATTCAGCTCTCCCTCTCTGTGCTGGAAAGTTGCATTTTGTTCCTCCTCCTTTGTATGCCCTCTTTGACCACCTCACCCGGTTCTCTATCTCACGCGGGTGTTTCCACTTTTGCCAACTGGAGAACATAAGAGGTGCCACGCTGGGGTAGAACAAAGGTACCCCAGCCCGGTATCCTATGGCAAGTAGCAGATGCTTTACAGAAAGACTGCTACAAACAGGATCCGTGCCCCTTCGTACCCTTTGCTAGTTGCCCTTAATCTGTTGGTCCTTGCAAATTGTTTTAACGGCACCTCATTTTTCTGTCTACCTCTTGTCCTGTCCCGGTTTCTGGAAGGGTTGGAGGGGAAGCCTGGCATTTACAGAATCACAGAATCACAGATTCATAGAAAATGAGGGTGGAAGGGAGCTCAGGAGGTCACATCTAGTCCAACCCCCTGCTCCAAGCAGAACCAGCCCCAACCACATCATTCAGCCAAGGCTTTGTCTACCCCGGTCTTCAAAACCTCCAAGGATGGAGACTGCACCACCTCTCTGGGTAACTAGTTCCACTGCTTTACTATTCTCCTAGTGAGAAAGTTTTTCCTAATATCCAACCTCAACTTTCCTTGCTGCAGCTTGAGCCCATTGCTCCTTGTCCTGTCATCCGCCCCCTCTGAGAACAGCCCAGCTCCATCCTCTTTGCAACCCCCCTTCAGCTATTAAATCCCCACCTCAGTACATGATGCTACACCACAGTACATTATTGAGGACATCTTCCTCCCTGAATGGCATCCTTTTTCTTGTTGTTTTTCATTCAGATGGTATTAGGCTTTATTTCCCTCCCTTTCCAGTCTAGTTAGCTGTCTTAAAATTCAGGATGTGTGATGAAACTGCTCTATGAAAATGTCCTGCTGCTACTCTTCTTATCCTGATGATTAATACATAATACGCCCATTTGAATAATATTTTATATGAGACACCCAGCGTCTCGAGATGAGTGTGTTTGCAAAGGGTGACTCTCCTGGTAACTCTCTGACTGCAGAGCACAGCTCTGAAGAGTCTGCAGAGGAGGTAAGCCCAAGATCTTGTCATTTATTAACAGGGGTCACTCTTGTATCTCCTGGGCAGCATATTGGCAGGGCTCTGAGACTGGTGCTAGGATCTTGGAGCTTCTTTCTCCTGGGTTTAGTCATCAAGCCAGCCCTGGTGACAAAAATATGGCTATAATCTGATGAAACAAGCTTGGGCTCATGAAAATTTACACTGTGTTATAGTTGAGTCTATAGGGTGCAAATCTACCATGCCTTCTGGCTGACTCGCTGCCAGCCGTTGAGAAGCCTTGGCCTCTCTGCTGCCTGTGTGGTACCCGGTTAGCATGCATTTAATTTGCTCTAAATAAAAAATGTCCTGCCTTTTTTCCAGCTCATGAAAGTGAAAGATGAGATGTGTAAGAGGCTTGGTGGGCTTGACAAGGTCATGAAAATGAAGAGAGGAATCACAGCGTGTTGCTGTTTGTGGGGTTTCATTCCCCTGCCCGCTCCTTTTCCCTTATCTTGCGGCCTTCGGACGTGGTTCTCTGCCTGGCGAGCAAACAGCTGGTCCTTTATCAAGGTTGCACACAGGCGACTTCACCCAGACCTAGGCTATCTCAAGGACCCAGGTTGAGTTAGCTCAGCCAGACGCTATTGTCTCACACCAACACCACGTGGCCTGTGCTGTGTCACCCTCCCCTGGCCCAGGACAGACGCTGTGCACACTGTGCTTGTAGGACACCGCTCAGGCAGTCTTCCAGAGGAGCATATACCCCCCTAGGGCCACCCCTGCTTGTTGCTCCGATCCAGGGTCAGCATGCCGCTCTCACGGCCCCCCGCTGCTGAGCTCAGTGGAGTTACTCTTGAACTTGGCCCCTCTCCCCAATCTCCCCCATGCGCTCTGTCCCATCTCCTCTCTCCAGTTCTCTGCCATGTGTGGTGTTGTCCCATCCACACAGAAGAGTCGCTCCTCTTCTTTGCCTCGGGTGTCGTCCTTCCTCTTCTTTCAGCTTCCTCTGTACATCCCACATCTTTCACACTCCTTTGCTGATCAGCTATGTCTGTCTCCTCCACCCTCTGTGCCTCCATGGGCTGCAGCCATCCAAATTAGCATAAGATGCTGGGGGCAGGATCTCCAGCCTTGATTCATCTCTGATGAAAATGCACTGACTTCTGCAGTGTTTTCCCAGGGTCAAACTTGCTTTCTTCCCCTCGGGTCCTTGGTCCGGGGGTTATGACTACCCCAAAAGATCACAACAGCTGTACTGGGCTAGTTGTGCTGAGATGGTCGACACTTCCCAAACCCCCTTCCAGGGTTGAATGGGGTGGCAGAGGACTGCTGTTGTGACACCGGTGAAGCTGGTGGAGTCATAGCGGCGATGAAGCCGACTGGGTGGATCTGCAAAGGGCCACAAGTTTTGTACAGCACCAGGCCCCGTCCGGGACTCTGAGCAAGCAGGCCAGCCTGGGCCAAGGACTTCCGCAGCAGCATGCTTCAGCAAATGAGCTCTGCCCCAGTTTGGAAACAACCAGCATCCTGGCTGGCTGCTGGGAGAGTGCCTATCCATTTAGCACCAGCGGGGCCCTGGGTCTGCAGTTCTGACCCAGTTCTGCTGGGCCAAGACTCCTGGCCACTGTGTTCCCCGGCTCCTGACCCCAGTTTGGCTCTGCCCTTGGACTTCATCCTGTGGCTTGTCCCTTGGATTGGCACTTGGCATCCAATCCCCAGATCCTGACCCCAGACTCTGACCCTTGATCTCCCTCTGGACTTGGTAATGTAACTCCCACCCTCTGACCCAGCCCCAGGCCCCTGCTTTCCCTCAGTAGTCTAACCATTAGGCCAGGTGGCCTATGCCTTGGTCCCTTAAAGCCCTGCTGCGCTTAAAGACAAATTCAAAGTGAGCTGTCAAGAGACAGACGCCAACTTCCCAACTGCTCTGCCCCTCCAGCTTCCTCCCCTTCGCCTCCCTTTGTCTGCGGTTGCCGCCGTCCTTTAACCTGGGTCATAAGGTCTTACGTCCTTTAATAACACCTTCTGGCAGCAAGTGCCATCATTAATTAATAATTATTTGTGGTTGCCACTGTCCTTTAGCTTGGGTCATAAGGTCTTCTGGCCAGGGAGGCTGTCTGTTTCTTTCCTAATGCACCGTGCCCATCTGTGAGGCTGTGGAAGGACTGAATATTGATGATCTACACATAATTATTAATTAAGGATGGGACTCGCTGCTGGAAGGTGTTATTAAAGCAACTGGGTAAATGGAAAGAAGACGAGGCGTTTGCTTATTCATACTATCCAGAGCTTGGGGAAAGCTACAAGTGCTAGCCACTCTGATGCTTCACGACATATATCACAGCCAAATCAGAGAAGGGAGGTCTTTGCCATCAGAGAACCACAGAAAATAGAGATGAAGGGACCTCAAGAGGTTGCCCAGTCCATCCCCCTGCTCCAAGGCAGGATTAGCTGTACCTCAGCCATTGTTGACAGGTGCTGGTCTAATCTGATCTGAAAACCCTCCAGTGATGGAGCCCATAACTCCCTTTGGTAATCTGTGCCAGCAGCTGCCGCTGCTACAGTGGAAAGCTTTCTAATGTCCAGCCTGATTCTCCCTTGCTGCAGTTTAAACCCATTGCTTCTTCTCCTGTCCTCAGTGGACATAGACAACTGCCTTCTTTTACGCCTTAGCAATACATTACCGGCTACCAGATGGGGCTGTATACTCATTTATCCAATTTGGCATGTCAGGCAGACCCATCACCATGGGATCTAGGCATCCCTTTGGGTGCTTTCCAATTACCATTGATCTGGGCAGGGGAGAGAGCCAGGGGACCAGTTTCCTGTTCTGGGTCCTCAGCTCCGTGGGAGGGAGCTCCAGGTTTGCAACCTGACTCTGATCATTAAGAGAAACTGCCCTTGCCCAAGCCTGGTGGCAGGAGTTCACTCAGCCTCTATATTCATGTGAGGAACTAGCAGCTTGCCTGAAAACCAGCCTCTCTGGCTGCGTGTCCAGCCCCAAACGCGGTGCCTTAGGCCGTGGAGCCTTTCCAAGCTGGTGCAAAACCCGACAGAAGGGCCTGAGGACTCCAGCTCGGGCTCCTAGTTTTGCAGCCTGTGGTGGGGAGCACAGCACGCCGGCTCTGGAGAGGCTTACCCTGGGTGCTGCACTAATCCCCCGCACAAAGAGGCTGGCTGCATTCGGATGACTGCAGCATTCCTCCTCGTACCTCCTGCTGCGCTGGGCATTTGCAAATGGCAAATCTAAGCAGAAGCTCTTCCTATCTCCTCTTGCGTTGCTGCCAGGCTCCCTCCACCAACACAGGATACAGCCCAAGGAGGCAGTGGCTCTCTAGGGTCTGAAGAAATGCTGGGAAGTCTGGCCCGGGATGCTTCCCCTCCTGCCCACCAGGCTGCTTTGAGGATCTCTTCCACCTCTTTGCCTTTCCTCCAGAACGCGCTTGCAGGTGTTTACCGCGTGGTCCCTTGGTTTAGTGCAGGGTGCCTTTCCTTTCAGCTTTTCACTCCTACGTGCTGCCAGGCATCACTCAGGAACGTGCTGCCTTCTCTTAGCAGCTCCTGAGGTCCCAGCACTGCAAAGAGAGCCCAGGAAGGGCATCCCCCAAGCACACGCATGCACGCCATCATGGGCACACATGCAGAGGAAGCCTCGGCCACGTCATCACAGCTCTGCTCCCCCCCACACGTTAGCATAGGCATGGCAACCATGCGTGCGCTCCCCCAGCACAAAGGACATAAAGGTACATGCACAGAGCATGCTAGTGATTTTCTACTCCAGGCGTGCGAGCGCTTTGCATGGCAGGAACTTACTGATCTAGCCAGGTGGCACCCTGTGACTCAGTGTGCACTTGGGGCCGGGTCCTTGACCCATCCCAGCCAGTGGGAGGTTAGACATCGTCTGAGGGGATTATTGCAGACTAAGCTCCTTTGGGTCCTTTCTTTTCCATGGAGGGAAAAGAAAGGACACAAACCTCTCCACACCTCAGTTTCCCCGTCTGGGAAATGGGGATAAAACCCACTCGCTTCCCCACAGGGGATTCATGAGGGCTTGGTGAGACTGGTGGTGGAGCAGCTGGACAATGAAGAGTGCTCCAAGTGCCACATATAAAGTAAACTAGGTAAATGCGATATCTTTTATTAGACCAACTAAATAGTTGGGAAAAAATGTTCTTTGCAAGCTTTTGGGTACAAACATATAAGGTAATATGTCATTAAGTGCAGTCATTACTGATTAAGTATCACCTTGTTGGACAGGTATGCCACAGATTCGTCCTGCATCCTGCATGAATGCTACTCTGATCCTCTTCCCCTGCCTGATCTGCTGCTCTGCCTTCAGCTCCCAGCTCTGTGCTCCCTGATCAATCTGCTGCTCAGCTTTCTGCTCCTTGCTCTGTGCTCCCTGCCCAAGCTGAGCTCAGCTGGGTTTGCTGCACAGCAAATAAACACACCATCATCTCCCACCTGTCCGTTTCTGTCTCAGAAGACACAGAGCAAAGGGCCAGCAAACCTGGCCTGCAAAGTGCATTGCATGAACCCAAGCCAAGCCAATCATGGGGTTGCTGAAGAGAAGGGAATGTGGGACGGGGCAGGGACAGCCCTGCCAGGCAGCATTTAATACATGAATAAATAAAGACAGCGTTTACATCCATTCGAGTTTCTCTCTTTTTTTCTCTCTCTCTTTAAATCTAATTTAGGGAGCAACAAATACTATTGAAAAGTTCGGTTTGGTGTATGCGTGAACAAGATCCTGATCTGGGCATATTGCTTACAGTGGGATGAAATCGCCAGCCCAAAGGGTCAGAGGGTCCTTTTAAAGGGGCATTGTCAACTTATAACTGGGAAAGGCCAAGAAATGAGATAAAAAAGTAGTTTCAGGTCTTACCTTTCCCCCTCCGCCCCTTAAGCTTCCCTGCCATGGTTTGAGGGTCTTTATTAGAACAAGAGGTAAAATGGATTAAGTATCTGATTACATATTAGAAACAGTAATGAACAGAAGCTGCTCGAAGTCCTGTCCCATCCTCAAAATAAATTCATCCATAGAGAAAAGTCACCTGAAGAAGAATGTCTTGCATTTGCAAGCTTCTCTAATGTTATTCCAGCTACCCCATCCTTCCTGAAGCCAGTGTTACCAGTTTTGAGTCACTGATCTTCAAGCACCAACTTGGCTGGACTGTCACAGGCCAGCTAGGCACTGTGACTGTATCAATTTTATCACAGGCCAACTGGGCTGTTTGATTCAGTTTCGGATCGAGGAGGCAAAGTTGGAAGTGAAGGCAAATTTATTAAAGCTTACACACACACACCAGTTAACAGAAAGATAAATGCGATAAGCAGATAATGCAGTATTAAAGAGCTAATAGTAGATAACAGATAGATCAATTCTGTCGCAGGCCAACTGGGCACTGTGAGGGTATTAGCCACTGGGCTGTTCAAACAGATAGACAGACATGGGTTGGCAACTTATTGATAGTTCCTCAATGCCAGGTACGGTCAAGTGATTCCAGCAAAGTCAGGCATCCCTGATTGACACTGTCAGAGGGATTACCGGGGAAGGTCCTTTGATCAGGATCAGATCCTCACTCACACTGGGGGTCCAGGTGTGGAACAGAAATGACCGTTTTGTTCCCTCCTTCCTGCTCTTCGCCTGATGCCTGCACTTTTATACCTAGTTTTATGCTAATATGTTGGCTTTAGAGCCACTCACAATGTTACCCAATAGCTGTTATCCTATGGGATTGAAAGGTGTTAAAATTATCATAAAAGGTTACTACCCAGACTCAGGTTTATTCAATAAGCAAATTATTGAATTATATGCATCACCTTTAGATTTGAAATTGGCATTGCTCCGCCTAAGCCCCAACCCCTTTCAGGTTTCATTTGAATATGCTTTCTTGGGATGTGCTTTCCTGGAATGTGTTGGGTGTGCCAGGCAGTTGGATCCAGTTTTACCATCAAGGCTGAACCCTGAGCAAAAACCATTAGGTCTCCTAATCTTGCAGCTACAGCTTTGCTTATGGGTCCCAGTCAATTCCACGAACAGTTAATTTATCATTTTGGTTAAACTTATGACAGACAAGTTACATTTGCAGTTTACAAACTTACAAGCGTTATATTAACTAATATTACCTGTTTGGGCAAAATACCAAATGCCTCCAAGAGCCACATATTTATTGCTTATTAATCCCTCTGGTTCTGGCTGTCACACTGACCGGATGTTGTGTGTGAATGCCTGACTCTTGATTCCCAAAACAAGTGCTCTACTCCCAGTGCACTAATGGCCTGAGATCTCGCGATGGCTGGAGGAAATGTTACAAGGACACATGGAAGGCAAACCTCAAGAAAAGGGATGTTGACATCAGCTTTTCATAATGTGTATGGAAACAACATGTAACATGTACAAGCGCCCCGACAAGAGTTGGGAGGCGCTGGCTGCTGACACACTCCAGCAGTGCCGCAACCTCAACTAAGCAGCAGCCCATTTTGAGGCAAAGCGTCTCACCCTCAAAGCAGGGAAGAGAGAGCAGAGAAAAGAGAAGGAAAGAAACCTGGCCTATGGCTTTCCCCATCCCTGCAGAAAGACCTGCAACTTCTGTGGAAAGATCTGCGGCTCAAGGATTGGGCTCTTAAGTCATCTCAAGTTTTATCGATGAGCCATGAGAGGTTGTCCTCAAATCAAGAAATTGCTCACGATCTGATGATACAGTTGATCCAACAGAAAGTGCCACCTCAAGAAATCCTTGCCTCTCTAGAGAAAAGACAAGGAGGACTCTTCCTTGTGCACTGGCAAGTGATGGAAACTTAATAGTCTCCCTTAAATCGCTAGTAATTCAGTTCACTCTGTTCTTTGAATATCGTGTCCAGGACTGGTGACCTCAAAAACTGAAAATCATGAATACCTCCTTTCCTTAACCCCCAGCCAAACCGTGGGATAAAATAAAGCATACACATACACACAGTGTTTCTTTTAATTTGCTCTCACGTTTTCACACTTTTATCCACAACAAAGAAATCTAGAAATTTACTTGGGGGGGGAGGGGCAGGTGGCGGTGTCTCATAATCATATGACTCGGGGCACTGGAGCTTTAAGAATAAGCATACATATCTTCAGTCTCATGATAAGAACTGGAGGCTTGATAGCACTGAGTTTCTGGGGCTTAGGAAAGAGTATACACAATATACGTGTTCCCTCTTGCCTAATGGTGTAAGACCGAGTAGGAAAAGAGGAAAGATAAGACTTAATTACCCAGGTTATCTGTTTCAGCCAAAACCCGCATGATTGCAAATGCACCCGTTCCACAGGGAGCTCTGGTTTGTGCCTGATGGCATTGCACGAAGAGCTTCACCAGGAGCTCACATCTATGGAAGACACTCCTCTGAGCCCCGCTACCTTGGTTCCTGATTACTGCAGGGTCTCTAATGCACTTATTCACACCACCTCCCTGTGAAGCACAGCAGCGCCGCTGTTCCTAATTACACAGAAAGACTAAGGCCCAGATTCACAAAGGTATTTAGGTGCCTAACTTGTATGTGGGTACCTAACCTACTGTTGATTTCAAAGGTAAGGCAGGCATCTAAATACATAGGTGGATCTGGCCCTATTTGTTAAGTTCACACACGACCTCGGTGGCAGAGCAGGTCACTAACCCCCCGGCAGGAGCCTAAATCCCAGTTTGAAACCTTCCTCTCTTTCTTCTTGCCAGGCCCTTCAGTAAGCTTGGTTACAGATTAGCTAGACTTGATTTTTCAAGGTATTTTTACATACATTTTTTTCCTTGCTTTTTCCACAGGGCAGAGTTAAGGTTGTCATTAAGGCTCCACGGGCGCTCACAACATCCTCATAATGTCTTTTCTTACCCTTCAGTGACTCACATAGGTTTGACAGGACTTTGCCTGGGAATTATTCATATTTACAAAGTACCAACTTATTGTGTTTCTCCTCCTAAAAGGGTCCCCGCAGTGCTTTGCAAACCATGGAGAAAGGCTGCTCAACTCTGTACTGAAATGCAGCTTGATCTGGGCTGCAACGCTTTGGCTTTCAGACAGCAAGCAAGAAACTACGCCATGTCCAACTGAAATGGCAGGGAGGAATTCATTATGCAGAAATGCAATTACCCAAGTTGACTGGGGCATCTGCTGGAAAAGTGCCCCAGGCTCTATAATGACCCGGAGTGGTCAAGCCTTTTGGTGTTATGTCTCTTCCCAGATGGAAGAATAATATTAATACCTCCCTCTGGTTTTCATGTGGGTTGTCCCGCTACCTCCCTTTTATTAACCTCCTCTTCCCTGTCTGGCATGTCCTAGGCTGCACTGTGGGGTCTGATGGGATGGCAATGAAGTTTCTGCCTTGCTCTACCTTGTCTGTGGAAATAAGGCAGAGGTCAGAGACAGGATAACTTCCAGGTTGTCCCTGGGTTTGGTGTCACTATGCTTACGGTCAAATCACTGGAGAAGTACCATCAATACTGCTTGTGGAAGATCCTTTGAATCCAGTGGGAAGACAGGAGCACCAACATCAGCCTCCTCTTGCAAGCAAACACCATGAGCATTGAGGCAATGATCATCCAACATCAACTTTGCTGGGCTGGCCACGTCATCCGGACGTCTGACTCCAGGCTCCCAAAGCATGTCTTAGTCTCCCAGCTCAGGGAAGGCGTATGCTCAAGGCGAGGGCAGAGAAAGCTCTTCTGGGACTTCCTTGAGGCCAACTTGAAAAAATGCCACATCCATCTCAACTCTTGGAAGACTATTGCTGAAGACCACCCCAAATGGAGGACGAGTCTGCTGCATGAATCTCAATACTTCGAAACCTTATGATGGAAAAACAGGAGCAGCAGAAACAGCGTTGTGGGGACCGAATCAAGAACCCGGAGCCACCCACCCTGAATGGAAACATGTGCCCGAGCTGCAACAGAGGCTGTCGATGCTGGATCAACCTCATCAGCCATCTTCGGACCTACAGATAGGTCAGGTCCCTTCTGACCTATGATGATCTGCTCAGGTCCCTTCCGACCCTACAAACTATGAAACTAAGATAAGACAATCATGGAAGACAGTCATCCTCAACTAAAAGGGAAAGAAGAAGAGGAAGAAGAAGGCTGTGGTGGTGATTTGGGGCTGTTGGCCACAATTATGTGGAAGGAGCCCCTCGATAACCAAAAGATGATGCTTGGTTTAGGGTCTACAGTCGGGAAGGGGAAAGACATGGCACTGTGTTCCCAAAGTTTGGGCCTTGAACGAGACCTGCAGTCTGTGAGCAGCAGAGATATTTCTGGACCTGTGGCATTTTCCATCTGGGCAGAGAGAGCATAAGTGACTCGAGTCCTTGTCAGGGCAGCTGTGGGCGAGTGCACTTGTGTGTGTGTCACCAGCTGGGACTCAGCCAGAGAGGGCAAGGCTTTGCGTGTGAGGATGGTGCATGTGACACTGGGGAGTGACAAGCTGCTGGGAGTAATGGAGCAGCTACTTCCACCCGGGCTGTCAGCCGAAGAGCCAGTGGCTTGGCCAGCTGATGCAAGGGGTTGGCCATGGCTGCATGCTTGGATGCTAGCAGCCTCTCCCACCGTATAACCTCAGACTACAACAGCAAAAGGGGACATTGAGGGCTGTTCTTAAAGCCGGCCGGGGGACAGATCTCCCAAGGATCCAGGCTGTTGCTGAGCCCACCAGGTTCCTTGTGAAAGCATTGCAGGGATTTTTGGTGGTGTTTTGGGCAAATCAAAAGGGCCAAGACCACGGGCGAGAGATGCCAAGTGCTCCGCATCAGCTGCCTGCACAGACACAGCCACGGCATGGCGTTTTAAACACGCTATTTCTTAGCACTCTTCTCTTTCACCCCTAGCCGGGGCTTGCTTGACAGTCCACAGCCGGTTCAGTGGCAGGCAGGAATCTGCACGGTCTCCGCAGCCAACCCCTCCTTGTTCCTGGAGGTCTCGGTTTCTCCGCGTCTCTCGACAGCTGCCTCTGCCCCGCTGCTCCAGGCTCCTCTGCTGCAGTCTCCATGTGGCAGACTCCCTTCTTCTCCGCTCCCTGGGGCTGCACACCAGCTGGCTGCAGGCTGGCAGGTGCTCATGCGGGCAAGTGCGTATTCTAGCTTCTGTTTTCCCCGGGAGGGAGCAGGGGCTAGTGGTCAGAGGCGGGCTGGGCAGGAAGGCTCCTTTGCTCTGCCACGGACTTGTGAAGGAGACCTGGGAAGTTCAGTATGAAGCCACGGGAGAGGCACAAAGTGGCACCGCCTGGTGGGCAAAGCTGCTTTATGACTGCAGCTGTTGTACAGGGAGGGGTGGTCTATTAAGGCTTGTTTTAATGACCAAATCAGCCTAAGCGCTGGGGTTAGCAGAGACAGGACAATGCTGCTCTGGACGGGTTTGTAGTGGGTAGATCATGCCTGACTAATCTAGTCTCTTCTTATGACCAAGTTACAAAACACCTGGACACAGGAGTAGGGGTAGACATCGTTTACTTAGACTTCAGGAAGGCCTTTGATATGCTATCCCACCCGTACTGGTGAACAAGTTAAGAGGCTGTGACTTGGATGATCACACAGTCCGGTGGGTGGCAAATTGGCTAGAGGGTCGTACCCAGAGAGTGGTGGTGGACGGGTCGGTATCGACCTGGAAGGGCGTGGGCAGTGGGGTCCCTCAGGGCTCGGTCCTTGGACCGATACTTTTCAATGTCTTCATCAGTGACTTGGACGAGGGAGTGAAGTGTACTCTGTCCAAGTTTGCGGATGATACAAAACTGTGGGGAGAAGTGGACACACCAGAGGGCAGGGAACAGCTACAGGCAGACCTGGACAGGTTGGACAAATGGGCAGAAAACAATAGGATGCAATTTAACAAGGAGAAATGCAAAGTGCTGCACCTAGGGAGGAAAAATGTCCAGCACACCTACTGCCTAGGAAATGACCTGCTCGGTAGCATGGAAGTGGAAAGGGATCTCGCAGTCCTAGCGGACTCCAAGATGAACACGAGTCGTCAGTGTGACAAAGTGGTCAGAAAAGCTAATGGCACTTTATCGTGCATCGGCAGATACATGACAAACAGAACCAGGGAGGTGATACTTCCCCTCTCTTGGGCACTGGTCAGACCGCAGCTGGAGTACTGCATCCAGTTTTGGGCGCCGCACTTCAAGAGGGATGTGGATAACCTGGAGAGGGTCCAGAGGAGGCCACTCGCATGGCTGCAGGCCAAGCCCTACGAGGAGAGACTAGGGCACCTGGACCTCTTCAGCCTCCGCGAGAGAAGGGTGAGGCGACCTTGTGGCTGCATATAAATTCATCATGGCGGCACAGAAGGGAATTGGTGAGGCTCTACTTACCAAGGTGCCCCTGGGGAGCACAAGAAATAATGGCCATAAGCTAGCAGAGAGCAGATTTAGACTGGACATTAGGAAGAACAGTTAGAGTGGCCAAGGTCTGGAATGGGCTCCCAAGGGAGGTGGTGCTCTCCCCTACCCTGGGGGTCTTCAAGAGGAGGTTGGATGGGCATCTGGTTGGGGTCATCTGAACCCGGCGCTTTCCTGTCTATGCAGGGGGTCGGACTCGATGATCTATTGAGGTCCCTTCCGACCCTAACATCTATGAATCTATGAATCTAGGGAATGCATTTGGCTGCACTTCCAGTGCACAATGCACTGACCCTCAAGCCAGCTTCATTGCAGCACTTGGGGAAAGGAACAGGAAGCCAGCACCACTGAGGGCTGACCCGTACCTAGCACCTGCCACCCGAGCAACTGTTCCTCTTCACAGGAGAGCGGGGGGATTGCTTTGAAACAGTAAGCAGATTCTGGACCTCTCCCTCTGAGCAGACACAGAGGCTACCTGGGTGAATAAGGGTTACTTGCATATGCCCTGGTTGAATCTCCGTATGTCTCAGAAGCAGCTTGTCCACAGCAAAAAGCAGAAGCTCCTGGGTAGAGAGACTTAGAGGCTTGACTTCAAATAAAACCTGTTTCTACTTCCAAGGGGGCAAAGAGGAAAAGTAGCCCCTGAAAGAGCCAGAATCTAGGGAGCAAAATTACCTTCCCCTCTGCTCTGGGCCCAGGACTTCCCAGAGTTAGGCTTTAGTTCACTCTTCCTTTCTGTTATCCCATGCTTCAGTCCATCAATCTGTCAGGATCCTGTGTCTGGCATCCACAGACTGTCCCACAACGAAGCTTTTCTGGCAGGGCACAACAGTGTTTGACATTTATACTTAGTGCAAACAAAGGCTAATAACACTACCTTGCATGCCAAAGGCACTCCTTTAGGAATCAGTGCTGCCTACTGAGCAGAGAAAAGGCAGGGGACTGGGACTTCTGGGTTTTCACCCCGGTTCTACCACCCACCTGCTGTTCCCTGGCCATGAAAGAAGGATCGTGCTCAACAGGGGATTTGAAAGAACTGAACCGTGCCAAGAGGCTGGAGGTTGTTGGAGGAAAAGGGAGGGGATGGGGCATGAATACAGAACTGCAAATACAAATGGATCAGGTGTTGGCCTTGGAGTCAGGACGCTGGGCTCTGTGCCCAGTGCCAGGGTATGGGTAGTCCATCACCGTGTGGGTAGTCCCTTTCCCTCTGTTTCCCCAGCCCTCTAGTTTATATAGGTTGGAAGCCCTTTGGGGCAGAGATGGTCTCATGGGTTACGTTTGTCTGGCAGCCAGCATGAGGTGGCTCTGCTCTTGCTTGGGGGCTGTAGGAGCTGCTATAATGCACGTAGGTAGTAGCAGCATATTATCAATTGAAAGCCATGATTCATTTTTCCTCTGACCCCCGCAGTCTTTCCTGCCAAGTGCAGGGGTCTGGACCCGATGATCTGTAAGGTCCCTTGCAGTTCCTAACAGCTATGAAACTATCACCTCTTCTCCTTCTGCTGAGACTAAAAGAGTAAAACAGTGATGGCTTGTCTGGAGCCAAATATGACATCCATTAGAAAAGACACCTAAAGAGTCATGTTAACTAGCATGATGTTGACTACAGCTGTGCAGCCAGTGTAGAGTCAGTTGAGTCACATTCAACAGTCAGCTGGTCATCCTTACAGTACTTACAAGGCAGATGCCATTGTTTCCATTATACAGATGGGAAAACTGAGGCAAAGAACACTCCTAGGCCAGCTCTGGTGGAATACAGCAGGTTTTAAATAGAGCAATCAGAGACACTGCACCAAGACATCGGATGAGGAAGCAAAAAGCACCAGGAGGTTTGAAATTACCTAGGTTGGAGAGAAGTGAGTCAGACACTGACTCGGGTGACACTAGACCCCGAACAGTTAAAAACAACCACAGGTTAAAATGTGCTGACTCAGAGAGCAGCGAGGTCCTTGCCAGCTGCCTGACAAAGAAGGCTGGGACGAGCTCGCAGCACCATTGCTGGCATGCACAGCACAGGCATGTTCCTCCTCAGCCTGGACATGTGTTTTTCCGTGTGCAGCTGTGAGGACCCGGTCCTGCCTCTCTAGACCCCTTGGCAGGGGCTGGGGTCTCTGCACTGCATGCAGAGCAGATGACTTTCCTGACCCTGGCAGGAGCTTCCTGCAGCTGTGAATGCAAACACTGCCGTGATCGCTGGGGAGCACTGGTGCTGAGTCCCCAGTGCTGGTGCACTCTTATGTGATCAGAGCTCCTAAGAAAGGCAGGGATTAGAGCCTGGAACTCTTCACAACTTGGCAGGATCCTCAGATCAGGTAGGACTAGAGTTGCAGGTGGGGGCCCCATGTCTGGCTCTGAGCCCAGGAAGGAGCGTGAGCTGCTAGCACCCCCCCAAACAATCCTGCTGCTAATGCAGTTTAATTGCAATGTGTCCGGTGTCTTCTGCAGAGACTGCACTGCAGCTGCCTGGCAGAGTTAGAGTGATTCAGAGTTAAGCAGTGGGAGGGCAGTATTAGAAGATGCCTAGTAGAAATAAGCAGAAAGAGAGAGCTGGAGAGGCAGTGAGTGGAGAGGGCTGGGCTGGACCAAGATGCAGGATATCTAGGCTCTCTGCCCATCTCTCCAGCTGCATGTCCCTGGGCAAGTGCCCCCCACGGCTGCGCCCCCCTCTCCACCTTGCCTGCTCAGGCTGATTGCTCAGTGGGCTGGGACGCCAGGACTCAGTGCTCGTAGTGCGCCTGGCACAGTGGCGTCAGACTCTGGAAGTGGGGATTGGGTCCTATGTACACTCGCAGGCAATGGGCCAGCACTAGGACACACCACCTACAGAGCACAGGGGAAGGCCTAGTGACATCAACAGGAGCTATGCCCAGAGATGAGGGGGCAATACAGCCCTTCTGGCGTATTAGCCACAGGTTTGTTGCCTTGTTGCATTCACTCTCGGTGAGAACTGCTCTCCTGCACCTGGTTTTTGTCTGCCTTCCCCCTCCCTGGTTCCCTGCTTCTCGAACCGGTCCTTGTGCGACTCTTCCTCTTTTCTCTGCAGCAACTTCTGAATCCCAGCCCAGCAGGCTTCCCTCCTTCCCTGCTCCCCAGCCAGGGATGACGGTGTAAATGTAGACGTAGAAGTGCTGTGGGCATTGATACTCCAATGAGAGCACCAAGGGGCAGGGAAAGTGCCCCTGTAACTGCTTCAAACTGCCTTCAGACTCAGGCAGACATCAGTGTGTTGGTTACATTTCATTCACATATAGGAAGTTATATATCCTGCCGGCGGAGGGACTAGGGACTTAACTGTCTAAAAACTCTGAATATGCCACATAGGCCACATGAAGACATTCAGGCTGAGTCCAGCCCACGAGCCATATGCTGGATGTGCCTGACTTAGCACAGCAGGGCTCCAAACTCATCTGGGACTTCCAAGTGCTACTGTAGGAGTAAGGGTGTCAGTAGCAAAGCAGGTTTTATTTTTGCCGTCTTGTCGTGTGTCGTGAATATGCCAGCATAGTTTTCTGAGGAAGAGATGCTTCCTGTCTCACGTCCTCAGTCTGGTTTCTGCAGAAACCTAAGGAAGGCTCAAGCTGCCAGGTTTGGATGTGGCTTGACAATCTGAATGATAAACTCCTTGGGCCCTAGTCCAACTTCTTTTTCATTGGACAGCAGGACCTCCCATCTCTGATGGTCCCAATACCATGACCGATATCCCCATTTTACAGAAAGACCATCTAAATCATGGAGAGTTGAAACGACCTTCCCAAGGTCACATGAAAATCCACCTGAAGAGCTGGGATTCTCAGATCATACAACTCTTTCATTTGTGCCCTATTCTCTACAGGACAGTGCCAGCCTGGGCTTTTAAGCCCTCTGAAAGCCAAGGGGTGGGTTGATGCAGGGATTCACCCAGTCCCATGTCAAAACCAGGGAGAAGCAATTTTAAGTCGATATTCCCCACCCCTGAAAATATGCACGTGTGCTGCAGCCAAGTGGACCAGATTGCACTGTGTGCAAGCTCCGCTGGGCATTTGCCAAGTCGAGTCAGGCTGCTGCAGCCCGTCCTTTGTGCTCTCAGCAGGTTATATACAGGATGTCCACACAAATTAATCATGAAACGCCAGGCTCAGGTTCTGCAGAGCTCAGTCAGCTGCTGGGCTCTTGCTGCAGGGATACAGGCTAGCCTGACAGCAGCTTTGGAAACTGAGCCCGTTTTTATTTATTGGCAAGAATTCTGCCCACCCTTCAATTTTCAACCCTGTGTGTGTGTTTCCATAACAACTCGAGATGGCCCCTCACATCAACAATCTTATACCATCGCTGTAACTGCAATACCTGGTGGGGACTCCTCGAGTACCGATCCTCACGATGTCTTTGGGAAGTAATTCAATATACTGTCCTCTGTGTTACAGGCAGGGCACTGAGGCCCATGATGGCTAAGCGATTAATCCATTTTACATGGGAAGTCTGTGGTAGCGCAGAGGTTAAACTCAGATCACAGGTGAAACCTCTAACCACTAGGTTACCCTTCCTTTGCATACTTTCAGGTAGTGGGAGGTGGTGGGGAGGGAATACCTGGATTTCAGGTGCCAGCATCACACATGCTATTATGGCTTCTGCCCCCGTTGAAATCCCAAAATGGAAAGGGCATATGTTCCAGACCCAGGCCAGATATTGCCCAGAACAGTAGCTGCCTTGCCAACTGCAGGTCTTCTTGCAAGATCACACCTTATCACCAGGCCAGCCCGTGAGAGCTTGGCACCCTTCCCTACTCGATGCCCGTTAACACCAAACCTGAACTCTAGCTAAACCCCTGAACACAAACACTCCATTAATGACCACAGCATATGCTGGATTGAACATCTGAGTCCAATACATTTGTTAGTCCATGTAATAAATACTCTTCTCCCTCAAAAATCCCCTGGAAATGATGCGGAGGCCTATTAAAAGCCTGGCCAGCCTGATTTCATGACTAAGAGACACCGGAGTCAAATTCTAGGTAATTGGATCCTAATGGTCTTATGTGACAAGCGCTGGCAGCAAGCAAACAGGTTTGCAGGGCGAGTGCATCATCAACCCGAAACGCCCAGCAACTCCACGGGGACGCCCATATCTCACAAGGGTTAAAAAAGAATCAGCGGATCCAGGCATGGTCTATAAAAAAAAAAGAGCCATCTGGGTTGTCATCCGAGGTTTAGTTTAAAGCGAGTGAAACTGGCACTTCCCAGCCTAGAGAAGGTCCAGAGCGGGGCGGCGAGGACGACGAGCTGCAGGGGGGGACTTCCATCGGAGACTTGAGAGGCCAGGCCTGTTCTGCTTAGAAAAGAGCGGGGATGTGAAGCAAACAGGCTGCGAGTTTAAACCGAAAAAGGATGTCCTTTTGAATCCGGCGCGTCGGCCAAGGGTGGGATTCCTGCCCACCCGCTGCGGCGGGGGCGGAGAGTTCAGCCAGATTCCCCGCGGGGTTGGACACGTCCCTGGAGGAAAGGAGCAGGGCAGCAAGGGGCACGGCCTCTGCGTCGGAGCGTCCTAGATCCTAAATGCTGGAGGCTGCGAGTGAGAGGGGAACAACGGGGACACAACCCCGGTCAGACCCGGTCCCTCTCCCTTCCCGTCCCCGCGGGACTGGGCAGGAGACGGAGCTGGGATAGGGCTGGACCAGGTAGGACACCTGAGCACCCCCCCAAGGCGGGGCAACTGGGAGGGGCAGGGGGGCAGCTCCCATCCCTCTGACTGTTGCCATGGTTACAGGCACCTCTGGGCTGGGGCCCTGCCTCCTGGGTCCATTGCCATGGTTACAAGCACTTCTGGGCTGGGGCTCTGCCTATTGCCATGGTTACAAGCAACTCTGTGCTGGGTCCCTGCCTCCTGGGCCAGTTGCCATGGTTACAAGCACTTCTGGGCTGGGGCCCTGCCTGTTGCCATGGTTACATCATCTCTGTGCTGGGTCCCTGCCTCCTGGGGCCTATTGCCATGGTTGCAAGCACTTCCGGGCTGGGCCCCTACCTCCTGGGCCTATTGCCATAGTTACAAGCACCCCTGAGTGATGCTGGGGCCACGCTGCCTTGGGAGGAGGGGCTCCAGGGAAACTGAGGCAAGGGCCTGCGATGCGCTGGCCCCAGGGCGCCCCCCCCAGACAGAGGAAGGAGCAGCAGCCACGATACAAGGTGCTAGGGAACGGCGGGCGGGGGGGGGGCAGTTGCCGACGGCGTAAAAGCGTCGCAAAAATCCGCCGGAAATCGAAAGGCTTCCTGCGACCTCTCAGGCAAACTTGCTCAGTGGGCGGGCCGTGAGAGCCCTCACAGGCTCGATGGACCAATGGGAGCGGAGGGTTAGCGCCTCGGCCAATCGGAAGCGGTGGCGCGGGCGCTGGCGGCAGCAGGGGCGGCTGAGCCGCACGTGGGGCCGGGATGGAGGCGGCGCGGGGCGCGGGGCGCAGCGAGCAGGTACCGGAGGGTTGTGGGGGCCGGGTCTCGGGCGGGGCGGGGGTCTAGCGCGGGATAACGGCCCCGTGCATACGTGTAGGGACGGGGGTGCCCACGGGCACGCACTCCCCGCGCACACGCGTGTGTACCCAGGCTGCACACAGACGGGCCGGTGCACGTGCTCACCCCCGGGCACGCAGGTGTGCATCCGTTGCCGTGCGCGCGCACGCGTGATCTGTACTGCACGTGCATATGCCCGGCGTCGTGCAGTCACACGTGTGCAAGGACGCGGGTGTGCACAGCCACACGGACGTGTGCTCACCCATGCACATAGACATGTAAGCACTTATGCACATGTGCAGTTGTATGTACACATCCAAGTGTCCAAGTGCATGGACCTGCACTCACTCATGCAGACAGACGTGTACACACAATTGCCCACATACGTGCACAAGCATATGGATGGGCATTCAGTCACGTGCACAGATGTGTATACACATAAGGACATGGATATGTCTGGGTATGTAAGTGCAGTTGCTTTGTACACACGCAAGAACACAGACATGTATACACATAAATGTGGAAATGTACTCACCCATGCATGCAGGTGGGTACATGCAGTTGCTGTTTGTGCACACATATGCACATGTTAATGCAGTCACTCATGTACATCTACAAACATGCGTTCCCCCATGCGTACAGACACGTGCACACGATCACCCATGCAAATGTACTAGCATGCAGATGTGCATGCACAAGCGCGTGCACTTGCATGTATAGATTGGAGGATTGGACCAAAGGGAATCTCATGGAGTTCAACAAGGACAAGTGCAAAGTCCTGCACTTAGGAGGGAGCGAGCCCCTGCACCGGGACAGGATGAGGGGGACTGGCTGGGCAGCAGCTCTGCAGAAAAGGACCTGGGGGACAGGGAATAAGAAGCTGAACAGGAGCCAGCAGTGTGCCCTTGTTGCCCAGAAGGCTCCTGGCATCCTGGGCTGCATTGGTAGGAGCATTGTCAGCAGATTGAGGGCAGTGATTCCTCTCCTCTGTTCAGAACTGGGGAGGCTCACAGTACCATCTGAGCCCAGCTATCCAGCCAGCTTTCTCTCCACTTCGCAGTCCATTCATCCAACCCGTATGTCCTTGGTGTGCTTGCAAGACTGCTGTGGGAGTCCATATTAAAAGCCTTTCTCTCCTGTGCTCCAAACCTGCTCCCTGTCATTCCCTTACCAGGCCCCAGGTTCTTGGTCTGTGGGAGCTGATGAATCGCAGATCTCTGGTGGTGTTCTCTAAGCCATTCATGATTGCATTTGTGTGGCAGTGCCAGTTCCTGACCCTCCATGTACTGGGTGTCGGTCCTCTCACTAGGGCTCCTTGGTCCTTGCCTGTTCTGTTGAGATGGCTATGAAGGGGTCCAGTGTGGGCCAGCTCTGGTGGTGGGTAAAGTCCTAGTGAAGTTGGGCTGGAAGGGACCTCCAGAGGTCACATCTAGTGCAGCCTCCTGCCTGGGGTAGGATTATTCCTGGCCAAACCAGTCCAGACACATCTGCTGTCCAAGCTCTTAGCAAAGCAACACAGTCAACTCTGACACAGTCCCAGACATCACACCCGAACCTGCCGCAGGGAAAGCAGGGGGACTGCGGCGGCCACCATCCTGTTGCTGCCAAGGGTGTTCATATATGCTTGCAAGATGCCCAGTAAAGGACATGCCCCCCACTAGAGAGAAAGGCAGACCCCCCCCCCAGTCCATACCAATCTGACCATGGAGTAGAATTCTTTCCTGACCCCAAATGCAGTGTAAGTCTGACCTTGAGTGGAAGGGCAAGACCCTCTAGCCACGAGCCTCTGGGTTTAAGTCCCAGCAGGGCATGTGACAAAACCCAATCCCCAGTAAAATCATGCAGAGGGCTAAAGCCATCAGCTCACATCTCAGCTTGAACTTGTTGACTGCCGGTGAGCATGGGAGTGGTGGTTGCCAGGGCTTGCTCTTCCGCCCTGTAGGGTTTGTTCACAGGCTTGTAGTCAGCACAGGCTGTTTCTCTGTTATCTCAGGTGGTCAGCAATGCCGGGGGAGATGTGGAGGCTGTGGAGGAGGAGGAGAATCAGGACGTCAGCAAGAAAGGCAGGCGCCAGGGGAAGAAGAGGGTGTCTGCTCCAGATGGTGTCCTGCAGCCAGTGAAGCTCAGCCGAGCCGACCTGTACAAGCCACCCACCAACGAGGAGCTGAGCCAGCTGAAGGAGACGGAGAACCTCTTCCATTCCAGCCTCCTTCGCCTGCAGGTCAGGGGCCAAGGGACCTTACTGGTGCTCTGCTTACACTGTCAGCCCTGTGCTGCGTATTGGGAGGTTTGGGAGGCAGCAGGATGGAGTGAAGGGGTCACAGCCCTGAGAGCTGTGAGGCCCCATTCCCAGCTCTGCCCTGACTTCCCCAGCTTTGATATCTCTCTGCCCCCCTGTGCAATGGGCACAGTAACCTTGACCTCCCTCGCAGGGGGTGAGGAGGCAGGCTGCTGAGTCCATAGCTCCAGGGCCAACAAATCCTCCCTGTGTTGTTAGGAAAGCAGAGCTGGTTGAAAAATGTGGGGGGAAGGTGGGATTCTGAAATACTTTCTGCTGCCCCTCTCTTTTCTCTTCTGGAGCCATCGTTTCTGTGATGATTCTTTGCCCAACTGAGTCACCCTTGGTCCAGTTTTGTGAGGCATAAAAACAAGAATTGCCATTTACTGGGTCAGACCATAATCTTGCCCAGTCTCCCGTGTCACACAGCGGCAGATGTTGAAAGGGAGAGCGAATGGCGTCTAACTAGGGTTTTTTCCCCTGTTCCTCTCCCACTTCCAGCCTCTAGCATTTAACATCTAGGATGCTCTGATTCAGCAGCCATGCCTGTCACTGCCACACTCCATAGCAACCGATGCCCTTTTCCTCCAAGAATGTGTCCAGTCCCTTTTTAAACGTGGCTAAACTGTCAGCTCCCCGCACGTCTAGAGGCCACGAGTTCCACACTAATGACACGCCGGGAAAACAGCTTCCTTGCGTTAGTTTTAAACTTACTACCGACTAGTTCCTTTTTGTGTGACCTCTAGTTCTCATGTTGCAAGGGAGAATATTGACTTTCTCCTCACCCCTTAGCATTTTGCAAACCCTTTTCATGTCCCCCCACTCAAGTGTCTCTTTTCTAAACTGAACAGGCCTGGCCTCTTGAGTCTCTCTTCCTATGCAAGCCCCTCTATACTACTACTCATCCTTGTTGCTTTTCTCTGCACGTTCCCTAGTTCTTCTCTTCCCTTTTTGAGGTCTGGGGACCAGAACTGAGCAGTGTATTCTTGGTGTGGATGCACCAAGAGGTGATGTTTTTCTTGAAAGTGCTGCTGTTAAGGTGGCTCAGTGCTTCTAGCCTAGTAGTTCCTAATCTCTTTAGACTCAAGGCACCCCTTGGAAACGGCTAGCTTTGAGCTTTTGCTTGTTTCTTGACTAAATACTATACCACTTCTGTTGCAAAAAAGTGTAGCAAGCTGAATGATTTTGACAAGCTGGATTCCTTTTGGAAATCTCTAGGTTTTATTTGTGAGTCATGTAGGTGGTCGCATATCTTACATAGCTAATATTGTGTAGCAGCCTTAAAAGGATTTCAAGGCACCAGGGTGTCAGGGCCTCCTGGTTAAGAATCACTGGTTTAGCCTCTGATTGAGTGTGGGGTTTTCCTGGGCCTGCCATTTGGACTGTGCAGGGTCCTGAGGTCCACTTTGGGGATCTGCTTGTAGTATCAGGGCTGGTTTCCACGTTTTGTGGGTGTTGGGAAAGAATTGGACAGGAGTCCCTGGACTTGTTGGGAACATAGCAGGTGCTGTGGGGTATGGAAGAGTTACCTGTGGGCAGGAGACCATGTCAGTGCGGGGAGAAGTTTCTTGTACTTTTGAGAAGCAGAAATAGAGCATCTTGTGTAGAATTGGGGGCCCTCTGGAGAGTGGCTCAGGTTGATAGTGTCGGAGGGCTCCACTTCACATCCCAGTGGATGCCTGGATGGAAAACCAGCAACTACAGAACGAATATAAGAGGCCTAACGCCAGGGCTAGCTTGGTGAAAGAGATTGGCAGGGGGTCAGGCGAGACGACTAGAGGCTTGGCCTTGGAGGAACAGTTCTGACTCGTAGGCTGTTTCTCTGCGAGTTTCAGGTCTGGGCGGGCAAAACATTTACACTGGGGTATCTTGCATTGGTTTGTGCCCTGATGTAAATTGCCTGGGAGCAGTGATTATTCTGGGATAAGCTGGAGACGCACGATGTGTATGCTGGTGAGACTTGCACCAGCCTTGTTTACTGTTTCACCACGAGGTAACGCTGCCCTGGACTCGGGTTACCTTGGTGGAGGGCCCTACACTGTGTGTCTGCTCCTCTTAGTCCAGCATAAAGGCTGATTACACCAAAATAACCCTTTGGTGTATCCGGGCCCTGGCATGGCCAGGCACACCAGCCTGCGGCTCTCTTTTGGAATCAGTGGTGTGTCTGGAGGCATCCGTGTTGCTCGGGATGGAGCAACAGCAACAGGAGGAGGTGCGAGATGCCATGTGTCTGTGGTGGTGCTGGGGGGAGGCGGGGGGGTCGGTCTTACACAGCCATATCAGCTGGGCATCCAGTCAGGAGGGAGCTGCTGATGGTTGGAGGACAGAGGGTTAGGAGTTACTCCCCCTTCATCCTTGAGGAGAGAGCTTTACCCCCTATTACTGCCTGGGGGTGGATAAAAAGCAGCTGTGAGCCCAGCCTGCCCTTCCTTCTTTTGCAGATCGAGGAGCTCCTGAAGGAGGTGAGGCTGAAGGAGAAGAAGAAGCAGCGGATTGACGCCTTCCTCCATGAAATCAACACCCTGCTCAGCACTGTCCCTGAGACCGCTGAGGCGGACGTAGGTTCCCGGGACAGCTGGGGCAGGGGGCAGCACTGTGGCTGCTTGTAAAGGGGCCAAGTCAGCAGCTTGGCCCTTTGGGTACCCTGCTCAGGGCTCACCCTGCAGAAAACCTGCTTCCTGGGGTGCGTAAGCCTGTCCCCAAGAGGCCCTGAAGTGGCACTGGAGTGTGCAGGCAGGGAATCCAGGAAGCGGGGACTGGATCTCAAGCCCCATGGTTCAGAGCCCTGTTCTCTCCCTTCCATGGCTGTATTTGTGGGTGATGGGTTGAAGCTGCCCTCCCTGGTGCCCGGGTGAGCCTGGCAGCTCTGGGGGCATTGGGTTATCCCTCACTCCTTTCTCCCTTCCCCAGATCACTGACCAGACTTGGCTCCCCAAGCATGTGAGAGTCCCGTTGCTGCAGGTGCCTTTCGGCGTGAAGGGGAAGTTCCATTTCCTGCCTCCGGCTGCAGTGAAGGTGGTGGGGAGCTACCTGCTGGGCACGTGTATCAAGCCGGAGATCAATGTTGACGTGGCTGTGACGATGCCAAGGGTGAGCCTGAGCATGCGAGCTCCCAGCATGCATGGGGTTGGTGCGGTGCCACCATCCCCCAGTCTGTGACCTCTTGCCCAGTGTCTTGCCTTGAGGCCGGGTGCCATCACAGGCTGAGGTTATCTGCTGCAAACAGCTCCTGACAGGCCAGGTGTGGCCCCCAGGTGCTTTCTCTGTCCCTGATACCCCTGGGTTTGAGCTGAAATCAGCTGCTAGAGTCAGCAGTCAGTGGAGCAGCTCTGTATTGCTCCACATGGTCCTAACTGGGTGGTATCAGGGGTGGTGCCGTGCACCTCACTGTTGCTCAGCTGGCTGCGGTCTTCTCACCCCAGAGGTGGCTGCAAGTTGGCAGCATGTCAGCATCTCTGGCTTGAGGCATGCGGTGGGTGGAAACTATTTCTGCTGCTCTTTCTTGCTCAGGAGATCTTCCAGGACAAAGACCACCTGAACCAGCGGTACTACCGGAAGAGGGCCCTGTACCTGGCTCACATCGCGCAGCACCTTGCCAAGAAGCAGCTCTTTGGCAGCATCAAATTTGCCTACGCGAACAGCAACCACCTCAAGCCCGTCCTGCTCCTTCGGCCGCAAGGTACCAAGCTGGGGGCCTCTCTGCGCTTCCTCACTGGGTCTGTAGCATTACAGAGCTTGGAGAGTGGGTTGAACTGTTGCACCAAGCAGTGCCTGGACTGGTGGGGCTGGCCTGGACTGCCCCCATGGCCTGAAACTGATACCAGCCCTAGCAGAGAACAGGTCTAGGGGTCAGTCCTTGAGTCTCACCCTCATGGCCTGACTGGTGCAGTTTGTGTGACTAGAAAAGCAAAGGCAGAGGTGGGGGAGACTAAGGGGCTTTGGAAGTGGCTCATGCCCTCTGCAGAGCTTTGATGGGGCTGGGGAAGGGAGTCACGGACTTCCCAGACTCCCTCTAGCTCCACAGGGGGATGTTTGGCTGCACTGGTGGAGGGCTGGAGAGCAGTGAGCCCAGCCATGATGTGCCTGGTCTGGCTGGACTCCCTGCTCTGCCTCTGCAGTGCCCGCGATTTCCCTGAGCTGCAAATGGCCCCTTCTTGGCTTGAGGCTGTATTAATCCAAGGGTGTACTCCCCGTGAGGCTGCTGAGTCCTGCATTGGTAGGACAAGGCCCTTGGCCAGGCAGAGGGCCATGAGGGTTGGCAGCGGGGAGAGCAAAGGGAGGCCGTGGAGCTGTGAGAGGCACCTGAGAGAGGAACTGCTTTGTTGGCAGCCCTGGCCTTGGGCATGGGGTGTTGGGGGATCTGAGCTGGGGGCATGGGGAGCTCTGGGAGCCCCCAGGGGATGTGGCACAGGGGTGCCTGGAAGATCCAGAAGTGGAAAAAGCCCATCCAAGGCCAAGGGGATGCTGCCTGTCTCTGAGCTGATGCCCGTGTTTACCTCTACTCCACCTTCTTGTGCTTGCAGGCAAAGACGAGAAGCTGGTGACTGTCCGACTCTATGCCTGCCCTGCCTCAGGCTTCTTCAAGCCCAGCCGCTTCCATCCCAGCAAGAACAATGTCCGCTTGGCCTGGTTCCTGGAGCAGGCTGCCCCCGGGGAAGGTAGGGTCAGAAAGCATGGAACAGGGGTCTCCAGGCTGTGGCCTGGCTTGAGGGAGGAGAACTGGGCATGCTGGTTTCTCTGAGGGGTGGGCATTTGTGGGTGGATAAAGGTCAGGGCTTTGGGACTTGGCCGGTGTGGTAAGGGTAGGTGGGTTCTGCAGCCAGCAGCATGCAGCGATGTGGGTGGTGTTGCATCCCGCCACCTTTGACTCCTCCAGCCTGAATGACCAGGCACCCACTTATAGTAGGAGCACCTTGAGCATAAGCCTGGCATGTGACTTGAGCCTGTGCCCCTGCAGCCCTAGTGAGATGCCTTTCCTGCCCTGCCTTTGTGCCTTGCTGCTGTATAAAGCATCTGCGTGGCCAGAGAGTGTCTGCCCCATGGTGCACGCTGCAGCCTGGTGGGGTGTGGCAGGGCTGAGAGGGTGGGAGGCTTCCATGTGCTGCACTCTTGGATGCTGATGGGGCTCCTCAGTGACACCAGCTGTGTGCAGGAGCTGGCTCCTGCACTGATGCTGGATGGGGAAGCAGAGGGTTCATCTGGTTTCCACCTGTCAGAGCCTCTCCTAACTGGTGGTGCTGGTCTGTTCCCCCTCAGGAGCCACCGAGCCCCCCACCCCGCACTACAACAACTCCTTCCTCTGCGACACGGTGCTGGAGTCTCACCTCCACTTCCTTTCTGGTGCGGCTGCTGACTTCCCGGGCATGAGGGACGGTGTGGCCCTCCTCAAGGTCTGGCTGCACCAGCGGGAGCTGGACAAGGTAGGCTGGCGGCCAGGGCTGGCCCTCTCTGCTTAGTGCCTTCCCCTGGCTGGGGGATGGCTTGGGCCTAGGTGTGCAGGGCCCTGCTGCCTCAAGGGTCTTGCTCTCCAGATAGCCATTAGGCCTCCCCTGCCCCAGGCAACTGCCTTGAGTCGGGCTGGCCTTCCCGTTTCTGTGAGGGAGTTGGAGCTCTGTGGCTTCATCCCAAACCCTTTGTAGCGGGGCTGGGTCCCACAGGGAAGCGGGATTGGAGGTGACACAAACCTTTGGATCACAGAGTGCCATATGCTGTCCTAGGGTCGAGCATCACTGCAGGCAATGCTGTGGGAGTCCCCGGGGTATGAGGAGGGCAGTCTCCCTTCACCTTGTGCACCCAGCTCAGCCTGGGGCTCCTGGGCCTGTCCTTGGCCTCCTGATGTGCTCACAGGCATCTTGTGGGCCTTGCCCCTGTAGGAGGAAAGCCCTGGCCATGAGGATCAGTCTCCAGCTCTGTATCTCCTCTCCACAGGGCCTGGGGGGTTTCAGTGGCTTTGTGGCCTCCATGTTGGTCGCCTACCTACTGACGAAGCACAAGATCAGCAGGATGATGAGTGGCTACCAGGTGCTGAGGAACGCCTTGCAGTTCCTGGGTGAGTGCCCAGGCGCTCTGTGAGAGGAGAGCTCAGCAGGACCCTTGGTGTGGTTTGGTCAGGGCCGAGAGTCCTGAGGGGATGGCAGATGCATCACTGTTTTTGACCTGGGCGCTGCCCAGGCTGGGCCTGAGTCTGGGCTTGTAAGATCCTGCACAGCGTCCTCTGGGAGGAGGGTAAGAGGCAAGGGGAGCTAGATGCCTGTGGCCTGCCCTGGGCGTGAGTGGGGAATCACCACAGTCTTGTTTATGTGGTGGCCCTTGCAGGGCCCAGCTGCAGGCTGGTGTCTTGCCACCAGGTTAAAAGCCTTCACGCAGGAGGTTCTCTGCCCTGTGCCTAGCCCAGCACAGCACCGATCCTCTCCTCTGTCCCCAGCCACCACAGACCTGAGCGTTGAGGGAATCAGCCTCTCGAAGGACACGGATGGCTCTCTGGTAAGGAACAAATGCAGCCCAGTGGTCTGGGGGCTGAATGGAGCATGGGCTCCTGGCTTTCATTGTCCACTCTGCCGGTGGCTTCCTGTGTGCCCATGGGCACATCCCTTAGCCTCTGCCAAGCGGCACCAACGCCTGTCTACCCAGAGGCCCATTTGGTCCATACTCTGCACTTGCCCTTTGCTGTTACTCAGCAGATCTGGGCAGTGCAGAGCCTGTTCATACTGCTCCTTGGTGCTACCCTGTATTCTCTTTTTTTCTCTCTCTTTCGCAGCCCACCCTCACCGACTTCCAGCAGGCCTTTGAAGTGGTCTTCGTAGACCCCTCGGGGCTGGTGAATCTCTGCGCAGACATGACTGCCAGCACATACAAGCAGGTACTGGCAGGGGCGGGGTCCCTGAAGGGCCTGGCCACTTCTGCGTCCCTGTCCCAACTCCCCATCCGGGGAGCAGGCTCTTGTCACCAGCTCTGTCCTGGTCAGTCTGTCCCTGTGCCTGTGCAGTGACTGATTTGCCTGGCACCACCCAGCAGGGAGCAAGGAGCTGGCTCCTCCCTGCCCTCAGATGCCCTCCTCTGTTCATTGCTGTAGAAATCAGAACAGCCACCTCCCTGCTGGGCCCCCCTCGGGCCCGGGGGGAGGCACACCTGGGCCACGGGTTAGCGAGGATTTACTTAGGGAGCTTCTGGAGGGGTTGGATGTATTCAAGTCAGCCGGTCCGGACGATCTCCACCCTAGAGTTCTGAAGGAATTGGCCAAGGTCATTGCAAGTCCCCTGGCACGGCTGTACGAGCGCTCGTGGTGCTCTGGTGAGGTACCGGAGGACTGGAAGAGGGCCAACATGGTCCCCATCTTCAAAAAAGACAGGAAGGAAGACCTGGGAAACTATAGGCCGGTTAGTCTCACCTCGATCCTAGGCAAGCTGTTCGAGAAAATTATTCTGGCGCACATCCAGGAAGGGCCAGCAGGGGGACTGCATGCTTAGGGGCAACCAGCACGGGTTCATCAGTGGCAGGTCCTGTCAGACCAACCTGGTGGCCTTTTACGATCAGATCACCAGATCATTAGATGCAGGGGTAGCAGTGGATATA
This sequence comes from Crocodylus siamensis, assembly GCF_052110815.1. Classification (NCBI taxonomy): domain Eukaryota; kingdom Metazoa; phylum Chordata; order Crocodylia; family Crocodylidae; genus Crocodylus; species Crocodylus siamensis. Next base: position 4,012,856 of record NC_143397.1, read on the forward strand.
GTCTTCCTGTACTTCTGGAAGGCTTTCAACACTGTCTCTCACCCTGTTCTCATTAAGAAACTGGGGGGCTGTGGTGTAGACACCCCCACAGTCAAATGGGTTGCCAACTGGCTGGTGGGCCGCACTCAGAGGGTGGTAGTGGATGGGTCCTTCTGAACCTGGAAGGACGTGGGCAGTGGGGGTCCGCAGGGCTCGGTCCTCGGGCCCGCACTGTTCAACATCTTCATCAGTGATTTGGATGAGGGGGTAAAAAGCACCTGTTCAAATTTGCTGATGACACTAAGGTGTGGGGGGGACGTGGGGCACATTGGAAGGATGCAACAGGCTACAATCAGACCTAGACAGGTTACAGGGGTGGGCGGACGAGAGTAGGATGGGTTTCAGCACAGACAAGTGCAAGGTGATGCACCTGGGGAGGAACAACTGGCACCACACCTACAGGGTAGGGAACTCCCCTCGTCAGCACGGAGGCGGAAAGGGATCTGGGGGTCTTCATTGACTCCAAGATGAACATGGGCCAGCAGTGTGGGGACGCGGTCAGGAAGGCCAACCGCACCTTGTCGTGCATCCACAGATGCATCTCGAGCAGGTCCAAGGAGGTGATCCTCCCCCTCTATGCGGCATTGGTCAGGCCGCAGCTGGAGTACTGCGTCCAGTTCTGGGCACCGCACTTCAAGAGGGATGTGGACAGCATGGAGAGGGTCCAGAGGAGGCCACTTGTATGATCAGGGGACAGCAGGGCAGGCCCTGAGGAGAGGCTGCGGGACCTGAACCTGTTGAGCCTCCACAAGAGAAGGCTGAGGGGGAGTCAACCTGACTCAAGAAGTCTATGGGCCAACGAGAGGCAAAGCGCTGCTCGACCTGGTACTGGCTACGGGGGACGACCTAGTCGGCGACCTAGTGATCCATGGGAAGCTGGGTGACAGCGACCACGAGCTGATCAACTTCACCATCCGCCGTAAAGCAACACAGAAGTCCTTGACTTCAGAAAAGCCGACTTTGACAAGGTCAAGAGGCTAGTCGGTCAGGCCCTCAGGGACCGTGACCCCAGGGAGAGGGGAGTTCAAGAAGAGTGGTTGCTTCTCAAGGGAGTGATCCTCAGTGCACAAGCTAAATCTATTCCAACACGGAGGAAAGGCAGCAAGAAGGCACAGCAGCCCCCCTGGCTCTCCAGGGACCTAGTGGACCTCCTGCGGCTAACAAGGAAAGCCTACAAAGGATGGAGGACGGGATTCACCTCCAAGAAGGATTATTCTGCGCTGGTCCGGTCCTGCAGGGAGCAAACAAGGAAAGCCAAGGCTGCAACTGAACTCCAACTAGCTTCAAGCATCAAGGACAACAAAAAGTCCTTTTTCAGATATGTGGGGAGCCGGAGGAAAAGCAAGGGCAACGTTGGACCCCTGCTAAACCAGATGGGGCAACTGACAACTGACGCCCAGGAAAAAGCCAGCCTATTAAATAGGTACTTTGCGTCAGTCTTTCATCAGTCACACGGGATGCCCATGCCTGCTATGGGACAGGGAGGTCCGGGTGAGGGGGATCCCCTGCCCTCCATAAATGCTGACCTCGGGAAGGAACACCTTGAGAAGCTGGATACCTTCAAGTCAGCCGGCCCCGACAACCTGCACCCCAGGGTACTCAAGGAGCTGGCGAGCGTCATAGCCCAGCCCCTGGCATGGGTCTTCGAGAGCTCCTGGCACTCTGGTGTAGTCCCCGAAGACTGGAAGAAGGCCAATGTGGTGCCGATCTTCAAGAAAGGGAGGAGAGCGGATCCGGCTAACTACAGGCCCATTAGCCTGACTTCTATCCTGGGGAAGATCTTAGAAAAGTTTATTAAGGAGGCCATCCTTGATGGAGTGGCCCAGGTTAACATCCTAAGGGACAGCCAGCACGGGTTTGTTGCGGGTAGGTCTTGTTTGACCAATCTCATTTCCTTCTACGACCAGGTGACCTATCACCTGGACAAGGGAGAAGAGATTGATGTCATATATCTTGACTTCAAAAAAGCTTTTGATCTGGTATCCCACGATCACCTCTTGGCCAAACTGGCCAGTTATGGCCTTGGCTCCACCACGATCCTCTGGCTGGGAAATTGGCTCCGTGGTCGGACCCAGAGGGTTGTGATTGATGGCAGTCACTCATCATGGTGCCCTGTGACCAGTGGGGTCCCTCAAGGCTCTGTCCTGGGACCCATCCTGTTCAACATCTTCATTAATGATGTGGACATTGGAGTCAGGAGTGGACTGGCCAAGTTCGCCGATGTCACCAAACTTTGGGGCAAAGCATCCACGCCAGAAGATAGGCGGGTGATCCAGGCTGACCTGGACAGGCTCAGCAAATGGGCGGATGAGTAACCTGATGGTGTTTAACACCGAAAAATGCAAGGTCCTCCACCTTGGGAGGAAAAACCTGCAGCACCCTTATAGGCTCGGCAGTGCTACGCTGGATAGCACTACGGAAGAAAGAGACTTGGGGGTCATCATTGACCACAAGATGAACATGAGCCTCCAATGCAATGCTGCGGCTAATAAAGCGACCAAAACGCTGGCGTGCATCCATAGATGCTTCTCGAGCAAATCCCGGGACGTCATTCTCCCCTTGTACTCGGCCTTGGTGAGGCCGCAGCTGGAGTACTGCATCCAGGTTTGGGCTCCACAATTCAAAAAGGATGTGGAGAAGCTGGAGAGAGTCCAGAGGAGAGCCACGCGCGTGATCAGAGGTCAGGAAAACAGACCTTACGACGACAGGCTGAGAGCCACAGGGCTCTTTAGCCTGGAAAAGCGCAGGCTCAGGGGTGATCTGATGGCCACCTATAAGTTTATCAGGGGTGACCACCAGGATCTGGGGGAACGTCTGTTCACCAGAGCGCCCCGAGGGATGACGAGGTCGAACGGTCACAAACTCCTGCAAGACCGTTTCAGGCTGGACATAAGGAAGAATTTCTTTCCTGTCCGAGCCCCCAAGGTCTGGAACAGCCTGCCAGCGGAGGTGGTTCAAGCACCTACATTGAACACCTTCAAGAGTAAATTGGATGCTTATCTTGCTGGGATCCTTTGACCCCAGCTGACTTCCTGCCCTTTGGGCAGGGGTCTGGACTTGATGATCTCCCGAGGTCCCTTCCAGCCCTAATGTCTATGAAATTTGCTCAGGTCCCTTCCGACCCTAGAAACTATGAAACTATGAAATCCCTGTTTCGGTGCAGTGTCTCACTGACAGGGGCCATAAGAAAGGTGCGGCACGTGTTGGCTGCTTGTGCTGCCGTCCATCCCAGTCCAGTAAGCTAAGCAGGCAGCTGGTAGAGGGGAGACCTGAGAGGAACCCTCAGGTGCAGCGGGGAGGTTTGTTCCTGGTTCTCTTCCCACGAACTCAGGGCCAAGAGAACTGGGCAGAGTTTCTGATGCCTGTGGTCAGCAGACCCCATGGGTCCTTTTCCCAAGGACCGGAGTCCAAGTCAGAGCTTTGTGCCTCTGAAAGCTCTCCATGAACATGGCACTTTCTCTTCTGTGCTGTTGTCCTCCATCAGACAGCTGCTGCGCCCCTCCCCAGAGCTAGCTGCATTCCATTGGTGGGGTTTAAGCGGCGGGTGCTCGTTTTGGATGGCAGGGCTGTGCAGCATGCTAGTATTTTGCAGGGTGCTTTGGGCTCCCTGTGTGCAGAGTGGTTTTTTTAGTGTTTCTGTGGGGTTTTAGCACTGGTTCAATCAGGGTATTAGCGCCTCTGGGGACTGAATGATCCACCTCCACAGTGATATGCTGCAGCTGTGGTGGGGTGGGGCCTGGGGTGGGTATGAGGTCCGTGGTGACCAGCACTCAGGGGTGGGCAGCTGTTGCTGGCTGAGATGGCGGCTTGGAGAGATGTCATGAGGGGTGCCTTGGTCCCATATTGATGGACTCAGCCTGGCCCCCGTGGCTGGAGAGGGCTGCCTGGGAGCTCCCTCCATGTCAGAGGAGGGCAGCATGCCTCTTGCAACTGTCTGGGGGCTTTTGGGGAGCTCAAGGAGATTTGCTTGGGCTGCTAGTGCTAGTGAATTTATGCCTCCCCATCTCTGCCCTCTCCCCTTTCCTCCTCCCCCAGGTGCAGTTTGAAGCCAAGCACTCAATGGACGTCCTAGATGACAAAACGGTGGACGGGTTCCAGCTGCTGCTGCTGACCACCAAGCCCCTGCTCAGGACCTTTGACCATGTCTTCTAGTGAGTGTCCCCTATGCTGGCCGGTGGGTGCGGGAGGCTTGTTCTGAGAGGAGCTGGCTGAGCTGGATGCGGAGCACGGGCCAGGATCCAGCCCAAAGTATGGCCAGGTCCAGCCCAGCAGATTTGCTCCCGTCTGAGGCTGCAGGCCAGGCTCCTGCCCCCTGGACTCAGGGCTGCTGTTTGCATGCTTGACCTCAGCCTGGTCGTTCCTGACCCCCAGGGCTGGGGATGCCTGCAGTGGTCACGAGCAAGCCAGGCAGCTTTGGAAACTCTCTGTTTACTCTGTACTGAAGACTTGCAGGCCAGATAAATGGTGTGGGGCTGGTTCTTGAGTAGGATCAGGCCCTTAATCACCCCCCACATGCCAGGATCAGGCCCTGGGGCTCCATCCCACCCTGCTCCACCAGATCAGGCCTTGTGTTTCCCTGCGTGTCCAGTCTGGTCTGCAGGACCCCAGCCTGTGGCACTCCCCACAGATCCACGAGGAGTCCCTCAGGCCAGATGACACGGTGCCAGGGGCTGGATCCGGCCTGCGGGCTGTGATTCGAGTACCCCTGCCCTAGGCTTATTATGGAGGGGTGGGCGCAGATCTTTCTGGGGACCTTGTTTTGGGCTGGACATCTGTGTGAGTGGAGTCAGTGACCCATGTGGCCCCTTTCCATCATGGGTCCTGCCCTCCAGCTGCTGTTTCCAGACCTCATGAATGATGCTGTTGCCGCTGCACCCAGTCCTGTGACAGCTTCTACCCCTCTGGGTGCTTCCTGCCTTAGGGGAGCTGCTTCACTCAGCAGCCTAGCTTGGGAGGGAATGGGGCCAGGGGCATTGCTGACCAAGCTGCTGTCTCTGCTCCCTACCTCTGCAGCCTGAAGCCGGTCTCCAAGCTGCAGGGAGCCTGCAAGAAGATGCAGCTGCTGAATGAGCTGATGGATCGGGGCGGAAACTATGTGGCCACATCCCTGCCCTTCATCACCTCCCTGCTGGCACGAGGCTTGGATGAGCGGGCACTGCTGCTAACTCACTCCTTGCCCCAGACACAGGAGGTAACCCTGCCCTGCGGACAGCGGTGGCAGCGTCCCTGTCCTGGCTTCCCTGAGACAGATGCTGCTGTGGGCGAAGGGGAGATTCTTGCATCGGGACCCTGTCCGTGGGGGCTGTGCAGCTCAGAGGAGAGGGGCATGGCCTAATGAAACCGTCTGCTCCCTATGCCCCAGGTTTAAACCCAGCACAGGGTGAAAGTTGTTTTCCTCTGGCAGCTGTTTGGTGCTGAGTTATGTCAGGTCTTAGCCAAGACGCCTGGTTTTGGCCGTGAGGGCTACGCTTCCCTTGCGTCGGATGGGGCCTGAGGTTTGCTAGGGTTGGGGGAGGTCCTGGATCTGACCTGAGGTGAACGGGCCCCCTTCACAGGTGGGAGGGGGCTGGGGTGAGGGGCTCTTGCATTAGGGAGAGGTTGTGAGGGCATGGCAGCCTGGGCTCCAGAGCCCAGAGGACCTCAGGAGCGGGCAGCGGATTCTGCTGCTGCATCTCATGCTCCACAGGCAGGTGCATAGACAGCAAGGTCACTTCCACTGATGCCTTATCCCTCTGTCTCTCCAGTGGCCAATCGATGCCGACCCCCCAAAACACAAGGACATCGGGCACCTGTCATTCGGCCTCCTGCTCGCCCCGGAGTTCGCTGCAAGCGTCCTGGAGAGAGGCCCCGAGGCAGACCGGCCGGAGGTGAGCGTGGGGCGGCTCCCTACCCTGCACTTGTATTGCGGCAGCACCTGGGGACCCCCATGAGGGTCCTGTTGAGAACTGTCTTATAGGTCTCCTGGCCAAGGGAGGGGAAAATGGCTTTGAAGGAGACCAGTGGGAGCGGGGCTTTGGGGTTGCTCTGAGGGGGCTTCAGGAGAAGGTAGGTGGCATTGGTGGTAAGGCAGAGGGGAGGTGGGCACCATTGTGCTGCATGAGTGGGATCAAGGTAGGAGGAGCAGGGTTTGGCATGACTGGTGGTGAATGGAGATGAAGAGGGCGTGATGTGACTGAATGGCCTGCCACAGAGCTGGGGCAGGGAGCTTGGGTTTTCCCTCGGTCTGGGTGCTAATCAGGGTTCGACCTGCCTCTAGCACTCAGGGAGGGTTGTGGTGGGTCTGGGGCCTCAGAGCAAGTCTTCTGCACCACTCCATATAGCCCAGTGGGCTGCAGCAACTTTGGACTAGATCCTGTGGCCTCTCCCGAAGGGGCTTTCTCTGTATTGCCCATGGGAGCTCCTGACCCCAGAGGGTCCTGGACTCCTTTCTGAGGCTGTAGCTATCAGCAGTTCCCCAGGACTGGTGCCACGTGCTCTCAGTCCTGCCAGGGGCCCTGCAGCTTGCCCCAGCTGGGTTTCCTTCTCCTGGTGAGGGGAGTTCAGCCTTGAGGGCATCACCAGGCTCGTTGGCAGAGGTGCTGCAGGGGCATTTTTTGGGCTGGGAGAGTCTGTTCTCTGCGGCAGGCTTGTGGAGACCCACCCAATTCATTGCACCCAGCAGGGGAGGGCAGGGCCTGTGAGCGTGGATTCCCCTTGATTTGCCTTGTGCTGGCTCTGATGCTCCCCATGTCGCCTCCCTGCAGGCGGCTGACTTCCGGAGGTTTTGGGGGGAGAAGTCAGAGCTGAGGCGGTTTCAGGACGGGGCTATCTGTGAGGCGGTGGTGTGGCAGGCTGACACCCTGGCCCAGAAGCGCCTCATTCCCGAGCGCATCGTCAGGCATCTGCTGCAGCTGTGAGTAGCTCCTGGAGCCATCTCTGAGCTACCTGGTGCCTGTGCCAGGAGCTGTAATACCGTATGGGGGCTGTCAGGCTGAGGATTGAACCCAGCTGGCTCCTCGGTTTGCCGTAGCCTGAGTCAGCTCCGCAGTGCTGGTGGGTGTGAAGCTTTCTCAGATCTAGGCCACCTCTGCTCTGGAAGGCACTTGCATGGCTCTGGACTCAGGGCGGGAGGAGCTGGGTGAAGCTGTGTGTCCCGAGAACATAACGTAATAGCTGCCGTGTACTGGGTCAGACCCCAGGTCTTGCCTGGTTTGTGCGAAGTGGGTTGTGGCAGGACCCGCAGGTGTGTGTGTGTGTTTGGCTTTGGGCCCTGTAAAAGTCATGTTGGTGCTTCCACATCCCTGCTAAATCTGTTGGGCTCCAGCTGGGCCTGAGCTGGAGCTGGGGGCTAGATCCGGGAGGGGTGAGGGGGACATTTACTATCTGACTCCCTTCCTGCTTTGTCCCACTGTCAGGCACGCAGGTATTCCCGAATCCTCCATCTGCTACATGGGAGCTGTGCTGGAGTCAGTGATCAAAACCAGGCGGGAGGTACGGTCTCTCCGGTGCAGGGGCTGGGGTTTGTGAAAGCTGTGCGGGGGGGGCCTTCAGTTTTGGGAGATGTTGTGGACAACAAGGCTGGAAAGGTCTAGGAAAGGACACCTGAGCCAGCACAGCGAATGCCTGGGGCCTTCTGTGACAAGGTCACCTTGCTGTGGTTACTGCAGCCTCCTCTTCCCCTCTGACTAACTGACCCTGAAGCAGCTGATGCGCGGTAACTGTCCACGTGCCTGCTGCTACCCCTGGCTAAGTGGAAGCTGAAGCAGGGGCTGCTTAGTGTTGAATGAAACAGTGACTCCCTGGGCAGCCTTTCCACTTGCAGCGGTTTGTCCCTGCTCCCAGATCCAGGCGCTGGAGGCCTCTTCCTTTTCAGCTGTGTCCTCCAAGCTGCCCACTGGCTCCATCTCTGCTCACAGCCAGTCTTGACTCATCCTCTTCCCTTTTGTGGGGATGCTGCCCTCACCCTGTGCACCCTCTGCTGCTCCTCTTGCCCCCTGCCTCATTCTCTCCATCTCCCCTCTCCCCTCCCTGCCTCAGCCAGGCTCTGCCTTGGCACAGGAGCAGTCTCCTGCTTCCTGTTGGCCAGACACTTCCATGTTCACCCTTGTACTTCTTTTCACCTGTCTCTCAGACTCGCCTTGTGCCTTTGCTCCCTGGAGCCATCTGGGGCCCGTCTTTGCTTCTCTCAGATCTGAGCTCCTCGTGGTGGTGGAGGTGCTGTGAAGGGCTGTGCACATTGCTACCTCCACACCGCTCGTTTTGTTCCTGCTCGGGCTAATTCCTGCTCAGATCTGCTCTGGCCTTTGTTTATCCTCATTGCCTTGCCAAGGTTATTGCTGCTGTTCATGTTGGCACCAGCAGCCCTGTCTCTTGCCCTTGTGGTGCAGCTCTTGTGCTATCTGGATTATAGGGAAGTAGGGTTGGTAGGCTCCCCATGAAGTCATACAGTCTAGTCCCTTGCTCAAACGAGGATCAGCCCCGACTAAACCATCCCAGCCAAGTGTCTGTTCCACCTGCACTTGAAGATTTCCAGGGATGGAGAGGCCACAGCTTCTCTAGACAGCCTGTTCCAGTGCTTGACCACCCTCGGAGTCAGAAAGTTCCTCCTCATCTCCAACCTAAATTTCCCTTGCTGCAGCTTGAGGCCATTGCTCCTAGTCCCCTCCCCTATGGTTGCAGGAAAAAAAAAAGGCCATCTCCCTTTGTTCTTTAATCGCCCTTCAGGTATCTGGAGACTTATCGAATCCCCCCTCAGTCTTATCTAGGCTAAAAAATCCTGGTTCTTTGAGACTTCTGTTATCAGTCTTGCCTCCCACCAGGCCACTAGTCATTTTTGTTGCTCTGCACTGGACCCCTTCCAGTCTATCCATGTGTGAGACCCAACCCTGGACACCAGTGCTGAATAGAGCAGAAGAATCACTTCTCTTGGTTTGCAAGTGACACGTTTGCTAATACAAGCCAGTTTGCTGTTGGCTTTTTTTGCAACAAGAGCATGGTTAGCCCATATTCAGCTTATGATCACCTACAGCTCTCCTCCCCCGGACCTTCTCTGCAGTACTGTAGCCTAGCAAGTTGTTCTCCAGCCTGTATTTGTGCACTTGGTTATTCTGTCCCAAGTGCAGGACTTTGCATTTATCCTTGCTGAATCTCTTCTAATTGATTGAGGACTGGGTGATAGGATCCTAGAAAATGAGGGTTGGAAGGGACCTCAGGAGGTCACATCTAGTCCAACCCCCTGCTCCAAGCAGGACCAGCCCCAACTAGATCATCCCAGCAAAGGCTATGTCTAGTCGAGTCTTAAAAACCTCCAAGGATGAGTCTTAAGGTGATCCCCATGGAGAAGCTGTAGCTTGGTTTTTTCATCTGCATCACCCCTGTGCCAAACTCTTCCTGCTTTCTGGAGAGAGACATGGTGGAGGTGCTGTCCCAGGGCCTTGGGACTGAGGGTGGGGAAAGAAACTAGTTTGAAAGCCACTGTTTTTGTAGCTGAGCAGCCTGGAGAGGAGATTCCTCCACCCCCCGTGCTCCGCTTTGCCGTTACCAGCAGATTATGGGGCTGGGACCCAATCCAGACACCTACGGGCCCAGACTCCGGACCTCTCAGCTTCATCTCCAGTCCATAGCAGGGAGCAGGCTGGGTGGCAGGTGAGTGCCACCATCAAACCCCAGGCCGTGGGGCCTGGATGCAGCAGGTCGTGGGCACGGGTGCATTAGGACTTCTGCAACCAGGCAGTGAATGGGGTAGAGAGCCTGAGATGGGGCAGGTTTTGTGGGCAGTAAGGACTGCCGATTTGCCTGTGAGAATAGCACCAAGGACCTCAGGGCGTTTCTCGGGGATGCCCAGATGGAGGGGAGAAAAGGAGCAGCTGCACCAGCCTTTGAGATTGGCAGAGGTGTGGGCAGCCTTCTGGTGCTGGCAGTCTCCAGCTGGGCCTGCAGAGGGTGCTGCTGATCCGCTGTACGCGGAGCCCGGGACAGAACTGGCTGCTCTCGAACTGCTCCTCTGCAACGTGTCCCCTGCCGCCTTCTCCTTCCTAGATGTCAGGGGCTGGGGGGAGGGGGGCAGTGAGCGCCAGGGGAAGTGGCACTCCCTCTTCCACATGTGCAGTGCACCCGGTGCTGGGGTATCAGCACTCCCCCCTTTGGTATCTGTGTTCTGCCCATGACAGAATTAAAGGAAAAAGTTAGAGAAAATTCAGGCTGGCAGGAGGCTCCCGGTTGAAGCCATTTGAAACACCTGAGAGGATGGGAATGCCCCATCTGCTCAGGGCAGCCTGTTGCACTGCCGAATCTCCCTCAGGGAGAAAATTTCCCGTGCAGTTTAAGACCCTTGTCCTGTTGTCTGGGGATGCAGAGAACACCTGGTCTGCATCCTCTGAATAATATGCAGTCTGTTATCAACCCCCTTCCCCCCAATCAGTCTTTTCTTCTCCGGACTAAATCATCCCAGTTCTTCCAGCCTTTCCTCACCAGTCTTGCTTCCCAGACCTCTGATCGTTTTTGTCTGTCTCTGCTGGACTCTTTCCAATGTGCCCGTGCCCGTCTTGAAGTGCAACATCTTGGACTGGGCACAGTGCACCAGGGAGGCCTCCCCAACATCAAACGAAGCAGGAGAGTCGCTTCCTCTGACTTGCTGGTGACGCTTCTGCCACAATGTTCCCAGATGCTATGGGCTTGTTTTGCAGCAAGAGTGTGTGGCTGTCTTGGATTCAGTTTATGTCCACTGTAACCCGGGCTCTTCTGCAGACAGGAGCGAACCCTTGTCTCCATGTCCCTCCTGCTCTCTGATCTTAGCTGGGCAGCCTCCTGCTTGCCACCGTCCCTCTATTAATGTGGTCTCCAGAAAAGTGCCTGAGCTGTTCAGGACAGGGCCTGCCCTCTCCCTTCTCTTGGTGCACTTCTGTGGGTCTCAGCTGTGTTGTGTTGTCCCTTGTCGTCCATCTGATTTGCTCTTTTCCTCCGACTCTCCCTCACTTTCCTCAGTCCGGTTCTTTCTGCTTCCCTGGGGCCTTTCTCTAGGGATCGTGTCCGCTGGCAGCAGAAAGCAGCCACTTCTGGGGTGGGAGGCAGCAAGTGTTTAACAGCCCGTAGCAGTGCTGCTGCTTCTCCCTTCCCCCATGTGGCAAATCTGCGAGGGTCTGACTGTGAAGAGCAGTCGCTGGTGCTCCCGCAGCCCCTGGTGCTGCTGGCACATAGCAGGGAAGCTGAAGAGTTGCTGCTGGAAGGGGTGGGGGTGATTCTGGGGGTGTGGTTGCTTGTCGGAGTTGGGAAGGGAACGAGCCTGCAGCACCTTGCAGAGCGCAACTGCCCGTGTGTCACTGTGTGATGGTTCAGGGGTGTTTGCAGCCTGCAGGGACTGGCGAGGAGGCCATGGTTGGTGTCATCCGTTCCTGTGATGACCTGAGCCGCAAGCTGTGGAAGCTGGAGGGGCTGCCGCTGACGGTGACAGCTGTGCAGGGCACGCACCCGGCGCTGCGGTACACTGACGTGAGTCTGAGGGGTACCAGGAAGGCCTTGGGCCCATGGCAGGGTTGCAGGGGAGGGCAGCTCTTTGGGGTAGGGGAGTGAGCTTGAGACTATGGTTTCCTCAGGACTTGTTAACTGCAGTGCTGCTCACAGGCCCCAGGTGTTGGGAAGACTCTGTCATGATGAGGCCAGGCCCTGTCCTAGTGAGCTTCCAGCTCGCTGCTTGGCCCAAGTGCTTGCTTTTGGGTATATGAGGCACTTCAGGGCTGGTACTGACCCGTTGGGATCTCCTCTGTGCTGTGGGATGTGCCCTGCTGTGTCCCCAGCTCTGTCTGCAGCTGGCAGGCTGTGCTCTAGGCTGGCCCACAGGCACTGCATCCCACCCTGCTGCCTGCCATCCCCCAGTAACCCCCTGCCCACTGGTGTCCTAGGTCTTCCCTCCAGCCCCCATGAAACCGGATTATTCATACCACGAGAGGAGCAAAGAGAAGGAGTCACTACTTCCCCTGGCAGATAAACCCTGCCCAGCGTACATCCCGCCCATGAAAGGTAAAGGGGAGGTTGGGGAGGCAGCAAGGAGGGTGCGTGAGCTGGGGAAGCTGAGGCATGGGCAAGGCAATGACTTATGCATCTTGATACAGGGATCATGTCAGGAGTCCTGTGTTTGGTCCATAAAGTTCTTCCTGGTCTGATGTCCCCTTCTGGTATCTTCTTGCTGCCCTGTGTTTTTCCCCTCAGTTATCTGCCACATGGAGGGGAGCGGGCAGTGGCCTCAGGACAAGGAAGCCATCAAGCGTATCAAAGCTGCCTTCCACCTCCAGCTGGCCGAACTCCTGAGCCAGCAGCACCATTTCCTCTGCAGGCCTGCGGCCTCCCACACCGATGTGTACAAGGTACAGAGAAGAGCCCTGGCAGGAGGGCAGCAGGGGTCCTGTGTCAGCAGCCTGTTCTTGGGAGCCCAGGAGAGGGGAGGGATGGTTGTAGGGTGGCAACAGCAGTGGGCAGTGCCAGGCAGCCGATTTGGGTCCCTGGCTGGCAGAGGAGAGCGCCCAGCTCCTCTTTTTGGTGAGGCCAGTTTGGTGCCTTTGGGGTGCAGCATGGTTTCTGCCTCGGAGGGTGTCTCTGGGCTCAGGCCTGGCAAGAGACAAGGCCATACCTTGTCTTTGTTGCCCTGGTTCTCTGAGCTCCTGCCCTCCCTCCCTGGCTCACTCTTCCTCTGAATTTTCTGTCCCTGTCTCTCAGGATGGTTATGTTTTCCGTCTCCAAGTGGCCTATCACCGGGAGCCCCAGATCCTGAAGGAGGTGGTGACCCCAGAGGGGATGCTGAAGTACCGGGATACGGAGGAATCTCAGCAGTTGGAGCTGGAGACCCTGCACCTGCCCTATCTGACTAGCTGTCTGCACGGGTAAGGAAAGGGAGAAGTGTCTTGTGGCCAGGGGCCAGGCCTCCAGCCGTAAAGGCCAGGGAGAGCTCTTGGTGGGGCTCTGGGGAGAGGGTTGCACTGTGGGTAGGGAACTGTTCGTCCAGCTTTCTCTTATGGGTCACAGAAGGAGAGAGCTATGAGTGGTGTTATGGGGGAATGCAATGCACTGTGGGTCCTGTACTCCTCACAGGTAAGGAAGGAGGGAAGAGTTGTGAGAAGGATGGAGGAAGGAGTGGGGGGTGCATTATGAGTCATCTGGGTAGGAAAGGGGGAGCAGCACTGGGGAAAGAAGATTTCATAGACATTAGGGCTGGAAGGGACCTCGGAAGATCATTGAGTCCAGCCCCCTGCCCAAAGGGCATTGTGGGTTGGGAAACCCTCCTTCTGCCCTTGGCACAGGTATGAACCTGGCAGAGCCCTCGAATGAGGGTCGGGGAGAGGTACGTTGTGAGTAGGGACCCAGCTAGCAGCCTCCGAGGCCCCTTCCCCTCCAGCTCAGACGAGAGCGGAGTCATGGCATCCCAAGTAATGGCTGGTGCAGCGATGAGGTGAAAGGGCAGGTGTGCTGCCGCATCTTCTCCTTCCCTGTCCGAACAACTCTGAACCCATACAGCGCTGGCTGCATTCGTTCTGCAGACAGCCCGTCCACTTGCAGTGCGTGGCCCAGTGCCCAGGGATATCGAGGCAGTCCCTGCCATGGGCTTGACTTGTAACGGCTGCTGCTTCCTTTCTTCCTTCCCCTCAGGCTGCAGCAGCAGCACCCCGCCTTCAGCGGCACCTGCCGGCTCGCCAAGCGCTGGATCAGCGCCCAGATGCTGAGCGACGGCCTTGCAGAGGAGTGCGTGGACCTGCTTGCGGCCTTCCTCTTCCTCCACCCCGCACCTTTCACACCGCCCAGGTGAGCCCCAGGAATGGCAGTCTTGGGTACGCTTCCTCAGGAGGAGCAGGGGTGGACAGGTGACTTCCTGGCTCAGCATCTGGGGACTTCTTGTTATCAGGCCACTGGTTTGACCCTGACCCAGGTCAGCCACTGAAACGGTCCCCCCAGGGCCATGATCAACGTGCAGTGAATTCAGGCCAGGCTGGTTCCCAGGGATTTTCCCTCAACTGATGGTCTGTTACCTAGATTGCAGGTAACCTTGTGGGGTGGCTACTGATAAAAGAGGCAGAAACAGGTCAATAGCCCGACTTTTTATCTGCTTGCACTTCAAAAGACAAAACCAGATATTTATCCCAAAATCTGGCTGCCTGTGACCACACAACCTTTAGACTCTCACCTTTACCGGCTGGGCAGACTGGAGAGGCAGGCAACGTGCAGATTGGCAGCAAGTCTTGAACTTGCTGAGTTCTCCAAATTTCCCTCCAGCTGATACCCCATATTTGTAGGTGGCTGGTTCTGATAGTCTAATAAATTACCTTTGCTTGGTTTTATTTAAATATCTTTTGTTTCACTGAAACTTTTGGGAGTGGACTAAACTTGGAAGGTGTCAGTTAGCTGGGATTTATATCCTTGGGAAAGTAAAAGGGAGGGTTTCTTATCTCCTCCCCCCCCATCCTGGAATGCTGTTCAGTACTTTTCTGTTTCTTCTTTACCTTAGTTTATGGTCTTCTCCAACAAGGCTGTTTTGTTTTTTCAAGTTATCTAGGTATCTCTACAAAAATGCAGCTATTACAGCAAAATAGCATCTAACACATTCATTACATCAATTGCTACTACTGACATTTTAAGATAGAACTATAACGTGGCATATTTGGATGATTTAATGTATAGTCTTTCCTTATAATGTCTACTTTCAGGCCTTGTGCTTTGTTTAATTCTCTCTCATTACTGGTTTACTTAGGCATGTAGATAGCTTCCTTTACTTTGCTGTCCAAGCTAGTTGTCACATCTGCAAAGGTTTGTGCTGTGGTCACTCAAAAACAGGCTTTGGGGTCTTCTGCTTAGCCACACTTCTGCAGCTTGGCTTAGGCTCCTTGTAAATGGCCAAAGCTGGCAACAGGCCCTGGCAGCCTTGGCAGCAGCTCCGAGGGCTGTTGCAGTAATGGTTGGGTATCAGACATGGGCTCCTCACAGCCTAACCGTAGGAACTAGATCAAAACTGAGTGAGTATAAAATATTGTGTGTGGGAGAGGGTTGGGGGCCTTGAATCCAGCCCCTGGCCTCGTCTGGCGCTTCCCAAACGCTGTTGGCCGACAGACCACCCTGCTATAGATGCTTAATTGGTGACTTGCTGTGTCCCACACCCCATGGCCCAGCTTGTGGACTGAGGTTTGGGAATCCAAAGCGAATGCTGATTGATAGCTGTTGTGGGCAGGAGTTGGGGAAAGGCCAGGTTGGGCCAGTCAGTTAGCGAGGAAGCGTCCTCCCAACACAGGTTGGGGGAGAATAGGGGTCCATAGGGCTCAGGTTTTTTTTCTCCCTCTTAGCTGCGTGGGCAGGGCAAGCTGGCGTGAAAGCCAGTGGCGGAGAAGCTTGGACTGCCATCTGGAGAGCTTCAGGCTTGCTAAGCACCCAGCTTCTGCTTCTGTTTCTGGGTCCATTGTTGCGATGCCCAGGGCTGGGGTGCTCGTCTCCATGGACCAGGCAGCTTGTGCTGGAGGAGGTTTCATAGTTTCGTAGTTTCTAGGGTCAGAAGGGACCTGAGTAGATCATCTAGTCCAACCCCCCGCCATGGCAGGAAATAATAGTGGGGTCAAACGACCCCAGCAAGATGTTCATCTAACCTCCTCTTAAAAACCCCCAGGGTAGGAGCCAGGACCACTTCTCTTGGAAGTTGGTTCCAGATCCTATCCGCCCTGACCATGAAGTAGTGCTTCCTGATATCTAGCCTAAATCTCCCCTCTGCCAGCTTGTGACTGTTATTCCAGGTGGCAGTGATCTCTTCAGGAGTCCTGGCCGTGTCCCTGGGGCTGTGACCAGAGCATGTCCAGAGAGGGCTGGTGCTGACAGGAGGCCTCTGGGTCAGGCTGGAGAGATGTTGCTGTCCCCAGCTATCAACATCACTTCCAGCGACAGATAATATGCTGCTTGTGTCGCTCTGGCATCAAATGGGGACCACTGTGGGGAAAGCAGAAGGGCCACAGGCTGTGGGAGCAAGCCCTGCTCCATGGGAGATAGGGGACCTGTCCCAGGTCAGGGGTGGGGGGAAGTGTTGTGCTGAGGGGCAATGGGAGTAAGCATCTTCCATCCACGGTACCGACCATCTCTCTGAGGTTTAACTGCATGCTGCTTGCTCCCGGGCCTTGTGAGCACTAGGCGCTGTCTTCCTGTATGGGACCCCTCTGAGCTTTTAGACACAAACTCGCCCACCATGTGAAGCCCAAGGCTGCTCCACTATCTCCTGTGTCTTTACGACTCCTGCAACACTTCACCAGCATTCATTAAGCAGTTCAGCTGCTTTGTAATGTGGGCATGTGCTGGCCCCCATTGCACAGCTTGGGAGACCGAGGCCCTGAGCGGTTAAGTGACTTGATCTCTCTGGTGACGTGATGGCTAGCCGGTAGCTGAGGCAGGTAAAGAGCCCAGGAGTCCTGTCTCCAGTCCTTCCCCTTGTTCTAGATAAGCTGCCTCTGGGGCAGAGACGCAGACACAGGAGATGGAAAGGAGCTGAGGGACGATGTTTTGCCCTGACCCTGTGTTAAGCTACAGGAGCAATGAGAGGGGGCAATTTTACTTGACCCAAAAGTGGGTCCTTGAAGAGATCAAAATCTGCCAGGGGGGAGACTCTTTCCTAGCCCCCATCAGCTTTAGCACATCTGCTCACGGTACCTGTTTGTGGCCTGGCTCATGGACCACGCTGCCCCGGACGCCCTGTCTCTGTGGGGTGTGGGGATGTGTGTACGTTCTCTCTCGGTCCTCATAGCTGCAGTCTCTCTCCCCCACAGCTGCCCTCAGGTGGGCTTCCTTCGCTTCCTCCACCTGCTGACCACCTTCGACTGGAAGAATGCCCCGCTCATCGTGAACTTGAACTCGGAGCTTAAAGGTGAGCTGGGGGCCATGGGAGGTCCCTTGCAACGCTGGGGAGTGATCTCCTGCTGCCCTGAGTGAGCCCGAGAGGGAGGTGGCAGGACCCCCCTGAGGGGGCTATGGTGGGATTAACTCAGGGTGCTCATCGGGTGATGCTAATGGGGGGTTTGGAGCCTTTCTTCACAAGGTCACAGGTTTCACTCTGACCCAGGACACTCAGCTCCCTTGGTCAGCTTGGGCCTTGTTAGGCCAGTGAAAACCAGTACTCTGCAAGTCTCTGGATGATGCTGGAGTGTGTGTGTTGGAGGGGAAGCAGTGGAAGGCAGAACAAAGGCTGGCTCTGCTCAGTCACTGCTCCCAGGCATCGGAGCCCCCTTGGGTTGGGGGCGTCTTCCCCACTGGGGTGCTCAGCGGGGGACCTGAGCTGCAGGCTTTCCACGGGGCTCAAAGCAGGGGGATTAACCACTGATTTCTTGCTTTGTTTTCCCCTCGCAGGCTTTAGCATCCTAATCTCCCACGTGTCCCGGGGACGGAGGAACTTGGCCTTGTTTATTTCTTGGCACGTTTCCTCCTCTCTGATCCTGGTTAAAGCTCTGGTTTCCTCGCATCAAGCAGAGTTTGCCAAGCTGTTGGCTCTTGCTTGTGCATCTCACAGCACATTTGCTGTCTCTGTGCCCTGGGCTCTTTGTACAGGCATGAGGTCACAGGTCTCTGAATGGGGTGTGCTTCTCAGCTCTGCCACTGATTTGTTATGTGGCCTTGGCTAAATCACTTGTCTTCCTCCTGGGGCAGCTCCCTGTCTGTGAAATGGGGATAATAAAACCAACTTCCTACGACTCCACTGTGTTTGGATCAGACTCTCATCCGCCCCTACTTCTATGATGATTCTGTGATGCCTGTCTTGGCATGCCCTGTTGTAACCAGGTTTGCCGATACCCTAGGCCCGTAGAGACCCAGCTAGTGTCTGGATTTCTTCCCTAAAGTCTTAAGTTCTAGGTGTAGTGTAGACAGTTTTCCAGTGATACCAAAGTCACTGATACAGTCCCAGTCCTGCCTCCTTTGGCCTACACCCTTCCAGCATGGCTGCTGTTTGGAAGGGCTGTGGCCTGGGGCTGGGGGGATTAAGATGCATCTCCTCTATTAGACTGGTGGGTAAAGGTGACCTGTCCTATTCTTTGCTTTGTATGATGCTGGAGCAGCATGTAGTGTCCTGTCTTATCTGCTTTTTGTCAGTGGGGAGCCAGGGGACGTGGGCCCAGCCTTGAAGCATCCTGCAGGGACCTGTAGGAGAGGCTCTCTGTTACGTCTCTAGCAAGGTTTACCTTCCCCTGGCATTTATCCCTGGCCTCAGCTGAGTTGCTTCACCCTGGGCTGGGATGTCTCAAGCATTTTTGGCTGGTATTGCAGTTTTCCACTGGGCATCAGACCCTGGTTGATGGGTAGTGATGTTTCAGTGCTTGTTTGTGATATCCCCTCACCTCACCTACTGCAGGCACAGAGCAGGAGGCATCTTGGTGAGGGGTTGGATTTCATTTCAGGTGTCTTCTCTGCAGCAGCACCACCACCTTGCTCTGCCTCCCCAATTTGGGCTTGGACAGGGAGATGCAGCATGAGGGCTGCAGCCCACAGCTCAAACAGGCTTTTCCCTGGCCTGTGAGCTCCCATAGTGCTGGGTGACAGCAGGTGGAGGGAGGGTCGGGGTTGCATTTTGGGGAAGATCCTTTGCATGGATAGAGCAGTTGACAGGATGAAGCCCCACCGTGGGGTTTCCTGAGGGTGCTGTGAGGTCCCTGGCACGAGCAGGGGCTGCGTGCTGGTGTGAGGGATCTGACCTCAGTGTGGTTTGCTTTCCAGATGCAGATTACACAGAGATCAAGAATGAGTTTGTGGCTTCCCGGACTGACCTCCCCATCATGTTCATCTCCACGCCCAGAGACCAGCGGAGCTCAGTGTGGACCAAGGAGCGGCCTTCTGCCCAGGTGAGCTAGGCTGCACCTCCCTACCCTCAGCCTGGTGCCCTGAGATGCATGGACATGGGCAGCCATGTAAGCTGCTGCTCCCTGCACTAAGGCATCCCAACCATGTCCCTAGCGCTCAGGTTAGTCCGCGTGATCCTGTGGCCTCAGTCAGGCCAGTGGTGGTGGAGAGCTGATCCAGTGCCAGCAGGGCAGCCCCATTGCATGGCCGTTGCATTACCCACCAACTCTGCCCTCCTCAGATCCTGCAGCGCCTTCTCGTGCTGGCGCAGGCATCCCTGCGGGCCCTGGAGGAGCAGCTCCTGAACCCCCTCGGCAGCCAGGATGTAAAGGTAATCCCCAAGCAGCGTTTGTAGTGCGCTGGGCTCTGGCGGGTGGCTTCCAGTAGGGGGGTGAATTAGTGGTGGGGGCTGGAGTTGGATGGGGGGATGTCTGCTGCAGAGTGGGTGGCATATGAACAGCCTCAGTGCCTCCAGGTTCTGTCCAGAGGGGCTTTTGGGTGGAGGAGGTGCCAGGGTGTTGCTGGCATCCCTTCCATATACAGGGCCCATCATCCCCCAATGCCCTGCAGGTTCAGTGACTTAACCCCCAGGACATATGGGTATTTCCATTCAGTTGCTCCTGCTTTGCAGTTCCCATCTTCTCCGTGTCTAACTTGGCAGCATTGATTGCAGGGGAACGTGCTCTCCCTGGTTTTTCTGGGCCTGCACCTTGAGCTACAGCCTGGACAGTGCCAGGCCTCTGCCCACTGACTCCCCAGTCTGGGGAAGAGGCTCCCGAGTCCCACTTTGACCTGTTGGTCACGCTGCTGTTGGGAGGTTGCCCTGTTTGCCATCTGGGAGGTAGCAGGGCTGGAGGATAAGCTGGTAGTTAGTGCATTTCGAAGGTTGGGTTGCTTGAGGTGGTATCACAAGGGGCCTAGATGGGGCTGGGCTAGTGCTTTGGGAAATTAAGTCTCCCAGCAATATTTCAGACCCTGCAGGGCTTGTGGAAAGGTGGATGTGGAAGGAATGGGGTTAGCTAAGCCACACAGAGAATCCCAGTTGGCTAACTAAAGGGGAAATAGGGAAGGCAAGATGTGTTGGGTTTGGGCTTGGTTAGGAGCTGGACTTCAACCCCTGGCTGCTTTCTACCCAGCCTCACTTTTACCGCAGAAACTGTGATTGGGACCTGCGTGGTTGTGGGCAAACCCTTGGGTGATTGGGTTCCCACTGATCAAACAGGGCCAGTACGTCTGCCTCTCGTGCGTGGACATTGAGATTCAGCTCACGGTGTCTGCCCGGTGCCTCGAGGCCCATGAATGACAGGCGCCAGAGCAGTTTGGGATCTGATTGCCTTGTTTTCTTGAACTCATTTCCATCTGACAGCTGCTGGAGCCATCAACTCCGGTCACAAAGGCTGGGTGGGAAAGCTGCTGTGGCCTGAGTTGTGTTTGGAGGAAGCAGTTTTGTTCTCTTAAGCTGAGACCTGCTAGCCCAGCTTCCTCTGGGAAAGGAGGGGGCCCTGCTGAAATCCCTGGGCTGGGACTCAGCGGGGGAAGAGTGGAGGGTGTTGAGGCTTGATTCCCAGCTCTTTGTGACCTGGGGTGTTGCATACTGCTGCAGTCAGTAAAGCAGAGACAATACATTTTCTTTGTACATTTTACTCTATTGCATTGCGAGCTCTCTGGGGCAGGTGCTTTCTCTCATAACGTGTTTGAACACTGCCTGGCACAAGAGTGCATTGGTCTCTTTGGGCTTCTAGCCATGCCCGCGATACTCTTGATACGCGGTTGTTGATGGAGACGTAGCCTGTGACACTCACATCCTGCTTTCAAGTGCCATTCCCTTCGTCCAGCTGGAGCTGGCTGCTCTGAGACTAATGGATGCTTTGCCAAACTCCTGACTCCAGTGATCGCAGCCTGCCAGCAATAGACCTGGGCCTTTTTTGAGAGGGATGAACGGTGCAGGCTGTGCTAAGACCTTTCCTGGGCATTACTGCTGTAGGGAAATGGCGTTTCCCTGTGGTGGGCGACTGGAAAAGCCTGAGAGACACGGAAAGAAGAAGTTCTGAACGTCCAGGGCCATGGAGCCCTTGCGGCAGGGCTCGGCCTCTGTGGGCTTATTCAGTAATGGCATTTTCTGGTGAACTCCCTGGGTTCTTGGCTGGAGGCACAGAAGCCTTTGTGTGTCCACTGAGACCAAAAACATTTGGGGAACTGTCCAAATACATCCTGAAAAGGCCTTTCCTTGTGTGCTGCAGCTCTGAAGAGGGCAGGAGGATGGGCTTGACCTCAGAGATGCGGGGGCTTCAGGGAAGGAGCAAAGGTGTGTTTCTGACGAGCGGCTGATCCCAAAGACAAGGCTCTCAGGCCACCACTGAGGAGGTCCTGGGAGAAAAAGGCCTTTTCTAGCTGAGCCAGGGAAGGTGTGGTGGTCTGGGAGGCAGGTTGGTCACATCCAAAGAAAACAGCTGTGAGCTGGATTTGAAAGAAGGGTATTGTGAGCAGGACTGTAAGAGCTGGGGGTCTTCTGTCCATGTGGTGTGGTGGATGGAGCAGTCTCCTAGGTGCAAGTGAGCTGGGTTGTGGAGACCCTGGTGTGAAGTGAGATGCGGAGAAAGCAGGATGATCCTGAGGTCCTTAGTGCTTAGCCTGGGACACCCGAGTCCACATCTTGGGGTAGGGTTTAATTATGGCCCCTCATATTCATTTTTCAGCTGACAGGAAAATGACCATTCAACAACGATTTTGGTAGTGTTCACAGTAATATCTGATAGGGGAAAAAATGGCTGGACTTTGGGGGTGGAAAGCCCCCCCACTTGTCCTCAGGTTGTCTGAGATTGAGCACTACCCCCAGGAGATACGGCTGTGGCCTTCCAGCCATGAGTGGGGTCACCAGGAGCTAGGAAGATCTTTGCATAACTGGTAGTTTTTCCTCCTGTGATCCCATTAATTCATCCCATCACATGGGGAAAGCACCCGCGTCTAATGCAGGTGTGCTCAGGGGATGCACTTCCTCTCTGCATCCATCTAGAGCAGTGATTCTCAGACGGGGCGTTGCAGCACCCTGGGGTGCTTTGAGATCCTTTCAAAGGGAACCATATAATGTTTCAGGGATGTATTTAGTAGCTGTGTTGGTCTGAGACAAAAAGAAATGCAAAACTGTAGAACTCTTGGCTCAGAGATGATACTTTTCATTAGAGCAACTAAAAATTCACCAACCCCCCCCCCTTTTTCTGCAAACATTCGGGCTTGCACGCCCTTCATCAGGCTCAGGGGAAATTAAAGATGATAAAACGTCCCTGTAGGTAGGAAATAAACATTTTTGCACAGAGGTGTGCAAACATGATTCACAAGGTAAACCCTGGGATTTCACATAGGAGTCCTCAGTGTAAAAATCGTTCTGCCCTCCTGTGCTCTTTTTGCAATGGAATTACTCTGTTATTTTCCTGTAATGAAAGAAATAAGTGAAAATCAGGAGCTGGCATTTTCCAAGTGGTGGCTGGAGTCTAACAAGGTGGAGAACCAGTGATTTAGAGTCTACCCAGGTTTGGTGAAGTTGGAATTGCCCTCCTTGTCTCGGGGTCGGGTCCAGCAGAGCGTGGGGGTAGGTGAGCTGTGTTCCCAGCCTCTGGGTAAGGAGTTGTGTGCCCCTTGGCTGGACAATGTGCCTCATCAGCTCCTGAGCTCAGGAAATGGTGCTGGGATGGAGGAAGAGGAAGATGATAACAGGCAGAATAGCCGGTAAGTATTTTTCCTTTCTGTGTCATGGCCAGAGCAAGACCGAGGCTGTAACTGATTCTGGATATTGTGTAAGGTGTGATTAGAAAGAGAAGAGAGCAGGATAGTCTCCTGCAAGGAGAGGCAAGGGAAGGCCGCAATTATACAGTAATTAGGTTAGGATACAAGGGAGGGGCTGGACCAGAGGCAGCTTCCAGATCCGTCCTGGAGATACTGTGGGGAAGCAATGGTGACTGCCAGTGGGTGGGGGAGAGAGGTCTCCAAATGAGCAGAGCTTCCTTTTCTCCCATCAGTCTAAAAATGTGGCCTTTGCATTCCCATTGCCCGTGTGACAGAGTCTGGACCCAAAGACACAGCTGCAGAAATAGTTGTTTTCTGGGGGGGAGCCTTTCTGCTGCCTTGTCTTTGCAGTCAGTGCCAGATCACAGCCTCTTTGCTTGCTGTCCTGCTCCACCTTCTCCCTTCTCACACCGCTGCACATGGTGTTGCCTCGAGCCAAGATGGGTGGCTGGGCCGGGCTTGCAAAACAACAGTCCTGAGAGTGGCTGGGTTCGGAGGGGGCCTCTGCAACCAGGTCCTCTTCCCTGACAAGTCTGGTTTTGGGGAAAGTAGGGATTAAAATCAGTTGTTCCATCAGTGAAAGGGCTGGCGTTGTACCAGAGGGAGCTGCTCTCTGATGGGCTGCAGGCAATTTCAGGTTTTCAGAGGAGTCTCAAGTTCCCTGAGTGAAAACTTACCCCTCCCTCCCTGAGTGCTCCTGGGTGGTAGGTAAGGCGTGCTTGGGAGGACATCAGCTCTGGGGCACATTAACGTGGGAGCGCAGCCGTGCCCCGGTGCAGAAAGGAAAGGGGAGGGATGGTGCACCTGCTGTGGGTGCAGTTAGGGGTAGTGCGGGGTAAGAACCTGACCAGGACACTAACACTCTCATCCGTGCCCAAGCATAGCAGATTGAACCTCTCAGCTGGCAAGGAGCATCTCCAGAGCTCAGCACCTCTTGCTGTGTGCTCAGGCGTTTGGCTCTGTCTCAAGAGGAAGAGCAGACGCGGTGAGCTGCAACGTGTCCTGCAGAACCAGGTGCTTCTGGGAGGCGAGACGGGAGCACACCATGCATTTAGCCCTATGCTCTGAGGTCAGGATGTAGTAAGAAAAATCTAAGATTTGGCTCAGACTGGTGTGTGTCTGTGTAGGAAGTGGTGATATTTTGCCTGGAGATCTGCAAAACCAGGAAACTGGCTGTTTTTGCTATGGTGGTTGACAGTGAAAGAATTACCGGCGTTGACATTTCGGTCTTTGCTAAGGAATCGAAATGTGGCCAAAACCTGTTAGACGCGGAAGACAGTGGAGTCAGGATCCGTCTCCTCCTCTTCTGAAGATCAGTATCAGTGGACCCATGTTTATTCCTTCCTGCTTGGCTGTGTCTCCTAGCATGTAGTTTTTTGTGGTACAACAGGTCTGGTTTTCTACTTCTCTTAGGATGCATGTGCCTTGGAAAGGGCAGCTTGGAGCTGTTTGCCTTGTCTTGGTGTTTCATAGATTCACAGAAAATGAGGCCTGAAAGGGACCTCAGGAGGTCACATCTAGTCCAACCCCCTGCTCCAAGCAGGACCAGCCCCAGCTACATCATCCCAGACAAGGCTTTGTCTACCTGGGTCTTTAAAACCTCCGAGGATGGAGACTCCAGCACCTCTCTGGGGAGCCTGTTCCAGTGCTTTATGCCCCTCCTGGTAAGAAAATTTTTCCTAATATCCAACCTAAACCTCCCTTTCTGCAATTGGAGCCCATTGCTCCTTGTTCTGTCATCTGGCCTCACTGGGAACAGTCCAGCTCCATCCTCTTTGCAACCGTGCTGCTATCATCTCCCTTCAGTCTTTTCTTTTCCAGACTAAATCATCCCAGTTCCCTTGGCCTCTCCTCCAGATGTGTCCTTCCCAGTGCAGAATAGAGGGGAAGAATCACTGCCCCTCGATCTGCAGGCAACGCTCCTGGCTCATCTCTATCTTCTTGTCCCCTGTGCCCCCAGGTCCTTTTCTGCAGAGCTGCTGCTTTAGCCAGGTGCTCCCAAGCCTGATGGCAGGAGGGTGCTTGTTTGTAAATCAAAGAAGCTGGGGACCGAGGCTGACTCGAGAGGGACGGGCCAAGGTCGAGATGTCCAGAGAGAGGCAACAAAATCCCAAGCATGGGATTGTCCTGTCGCAAGTGCAGTATTTTGCACTTGTCCTTTTTGAACCTCATGAAATTTCTTTTGCCCCAGTCGTCCAAGTTTTTAAGATCTCTGTGAATCCTAGCCCTATCCTCCAGCGTATCTACTTCTCCCCTCAACTGTGTGTCATCCGCAAACTTGCTGAGGGTGTGCTTCATCCCATCTTCCAGGTCGTTAATGAAGATACTGAAGATAAGGTGTTTCCTTATCTGCTCTCTGTTAGCGTGTCCATATGGTGAGAGCCCTGTAAGAGCTCAGGGAGCCCCATGCAAGTGTGTGGCCCCGATCCACCTGGAACATCTCAGAGATTCAATACCGGTTTCTTTGTAAACTTCCTGCTGACCATAGTGCCTGCAGGCCGTAGTCCTGAGCCAGGACCCACTGTGCTGAGCGCGGTGTGACTTTGCCTGAAAAACCTTGTAATATAAACAGGTAACAAAAGATGACAGGTGGTGACAGGTGAGTGGTTTAGTAGAAGCAGGCAGTGAAACCGTGCAGCTCTGCCACCAGTGTCCTAATTGGTGCTAGTCTTTTTGTGGGCACCACGGGAAAGGAAAGATGTGGAGGAGGGTCGTGGCAGATTTGGTAGGGAAGTTCCTTGAGAGCCTGATGGCAGCAGGGCAGTTGTTTGTAAATCAAACAAGCTGGTGACCGAGGCTGACTTGAGAGGGACGGGCCAAGGTCGAAATGCCTGGAGAGGGGCAACGTAGTCTGCGTGCCAGTCTGTGCCGCAGTGTCCTGCATGGGCCCAGGGTCACTCTTGTCAGGGCCAGGGACCATTGCAGAAGATGGCCAGAGCCTGCGGCATGGCTGGAGAAGACAGACTGGATCTCAGCAGTGCTGTGCAGACAGGATGTCCAAGATTTGGCTGGCGCCGGCACAAAGAGCCCGGTGAGACCTACATGGAGATCTGAGCTGACCATCACAGTTCAGGGTTACAGCTCAACATGAGAGGCGTGACGTGGTGCTTCCACCCTGTCCAAAAGAGGAGGTACCTGGGGGTGCGGCTGGTTTATTAATAGACTTCTTTTTTCCCCGCCGCTTCCTTCCACCCAGCGATGTTGGAGCCTCCCTGTCCCACATCGGGCACCAGCCCGAACCCGGCGTGCTGTCTCGGCTGCCCTTATCTTTACTAACTTTGGGTACTTGTGTTCAGGCCGGCCTCTACTTAAACCCCTTAGCAGCTGCTTCTTCCTTGAATTCTTTGTGGCCAGCGGAAATTTGCTTGTTGATAGCTGAGGTTTTTTCAAGGAGGGTCTATTTGTAGTTTTCCCCTGTGGCATTACCTGTATTTTGGGAAAGTGGGTGTGAGGGGGGAGGAACATAGCTGGCAGAGCTGCTGGGGAGGATAACTTCAGGCTGATCCCACAAACGACCCACGTCTGGCACTGGGCTTCCCACGGTGAGTCTCCATAATGAGCTGTGTGCTTATGAGTCTCCCTAATGACCTGTGTGATGCCATTTGGTCTGAAAAGCATTACAAGCAGTAGCACTTGGTCTGCACCAGTTTATGTCCTCACCTTGTAGCTGTAGGTTATGTGGATGTTGGCACTCAAGCTTATGTGATGCCCTGATCCAAGGAGAGGCTGGGCACCCTCTGTTCCCCCTCACAGCCTTACGGCTTCAGTTTGTGTGCTGGGCCAGGACCCAGGAAGGTGGGACTCAGTGCTCAGCCCTGCCACAGACTGCCCGTGCGCTCTTGGGAAAGTCACTTAGTCTGTAGCATCGGTGCAACCTGTCAGGGATGATAGGATGTGGTTTCCCCAGTTCCTGGCCTGTCCTAGTGTTTGAATGGCATGTTCTTTGGAGCAGGGAGCATCTGTCGTGTCCATGCCGTTACCAGGAGCAAGCCTGTAGCGGTCCTTTCTGTTATTGGAGGGCTGGGCTTTGTGGTGTATTTTGGCCCAGGTGGCCCATGCCTTGTATGGACCATACTTACGCACTGGCTTCTGCAGCAGGAAGCAGAACCAAAGCAGCCTGGTGCGGTAGTGGACTCCTAGCCGGGGAGCTCTTGAAGGATGTCTGTGCAATGCAGTGGCACAGGTCCTGATTCTGCAGTCTGATCCATCCCGGAGAGCTCCCCAGATCCTCCATGGTCCATGTTGACCTGGCATCCACCCACACGGGTCTGGTTCCAGGATTATGGGCTCCAGGCCCATTCCCACTTTGCATGGGAATATGTCTATCCACGTGGATAACGCATGTACATAGCAGGGTTGTCATGGCCATGTGGGCTTGGGGAATGTGCTGGCCAGATCTGTGTTTCCCTTGGGTTTCCATTAGCAGGTGTACAGCCCTGATTTCTTTCTCTCTCGCCTGTTCAGGGGTAACACACAGTGCAAGGATATTGCAGTGACTTCTGACTTTGCTGGCATTTCTGCCTTAGTAAGGATTGTGGGTTTGGGGAGCTGCAACCGTGACTCCTGGCAACTTCTTTCCTCTCTCTGGGATGTCGCAAGGATTCCTGGCTCAGTCTTTTCCTCAGGCCTGTAATTCTGGCTTCCTCCACTTTGAGTGCCCACCTTCAGTCAGGGAGAGGCTGCTATTTCAGAGGCTTTGAGCCGTGCCGTGGTTTCCTGTTGACATGCTTAGCATCTCTGCAAATCACTCCTCAGGGGGGTCTGAAGTTGTTCTCCTTCCCTCACCCCCCTCCTCCCCACAGTCTGAAGCTGCCCAAACAGTGGAGGCCACTTTCTGGTGATGGCTTTTGCCTTTTGGCAGTTTCCCAGGGAATTGTCATTCAGGAAATCAGGCGTGACTAGAGGTGCCAGGGCCTTTCTTGCAATTGTGCACAGGGCAAAACCCACCTTCCCTGCATCTCTGACTCACCCCTCCCATCTGTGGGGTTGTCATGCTCCCTGCCCTGTTGTGTGTTCATGCTCGTGCTGCTTTGTCGGCAGAGCAGCTTAGGAGTGGGGAAACCACGGGTGGCCTGCACTGGCAGTGGTTTTTAGTAGAGTGGGTTTCGTCGTTCCCATCCCAACTCTTCCTTGTCTTTGAAAGCGGCTTGACGGTTCTTGTTGGAATATTGTGCGTGTGTGCACACAGACACACACACTTGTGCACACTTGCATAGATGCACGCACATGCACACTTGCATGCATATGCTTTCACAAGCACTTTGCTCCAGGGCAGAAGCCACGCCTGGAAAGCTTCACGCTACAGTTGTGTCTGGGTGACTGGGTCCACGGGGGAAGGTGTGGTCCTCTGCAGCTCTGCCCCTCCTTGCCAGACCCTTGCCACCCCCTTCTGCCACCCCTGCTGCCTGGGGTTAATGCACCAGCCATGCTGCTGCTCAGTCAGGTGGAGGGTTCCCTGGAGCCAGCCCTTGGCAGGGCTCCCAGCAGCTGGGTGAGGCCTTCATGCGGTTGGGTCAGTGATTGACAGCCACCGCTGGGTGTTTTGCACAACCTCCGCCTTTGTGAGCCTGTGTTCTCACAGCAGGATTTGGGTCTTGGTGTACCTTGGTGTACCTTGACCCATCTCATTGAGCTCAGTGGAAAGCTGCCCAGAATAACTTTAGATCCACTTTTGCTGGCTCCTGGTTTGCTTTTCCCTTGAACCGCTCAGCTGGAAGGAAAAATGGGCTGGAAACTGGATGTGGAAAAGGAGCTGGATATGGACAGCGCCCGGAAAGCATCTCTCACAGCTCTTTGGGACTCTTGAATTCCCCACGGCTGGTGCAGCTTCAAACATGGAGACTCTCCTGGCTCACAAATCAGTGCCTGAAGGTCATGTGGTTTCCAGGAGGGCTCTGACCAGTGGATTGGCCATGCTGTGATCTGCCATCTCAGACGGATGCATTGGCAGGGCTCCATGGAGGTCGTCTTGCTGCAGCTTGAGCCTGGTGCTCCTTGTCGTGTCATCTGCCCCCACTGAGAATAGTCATACTTTCATAGTTGATAGGGTTGGAAGGGACCTGAGTAGGTCATCAAGTCTGACCCCCTGCCATGGGCAGGAAAGGATGCTGGGGTCCAATGACCCCGGCAAGGTGTCTGTTTAGCCTCCTTTTAAAGATCTCCAGAGTAGGAGTGAGCACCACTTCCCTTGGAAGTTGGTTCTAGATCCTAGCCGCCCTGGCTGTGAATCTGCTCTCCGTCAACTTATGGCCATTATTCCTTGTTACTCCCAGTAGTGCTCGGGGGAACAGGGACTGTCCCATTGCCTGCTGGTCTCCCTTGGCCAGTTTGTCCCATTGCCCTGCTGCCCCCTGACCATGCGAGTGGCCTCCTCTGGACCCTCTCCATGCTGTCCACATCCCTCCTGAAGTGCGGCGCCCAGACCTGGATGCAGGACTCCAGCTGCGGCCTGACCAGTGCCTCATAGAGGGGGAGGGTCACCTCCTTGGACCTGCTTGAGATGCATCTGTTGATGCATGACAGGGTATGGTCGGCCTTCCTGCCCACTGCACACTGCCGGCCCACGTTCATCTTGGCATCGGTGACGTCCAAGATCCTTTTCTGCCTCTGCCCTGACGAGAAGGGAGTTCCCCAGCCTGTAGGGATGGTGCCGGTTGTTCCTCCCCAGGTGCAGCACCTTGCACTTCTCAGTGTTGAATCCCATCCTGTTCTCGTCCACCCACCCCTGTAACCTGTCTAGGTCCGACTGCAGCCTACTCCTCCCTTCTAGCGTGTCCACATCCTAGAGTCATCTGTGAATTTGAACAAGGTGCTTTTCACCCCCTCGTCCAAGTCACTGATGATGTTGAACAGTGCGGGCCCGAGGACCGAGCCCTGGGGGACCCCACTGCCCGTGTCCCTCCAGGTTGAATAAGACCCCACTTCCCACATCCTCCACCACTCTTTGGGTGTGGCCCCCCAGCCAGTTAGTGACCCTTCTGACTGTGTAGGCATTGATACCACAATCTCCTAATTTCTTAGTGAGAATGGGGTGAGAGACAGTGTCGAAGGCCTTCCGAAACTCCAGAAAGACTACATCCACCGTGATGCCTGCATCCAAGGCTTTTGTGATCTGGTCATAGAAGGCCACCAGGTTGGTGTGACAGGACCTGCCTTTGATGAACCCTAAGCATAATTTCCCCTGCTTGCCCCTTGCACATGTGCTCCTGGATAATTTTCTCAAAGTGCTTCCCCAGGACCGAGGTGAGACTTACAGGCCTATAGTTTTCCAGGTCCTCCTTCCTCCCTTTTTTGAAAATGGGAACCATGTTGGCCCTTTTCCAGTCCTCTGGCACCAGACCAGAGCCCCACGAGTGCTCGTACAGCCGTGCCAGGGGTCCCGCAATGACCTCTGCTAATTCCCTCAGCACTGGGGGGTGGAGATCATTTGCACCTGCTGATTTAAACACGTCCAGTCCCTCCAGAAGTTCCCTGACTAGGTCCTCACTGACCCTAGGCCTGGCTGCGCCTCCCCTGGGACCATCAGGGGTCCTGGTGGGGGGGATGACCTGGTCCCTGCTCAGAAAAATGGAGGCAAAGAAATTGTTAAATAGGTTAGCTTTGCTGTCTGGTGCGACCACCAGATTTCCAAGCGTGTCTTGCAGAGGCCGCATGTTATCTGGTACCTTCTTTTTACCTGCTATGTGTTTAAAAAAGGACTTCTTGTTGTCCTTGATCCGGGTCGCTAGTCCCAGCCCCATCTCTGCCATGACCTTCCTGACCCCCCCTGCATCCCCGAGCAACCGAGGTATAGTCCTCCCTGGTGATGGCCTCTCCCTGCCATTGGGTGTGCACCTCCTTCTTAGCTTTGAGATGTTCCTGGATGCTCCGTTTGATCCGTGTTGGGATTACCTCCCTTTGGGCTTGGAGGATCGTCTCCTTAAGGAGCGACCACTCTTCTTGCACACCCAGCTCCCCTCCCCTCCGGGACCTCAGCGCTTCCCCGACTATTCTCCTTAGCTCAGTGAAATCTGCCCTCCTGAAGTCCAGGGCTGCTGCCTTGCTGCCGGCCTTTGGCACCCTGCGCTGGATGGTGAACCCCAGCAGGTGATGATCGGTGTCGCCCAGGTGGTTCAGCCCTCGCACCAGGTCATCACTTGTAGCCAGGACAGTCCAGCAAGGCATTTCCCTGGTGGGACTGTGCACCTTCTGGGTTAGGTGGAGGTCCTGTAACACAGCTGGACTCACGGCAGTGTGAGCCCAGCTCCATCCTCTTTGCAACCCTCAGTCAGGGACTTGAAGGCTGCTATTCAACCCCCCTTGGTCCTTTCTTCTGCAGTCTCAGTCAGCCCATTTCCCTCAGCTTCTCCTCACAAGTGATGCAGCTGTAGAGTGACTTATGTGGGGAAAGCAGACATGGGGGCCTGTAGGGACGGGAGGCAGGGCAAACCCCGTGTGCATGTGAATGTGGAGGCAGGGCAGGCTAGTGCTAACAGCATGGGTGGGACGTGGAGTTTCCATGGAGAAATCCTGTTGGAGCCGCCAGCAGCACCATCTTTGGGGTCGCAGGATGGTGCAGTGCTGTTTAGTCTAGCAAATACATTTATCTGGCTGGGGTATGGTCCAGTGGAAAAGGGGCAGGGCAGATATTCAGGAGTCCTGTGTCCTCTTCCCCATGCTGTCTCCGACTGGCAGGGTACTTCCTCTTTCTTTGGCCTATGTTTGGTGTAACGAGACCGTAACTAATAATAATGCATGTGTGCAAATTGCTTCATTTACACCTCACATACAAAGGGAAGGGTCTTCTGTCCATTTTACAGGTCATTACACTGAGGCATAGGAGGTCCACAGAGTCCATGGTAAGTGGAATAATGGAAACCCATGAGTTTCCTGCTCTAGCCAATAGTCCAGGCTGGTGAACAGGCAGGAAACACAAGATCAGAGACACAGCTGGGAAACACAAATTCCTGTACCCACACATCTGTCAGGCTGGAGCTGCGCTGACCTGAGGGTGGTTGGGTTGGCAGTGCCTAACGAGTTAAACTGGGACGTATCGTGGCTGCCAGCAAGACAATTAGAGCCGAGGAGTAAACTCAACCCAACTCCCTGTGAGTCAGAGATGCCGTTGTCAATAGAGAGGTAAACATTTCTTCTAAGTCCATCATCTGCAGACGCTGGACAGCTGCCGATTGTTTTTATTCTCCAGGGAAGATATTTGGCAAGGGAATTACAGTACGTGGACTTTCTGTTAGGGCTTAGGATACAGAATACGCACTTCATCCTCAGAAAAGCAGGGAAAGGCACAAACTTTGCCTGGTGTTATAAACCTTCAGGAGTGGTTAGCAGCTGGGAGCAGAACTCGGATAACAGCTCTGAGGACCTGCATCTTTCCCAGTCTGCAATTCAGGTGCATCCATTTATTTCTCAGTAGGTCCAGTGGAAAGGCTGTATCAATCCAGTATTGGCTTCCACTAAAGGCAACCATCACTCCAGGTGAGAGAGAGTAGGAAGAAGGACATACGTTTTGAAACCTCATTTGCTTAATTAGTTACAGCCAGGCTAAAAATCTGTAGCTGACATTGTCAAAAATAGTCCGGGGGATTTAGACACGTTGCCCATAAGCCAATGATGGAGATGTCTGTAAATCACCTAGAGTGCTTTAAAAGTTAATTTAAAGGAAATTACAAGCCCGGGAGAGGGTTTCTCTGCCAGCATCGCAGGTAATATCTTAGGATACTAAGGCTGAGAAACTTTTAAAAGAAAAGTACCTTTGGCTCTACTTGTTCACTTCTTGCATTTCTCTCTGTCTGGGCAATGAAAACAGACAAGTATCACGATTGGGTTTAATGAGTTTCTAGCTGACGTTGCCTTTGGGTCCTCACACAGCGCTGCTTGTTTGGGTTGGAAACACTGCAGGGGAGGCATTTACTTTATAAAAAAAAAGTGCCTGTTTCTCTTAGAAATGTTTCTGTTTTTTCAAATTCCAATGGTCTCAGGCTGCATGAAAGCGCCTTTGAACAAGGACTGCTTTGGGCAGATTTCTTCTGGTAGTCTTGCTAAGAAAATCTTTGTCTAGGGCATTAGGAAACAAGTCAGAGCAGCCTTCCTTTTGCTGTGGAAGGGAATGGGAAATTCTGATATTGACAATAAGCATGAGGATGGATCTGGAAGATGTGGCCTCTGGATTCAATAACTTGGGCAAAATGAGAAGTAGCTGCAGAGCGGTTTTGGTTCACGAGAGCCTAGCAGCAGAATCATAGAAAATGTGGGTGGGAAGGGACCTCAGGAAGTCACATCCAGTCCAACCCCCTGCTCGCAGGAGGACCAGCCCCAAATACATCATCCCAGCCAAGGCTCTGGCTACCTGGGTCTTCAAAACCTCCAAGGATGGAGAGTCCACAACCTCTCTGGGTAACCTGTTCCAGTGTTTTACTACTCTCCTAGTGACAAAGTTGTTTCTACCATCTAACCTCAACTTCTCTTGCTGCAACAGGAGCCCATTGCTCCTTGTCCTGTCATCTGCCCCCACTGAGACCAGTCCAGCTCCATCCTCTTCGCAGCCCGCTGCAGGGAGGTGAAGGCTGCTATTGAATCCCCCTCGGTCGTCTCTTCTGCAGACTCAGCCCAGTGCCCTCAGCCTCTCCTTACCAGTCCTGTGCCCCAGCCCCCAAACCATTTTCTTTGCCCTCCACTGGACTCTGTCCAATGTATCCTCATCCTTTCTGTAGTAGGGGGCCCACAGCTGGACACAGGACTCCAGATGTGGCCTCCCCAGTGCTGAATAGAGAGGAAGGATCACTGCCCTCCATGTGCTGGCAACACCCCTACCAATGCAGCCCAGGATGCCATTAGCCATGGCAACAAGGGCACACTGCTGACTCATATACACTGTCTTGTCCCCTGTCTCCCCCAGATGCTTTTCTGCAGAGCTGGTGCCCAGCCAGGCCCCCCCAGCCTGCACCGGTGCATGGGATTGCTCCCTCCTAAGTGCAGGACTTCGCACTTGTTTTGAACCTCATGAGAAGCACCTGGCAGGCTGAGGCTGGTGCATTGATGAAGTCCCTTGGAACGAGAGCTTGTGTGAGCACAGAGGTTGCTTGGCTATAGGTGTGATGTAGCTACACCGGGCAAGCTTCGTCTGTTGACTGACTTAAATTCATGCCAGTAGCGACCAGCAGAGAGATGCCCTTACGCAGGGCACCGACTGGGGTGCATTCGTCCAGCGAAAGACCCGGCACTGCTTGGAAATGAGTTCACATGATTCTCAGGCCAAAGCAGTGGTCTGGAGATGGGGCAGCTGCAGGAAATGCTGTGGGCCAGTGGGTCTCGCTGGGGATGTGCCACCATCGCGTCTGCCCAGCCAAGCCCCGAAGTATTTTCAGCACAGAGGCTGACAACTGAACTCGTGCCTTGAGGTGGGGCCTCCAGGGGCCAACTGCATGGGAGACACCTTCACAGCCACTCCCGGGGCTGCAGCATGCTCGGGGGAAAGTGCAGGGTGCTTTGCTGATGAGCAGAGCCAAAGCAGCGTGTGACATGTCGCTCTGAGTTGCTGAACCAGAAGGCACTGGTGGGGGAAAGGGAAAGGTGGCTGCATGCTAGGCACTTTGCCTCCTGGCCCTGCTCCCATCCTGGGGCACTCGCCGCTGCTCCTGTCTCCCTGCAGCTACAGGGACGCGGTTTATACCCACTGTTGTGACTAAACACCTTCGTCGCCATCCACAGCCCAGACTCCTTTCCTCTGGCTGTGCAGGGCTCCTGCCGTTCCCCAGACCATCCTAGGGCCTGGTTTGGGGTCCAGACAGGACCAGTTGCTGAGTCCTCCCCGTTCTCTGTTCCCCCAGCGTGGGCTGAGCAAGTCGAAAGCCCATGTGGGTTCCCCCATCCTTGAGGGTCCGTGGCCCAGCTGTTCCCAGTCTCACATGGCCCTGAAAGGCAGATGGGCTGCTGTGCACTTGCTGCCTTGCACAGCCCGGCCTTTAGCAGCGCCGATGCTTCTGGACAGCCCGTTGTGGGTGGCATCCCCCTCTCCCCGGCCTCCCTTGCCGTGCGTTGTTGAGCTGACGTGCCTGCGGCTGGCCGGTGTCATTCTTTCCATTTTAGCGCCGCAGTAGCTAGAGCCTCAGATCCTGTCTTCGTCCAAATATTTACCCATCCCGGTCGCTTCTCTCTGCACACAACAAAGCTCTTCCCTTCCCTGCTTGGCTTGGCTGCCCTCCTCGGGGTGGGCTCTGGGATGGGAGCCTCGTGTCCCCTGGAGCAGCTGGGCAGGTTCACGGATTCCCTTTGGACTGGTTCAGCCGTCCCTGTCCCCATAGAGGGTGATGGTTTGGGGTTACAGGGGGTTTGCCCTGTGTTACGTGGGCAGACACCATTGGTAGATCTTTTTTTTTTCCTCAGGAGTACGGGGCGTGATTCACTGTCTTGGATTGCCTGGGCATAGTTTGCTGCCCAGTTTCTTTCCAAGACAGGGGGCCAAGGCATTAGTATCGTTGCTGTTGTCTTTTCTGCCCTCTTCCTAGGGTGCTGTGCAGCTTTGGAGGCCCTTGCCTTTTGTCTTAAAGGTCTCAGTTATATGGTGTGGGGGTGCATTTGGAGGCTCACTGGGGGTGCAGCAGGTGTTTTTGTGGACCCGTCTGGACTTCAAGTCTGTCCTGTGGCTGCTTGCAGCCCAGTGACCCACGTAGTCCCTTAGTGCTCCTGTGAACTTGAGCCAGACTTCCTGGTTTCCCTTGCTCGAAACTAATGCATTTTGGAGACTGAGGTTTCACAAGAACTGCTATATACTGGGTAGGTGTGACTCAGTATATAGCAGACCTATAGGTCCATCTTGCCCAGTCTCCTGTCATGCATAGTATCTGTGTCCTCCCTTGCCTGCTCCTGATAACCCCACCTTTCACCAGGCTCCCTTTCTTTGTAAATGTGCAGCAAGTCTCCTTCACCTCCCCGCAGGGGGCTTATTTCTTAAACACTTTCACAAATGCTTGGATGCGACATAGCGTTTTCCTGCACTGTCTCCCGTGTCCTCCTGGGAGCAGCCAGCCCCCTGCTCTGGTCCCTGGCTCACAGGACGGGCTTGTTGGCAGTCACACACCTACCATCTTGCCTGTGCACAGTGAAACATTTGCCTTTTCGTGGACCTTTTGTTTCTGAGGCTCTCAAAACGTGTTGCAATTCGTTAGTGAATGAGGTGGCCGTTTGATGCCACGGGTGTGACCACTCCTGGCTCCCGGGGACCAAGGAAGGGGGAGATGAAGGAGGTTGGTTGTGGTCCCGTTGAGTCTGCCGGAGTCTCTCAAACATTTTACCACCTCCCTCCTGGTGTAGTTTGCACCCCGTGCTCCCCCCTGCCTGCCGTAGCTGAACCCTGTTAGGGTAGGCACTGAAGCAGCACAACTGAAGCTGGCCTAGAGGGAGGCACGATAGCATTAATGTGAACGGGATCCCTGCGGTGAAACCCCAGGCTCCTGAATAGAGCTGGGCAGGAAACTATTTCTTGTCCTTTCTAAACTGTCCCAGCTTGAATCCTCCGTGGCACTGGGATGAAACCAAGATCTAGTGAAGTCTTCCTTGAAAATGGAGACCCCTGGTCCCCACCCCAGAAGAGCCAGTGATGCAGTGGGTAGGATGCTCATCTAGGAAGGCGGTGATTCGATGCCCTGTCCACCGGGCAGTTGTCAGTCTTGCAGCAGGTCGGCGTCTATTTGTGTACTGCTTCAGCACAGGAGAGAGATGGTGCCACTGACTGTAGCTATTCACTGGGATGTGGGGGAATGGTAGATCAGGATTTGAACCTGTGCCTTTGCCATCCTAAGTGGGGGTCAGAGCGAGGAAGAGATGGGGGTTGGAAGAGTGGAAGAGCTTCATCTGTTCCAGGAGGGAGGATGGCCTCTTAGGGCACTTTTTTGAGGTGTGAGAGATAATACCGTTGCTGGTCTGAATCCAGCAAACCTGTGTCCCCTCCAGTCCATTGCCCTAACCACTAGGCTGCTGGTTGTGCAGGTGTGGGGTGTGCTAACCTTGACCAGGAATTCCCCCTTGGAGGGACCTTTTCTGATGAAGGTGTTGGGCTGGTGGGTTCCTGCGCGAAGTTGTGGCTTTGATAGTTGGGTGTTTTCCAATGAAATCCTGCTTCCCTGCAAAAACTCCCTCACCTGTCCCAGGTAGCATTACCCTGTGCCTCCTCCTCTCCTCTGGCAGGTGGCTTTCCGCCCTCCTCTGGATTTCTACGACGTGCTCATCCACCTCAATCCCAAGCAGATCCCGAGGCACCTGGAGGGTGTGGACCGGCCGGTGAAGTCGTTCAGCCGGGGCATGCTGAAGAGCGATGCGCCAGTCAAGACGCTTTCTTTCCCAGTGGTGGATTATGACCCTGTGCAGTGCTACCTGCAGGAGCTCAGGGTGAGTGTGGCCAAGAGCTGCGGGGGCACAGGGCTGGGTGGAGTATGTAACATGCTGTCTTGGGGGAGTATTTTGTGTGCAGACCGTTTTCCCTGCAGGAACTGAGGGTGATGCCTTCACGCCTTGTGCGAGTAGCATCTTCCTTCAACTTGTTTGTGCAGAATTATTTCCTGCCACCTGATGCTTGAATTGCTCATAGCATCTGCAGTTCCAGGGCAGACCTTGCAGTCCCAGGACAAAAGGTTTCCTTGAAGGGTGCCTTCTCCACCTTGTTGTTCAGATCTCCTGGCTCCCTGGGGAGTGGAGCGGTGGAGTCGCTGCAGATCGCTCCCTTGCAGTACTGTGTACAAGTGCAGAGGCCTGACTGGATGATTAGGAGAGATGGATTTGTCCTTCCCTGGGTGCTGTGGCACTGATGCACTTGAGTGTGGTTGGTGGCAGGTGTGAAATGATTCCAGATGCCACAGAAGTGTGGAGACTAACAGAGCTCATTGGTGCCTTGCTGGCAGCGTCAGTAGGTTAAGGACTGAGCCCTGGCATCAGTATTTCCCCCATGGAGGGTGGTCTCCCCAGAGCTAGTTTCAGGCATGTTAATGAGCAAAGCTTATGCCGTACTGTTCACGGCATAACCAGAGGGCATCGGTTTCTGAAGTCATCAATCTAGCAGTGGTTGGTAGGGCACATTGGCAAATGCCCAATTCCACTTCAGTCACTTGGCCACATTCAATCCAGAGGGGAAAAGCACTGTAAGTGTGCAAGCCCTTGGCTCTACCACTGTTGTGCAAGGAATCCTATGGTTTAAGGAGCCAGCTGTCTCCTGCGGAAAGAGTCATCCGTTCCTATCACACATGGCACTGTTCAGAAGATTGCTGTTATCCGTTAACAAAGGGTCAAAATGCATCACTCACAGGTTGGGAGGAAGGAACTTAGCCATACTTTACAAGGCCAGAAGTCTCTGGGCTCCCCACAATATCCAGGCTTGGTCTCTCGCAGCAGCAACTGCCTGCTGGGCTGGAAGGTCGCAGATGGACCCTTGGAGATCAGTCCCCACCTTTTTGGGGGATTGGCAAGATGTGCAGGACTCTTTGGCTTGGGCAGGCAGCTTTGGGCTGAAGGGAAGGGTCGCAGTGCCAGATGGACCTGTCTGTCTGTATAGCTAATTATTGCTTGTCATCCCTGACTACATGTTGTAACGTGGGCACCCTGCTGGAAGACAGCTGCAGATTTTCCATCCTGGTTGTTTCCTTCCACTAGGAAAATGTGTGGTTCCCGTATGCTAGTTATTGCAGAAGCATCTATCTCCACCTGATGGGATCTTGGCAAGCCTGGCCTCTCTTGTCCTAACTCAACAGACAGCTGGCCTCTTCTGGTTGTGGGCTGCTGAGAAGCAAGGACATATTTTGGGGAGGTCCTTGGAAGGATGTGTTTCTTTTCTGCATAAAACACCCCCTGCTTAGTGGAGCTGGTTGTAGGTGCGAAGAAATCTTGTCTTGCTCTTGTGTTTGCAAAACAATTACCATATTTACTGCCACACCTTATGCCATACCATATTTACTGCCATATCATATGCCATTTACTATCATACCTTATGTACCCCAAAATTGGGGTGTGTATTTTAAGTAGGGAAGCTGATTTTTCCTTTGCTGGACTAGAAGAAGGGTATAATAGAGCAAGCAGACACTGCGACTCATAGCCACCAAGACGGCTGTTGGTTCCTTGTGGGCTGGAAACAGCAGGCGTGGAGTCCAGTGTTAACCCTCTCACAGCTGCTGGTGGGCCAGTAGCTTTAAGCTGAAGAGCCATTGAGCTGGCTGAGGGCGAGTGAGCTGCTGCATGCAGTCTAGTACCTTGCTGAGGCTTGTGGCACGGAAACAACCCTTTGCTATATGCAGGGACTATATGAAGAACTATTTACAGTAAAGAAGTAACAGTCTTACTGCTGCCCTTTCAAGGGCCTGGGGCCTAGCATTGTTGTTGTCCCAGATTGTCTCCTGGGATGTCACGTTTTCTGGACACTGTGTTTTCAGGAGGACTTACTCCGTGTCACGTAG
This sequence comes from Crocodylus siamensis, assembly GCF_052110815.1. NCBI lineage: Eukaryota > Metazoa > Chordata > Crocodylia > Crocodylidae > Crocodylus > Crocodylus siamensis. Next base: position 4,051,918 of record NC_143397.1, read on the forward strand.
CCACAACCCCATATCCTGCCCTCCAAAATAAGGGGTGTCTGATTTGGAAGCATGTAGTATGTGAGAATATATTGATCCATGATTTTTGATATGCGGACACATGTGCTGATGTACACACATGCACACATTCATGCATATGAAAACAGCCTGCCACACACGCGCGCGCACACATACAGAGCCTGACACACATTTCCTGTCGTTAACCACAGCGACGAGGATGCTTGTTAATCACTCCACTTAGTCTTTGTCCTCCACCATGTGCAGTGCCATCCTAGGAGCTCCAAGGGAAGCAACCAGAAAGCCCTTTGCAGGAATCCTTTGCTAGACTAGAGTGCGCCAGGAAACCCGCGGTAGGTAGCCATCCCTGGCCTGGCAGAGAGATGTGCCAGTGGGGCTCGTCTTTGCTCCAGCCTGAGTGAGTCAGTGCCTGCTTTAGCAGCCTCTGCTTTTTTTGGTTTAATGCAACCAGACAAACTTTGCTGCCTGCCTTGTTTTCGAGCCTGGGCGCACTCAGCTCTGTAGCAGGCTCGCAGAGCTCTGGGAGCAGGGTGCAGTCACTTGCTCAGTGTGGGTGTTGGCTTTTTAACACTAGCTCTCCTGCATTTTCTAATTTCTTGGATATTTTAGCTCTCTTTCCTGGCAGAGTGCAGTCCTAGGGGCTTTTCCTTCTCTGAAAGGCCCTGTGATGCTGAGGCAGACCATGGCTTGGCCTCCGAGAGCTGCTGGCTTACTTTGGCCCCCCCTTTCTTGGGGCAGGAGATCTTGCCTGTGCCCTTTAACCTCTGTGCATTGGGCAGTAGCATGATTATCCTACTGCCGAGGGCTGTAAACGGTTAATGGCAAATGGAGTCAGTTTGACAGCGTTTTAAATGAGCAGCAGCAGTTAATTCTAACGAGGGTGTATAGAGGCAGATTGCCTAACGACAGTGCTCTGCATGTCCAAAGCATGGAGCAGACACTATGCGCGTGTTTCTTATTGACAGTGAAGCGATGCTTGTAGCGTGCTTTCCAAGATGCTTTTTGCAAGATGCTTTTCAAGCACAAGAGCAATGAGACGGTCCCTGCTCCGGCCGGCTCCATCTAACAGCAGGCCTGAGACAGCAAGTGAGAGGTGCAGCCGTAGGTGGGGGGGTGAGAGGATGGGTGCTTGCTGATTAGAAAAACAAGGTTGCATGGCGACTAAATCGCCAGATGGGCAGCTGGTTGCAAAATGGGTTCCCTTTGCTTCATCAGGGAATTGGGGCTTTCTTCAATATAGCCGTTTTTTCCCCCTGCCAGTTCATGTGATACAAGTTTTTCTTCAGGGAGGAGATCTGCACGGACCAAGCCCCGTTCTCCGCGGATTCTCCCAGCTCTGGCAGTACAGCAATGAGGGCTTGAGTTGTTTTTTCCCTCCCCGATTTATTTTTAAGCACCAGTTCTAAAGCCAGTTCAGCAAGACTTGCCCCGACAGGCCCATTGCAAGTGCCAAGCCCATCAGTGGCACAAGTTGGCAGGTCTCAATCTGCTTCTACCCCACCTGTCCAGTCACCTTGCCTTCTGTTTGATTCCCTCCCTGCTGCTCTGGGTGAGGTTCAGACGTCCAGACCTGGGTTTTATAGCTCTGCATCTTGCTGCCTCTCCCTGCTTGACCACCATTGCTCTTACTAGGACCCTCCAGCCACCCAGTCGGCCCCTGGGGTGGTGCCAGCTTCCTCTGCCCGTGTCTCCCATGCTCATGTCTGTTGTGGGTTGCAGTGCTACATCTCTGCCATACTGCTGCTGTGCTGCCAACAGGGATCGAGCCATTGCGTACTAGGAAGGTCTGCTGGTTTGAGCCCCTGTGAGCATGAGCCCTCTTGTTGGGAGGAGGCATCCAGTAGAGCTGTGCCCTTGCCCCCGTTCACAGCAGCTGGACGATTAGCACGGGCTGTTTCCCAGCCCATGCTGTAGCTCAGTGCTTCTCAACCAGGGTACCAGGAGAGCCTTTCAGGGGTGCTGCGGGGTACCACGCCATGGTAGCCCTGTTAAGTGTGCAAATGCAATTCACATGTTAAACCCAGAGCTTTCAAACAGAAAACCATAGCTATGGTCTTTTCTTTGCAACAGAAGAACAGCTCTGTTGTTCTTCTGCAGTCAAAAAAAAGAGTGAAAGCTAAGAGCTGATGCGTTGATTCTTCCTTCTTGGTGCAGCATCACCTGGGATGTGTCTGGATCCCGTAGGGTGGGAAGACACCTTGAAAGTCATCTTGTCCAATCCCTGGCTCGTGCTTCACTGAGATCTGAACTCACAACCTGCAGGCCCTCCGGCTGACTTTGGAGCCGTGCGTAGCTTTAAAAGCAGAGACATCCCTGCTCCTGAACGGTCCCTGTGTGGCTCTTCCCCCATGCAACACGGCTCGTGTCATTCAGCAGCCAGCCCCCGCTCACCTGCCGTGCTGGGAGTCCGGCCTGCGTGGGTCGGGGGGATCACGTGGTGGGGCTTAGGCATCTCTCTGCAAGCTCTGCTTTTGAGCTCTCATTCCAGGTGGCCACTTGAGGCTGGGCGAGGGCTGGGCACGGGGGTTGTTATCGAAGCATCGGTACGAGCCCCACTTGGCATGTCCCCGGCTTTAATGGCAGACTTCTCAAAGGAACCGTGGTACTTAAATGCTCCTGACCTTGGGTGGCGTGTTGCCAGGGAAGAGCTGTTCATTGTTGCTTTACAATTGCATCCCAGCGTACCTGGGCTGTGTGTGGGAGGCTGGTGACAGGGAAGGAGGAAGTGCAGGCGGGAGCTCCATTAGCTTTATTGCGCATGGAGGAGGTCTGACGCTCTGAGCCGGCTTCCCCCGTCCCTCGCTTGAGAGCAACCCGCAGAGCAAAAAGGAAGTTTCTCGCCTTCAAGGAGCTGCTCACAAGAGTTGGAAATTTGTAGGCTACCGGCCCAAAGCACGGCACGCAGGCTGAGCGCCCGCCGCAAGGCTCTGCAGGAGGGGCTACTGCAGGGGTGGCCGCACGTGTGTATGTATACGGCATACATGCCACAAGTGACATAGGCACTTGTGTGGCATGTGGCGGATCGGGAAGGGGACAGGCAGCACAGCATTAAATAGGGCAAGGAGCAGGAAACAGAGCAGCCGGTTGGGCAGGGAGGAGAAAGCAGAGCAACCAATTGGGCAGGGAGCACAGGGCAGGAAGTGGAAAGCAGAGCAGCTGATTGGACAGGGGAAGGGATCAGAGTGGGAGGGTATGGGGCTAATTTGTGGCACTTGCCAAAAAGGTTGGCGCCCCTCCCGGCAATTGGACCCCTCCACATTGTTAACACAGGTGTGTGGTCCACACGGACTCTGGCACGCAGCATGCAGTGCACCAGCTTCTGCCCCCCCCCCCTTTTTAGCAGAAGCATTGCATGCTGGGACTTGCGGTCCCTGCAGAGCACAGCTCTCAATGAAGGATGTTGCTCCAGGGCAGAGAAGGCAGGTCAGGGTGCAGGACGATGAAAATATTTAAAACCAGGTTCAAACTGTGCTAGTTGATGGTGGGTCACACTGGACTCATGCCCTCCTGTCTGATCCTATCCCGGTGCAGGTGGAGCGTAAAATCACTATTTTTAAACCTCATTCATTCAGATTTAAAGTTCCAGCATTTAGCTCCATTTATACTGGTATAAATTGATCTGGAGCAGGGGTTGTCAGATTTGCTTGCTGCTTTCTGACCTGGCTGCAAATACTTCCAGTGTTGGCTGCATGCTGTCAGGAGCCCTGATCCCTCGCAGCTCTTTGCTGGCTGCATTTCTCCCTCCCCTTTCCCTCATGCTGCAGGGGTTTCCTTCCTGTTACTGCTTCATAGCAAAAATGAACACAGCAGAATTGGCCAGTGGTTAGTCTTGCCTTTCCCTGTGTGACCCTTGTAAATCCTCTTCCAGGAAGCCTTCGATGACTTTGCCCTGTTCTTCTATGATAAGTACGGCGGGGTGGTGATCGGTGTCTTGTGGAAACCCTCCAGCTTCGAGCCGCAGCCTTTTAAGGTGAGTGTTTGCCCCTCTCTTTGAATGCCTTGTTGGTGGGGAGGGGATGGTAACAACACATGGCTCTTGGAAAGCTCGAAGTCTATGACAGGATGTTAGTAGCCTTACCCTCCTTTTTTTAGATGGGGAAACTGAGGCACGGGGTGACATGGCTTGGCTAGGGTCACCCAGCTGCTGGCAGAGCCAGAAATGGACTCCAGATTTCCTGAGTCCCGGGATATGGACGGACAAGCAGATTAGACCAGGGAAGAGACTTACTGTGCACAAGTGACCTGGTAATTCTTGAGTGTGTCCACTCTATCCCATGCTATGTGGAACCTGAGCCACGGTATTGTGGAGGCTGTTTCCGTTAGGGGTAGATGGACCTGGTTTGGCTTCCACTTAACATGGGATAGAGTGGATACAAGACATGCAGATCAGCTGCTGTGTCCAGGGTCACCTCTTCACCCCTCTTCTAGCTTGGTGTAATCTGCTAATCTGTTTATCCGTCCCCTCCCCCCCACCCCGAGCTCTGTCTGCTATGTCATACCGCCTCCCCTCTACTAAGAGCAGCGTGCGGATCCTTGTTAGCCCTTTTGGCAGGGTGCGGAGAATGATCTTCAGTTTCTGCTGGGGAATCTAAGAGCCCCATTTTCAAAGAGCTTCTGGTTGCTCTAGTTATCAGCTTCAAGGGATTTGCATCTCCCACTGAGGTGTCTCGGAGGCAGCCCAGGCTTCCCAGGGACCACATAGAGTTTGCACCACATTAATGAGCAAAGTCTTTGGGGGCAGGGGTATGGATCGGAGAATCCCTGGGGAACCGTGCGGCTAAGCTGGAGCCAGATGCCTGGGTATAACTGATGCTGCTATATATGAGGAACTCATCAGCGGTGCAGGAGCTCTGTGACTAGTAGGCCCCTGCTGTCATTGACCGCTCTGTATGGCTGGGGTGCTGAAACGTGGCTACTCACTGCATTGCATGCCCAGGTCCCTACCCATGTCTGGGAGCTCTCTTGCATCTTCCATCATGCACATATAGCTGCCCTAGGGCATGTCCCCCCCCCTTTGCCTTCTTTCCTCACAGTGGGCCCACGTGGTGACTTGTGGAAGGGTGCAGCTGCTTGGTGGGCCACGCTTTGCCGAGGGCACTCGGTCAGCCCTGCAGTTCACAGCACAGTGTAATATGTGGCAGTGCCAGCTCTAACGGAGGGAGGTCTCCAGAGGGAAAGGGGAATGCTCTTGCAAGGGGGCAGCTTGGCAGGGATGTGCTGAGATCCCGGAGTGGGAGTGCTCAGCTGGTTGAGCCAGGCTTGCTGCAGAAGATTTTGCTTTTGAAGAATAATGCAGTGTCACTGGGCGCAGAAGGCAGCTGTGGGTTAGTGCAGCTCCCGTTTCACCCCTGTGTGCGGTCCTTTGTGTGTGTTACAGGTGTCCAACATGAAGGGAAGAATGATGGCTGCTCGTGGCAATGAGCCAGTCACTGTCCCCAACGTGGAGGCTATTCTGGAAGACTTCGAGGTTTTGGGAGAAGGCTTGGTCAGGTCGGTGGAGGCTCGGACCGAGAAGTGGACCATCTAAAACCAGGCGGAGCTCTGGTTGGACAGACTTCTCCTGTGGTACGGGGTGTACTCCCGTCCATAATCTTTCCTGTCATCCATCGGTTGTGGGAAAGGGATTTCATTACTCCAGAGCAGCGTCTCTCAGCCTTGTATCCATGTCTGATTCAGATAAACATTTCTGCCCTTGAAAAGGGACCATATTTTATAGAGAAAATCCCCCACCCCCCTCATATTCTTTTCCAAATAAAATCCAGGTGAGATGAAAAAGTTCCTGTTCACTTTGAGGTATGAAGCTCCATTTCCATACAGTCTCAGTGCCTCAGATGCTTGCTGGACTGTCAAACGAGAAGACTTCTGTAGTAATAGGGAGTATTTGTACTAGCTGATTTGATTTTTATTGTAACTGGTATCAAGAAAATGTGGAGAGCCCTCTGCCATGAGGTACGGTGAGCGTCTATCCATAGTTGCTACTGTATTGAAAAGATAGGGAATGAGATAAGCATATATAACAGGGAACGAGATAGAGAGGTAGACCAGGCCGCCTGTTTTCCTCCCTTCTTCACTATAAGGAAGATGCTACAATATCTGAAGAACTCAAGCTGTTGTTTCTTGGGAAAGGAGTTGTCTTGGGAGGAAGCTTGCCAGGTTTAGATAGTGTATTGTTCTGATTTCGTGACTACCTTTGTTTTCTTCTTCCAGGTAAAACACACTTCCACATATATGGGATTGATTGATAGTTGGTCCATGCACACTCCTGGCTTAGTGTTTTTGTGCACGCAGTAGAAATACCCATCAGAATATTTTACAGTACAGTTTTACTGCATCTAACTGTTGGGGGCCTTACTTGGTTAGTCGAGTCTCCTGGGGGATTTTTGTAAGGGTGAGAGCAATACCAGGTCTTGATCTGTGGTTATCGATGTGTGTTCAAGGAAAAATAAGCTGCTTTTCCTAAAATGAACCTGAAAATTTGGGGTTGAATTCTAGGCAGGTGGAAGCAGTACGATAGTTGTACAGTACCCTGGGTGAACGGCTGTTGCAAGACAACTCAAGTCCCTGTTTTCTCCAGCCTTTGCCAACGCTTCTCGCAGCCCCAGCTAATTTTACACCTCTGCACCATTTTTCTAGGGATATCTTTATTGAAATCATCGTCTTAGGCTTTTGGCTCTTGGAATCTGGTTGGACTGGGTGTGGTTTTATTAAGGTGAGCAATAGCTCCCTGCAAAAGCAGCCACTGTGCCGTAGATATTGCAGAGGAGAGGTGGATGCTGCCAGCACTAATGGAAACACTGAATTGGGCATTTCTGCCAAGGCATGAGTGTCAGCACTGAGGCTGCTGGTATTTTGTTACTGCTCTGTCATGTGAGCGAGTCCTGTCGTTACCTCTTCCTCCCTCTGTCCATCTGTCTCCTCTTGTCGGGCTGGCCTGCGTTTGCAGATTGAACTGCTTCGACTAGACGAGAAGCATTAAAGAGGCCCAACCTTGCTGGTGGGGATGCTGTTGTACAGCAGTGGAAATATATATGGGATTTTCCTTTCTCCGTGGGACTAGACATAGGTTATTAGCACAGCATTGGCACATCTATACCGGTGCAGCTGGGTCTGCCCTGGAGATTGTGCCAGTAAGAGAATTGTACCCCTCTTGCCTTGATAAATGGTACCCCTAGCTGACATGGTTTTACCAGCACTCAGTCTGTGGACTTAAGGTTTTTTTTAGGTGTAGTGGCTCTTTCCCATGGACTGCCCAGTGCCTGGTGCAGTGTGGCCCTGATCTTGGCCAGAAGCTCGGGACACTGCTAAGAGACATATCAGTAATGTGTGGGTCCTGCTCGAAGCCGGACCTGGAGGAAGAGGGCTGGGGCCTCTGGAGCAGCTCTAAGGGAGTGCTGTTTCACAAAGCCATGTGTGGGAGACGACCTGTGAAGTGACCACATGGATCATGTGCATAGCGGGAGTCAGGACCAGCATCCTGGTGGGATGCCTATTTGAAACCACTGGCTTTGTTGTGAGTCCTGTGTAGGTGCTTGCACACCTCATATCACGCAGCACCCAACGGTGCCCTTAAAACAATTTGATGACATCCCGGTTGAGCATCCCTGTTCTAGGCACTGCAGACCCAGAACAAAAAGCTGGCCTGTACTCCATAGAGGTTACAGTCCAAGCCAGGAGATGCGAGATGGACAGAGATAGATGGAGGAGTCCCAGGAAACAGAGTCCATGCTGACCAGCGTGATGGGCAGAGGTGATATCTTTCACTAGACCAACAAGATTTTTGCAAAAAAAAGTCTAGTATTTTTTTGCAAACATCTTGTTGGTCTAATAAAAGATGTCATCTCTACTGTGAGTCCCGATTGCTTTTTCCTCTAGACCAAAATATGGCTACAACCTGGATACAAAGCCATTTGAGTGTTTTAGGGTTTCCATCCCTTCAGACTAGCTCAACTGTAGCTCCTGGTTGATCTTAAAGGCCAAGATTTTTCAAAGGTGATGTATAAGTTTTGGTTGCTTAATTCAAAGCTTGTTATTGCAGGGTTCAGAAAGGTCTGAGCACCCACCCTCTGAAATCAGATACTTGGGAAGAGTGTGGCCTGCCCGGGTTCCTTTGCATAGGAAGAAAATTCCTCCCGTGCTCCTCTTTCACAAAGGAGCGTGTGTTCCCCTTAACCCCATTGTCAAACACGCGATAGCCCCTTGTCCTTGGGGGAGCCCCGTTTGACTCCACATCTCTGTTGTTGGGAAAATCATGACGAAATCCTGCAACCAGAGCTGTTTCCCAGAAGGCAGCTGTTTTGGATGGGAAGTGCCCGATGCTGAGACGTGGTGTCAACAGATGACAGCTTGTCAAACTGAGCACATCTCCTTCCTCGGCCATGGAGCCTGGCTCTTTCTCACAAAGCAGGAGAGTCCTTAGTCACGCAAGCAGACAACATGCAGAAAAAGCATCAGAACAGGTGAAAAACGGGAAATGTTAACCCAAGTCCCCAAATCTTGTTTGTATTAAACATGATTGTTGAAAGGTCAAACTTAACAAAATTTTGAGCCAGTATCTACTTGAAGGGAGGGGAGATTTGCACCTAATAAACTAACCAAAGTATGTATGTATGTGTATTTGTGTGTGTACACACGTGTATATATAAAACACACACATACATACATATACATTATATACACACACACATATTCTGTACACACGTATATATCACAAGCTTTCATGAGCTGAGACTGACTTTTCGGATGCTGTGAAATGACACGTAGGAAGCAGAGTGAGTCCTTTCGCAGCATCTGATGAAGCGAGTTTCAGCTGAGGAAAGCTTGTGCTATGTGTATATATATCTACTCTGGTTAGTCTGTAAGGTCCAGATCTACCCTGCCTTCTACTGGACTGCGGACTACATCCCCCTCCCAGCTTCACAGACTGTGTGCCAGCAGATGCGGCTGGGTAGGTGGTGGGATTTTCTCCAAGGAAACAATACAAATCCCATGGATGGGCGTCATGTTTTGAAGTGAACTGGGCAGGTAAGTGCCTAACAGGACATTCCCGTCTGTAGATACACCATCTTCTGTAACTATCCATTTCTCCCCAACTGGAATTTTCCAAGGCCCAAGAAAATTCCTGTCTTGGGATTCAATCCGCAACATGATGTTTATTAGAGAGGACTGTATTTTTAAAACAGCTAAAGCCCAAAATGACACTGCAGATTATCCAAAGGCAGTTGTTAGCTCTCAGGGTAAACATAAAACTCCAGAGGGATCTTTTATTGCCACAGCAAGATGGAGCGCAGGGATCCTTTATCTCATTAGGGTTAATGACAGATGACCTCAGCCATGAGTCATCTTATAATTACAGATCAGGAAAACATCGCTTCTTGGAGGGGAGAGGGCTTGGGAGGGGCCTGAAAGCAAAGCTGTTGCCTTGTTTGAGGCTTATTCCCTGTGTACGCTGTCAGGATGCAGCCTGCACCCCCCAGATGCATGACACTAATGTTGTGAGCTGTATCGCTGGCATTGGCCAACGTAGGAAATGCGCAGCGGGGTTTGCCTACTGCTCCAAATGAGAACCAGCTGCCTGCCTGTTTCAGCATCCAACCAAAGATATAGGACCATAGGAGTCAGTGATGGAAGCGGCTTATTAGGCTTCCTTTCAGCATCGCTCGTGGTGGGTGAGCAGGGCACCAGCCCCAGAAGCCAACTTGGAGACAGTGGCCATCGCTGCTGTCAGCCACTGCTGCTGCCCGGGGTCTCGAAAGGTCTTGTTACACCTCTGCCTCATCCATCCCCACCCTCACCAAACAGGGCTATTCCTGCCATGTGTTTTCCAAGGCTCCGGTGTTTTAAAAGAGACCGTGTTGCTTTCTACTCAAGACTGCTCTGACAGTGACGTGCTCTGCAGAAAAGGACCTGGGGGTGACAGTGGATAGTAAGCTGCACAGGAGCCAGCAGTGTGCATTGCTGCCAAGGCTAATGGCATCCTGGGCTGCATTGGTAGGAGCGCTGCCAGCAGATCAAGGGAAATAATTATTCCTCTCTAATCTGCACGGGGGAGGCCACATCTGGAGTCCTGTGTCCAGCTGTGGGCCCCCCACTGCAGAAAGGATGTGGACACCCAGTGGAGGGCAACCAAAATGGTTGTGGGGCTGGGGGACAGGACTTATGAGAAGAGGCTGAGGGAAATGGGCTGATTGAGTCTGCAGAAGAGAAGACCGAGGGGGATTGAATAGCACCTTCACCTCCCTGCACGGGGGCTGCAAAGAGGATGGAGCTGGACTGGTCTCAGTGGGGGCAGATGACAGGACAAGGAGCAATGGGCTCAAGCTGCAGCAAGGTAAGTTGAGGTTGGATATTAGGAAAAACTTTCTCATTAGGAGGATGGTGAAGCACTGGAACGGATACTCAGAGTGGTGGTGCAGTCTCCATCCTTGGAGGTTTTTAAGCCGCAGCTCGACAAAGCCTTGGCCGGGATGATGTAGATGCGGCTGGTCCTTTGAGCAGGGGGTTGGACTAGATGTGACTTCCCAAGGTCCTTCCTGACCCTCATTTTCTATGAATCTGTATTTTCTACACCTCTGTCAGAGCCTTTCAGGGCAGTTTGGGCTCTTTGGGATAGACTGAATTTGGGGAGGTAGAGAGGCAGAAAGGCTTTCCCCCCTAGCTCAGGCCTCTACCAGCTTAACCCTGGAGGCAGGGCCCCCACCCACAACGCGTGGTGCCTCCCATGCAAGAGCTGTTATTCTGCAGGCCAGCATGTGATCACAGTCTCTCGAGATTTGCCCCAAAGTCTTGCAAGGTTTTCTGGGCTTACAGCTTGTCTGGGAAATGCTCTGCTAGCCCAAACGCCTTGCAGTGTGTCGCAGAAAAGGCTAGCAGTCGTCTCTCTTAATATAGGTGGCAAACGCTTCAAGTGGCCCCATGTCCGGGGATCGATGTCTGATCCTTCAGCAGCTCAGGAACTTCTTCATTCCCATGCAACGTCCTGGTTTTTCACAACCTCAGCCAAAATGTTTGTTCAAGGCCCGTTCTTGGTAGAATTTGCTCCATGTTTACCAGGAACAAACAGTGCTGCACAGTGAATATTCAGAGTCGTGAGCAGCGTTCGAGAGAAGGGAGAAATCCTCTGAGTGTAGCATATGTGAAAGCTGCTCTTTGAGTGCTTGTCTGCACGGATGCCCCTCCGAGGGCATGCTTGGCCCGAGTGCTACAGGCTCTTTCTGTATGTGCTGCATTTGTGCCTGTATCACATATGACCTCCGGGCTGATGTAGTGGAGGGTATCTGGACCAGGGCAGCTGTAGCCTCTTCCTCGGAGAGGCAGATGTGACACTTTCGATGAAGACTTCCTGCCAGAACCATGCAAGCCCCAAGGGAGCAGCTCAGCACCAGAGCTGGTGGGAGGAGGAGGGAATGGGTGTAGCTCTTGTTTCCAGCGGAGTTACTGCTGTTTTAACCTTTGAGAAATAAAACCTTTGGGATTTTGCCTCAGACTTTTGCCTGAGACAAACCTGAACAGAAATGTCTGGCTGCATTGGAGTCCCAAGTGTCCAACCGTGGCTGCTCCATCACTGGGTAAGCGCATAAACCGTCATTTGAATCCATTGCTTGCTTTTCCTTAGAGGACCTCCATCTCTCTGGAAAGGTGCAGGGAGGTCGCTGCCTGGAGAAGAGGGGAGAAAACGGGCTGGAATCACAAGGGGCTTTTATTGCATCCGATCTGTGCTGGCTAAGTTATGCGGCAGCCGTGCACCGTCTCTGCGCAAGGTAAGGGCATCCTGAATGATGGCCAGGGTTATAACAAACCCTCCTGCTTCTGCACAGAAGCGGGGTTTGACCTGTGAGGGTTACCCAGGAACTTGTGGGCTGGGACAGGTCATTCGATAAGTCCCTGCCCGCGAGGTCGCCACTGGAGGTGGTGACTGGCTGCAAGAGGCCTGGGCAGTGTCCAGGCACCCTGGGTAGGGCAAGGTTTCTGTTTCTTGTGTAGCCCTAACTGCATCCATCCTCCTTGGAGACAGCAAGGCACGAGGGATGCGGGATGGGTTATCCACTGCCCTCCCTGAGAGGTGCCCGCTCCTTCAGGGGAGATACCGGGCCTGGTGCTGTGGTGTGCGGGTGACGGCTCGTGTCAGTCCAGTGTCGTCTTTGTACTGGGGTGAGTCAAGGGGATTAAATGCTGCGACAGAAGAGGCTGAAGTGCCAAGGGCCGGGCCTGCGCTCTGGGTTCGGTCTCATGCTCAGGCTGACTGGATAGCGCTGAAGCAGCAGTTTGGAGAAGTCCTAGTCCCCAGCTTGTGGGATCCTGGTGGTTGTGGAGAGGGGCCTACAGCTGGCTAATGATGAATGCTTCGATGCCAAGGGGGGCCAGCGGGGCTCCTCCCCACCCCTCCAGTGCTGCTCAGATGCCGCGTCTGCTCCGCCTGGGTGGGACGAGAACCCGCGCAGCCAGGCGAGCCCCATCTGACGAAGTCATCTTGGAGGCTGGTCCGATGCCTCAGAGACGAGGATGAATGCATCTGAGGGCTCGCTCAGGTGGAATAACTAGCAGCCCAACGCCGAGGTCCTGGCAGCTGGGGGCAACGAGGCGGTGTCTTGCTGCCGCGGTCAGGGCAAGAGGGGGCAGGTGTGCGGCCGCCGAGGTCGATGACGCGGGGCACTGCAGATGCAGGCGTGTGCATGTGTGTCTGCGTGAACGGAAGCCAGGGCTCCTCTGGAGGACGCGTGCTGCAGACATGCATGGGGTTGGGCTCCTGCCCCATGGGGCGTGAGTCCTGAGCGCTGAGGCCTGGCCAGCAAGGCGCCAGGGCAGGGCCGCGCCGTCCTGGAGGTGCCCAGAGCCGTCCCTCGGGACTGGTGGGGAGGGAGAGCGCCAATACAGGGGGACGCACCGAGCATCATGTTGGCGCTGCTAGGTGGAGGGCTCAGAAATATGAACGTGTCGCATCTGTTCACAGAGCCGCGGGATTCGAAGCCGGTTGGGTCTAGGCTGCAGGATCCACCAGTGACTGAGCATTGTCCCTGCCTGCAGCATGCTTGACACCCAAACCGGGGTGGCCCGTGGGACAGCTGTGCCCAGCGGCCCCATGGCCACCAGAGTCTTGCCACCGACATGTACAACAGCGACTGCATTGCCCCCGACTGTCTGCAGTATCTTCTCCAGGCCAGGATGAGAGCCGTGGGAAAGGAGTAACAGGTATGTTGTCTGGCTCTGGAGGTGAATATTTCTGGGACCCTTCCCTAGCATGACCCTCCCACTTCCAAACATACTGCATGGGGTTTTCCACCGCTCTTGCCTGGGCTGGCTTGTCATGCAGCAAGGTCTGTCCGCACATGCCCTGCTGTGAAACCAGATTGATCCTGGATCAGCTCTGGGAGTTTGGATGGAGAAGCCAGGATGCCGTCATCGATGCCACACGGGCTGGGGTGTGTGTTTTGCTGGGTGCCAAGCTCCGTGTAGGTGGGGCTTGCTTGGCATCCACCCCCCGATTTAAGGTGACAGAGAAAGTGCTGACATAAGGACGTGTCTGTGTTTCCACCCCTTTGATCCCTGCTCCATCCAAACTTTAAAATTAACTGCCGGGGAGAGGCAGAAGTGAGGGAAAATTGATTGACTTCATACCTCATTATAATGTGTCTGATTCCTGCTACTCTCTTCACTCCACACGTGTTAAGGGCCCTGTCTCCTTTTTAACAGTCTGGATGTTTCATTAATCACATTATCCTTTCCTCTGCAGTTTTGCTGTCTGCGAGCTATTCCTGGTAATCCCTCTCTCAGCCCAAAACACTGTTTTTAGTTCTAGCTCAAAACCCTTGTTTAGGTGTGGTGATGTTAACTTGGAGGAACAGCGACTCAAGTGGGCCATGGAAGTGTTGAATGCATTGTCAGGATGCTCAAGGAGACTAGGTTTTGTTTAACAAATCAGAGTAAGTGGTGAATATTTAACTCTAATGACTACAGGACTAATAAAACAACATCGTTGGATTATTTAGCCTAATTTGTTGTGGTTTTTTTAAGCTTAATATGTAATTTAGAAAATTAGTACATATTCCAAAAAGGTGATATTCATTTTGATCTTATAGGGTTGGGCCCCTAATGTAGTAGTAAAGCTTCTATAGTTTCATAGTTTCTAGGGTCGGAAGGGACCTGAGCAGATTGAGTCCGACCCCCTGCCACGGCAGGAAAGAGTACTGGGGTCAAACGACCCCAGCAAGGTGTTCATCCAGCCTCCTCTTAAAGCCCCCCAGGGTAGGAGTCAGCACCACTTCTCTTGGAAGCTGGTTCCAGCTCCTAGCCGCCCTGACCGTGAAGTCGCGCCTCCTGATGTCTAGCCTAAACCTACCCTCTGCCAGCTTGTGACCGCTATTCCTGGTCACTCCTGGCAGTGCTCGGGGGAACAGGGACTCCCCCAGTGCCTGCTGGTCCCCCCCGACTAGTTTGTAACAGGCCACTAGATCCCCCTCGGCCTTCTCTTGTGGAGGCTGAACAGGTTCAGGTCCCGTAGCCTCTCCTCGTAGGGCCTGCCCTGCTGCCCCTGACCATGCGAGTGGCCTCCTCTGGACCCTCTCCATGCCGTCCACATCCCTCCTGAAGCACGGCGCCCAGAACTGGACGCAGTACTCCAGCTGCGGCCTGACCAGTGCCGCACAGAGGGGGAGGATCGCCTCCCTGGCCCTGCTCGAGATGCACCTGTGGATGCACGACAAGGTGCGGTTGGCCTGCCTGACCGCGTCTGTACCACCTGCACCCCACTTTTCAAAATCCTAGATCTACCCAAGCAGGGAAAAAAAACATCCGTTGTTCGGTAGCCACCCCGCTGATACTGCCAGCAGAGGTTTTGGGGATGGAGATACCTGTGCTTTTGGGTCTGCCCAGACAAGTATCAACCCATGACTGGCTCCAGATAGCTGCTGCTTGCCATCACCGGGATGCAAGCACCCCAACACTTGAAGAGAAGCTGTCTCTACCCCATCACCCCTACTGAGGTCCTGTGCCATAACTACCATCTATCTGGCTCATGTACTTGCATGGGAAACTGAGGCACAGAGCAATTAAGAAGCCAGCTCAAATTTCCTGTGACATTTTCCACGGGCATTTCATGGACAAGCAGGGAATTGCACCGGTCCCTGAGGTCCCAGGCCAACACGTGAGCTGCCGGACCCTCCTGCTGCAGTCCTAGGCGAAGGCGCTTTCCCAGAAAGTGGGGCTTGTCTGCCCAGTCGTGGTGGCATTGTTTTTCCGTGAGTAATCCTCATATATCAGGTTTGCGCAGTGCTTGACAAAAGGGAGTAAAGCTGCTTTCCCTGCCCCGAGGCAGGACAGGCAAGATGGGGCACGGCACAGCTCTGCAGCATCTTGGCAGGGTGCAGCCTGGCTTTCGGTGAAGGGAGCAGGCTCAGGAAGGGGTCCCCTAAGGACAGTGGGCCAAGGATAGGGCTGGGCTAGGAGCGGGGTCCCTGCAGACCCAGAGGCCAGGAGGAAATGCCAGATGCAGCCCCTCCACTCACTTCAGCTACAGCAAATGAGTCATTAGGATTAAGCTGGTTCTATATTAAAGCAGAGTCACCATTTAATTGCTCTCAACCCTTGGCTGTTCTCTCCGGATGCAACTCCCTAAATTTCCCTGGAGCATTCAGGCCTTGCACGGCATGAGGTCTGACACCATGTCAGAGCGCCAGCATGCCCTTTTTCTACTGTGCCCATCACCACGGTGGCTGGCCGAGAGTGGTAGACCAAGGGACCCTCCGAGGGTTGTCAGGACCCAGCACGTGTCCCCTGCCATGCAGGGGTCAGGAAAGCTTGAATTGCCGTGGAGGTGACTTTTCCCTAGTTTACTCTAGCGATTGCTCCTCCTCTGGGGATTTCACATCTGTGGCTTCCTCCCCTCACCTGAGTCTAGCAGCAAAGCAGGATTTGATGGCATGACGGTGTCTCCGAAGAGCGACGCTTGGCCGCGGGCTGTGCCGTCCATGCAATGATCTCTCTGGAGTGTTTCACCAGTAGCTCAGCAAGGTACTGATCTTTCTCTTCATTGGCAGCGTGGCAAGCGTGAGCTGTCCAGACGTGAAGGGATTGAATAAAGGTGCCAAAATGCAACTGTGGCAGATCTGGGATAAGAACCCAGGTGTCCTGACTCCCAGCCCTTCAACAGCATTGCTGATACAGCGGCTTTTGCATCACGGGTCGGGGGGGGATAATCCCTCCGACTGGCTGTGCTTTTTGAACATCCCTGTCGCTCTGCTCCAAGCAGGGTGTGAATACTTTCTATGCAGCGGCTTGTGCCCAAAGAGCATGGTTAGACCTGGCGGAAGCAGGCGAGGGGGTCACTGGCACGCATGAATAATGGCAGCTTCTCATGGCTTTTCCATCAAATGCAGCCAGGCATCTGGCGATGAGGGAGGAACACATGCCACCTCCTCTGGCCCTAGCTGAGCTGACTGCAGCATTGCGTTTCAGCCTGTGCCGGGGCAGTGGAGGTGGACGGGGTGTAAACTGGACAGCCTTTATGCCGGTTGTTTTCCCAGTTACTCATAAGTAAAAAAAGATGCCATTGAAGTGCTGGGTGTTTCTGAGGTGCAGCTATCCCAGGAAATAGCAGGCAGCTTAGTGCAGCTCATTGGCGGTGGGAACATCTTAGATGCTCTGTGCAAGGGGAGGGAAGGGAAAGGGAGGGAATACACAGGAAACTCAGGAAGAGGACAAGTCAAGGCGGTGTTTAGCTAGCCATGGGTGCTAAAGCGTAGCAAGAGGCTGCTGGCTCCGAGTGCCAGGGCGCGTGCGCCGGGGCAAGGCAGCAGGAGCTCCAGACGGGGCTGCGTCTGTTTGCAGATGCGTCTCTGCAGCTCAGCTGCGCGTCAGGGAGGCGTAGAGACCTGGGAGGACTGGCAGGGAGCAAATTCAGAAATAGCAGAGTCTCCGAGCCAGTTAATTGTGGGCAGGGTGCAGGCGTAAGGCTTCTGGGTGTGTTGCGAGGAAGGTGGCCGAGGGTGAGGTTTCAGGGCGCCCAGCCGGGTCCAGGGAGTCCGGGAGTGACTGAAGGGAGGTGTCTAACGAAGGATGGAGAGCAAGAGAATTGTTCAAGGGTGAACCAGGCCCGTCCCCGCTTCGGTCGAAGCGGTGACGCGAGTCACCTTGCAACCAGCTTTCTGCGGTGCTGCTAGACCTGGCAATGCCTAGCTCAGGATGAGCCACCTTGAGCATGCATCCAGGTCCCCGGAGGTTTTCGGGAGCTCGTTTCAAGCGGGGTTGGGCATGTCTGCGTGAGCTGCAGTTGCCATGAAACCCGGAGGCTTGCCAGTGTGACCAGTCCCCTACCCTCTCACAGGGGCAGGGTGCCGAGCAGTCTTGTTCAGGAGCCTGGAGGCCTGACTCGCAGAGCCAAGTCCACTTGCCTGACGGTTGTGTTGGCCCCTTATAACAGGTACAGGGAAGGGGCAGCTGTGATGCTTTTTCCTCTCCTGCTGAACTGGCCTCTTTGGAGCAAATAGCTCTGAGCTGCTCGAGGTGAGAGGAAGAGTTTGGGAGCTCTGGGAACTATTTCTCTAGGGGTTAGGAGCATAATCCCATTTTCAGAAGTAGTTCAGCCACTTAGGAGCCTAATTTCCCTGGACCTCCCATGAGATGAAAGGCTTTTTCTGCATAAGGACAGTCAGGAAAGAGATCATGGAAAGCATGAAAATGAGGGTCGGAAGCAACCACAGGAGGTCACCCCGGAAAATAACCCAGAATAACTAACCATGTGGATTTGAAATGGAGTAGGCACATGGGCTTATATGAAAGCCCTCTGCTAATTCTCCCATTTAATTGGATTTGATTTTGCTGTCTTTGGAAATGAGATGAGATGCACTGCAAGCCACGAGGGACGGCGTGATTTCAGCCTCAACTCCGGGGTCCAGCAATGATTTGCTCCGAGGTCTTCGGGTTTTCTTGAAGGCCAAACATAACGCAGAGCTCAGTGGGGTGTAACCCTCTCACAAACAAACCGGAGGGGATAAGGTGGAGCCTCCAAGCTGAGCATCAGCCCTCCCAGTCACGGGCAAGTTCAAAGCCAGATTGGCCCCTCGGGGCTCTGAAGAGACGGGAACTGGTTTGCAAGAGGCCCTGTGAGCCGAAGCTGCGGGGTTTCACGCGGCTCTGCTCAGAACATCGATTTCAAAGTGATCCTGCTGGGAATTCGAGCAGAAAAGCCCCTCAACTCTTCTGTTTGCTTTGCTCGACGCACGGCGCTAAACGTGTTGCAACACACCTGGACGAGGAAACCCGAGTCCTGTTTGCGGCTGAGATTCATCGATGTGTCAAGAACGCACGATCCCGGGCGGTGCGCGCTGCCAATAAAAAATAGCTAGCGCCGAGAGCGGTGGGTGGGGGATGCAGGGCTGAGACAGCACCTGATTTACTGCTGGAGTCAAATGCAACAAAGGGAGCTGGTTCATGCTGCAGGGGGTAGGTAGCAGCCTCCTGTCCAGATTTCCTCCAAGTTGTCAGCGGTTTATAAGGCCAACTGCATGGACTTAAAGGAGAAGTTGCTGAGCAAAAATCCAGCCAAATCCTTGGTGTGGCAATACCCCCAGCGGTGGTGCAGACCCCATTGTGTTAAGTGCTAGATGCTGGCAAAGTATCTTGGGAAGTCAGTCATATGGCAGTGAGCCTCTGGGGAGCAATTTGCATGTTGCTATCCCAAATGCTTTCCCATCTCCCAGCTGGTCTGCCCCCAGGTCCCCCGTGAGAGCCTGGACAACAGTAAAGGTGACTTGTCTAAAGCTACAACTGGAAAATGCACCCCTTTTCCCCGTGCGACGGGTGCAAACCAGCCCAGGGGTAGAAGGTGGGAGGACTGGTGCCTGCTTAATTCCAGCAGAGGCTGGGAGGGAAGCGGAGAGCAAATGTACGTGCAAGCGTTCACTGCTGGCTCCCTGGGAACACGTGTGCATGGGGCAGGGAAAGGGTTTCTCTACTTTCACTCCTGCGATAGCCAAACCACACACGCCGGCACACTGTCTGATTGGTGGGGTGAGCAGAGAGGCCAAGGAGGAATGAACAACCGAATCGCTCGATAAGGCCAAAGAGGCAGAAATGGCATGAAACTACGGAGGCTGGAAACGAGGAGGCTCCTGAAGACCTTGTAGGAGGCTCTGGCACGGTCATGCAAGAGGAGCCGTGAGGGCAAGGGATCTACTGCAGCTTTGAGATGGATTGATGATGAGGATTACATGATGTGGACGCAGTGACATGGGTCTCTATATCCAGATCCTGCGGTCTCCGCTATATCCTCAGCCCTGGTCTCGTGCAGCTGGCGGGTGGCAGAAGCTTGCTCAGTCACTAATTATGGTAAACGAACCAGCGCTCTGGGCAAAGAGCACTGGGAGTGCCACGCTCCCAGACCCACTGCTTCATAGCGGGGCAGCAATCACATGGTTTGTCAAAGAGGCCAAAGCCCCTTCGGCATCGAGTGGACCTATTTGTTTTAAAAAAGCCAGGACAAAATAGAGATGTTTCCTGTTTCCCAATGCCAGGGCAATTTCCCGTGGGCATCAGAAACCAGGGGGAACAGTGGTTTCCCAACTGGAGAGCCACGGTATGGAAATTCGCACTGGGTTGTGGCTTAGACCAGGCAAGCGGAGCACTTTTACACGGATAAAACTATGACTGTGTCTATGACAGTAATGACATGCCCTGTCATTGATTACCCTCAGTGACGACATGCTCATTTAAGTGTTTCGACTCACAAACTTTCACTGTTCCTCACCCAGGCAGCCTTACTTCCCAGGCAGATTGCTTCTGGCTTTGGCACCGTTGTCAGAAATCCAGGGCTGGAGTCTCTGCTTGTGCTTACACCCTGTCTTGTCTACAAGGAGCCTACAATTTGCAGCAAGGGAGGTCTCAAGTTGCAGCAATGGGCTCAAGTTGCAGCAAGGGAGGTTGAGGTTTGATATTAGGAAAATCTTTCTCACTAGGAGGGTGGTAAAGTACTGGAACAGGTTACCCAGAGCGGTGGTGCAATCTCCATCCTTGGAGGTTTTAAAGACCTGGGTAGACAAAGCCTCGGCTGGGATGATGCAGTTGGGGCTGGTCCTGCTTGGAGCAGGGGTTGGACTAGATGTGACCTCTGAGCTCCCTTCCAGCCTTGTTGTCTGCGATTCTGTACTTCGTTTCCTGTCCCAAACTCTGGGTTAGCACGAGATGCTGTTAAACCCCTGTTGAGTCTTACCTTGGAGGTAGCTGCAATTCAGCATGGGCAAAGGGATCCTTTGTGTAACCATATCCATTCCCTGCCTCACCGGGGTGCTGTGAGACTTGTTTTCTGTAATAGTTGTCAAGTGCTTTGGGGTGGCGGATGAAAGCACCATAAAGAAAACAGGGCTGTGCTTGAATGCTGCACCCTGGGGAGTTCAGGGCCTGAGACCAGGAGCAGAGGCACAGGTACAAAGGTTTTTTGTATTCAAGTTTTCATCTGAAAAGAGACAGATAAAGGGAACTTTGCAATCTCCCACTTCATTGGTCACAGAGCAAAGCCTACAGGGCTGCTTCCCCACTGCCCTGCCCCTTGTGCAGCCCTTTGGACCTGTGCAAAAATGCCACCTCTTGCAGTGCACAGTACTAAAGTGCACTGCCTCCAACGCTGAAATGCCCCCTGTCCTCACAGTCTCTTTCTGCCATCTGACACCACCTGGGAAGGATGAATCCTGCCTTAGCTGCACTTCAGAGGGCAACTCACAAAGACGCTCTCATGGACCCAGAGGAACAGACGTCCACCTTCATCTTCCTCTGTGCAGAAATGAAGTTTATTTTCTACTTATGGGGACTTTTTACCATCTTTAATTTTCCCCGAGCCTGAGGAAGGGCGTGTGCACCTGAAAGCTTGCAGAAAAAGATCATTTTCTTTGCGATTTCTTAGTTGGTCTAATAAAAGGTATCCTCCCTGAACCACAGGTTCTAGAGTTTTGCATTTCTTTTCACAATACACAATGTATTGGTCACACTGCACCCCTTTGCAGCAAGGCAGGGTTTTTGTTTCCATTTTCCAGAGGGGCAATTGAAGCAAGAGTGGCTAAATGACTTGCCCAAGGTCACACAGGAACCCAGTGGCAGAGCCAAGACTTGCCCTCCCATCCTCCAAGCCCAGTCCCTGCTGCTTGCAGTGGGCAAATGGCTACATAGCTGCTGAGTGAGGTGGGCAGTGGCACTACCGCTGGTGTTAGCAAAGAGATGGGCAAGACTGCCAAACTCCTGGCTGGCTTGAGACTAGTGCCCTAATCCCTATCTATAGGGGGGAAATCCATATATATATGCTACCTCTTCTGTTTATATATGTGTACATACACACACACACACACACACACACACACACACACACACAAACAGAAGACTTAGCATAAAAACATGCACATATATATGCATGCTTTATATATATGGGGGATTCCATATATATATGCTATCTCTTCTCTGTGTGTGTGTGTGCGCGTGTATATATATATTCCATGATTTGGCTGGTATCATTGCAGCATTACATGATTGCACACACATGTGAACACCACATCCCTTTGTCCCTATGATGCAACCAAAGAAAATTGGTGGCTTTACTTCTTCCTGAAGGTTAGTTGATTAAAGCCCAAGGTTGGTTAGCTGGGAATATTCAGCCCCTTTAAAACTCAGGCCCAGTTTGCCTCAAGTCAAGCAGGTGAAAACACTTTCCAGGAGCTGGGAACCTTGGCTGCAAACATCTCTAGGTCTCCATTTCCTCATGCCTTTAAGCAATATGGTTAATACCTTCCCTACTTTCTCTAAAGGGCAGTGCCTGCATGGATGAACATTTGACCTCCCTGCAGTGATGGACAAGAGAAGGACTCCCAGCTTTTCACCGGCTTGTGTCAGACTGTCTAAGGATTACGCGTAGCTTCTTCCATTATAGATCGCAAGGTGAGACGGTGGAGACGGTGCATTGGAGAACCATGCAAGCGCTCCGAGGGCTGGAGAACAAACGCCTGTCAGTGAATGGCAGACACAGCTCAGGCAGCTGGGTTTATCCAGAGGAAGATCAAGCAGGGACTTGATTGCTGGGTGTGAGGTACCATCACAAAGAAAACACTGAAAATAGCAGGCACCTTCTCGAGGCTCTTCAACCCAGCTGACTGTATAACAACCCCCATGTCCAGGATTGAAAGCCAAGTGAGAAACAGGAACATTGCATTTATGGCACATCATGACCTGCCTGCCGTCCGATAACCCCAGGTAACCTGCCTGCATTTTACAGGCTACTTTCTGTCCCCATTCTCCCCACCTATCTGTCTCATTATCTCTCATCTCTTCTGATCTTCCCTGCCACACATTTGTATTTTCACAGACCTGCATTTTGCATGTTGGCTTACACTTCTATTCCACCCAGAAACACCGGCAGACTCTCCCTATGCCTGAAGAAGCAGATGTGTGCCTGAAAGCTTGTAAAGAATATTTTTTCCAACTATTTAGCTGGTCTAAAAAAAGACATCACACTTACCCAAAGAACCTTGTCTGCCTAAGTGAGGAATAGGACACCAGCTGCTGTCCCTTGAGGGCAATTCACTATTCGAATACATTCCCAAGAGAAGTAAGCAGACAAGGTTCTTTGGGTAAACGTGATGTCTTTTATTAGGCGTGCTAAATAGCTGGAAAAATTGTTCTTTGCAAGCTCTTGGGCACAAACACCCTTCTTCGGGCATAGGGAGAGTCTGCTGGTGTTTTGTGTGCTCTCCTGGGTGGAAGAGCCAAGGGGAGTAATGGAGTCTCTGTCTCTCGATGCCTTTCTGGAAGGGGTGCTGTAGCCAAAACACAGACCTGGGGGCTGAACAGAGGAGGAACTGGATTAACTTCAACAACTTGGGTTAAGGTAGGGGGATCAGATGCTATCCTGTCTTTAAGAAGCTATCTGTTCGGCACTGATGCAAGTCAGAAAAAGTGGAGGATAGCAGGGGGCAGCTGTCCCGAGACCTGGCTGCTGGTAGAGGATGGCACTGGAGCCCAGTGCTGAAGATCTGTAATCCCACTCTGCGGTCCCTGCTGGGCCTTGCAAAGCCGATGGTTGAAGAGCCTTCCACTCTTCCCAGTGAAAGCATCTGGTAGGACTGGCTAGACAGAGGTGGATAGCCCGGGGGACTACTTCATTTGCACTGCCTTCGTGGGCTCTTTTCCCCCTCTGGACAATAAACCAGGTGGCCACCTGGGAGGTCTCCCTCCCCAAGTCCTTTGTAGGGTAGGAATGAATATTGCCCACCAGCATTTTGGTGTGGGATATGCTTGTTCACCCCTCGGACCAAGGCTGCACTTCTGTTTGCCCTTCTCCAAGTAAACGCTTTCCAACTATTCGTTGCGGCTTTCCTTGTACCCTTCAGGCGTCCGATACTTTCACGCTGTTAACTTGGAGAAACACGTGGTGCAGCCATGCAGCGCTCGAGGGAGCAGACCTAAGCACTCAGGCTGTCTCAGACACAGTGGTTTCCCTTGTAACTCCAGCCATCAAATAAACCTAGGGAATATCTTTAGTTAGAGAAACCCAATGAGATGTACAAGCACCCCAGGATTCATGTCTAGATGGAAAAAACAACAACCCAGCCACTGTCCAGGGGCCGGACTAAACTACTGCCAGCAAAAATCAACCCTGCAGAAACCTCCCTCAGAATTGCTACCCAAAGAGCTGTCAGAAAGCACACGATACAGCTCCTTGAATTCCCACGTGCTTCACACTTCCCTTACGTGTATGCACGCACATCACGGACAACACGGCTGCTGTTCCAGGCCTGGGCAAGACCCATATATTCCCACACAGGCCATTCCTGCTTGAGTGTCGGGATGTATGTACGGGTAGGTGCTGATGTGCACAGGCTTCAATATGCGCATAAGCATTTAAGAGGCGCCTTGATAAGTCGCATGTGAGAGCAAAGGCTCATAAATTCCTACAGATAACTTCCCTGTTTGAAGCTTGCCCCTTGTCCTTCACCTCCCTGCACTTCAGTTTCCCATGTGGGAAAAGGGGATCATACGTGACTGTTCATAACCCGAGTCCCCCCTCTTCCAGCGGGTGCCCTAACCGCCCTGCTACAGGGCCGTGCTTACACTCACTGCTTGCAGCCCGGTGGATATGCAATTGTGCCGTGCAAAATGGAACAACTTTAAATTATGAAACTCATGGCCCACCACAGCTCCTGTGCCGGCCCTTATTCTCACACAGCCCGACTGCCTCAGCCACAGGCCGTCACTGCAGCCCCTTCCCTGGGGGAGCAGTGGATTCTGTCACCGATGAGCTTTGACCTTAGGCTGGCTGTCGGTCTACAAGGTGCTCTCTAGCTCAGCCAGAAACAACAGGCGTGGAGCGGCCGTTGCCGGATGGACTCCCCCGGCCTGTGCTGTGCAGGAGGTTACGGCAGAGGACCCTAATTGTGCCTTCTGGGCCGACAGTGTGTGGATGAAGGACTCATCAGCAGCAATCCCACCGACTCTAATGGGGCCGAGGCCGCACCCTGTATCGGTGTATGCACCCAATTCGCGTGAATCCAATGAATCTTGTTCCCAACACGCTTTTCCTGAGATGCGGCCTACATTTGACCATTTCCTTCATCCACCCAGCTGTGTTTCCCTCAGTTGTATCCATTGGGAGCATCCTAATGGGAGACTCTCCTTGTCTCCCCAGCTTGTACTACGGCGTGCGATAGAGCGTCTCCTGGGGTTGTTCCCCGTAGTCGTGGGTGAAGGCTTACAGTGGCCATTTTGGGGATCCCGTGAGTAACAATTGCTCGTGCTCTCCCCAGCGGTGTTGATACCTCTACAAATCTGTCCCGGAAGCCCCGCTTCTCTCCTTAGCCATTCTTTTTCGGCTAGTTTATGGGTCTTCCCCTGCTCAATAAGCAGCTTTTTTGGGGGCTGCTCTGAGCGGCGGTGTCCACGGGGCCTGGGCACCGCACACGGTGCCTGGGGCTGTGGTGCTGCAGTGCTCGGCATCGCGGTACCCAACCCCTACCGCTCTGACCCTGCAATGGGCAGGGACGGCACAAGGGCTCTGCGCACGTTCCCTGGCCTGTGCTTTAATGACGGGACAGCGCACCTTGTCGCTGGCAAAGACTGCAGCTTTTGCTCTCCCTTATGCAAGAATCTCAGGAGATAAAAATGCAAATCCCATTTCTGAAGCACCCCTTGAAACACTGGACCAGCAGGTACAAAACCCTGGGGTCACTGACTTCCCCATTAACTGTAACCTCAGAAAATGTTGGATTCCCTCCGGTGCACAAAAGCGCCGTGCTCTGGGATGTGGGAAAGACTGGAGCACGCTTGGCTATTTAGGAGGGAATCACGTAGGTGAGGATGCCAACTAAGTGTAGCCTAACCCTTGGAACAGCCCCTCCAGGCATCTGGCGTGTCTTTCTTTGCATTGACGTGTCTCAGAAAACAGGTGTCTGTCTTGGGAATCCTGACTGACCAGAGGAAAAACTCCTTGAAAGGTGTGGGGGAGAAAGAAAAGAAAAAAGAACCCACTTAAAACCTCGATTTCTCACATCTTGGTTTTCCAGGGGAAGCAAAGAAATACAGGGCGGCCGGGAAAGATCTGAGGTTGTAAAGGCATTTGGCAGATCGTGCTGATGTTATTACTAATGTGTTTTTCTTTCTACTTTTAATGATCTAAACTCTGCACTAACAAAAGGTAAGGAAATGCTCCACTGTATTTATCCCAAAGGCAGTAGTAACAGGAGGCCTCAAGCTTCTCAGCTGTTGCAGAAATTAAATTGCGGTGGCACGGTTTGCTGCTGGGTAGAGAAGATGAAAGATTAAGAAAGTGTTAATCAGCAGGATTCAGGGTTTTCAGCTGGAGATAACCTGAACACACTCAGATCCACCCCCCGTTTCTGCCCCTCTCACATGCATGTGACGCTGCATATGCTGAGAGGGATCCCTTTTCCCTGCCTGGCGCACGATCCTCTCTGGCCTGGAGAAGCAGGGGTGGGCGATGAGGAGGGATTTTTGGACTTCCAGCCCCACCACCCAGCTGCTTTGCTGGGGCCTTTGCTGGCTGGGTGAATTGTGAGTGGCAGATGTGGAAGCAGGATCCCGTCCCTGGGCACCCCAGTCTGTTGCCCCCAACACAGCCCTTGGGCACTGTTGCTCCCTCCTGTCCTCTGCGTGACCCAACATTTCCCAATGTCGTCACCTGTTGTCATAAAGAAGATGCAAATGATAAATGACGGATGTCCTCATGCATACTAATGACGTGTGATAGCATCTATAGACCCCATCAGGCACCAGGACCCCGTAGGGCTAGTGACTGTACAAACACCAAAGAGGAAGACAGTCCCTGACACAAGGAGCCAGGTCCAATCTGGCAAGACGCTCGGTTCCTTGCAGGATTGGGCCTGACTGCACAGCCTGGTGGCAAGAGAGAGGATGGAGCTGAATCCGAGATGCAGTGAAGTAGGTGTGCTGTAAATCATTTGCCGGGTGTTCGAAGTCACCACCCATCCCCTAGGACGCGAAGCCTCAGCAAGGCTTCTTTTCAGCTTTGCTAAAGGGCAGCAGGAACAGGGTTAGTGCAGACCGTCGTGTGCTCCGGGGAGCCTCTGTACAATGACCCTTCCCTCTGCAGGTGGCCGGAGAGCGCGCAGGGGACTGGTGGCAGAAGCACCTGGTATCAGTGGAAGAGTGGCCAGCTACAGTTGCAAGATCTGGATCTGCTTCTCGTGCGGTTTATTATTTGGGGGCTGAGCTTTGTCCGTGACTTCAAGGAGGACCGGCGCTGAGCTCGTCCAACCCCACCGGGGCGTGTGCATGTTTGGATGTTCAGTGCTTTGCAGCAATAAGCAGAGGCAAAGAAGCCCAGCCTGCCTCTCTGAAGGAGACTTAGGATGCCACCTTCCCATTCAGATCATTGGTCCATCCAGTTTGACCATGGCCATCAAGACCTGAAGTGGTCGGGGAAAATGTTTTGTGCCCTTGCAATGCAGGGGCTAGGAAGGGAAAGCAAAGGAGAGAAGGCATGATGGGAAGCTCAGGACCAGTGTATGAAACAGCCAGGGAAGAAAGGATACCAGCTCAGTTGTTCAGCCTGCAAAGCAACCTTCTCTCCTCCACTCCCTTCTCGCTAGGCCTAAGCCCCAAACGTGCCCTGGCAGGACAGTGGGAAGAGTGCCACAATGAGCAAACCGATTTGAGTTGCCCAGCTGTGACTCACGTGGAAGCACATGGACAGGGATGCACATGCTGGCCTTGGCGGCATAGTCAACACGGGCTCCTGTGCCAAGTGTTAAGACCAGACTTGCCAATGTGTTTTGCTAGTAGTTTCCGTGATCCTGCAAAGGCTTCGGTTCTTAGGCCAAAGAGTGGTGCCAAGGTTGGGTCCGAGGCCCAGAAGCCGGGTACAACCAGGGGCTGAAAGCAGAATCACCGCGTGGCGGTGGTGCAGATCTGCCCCAGCTGAAGGCTTGCCCCTTGCAGAAACATGCCCCCAGTACAGCAAAAACCATGGCAAGGTGCCCACAGCTTCAAGCACACTGCTATCTGCATCACAGAGTCATATGAAAGCAATTGCGATAATCATCGCCCTTCATGTAAATCTCCCCTCACTCCTGCCTGCCTCATAGGCTCTCTCTGGGCTCCAAATCTGGATGTGAGAGATGGAAAACACTTTTCCTTTATTGTTTGCTTCCTGGTAGTGCTGCAATGCAGTAGGTGCTGTGCACCCTCCTACGGAGACATGATCCCTGCCCTGAAAAGAGATACCGTCAAAGTTTCTTTGCGACTGTCTGAGGAGTAACGATGCACAAATCTCCCTCTCACTCAGCCAACATTAGTCATTTTGATTAATTTGCAGCACAGGGGCACTTGGATTCGAGGCCCATGCTTCATAGGTACTTAGCCTGGTCACAGCAGTATCTGAGCACCCCACAGTCCTCTTACGTAGCTCTCCCAGGAGATGGGTAATGTTTTTACTTCCATTTTACAGATGGAAACTGAGGCACAGTCAGACTAAAGAGGAGGTAGTCCCTGCAGCAATGAGCTTTGCAGAGCTTCGCCCTCTATTTCATTGCTCTGTGAAGGTCCCTGTACAACATGTGGGGACAGTGAGGGGCCTAAGACGGGGATTCACAAAAGCCCGTCAGCTGAGCAGGGAGATGCATGAGCTAGCTCATGGCAAAGGCCTAATCCACACCCCTCCTGGGGACATAGCTTACTAGAACCAGGCTGGGGGTGGGGGAAAGAGCTTGATTCTGCCCATGGGTCTAGGACGGGTGCAGCCCTTTCCAAACATGGTGGCTGTTGTGTCTGGAAGAGGAGCTGTACTGATATATTTTCCATCAACACTCACTGTTGCATGGATGATGTGACCCATGAGGTCCCTGCCCACGCACGAGTTCATGCAAAAAGTAGGCTATTCCTGCACCAGTGAGTGGTGATGTATTGATGGAAACTGGGACAGAAGGCATTCCTCTCCCTCCTGCAGTCATCTGTCTCTTCTCTTGTACTCCACAACTTAGCTGTCATTAGGCAGGCTGCACTCATGGGTCTTTTTCCCCTGCTTCCTGTAGCACCCCGCTGATCTGTGGTGGACTCCTCTATGCTCAGCCAGTGGCAGGGAGCACCTTCTCCACCTGCAATGATATCCCCAAACGGGGAGCTGGCAGGGTGGGGATTGACCACTCCATTCTGGAAACTCAGCTCTTCGAGACTAACGCAGAGTGCATTACATGTAGGAGGGCTGTGCCTTCCCATCATGCACCTGGACAATTGTACAGCGCAATGCATGCTGGGGAATAGTACTTTTTGACTGCCTCCCATTGGGGCAGGTACTAAAGCGTTATTTATCATTCACTTGCCTTGCTACAGACCCCAGAAGCAACTCTTGCAGTCATTTCACTCAGTTCGATGGACTTGTAGCCCACTTTGATGGGTGCTTGGTTTTGCTGAATGCTTCCAAGACCATTATTAGCAACGATAACGTGACCCACGTCGTTACCGTCATTTGCATAGGCGCTGAGGTTAAGCTTGTTTGCTTTGTTAATTAGCAGAGAGCCATTGAACGGAGGACTCAAGACAAGCACAGAAGCATGGGCGGGGAAATACATCAGACTGCAAAGAGTGTGGGTGGCACCGACACCTGGGGATAATTTGATGCAAGGGTAAGACTTTGGGGCACACGTCGGTACTTTTCCCCAGCCGCACCTTAGAACCAGTTGAGCCACTGGACTGGCCAGGGACAGCCAGAGACAGGCCTTCAAGCAACCCTCTCACTTCTTCCCAGGGAATTTTACTTCAACTACAAAAGCCTACCAGGTGCACACCTTGTCATACCTGGAAATTTAATGAGAGCCTTGTGCAACCGCTCTGCTCATATTGCATTGCACACACCACCTGGCTTCATCACGCCTTGTTGGACAACGCAGTGCAAGAACCTCCGGCACGTAGCAGCCCGTGCCAGCTAAGCCACCCACTGACACACCTGGTGTGCTGCTTTTGAAGAAAAGCAGCCAAGGTGGAGGTTGAGAGCTACAGCTGTTAAAAAATCACTTCACTTCAGTGCAGACAGGCTTCTTTGAGCTGGGGCAGTACTGTACAGTGCAGTGAACCAGCGCTCGGCCGGCTCTGGGACCACCTGAAGTCGTCCCAGGGTCTGCAGACTCCACGGAGACGTAGTGTCTAAATGGAGATCCTGCTGTATCCTTGACCTCAGCTTGTCACCCCCAGTGGGAGTGGAATTAGGAGCGGTGGTAAGAGCTCACTGCTCTCTCTCTATGCAAACAGCATGTCCTGCCACGTCCAGTTATTGTTTGGCAACCATTGCTCCTTCTGGATCATGGTGTATGCATGAGAGGTCACCCAGACTTTCAGTGCATGTACCTGGGCAGGAGTTTTGGAGGAGTGGAGGTTGCCCTGACCTCTCCTTCGCCCTTCAAGCCACTGAGACCAAATCCAAAGGCCAGACTGAGTCCAGACATTTGGTGCCTCCATTTGCATAAATACCCTGGAATTGAACCCGGGTCTCCTGTGTGGCAGACAAGGATTCAACCACTGAACCCCAGGGGACGCCACGTCCAGTTATTAACCTCCCATAGGCTCCCATTTTTACTTTCCCCACCCTCAGAGACTGGTTTTCATCCCCTCCTCTGTCAAGATACTCTGATGTTTAAGGCTTAGGTGGTAAATACAGAGACTAACTCTCCCTTATTTCTGGGATCCCTATCATTTCCCCATCTACTTCCTCGGCTCCATCATCAGTTCCAAATGTTCCCGCTGGTTTAAAGGTGGCAGCCTGAAAGGATGTGGACAGACACAACAGTTATACTGCTTTGCTAAACTGTTCTGTTTCATTTGCCTGATCTAACACTTAGTGGGTGCATCTACACATTCATTAGTGCACCGTAGTTACTGCACATTAAGTTTAGTACTTGCATAATTAAGTACCACATCAATGCACGGTGACAGGTGCTACTGTGCAGTAGCACCGGTGCATGGGTATTTACAGGCACTACTGCGCAGTAGCCTACTATTACTATTGCAATTTAGTGTTATTAGGCTTGTAATAATTGTAATATAGTCTTATTAGGCCACTGCGCAGTTAGTGTCTTGTGTAGATGCACCTAGTAAGTGGAAGATAAACCATACAATTTACCACCTGATTCATTTAGAAATAAATTCGCTTCTTGTGGGATATGAGTGCAATGGTTATAATCGATCAGCTGATGTGCACACATCAGTCACAAGTCCTCCCCTTTTAACCTGGTATAGTTGTTTCATCTGTCCACAGCTTGTGGGTGGTGCCTGTGCCATAGCCATAAAACTGGTAACAGGGGAGGAACGAAAGCAGTCCCACGCGGTTCTGTTTGGACACCATTTCTTTCTTCCCATATTTGCAGCTGGGTCTGTATGTTTATGGGCCTGGGAGGGCGAGGGATGATAACACTGTTTTGAACACAATCAACGGCAAGTAACATCTTGTCTTGGAGATTTGCATAATTAGAGCTTATTTCATGATGGATCTTGGAGGTGTACAATATTAGGGCAATAATGGGGCAATATTAAGTGTACCCTCTGTATGCCAGATTGTTGTCGGTGCCTCTTGTAGCTGATCCTATTGGCCAGTCTCTTTCTTCTTGCCTTTTCAACTGACTGCTCTCATCAAACTGGAAAAGAGACGTTCACGATTCTTATTGCGGCAACAACAACGTATTTAGAGCTGCCGAGGAAAAGTAACACCCTGAAGGAGAGGAGGATAGGACATAAACAAAGAGATTTTGGTTCAGATTTGAAGTAAAATGGAAAGGATTAAGGAAACTTTTGGTCTCTTATTCCAATAGGCTGCTTCCAGTCTAATGGTGCCTCCAGGCTTTGATGGGTAGAAATGCTGGGGTGACCTGGAGGAGCACCATTTAAACCCGAACTCAACTGCAGCAAAGGAGAAGGATGCTTCGGCCCCTGCCATCTCTCCTGAATTTCCTTCCCCGGGAATGGACCAGAGTAGCAATGGGTTTGGGAAGGGAAGGAAGCTGGTGCAGGATTCAAAAGGCTGTGGGGTGGAAGAGGAGATGGCACTGAAAGCCAGCTTGTCTCCGAGGCTTTGTGCATCCAGCCGGTTTAATACAAACGAACAAAATCGGATTAGCTCTTTATATTGCCCACTGAAGTGTATGATATACGAGCCCAGCCCCGTCCTTGCCCGGAGAGTGGAAACAAACACGCCCTGACCGCAGCAGAGCAGCTAATCGACTGGAAACGGCCGGGAGACGCAGCTTCCAGCCTCAAATAGCTCATCGACTGACGGCTCAAACAGCTCACCCTCCTAGCACCCGCAGGTGCTGGCACGGGATCCCAGCAGCGAACCAGGAGCAGCCGTGGCTCCTGGAGTCGGCTGGGCCCGAGGCGAGAGCGCCATCTCAGCGGGTTTTCATGGCACCATGTGCATTATTGCTGCAGCAGTTGAATCTTGATTTGAGCCATGGGCAGGGAGAGAAGCAGTGGGGGATACCCATTTAGAAGGCCATTGGCATAAATCTTCCCTAACTGCACTCGCTAGCTGGGGTATTTAACCAGCTGGCTGACAAACACTCCCTAGGCAGAAATCTTCTTTGAGGTGAGATCTATTAAGGAGGACTGCGCCGGCAGAGATAGGAGAGAAAGGGTAAATCCGGACTTCTGTAGGTGAGGGCACCTCCCGTACTGATGCCAGCAGCTCAACGATAGACTCGACGGAGATGCATCTCGGAGCTGGGCGGGAGCGGGCCCCAATGCAGACGGCCAGGCTACGAGCTGCTCCCCCAGCTCCGAAGGAGATTTGAAGGCAAAGGCACTGGCAAGCCAGCAGCACCAAGATGCACGTGCTTCAGCAACAGAGTGAGC
This sequence comes from Crocodylus siamensis, assembly GCF_052110815.1. NCBI lineage: Eukaryota > Metazoa > Chordata > Crocodylia > Crocodylidae > Crocodylus > Crocodylus siamensis. Next base: position 4,084,270 of record NC_143397.1, read on the forward strand.
GTGTGAACTCTCCGAACCCCAGTTTGGCAGACCGATAATTAATCAGCATATTATGAGGTTAGAGTACACCTAAAGCGAGGGAACAAGGGAATTTCCCCCAGCAGAGCTTCCCGCTGGTGGATTGATGGAAAGAAAACAGTGAGCAAAGATAGCGTGCATAGGCATAACGTACACGCTGAGGAGGATAATCCTGAAGGCGCAAACCAGCTGCAGGAGCCGTGACGGGGAAAGAGTACCACCGGGGTCTCCAACTCCCTATGGCCCGGGAGACCCCCGCTGAAGTTTCTCTTCCGGCCGATTTCAAAATGTGGAGTGATCCGATAACTGCACCGCAGATGTGCGTGCCTTTCTTTTTCACGGAGCTGTTGGACGCTGACCGGCGTCGGGGTCAGTCCTGAACTCGGTCCTCCAGCAGAGAAATTTTAACCCAAGCCAGAGTACTCCCCTTGGAGGAAGACCAAATGCTAAACACGGCGGCCGGGAGCTCTGACGGGGCTGAGGTGGGTTTCTGGCTCCCGCTGCAGCGTCCACGGAGGGCCCAGCACCTCCTCCCGGGGAGCGGAGGACACGGCGCTTCATGGTAGAGGTCCAGAGGAGGATGGGAGCAGCGCTACCGTCCGGATGGCGGCTTTCCCCCGAACGCGGGGACTCAACGGGGGTGCTTCAAGCCAGCTTGGTGGCGTACAGCATCCATCCACGTTGCGGTCGCGCACAGACACCTCTGGAGCAACAGATACCCTCCCTTCTCTGAACGGCCCTGCTCATCGCTAGTGACTGTGTCAGCAAGGCGGGCTTGTTCCAGGTTTCACCCGGACCGTCTGGCTTGAATCTCTGTCCACGAAAGACAAGGCAATAGGGCAAATCCTCTCTCCTGACACCACTGGGATTAGATGCTTCTTTAGCTCTTTTTCTGTCACGCAGGAACCGCTTTCCAGGAAACCTCGGGGGCAGTTCAGGCCTCCTCCGTCCGAAGGAGCTGGGTTTCACGCAGTTCTCTGCGCGAGTAAGACCTAGCGGGTGAGATCCTGTCTACTTTGAGCAGACCTTTCCCAGTCTCCTGCATCACACGCTGGCAGGGCGGTCGCAGCCCCTTTTCAGAGCCAAAATGACCCTGCACTTTGTTGTGTGCTAGCAATTATTTTTCTCTCCGGAGCCGGCCCGGTTCCAGCAGGGCCCCTGAGGAAAGGCTCGGGGACACTTTCCCGTGGAAGGAACATCGTTGTTATTGCCGACAGCAGGAGCGGTCAGCGCCCCTCCAGGTGGCACGCACAGCAACAAAAATGAACATCGAGTCCAGGTCCGATTTCCGCGCTGAGCCGTCCCACGGACCAGCTCTTGTTTGATATTCTTCACGGGAGTGAAGGCAATTAAACAGTTTTGGATTCTTGTTTGCCGTTGGGAAATCCGCCCGGTACTTAACGATCCTGTGAAAATACCTAGGAATGTGCCACGGCGACGTCCCGAACGCCGCGGGCAGCGGAGGGGCCCGCAGCAAGACTCCTCGTGTCGGAGTCTGCAAGGTCTTTCTCGGTATTGTTTTGCCTCCCCAGAGTTTCAGAAAATATTGTGAAATAGTTAATATTCTATTGCTCTTTTTGGGGTTTTTTTTTAGCACAGCTGGACCTGGAGTACATCTGTTCGCTGAGCTGGCCATCAGGTCCTTTCCCCTAAGCGTTTGAACCAAGCAATATTTACAAATACTTCAAAACGATTCTTTCCCAGGAGTACTCTTTCGATCTTTTCTCCAATGTCTGATGAAGGGTTTTTGTGCGCGAAAGCTTGCAACTAAAGATTTTTTTTTTTGCCAAAATCTTGTTGGTCTAATAAAAGATCCCACCTCTACTACGAGTCCTGATTGCCGTGTTCTTTCCAATATACATTCCCTTGCATTTAGCAACAGCGAGTGCCATCTGCCACCGCGATGCTTATCGCCTAGATTTGTCAGGGTCTTCTGAGGTTCCTCCCAGCTGCCACCAGCTTTGACTCCCTTAAATTATTTTGCTGCTCCTCAGTCAAGGTATGAATGACCAAGAAAAGAGAGTGTGCAGTGAGGTGAAAAATTGCAGACTGAACACAGGAACATCAGAGCTGCTGGGTACTAGATCAGACCACGGGTCCATCCTGTGCTGTCTCCTGTGTCACGGTGGCAGAGACTGCCGTCGCCGTGCTCAATCCCTCCTCCATATTATACAGACACATACACCCCCACGCCTGATTGCCAGGGCTCCTGAGCCCAGGCCCCATGGGCCCATGTGTTAATCTGCCCCTAGGTCTAGTTGCAGACAGCCTGCCCATGGAACAGGCTGTGCTGGTTTACATGGTGCCAGATGGCAGACCTAGAGAGGCCTGGCCTGACAGGGGTGAGTGTATCTATAGCTATATTTATACCTATACCTATATCTATGAATGCTGATAAACTCTAAGAGCTTAAACAAAACTGTAAATTGGGCCTTTCAAAATCATGAGATTCACTGACAAACCAGCACAATCTGTATTCTCCTGATTCGCGCGCTGACGTTAGATCCCACCAAGTTTGCATGTTCTCTGCAAGCGGGAGGGCTGTACCCTGGACATGAGCCACGACTGTCACCTGAATCCAGAGATGGGACTTGAAGGAAAAAAAATGACCCTGTGTTGTACGAGTCAGGATAGAAGGAGGAGACCTCTCAGCGCAGCTCACCTTTTCCAAGGCTGAACACTGACCATGCCCGATGCTTCTTTCCTTTCAGCTATCTTGTGCTTTACTAGGCGGGTGATGAAAAGCGCAGGTTATCTTGCAAGGGGCGATTCAAGGGGATGGTTGCTGCAAGGCTGCCGTGGCCACCAGATGAGATTTCTGAAAACCCAAGAGATATTTAATGTGGCTTGAGGAAAAGAAACAGCGGTGGAGGTGTCACTCGCAGCTGCAAACACCCTTGCTGCTAATGAGAAAAAAAAAAAAGCGTTAAATCTAATTAGGCAGACAAGGTTCTTTGGGTAAATCTGATCTCTTCTATTTAGACCAACTAATTATTAGAGCAATAAAAGAGATCAGATTTGCCCAAAGAACCATGTCTGCCCGTGCCCTTAGACTAACACGGCTACAACCTACACCCCTTAAATCCAATTAGTGGCGTGTTACATTAGCCCCTTAGGCCCAGGCTGCTTCTGACCGGCAGAACTTCTTTCAGCAGCTGCTACAGGGAAGCTGCTGGATGCGGTCACATCCGTGTGGTTTTCGTGGGCTGAAGCAAACCCAGGGAAAGCACCAGCTGTTGCAGGCTCGGTAGCGGGCACAGGGGTATCCAGAGGCATTTGCTGCGGGGTGCCCGGGGCAGCCGTCTTTCTCCGGGAGAGGTAGCCCTATTCAGCTCTGCGCCCCAGGGACTTAACGCGGCTGCAGCCCCCTCCTGCTTTTCCCCTGCCCCCAATCTTAGCAATTTTAGCAGTGGGCCAGGGGAAACAAGTCACCTTAACTTCCTGGGTGTTGGAGGGGTGTCAAAACAGTGGGGATTATTTCAGCTACCAAAGGAGCTCCAGGGGCCACAGTGATGAGCCCCATGGGCAAAATCTGGCCCGTGCAGGGGGGTGGCCCTGCCTGCAATAAGTCCCATGGCATGGCTGGGTGACCCGTCCCCATGGGCTATGTGTTTGACACCCCGGCTCTAGAGAAATGAGAGAGATGGCTATTAAGATGTGGTCCTGAACCTCCCTGAATACCAGCTGATGGAGGAGAGTCCCAGAGTTACCTGAGTTCTTTGTCATGCCTTAAAGGACCTCCTAATGAAAGATAAGCCAAAGGATCCTGACTGTTATCTCTACCTATTTTACTGGTAAAGAGAGAAAAGCTATTTAGGAAAAAACCCCCAGAAACCGGAGAATAAACCAGGGTCACTTCATTTACATCTCCCATTTGCCTGTCAGCAGAGGGCGTTGGGCAGGTATTAGAGCCCCTTGGAGAGTATGTCTGCTCCGGGAGGGATCTTGTAGATGGGCCAGTGGGAATAACCCTAACTGAGCCCTGAAACCAAGGAAAGCCTTGGAGCCAGTTACTCAAAAGAAGCCATTCATTCAAAGCCTTGTTGTAAGTCAGGCAAGTCTGAAGAGTAAGAATCTGAAATCCAGACTAAATCCCATGATTTCCCTCCTCCACTTGCCAAAGTTCAACCTGTACATCTCATCTCCAGGAATGCGTAGTCTGAAAGGAGAGGAGACGGTAGCAATCTCTTCCATCACAATAGTTGCTCAATATGCCACGAGAAGTCAAAGGTAAAGCTGGTTCCTTGGGGGCGGTGCAGGATAATTATTCCTCACCCCGGTGACGCAGTCTTGGCAAGGTTGTCCTATTGCAGAACGAGGCCTGAACGGGGCCCGGGCTGCTGCTTTTGCCGTGCCCTTCCTTTCAGCTGCTGCACTTACAGGGAAAAGCTGTGATGAGTTTGGTAGAGGGAGGAAGATTGTCGCTTCTTCATTTCAGGCGGCTTTTATAACTGCTTCTTTCTATGTGAAAGGAGTCAAACATCTCTTTCAGGTTCAGCTGGATTTGCAGCGCGCTGTTGTCTTTTGTCATCCTTTTGTTGGCTCCATTTCTTGATGAGTAGGTCTCAGTAACTTCTTCACCTCGTGTATATGTAGTCTTTTTAATGCATGGGCACTAAAATCCAACTTGCTGTTGGTGAGATATTCCCAGGAGAGCCGTAATGTTAAGGTTTCAGCTTTTTTTTTTATTTCTGATTCAGTCCATTTTCCAAGACATGTCTTTGGTTTCATCATGGTTCAGCTGGAGCTGAAATTCTGTTTCAAAGCATCCAACCTCCCTTACTTGACTCCACAAAACCATCTTTTAAAGAGCACCTTTGCACTTAAAGGGTCTTTAAAGAAATCATCGTCCTTTCTTTTCCCCAGCGTTGGAGAAGCAGCTCTTTTCTGTCTGAGTTGTTCAGGAAGTTGTTTGAAGTTTGCCAGGTAGCTGATCTCGAACGAATGTAAATATTCGGTCTGTAAATCGTGTATTGTGTTAGTAACTTCTTGCATCCCATGACTTTGTTCTATTGTAGACGGATCCTCTAATTATCTGCACAGCAAGGTTATCAGGATGTTATTATGGGAAGGTCTGTAATCAAGATATGTAACGGTTGCAACCTGCATTTCTCAAAAGAGGCTCGCTGTAGCGGGCATTCAAGGAACAGCCAGCAGCTGTACCTTTGCAAGGAAACGTGGGTCGCGTAGAAGCGACCGTTTCCCAGGCTTTCCGCTAGAACATTTTCCATCTTGCCATGTTTGCCTCAGTTTGAAGCTTTTGATTGTCTACAAAAGCACTTACAGAACTGGGGTCGTTTGACCCCAGTCCTCTTTCCTGCCATGGCAGGGGGGCGGACTTGATGATCTGCTCAGGCCCCTTCTGACCCAACAAACTATGAAACTGTGAAACATTTCCTGTAAGAAATTCTTTCGTACCCTTCGACGATCTTGCCCCTTCATTCCTTTTTCATCATAAAACAGGGCAACTTTGTGGTGTTCTTTTTCTTTTTCTTTTTGAATGAGCTCCCCAGTCGAAACATGGCATCCTAAGCCCCACCCCTTCCTTCCCATTGGTGAAACACGCAGCCCAATCCAGAATTTAGGGGTCAACTTCAATCGCAGTTAGACTTACCGATTTTCGTGGGTTGATAACAAGGAAATTACATGGATATTTTGTGGATGTGCTCTAGTGGCCCCGCCCCTTGGCACTAATTGGTGGAGGATGGGTGATGGTGCAGTCACCATCTTGACTGCTGGCTGCCCTTTGTGCAGCCCCGCCCTCCAGTGCTGATTGGTGGAGCGGCCCCGGGAGGGAAGAGGGATGGGGGGGCAAGCGCCATCTTTTCTGCTGCCCTTTGTGCTGCTGCACCAGCTCCTCCCCGGGGCCCCCCAGCACTGCAGCTGGATCGCGGCAGCAGCAAGGCCGATGGGCTCCAATGGGACGCCAGCGTTTTATTTCTCTCAAGTATTTTTTGGTTGATTTCTCAGACAGTGCCGGATGTCATGATTTCCCAACTTCCTATCATTTTTGGTGTTCTTCTTTCGATTTCCCTTGGTTTGTCTATACCTTTCTAAAGAGCGAAGCCCTGAGCATGGTGGCCTCACCAGCACTGAGTACAGTGGCATAGTTATCTCCAGTGTCTTGCATATGATGCTCTTGTTAATCTGTCCCAGGATGAGATGTATCTCTTTTTGCCACCCTGGCATAGGTGACTCATATTCAATTTGCCATCCACTATATCCTCCAGCTCTTAATGAGATGTACCTCTTTTTGCAACACCCTGGCATAGGGGACCCATATTCAGTTTGCCATCCACTATATCCTCCTGATTCTTTTCTGTGGTCAAGCCAGTTATGTTCCATGTTGTATATCAGGGGTCAGCAAGTATGGGGAAGAAGCAGGAGGAACTCGCCCTCCTCCTAGCTGTCACCAGCCCTGACATAGTGGGGATCACAGAAACGTGGTGGGACTCATCGCATGACTGGGTGGTGAATGTCAAGGGCTATAGGCTATACAGGAGGGACAGGATAGGAAGGAAAGGTGGAGGAGTAGCACTCTACATCAAGGAGGAATATACTTCCTCGTCAATTAGCAAGGGGGTAGAGGGGGGGCACTCTGAGGTGCTCTGGGTTAGAGTAAAAGGCAGTCCAGGGGATAGAGACTTAATGGTGGGAGTCTACTATAGACCTCCCGACCAGGGAGAAGAGCTCGACCAGGAATTCTTAGGTCAGCTCACAGAGGCAGTGAGGGCTAAGGATGTGGTCATCATGGGGGACCTGAACTTCCCAGACATCTGCTGGGAAGAGCAGTCAGCCAAGTCTGACCGCTCACGTCCGTTCTTAGCCAGAGTGCAGGACCTCCATCTAACCCAGGAGGTGTACAGCCCCACCAGGGGAGACGCCTTGTTGGACCTGGTGCTGGCCACGGGTGATGACCTGGTGAGGGGGCTGCGGGTGATGGGCCACCTGGGAGACAGTGATCATCGCTTGCTGGAATTCACCATCCAGCATAAGGTGACAAAGGGCTGCAGCAAGGCAACAGCCCTAGACTTTAGGAGGGCTGACTTCAACAAGCTAAGGAGGATCGTTGGGGAAGCGCTGAGGACCCAGAGGGGAAGGGAATCAGATGTCAAAGGTGAGTGGTTGCTCCTTAAGGAGACGATCCTCCATGCCCAAAGGGAGGTAATCCCAACAAGGGTCAAAGGGAGCAGGAGGGCACATAAACCCCCATGGCTCACTAGGAGCATCCGGGAATGTCTCCTTGCTAAAAGGGAGGCATACACCCAATGGAGGGATGGGGTCATCACCAAGAAGGACTATGTTACAGTCGCCCGAGGATGTAGGGGGGCAGTCAGGAAGGCCAAGGCAGAGATGGAAATAGGACTAGCTTCCTGGATTAAGGACAATAAGAAGTCCTTCTTCAAATACATAGGGGGTAAAAAGAGGGTCCCGGGTAATGTGGGGCCCCTGCAGGACACGATGGGCAACTTAGTCATCACGCCAGATGATAAAGCTAACATATTTAACGATTTCTTTGCCTCTGTCTTCCTAAGTAGGGACCAGTTCAGCCACCTCCCTGCTGGGCCCCCCTCGGGCCCCGGGAGAGACACGCCTGGGCCAGGGGTTAGCGAGGAGTTAGTTAGGGTACTTCTGGAGAGGCTGGACGTGTTCAAGTCCGCTGGTCCGGACGATCTTCACCCTAGGGCTCTACAGGAACTGGCCGAGGTCGTTGCGGGACCCCGGCGCGGCTCTATGAGCACTCGTGGTGCTCTGGCGAGGTGCCGGAGGACTGGAAGAGGGCCAATGTGGTCCCTATCTTCAAAAAGGGAAAAAAAGAGGACCCGGGAAATTACAGGCCAGTTAGTCTTACCTCAATCCCGGGTAAGCTCTTTGAAAAAATTCTCCTGGCACACATCCAGGAGGGCCTTGCGGGGGAATGCATGCTCAGGGGCAACCAACATGGGTTCATCAGTGGCAGGTCTTGTCAGACCAACCTGGTGGCCTTTTACGATCAGGTCACCAAATCATTAGACGCAGGGGTTGCTGTGGATGTAGTCTTTCTGGACTTCCGGAAGGCTTTCAACACTGTCTCTCACCCTGTCCTCATCAAAAAGCTGGGAGACTGTGGTGTCGATGCCCACACAATCAAATGGGTCACTAACTGGTTGGAGGGCCGCACCCAGAGGGTGGTGGGGGATGGGTTCTTCTCGACCTGGAGGGACGTGGGCAGTGGGGTCCCGCAGGGCTCGGTCCTCGGGCCCGCACTGTTCAACATCTTCATCAGTGACTTGGATGAGGGGGTAGAAAGCACCCTGTTCAAGTTTGCTGATGACACTAAGATGTGGGGGGATGTGGGTGCACTAGAAGGGTGCAATAGGCTACAAGCTGACCTTGACAGGTTGCAACGGTGGGCGGATGAGAATAGGATGGGGTTTAACACTGATAAGTGCAAGGTGTTGCACATGGGGAGGAAGAACCGGCACCACACTTACAGGTTGGGGAACTCCCCTCTTGCCAGCACGGAGACGGAAAAGGATCTTGGAGTCGTCATTGACTCCACGATGAACATGGGCCGGCAGTGTGGGGAGGCAGTCAAGAAGGCCAACCGTACCCTGTCATGCATCCACAGATGCATCTCGAGCAGGTCCAGGGAGGTGATCCTCCCCCTCTATGCGGTGCTGGTCAGGCTGCAGCTGGAGTACTGCGTCCAGTTCTGGGGGCCACACTTCAAGAGGGACGTGGACGATATGGAAAGAGTCCAGAGGAGGGCCACTCGTATGATCAGGGGTCAGCAGGGCAGGCCTTATGAGGAGAGGCTACGGGACCTGAACCTGTTTAGCCTCCACAAGAGAAGGTTAAGGGGGGACCTTGTGGCCTGCTACAAACTGGTCAGGGGGGATCAGCAGGTATTGGGGGAGTCCCTGTTCCCCCGTGCGCTGCCAGGAGTGACCAGGAATAACGGTCACAAGCTGGCGGAGGGTAGGGTTAAATTAGATATTAGGAGGCGCTACTTCACAGTCAGGGCGGCTAGGGCCTGGAACCGGCTTCCAGGGGAAGTGGTGCAGGCTCCTAGCCTGGGGATTTTTAAAAGGAAGTTAGATGAGCACCTTGCCGGGGTCATCTGACCCCGGTGCTCTTTCCTGCCAAGGCAGGGGGTCGGACTAGATGATCTACCTAGGTCCCTTCTGACTCTAGCTACTATGAAACTATGAAACATTTTTGGGTAGTGCCAAAAATGCCCGCAACCTCAATTTGTAAGATGTTGGCGTGCCAGGGGTGGCTGGCAGAGGAGCCATGACAGAGGGTTTGGAGACTTAAACATGCCTCATAGCCCAGAGAAATTTGAGGCACAGTTTGATCAAGAGTCTACCCTTTAGTTAGACATCAAGGGAGTGTCAGAGGTGGAAAATGAACCCAGAGTCCTGCAGTCTTAACGGTCCAGCTGTAACCACTTGTGCACAGTCCTGCCTGCCTGCACCTCTCTGGAAGAGAAGTCTGAAGGCCCTGCCTACCTTGCTACCCAAAGACGGCCAGGGTTTTTTTAGGAGTCCTGAGGATGGCGAGGCCATCTTGGCGAGTCCTGAGGATGGAACAGATGTGGGGTCAGGCTCCACAACCCCCTGAAGACAAGGATGTCAAAAATGCTGAGGTTCGATTTCTCCACCATTGCTACCGATTGATGAAGCATCAGATGGAGCTGAGGCACAGCATTGCATGGGAAATGAAGACACACGGTCTGCACACAGTGACAAATGAGAAAGTCCAACCTAACACGAGCATCCTTGCCCAGCCAGCTTAGATCACAAGCGAGTCCTTGGTTTGCGAGTGAAAGCAGAGAGCTAACCAAATTTTGTCCCAAACCTGTGCTGGCGTCCTTCCAGGAGCCCGGATACTCAGAGGGTTTTTGCTCCTCTTCAGCGGAAGAACGTTACTGGTTCAGCACCAACGACTTATTCTAGCATCTTGGCATTTGCTCTAGCAGTATGTCACCCGGCTTATTCTCCAGCTGGCCCAGATTTCATCCTCTCTAGAGAAATCCCAGCTGTTTATGTAAACTGAGGGTTGCCGTGACCCAAGATCTCACATGCAAAGGCTTCTGAAGTTTGGGACTATTTGGATTATAAAACCTAAGGCTTCCTGGCTCTCATTATCCCCCCTGTTATATTCCCCATGGCATAGGAATGCAAACTCTGAACTCTCAGTTCAGAGATGATACCTTTTATTAGATCAGCTAATTGCAAAAAAAAAAAGATCTTTTTCTGCAAATTTTCAGACACACGTGCCCTACCTCAGGCTAAGGGAAAATTAAAGATGGTAAAAAGTCCCCATAGGTAGAAAGTAAACTTCATTTTTGCACAAAGGAAGATGAAGGTGGAAATCTGTTCCTCTGGGTCCATGGGAGTGTCTTATAGGAAGCACTAGATTATGAGTGGCTTGGATCTCCCTGAGGCTCACGTAGTGGCCTTTAGCTTTTAGCTGGGTCCTGTGTAGACAGCGCCCACCTTCTTGGTGCAACTTTTCCCTTGTAGCTAGATCTCTTCCCCTGTCACCAATCCTCCAGCCTCCTTCCCACTCCCATTGCCCCCTCCCTGCCCATCCCTACACAGTAATTAACTGCTGAGATCATCCTTTTCGCCCACCCATCTGGCTGCATCCCCTCCCTTCTTTGAATCCTTTCCTTGGCTTGCTCTTCTCTACCGCAAAGTCAACCTTCCTGTTCATCTTCAAAGCCCTTGATATTGCTGACTTCTCCAGTGTGCCAAGGCTTATCTTCAGCTGGCTAATTACCTGTTGCTTTGGCTCCACCCACTCTACTAGCTTTAATCACCAATGAATCAGAGCTATTACACCTGCCATGATCAGCCGCAGAGCGCTTGCCATGTCCTACCAGGCCACTACCCAGTTCTTAGAACCGGGCCTTGAGTCACACATGATGCCTGCAAGAACATGCCAGTGTGTATCAGTGGTGGAGGGGTGGAGAAGATCCCTCCATCTAGCCCCCAAACATTTTGCCCTTTTTTCTCCCATTTTGTTCTCTTAGCCTGAGGGATTTTTTTTTTCAAGTTCTATGTTTGGAAAGTACATTGCACCTTGTGCTAATATATTTCCAGTAATTAGTAATAACTCATAAATGCTATATGCATGGTTATCATCAAATAGAATTGGCAGCAGATTTCTCTCCATCATGGGTGACCTGAACTTTCCAGACATCTGCTGGGAAGAGCAGTCAGCCAGGTCTGACCGCTCACGGAGGTCCCTAGCCCGAATGCAGGACCTCCATCGAACCCAGGAGGTGCACAGCCCCACCGGGGAGACGCCTTGTTGGGCCTGGTGCTGGCCACGGGTGATGAGCTGGTGTGGGGGCTGCGGGGGCTCGACCTCCTGGGCGACAGCGATCATCGCCCGCTGGGATTCACCATCCAGCACAAGGTGGCAAAGGCCGGCAGCAAGGCAGCAGCCCGAGATTTCAGGAGGGCGACTTCAATGAGCTACGGAGAATAGTCGGGGAAGCACTGAGGTCCCGGAGGGGAGGGGAGCCGGGGAGGTGCACCCAGGCCAAGGGTCAGGGAGGATCTAGTCAGGGAGTGTCTGGCGGGACCGGACGTGTTCAAGTCAGCGGGTCCGGACGATTTCCACCCCCGAGTGCTGAGGGAATTAGCTGAGGTCATTGTGGGACCCCCGGCACGGCTGTATGAGCGCTCGTGGTGCTCTGGTGAGGTGCCGGAGGACTGGAAGAGGCCAACGTGGTTCCCATCTTCAAAAAGCGGAGGAAGGAGGACCTGGGAACTATAGACCAGTCAGTCTTACCTTGATCCTGGGCAAGCTTTTTGAGAGAATTATCCTGGCACATGTCCACAAGGGGCCGGGGGAGATCATGCTTAGGGGCAACCAACATGGGTTCATTAGCAGCAGGTCCTGTCAGACCAACCTGGTGGCCTTCTACAACCAGGTCACCAATTCCTTAGGCGCAGGGGTAGCAGTGGACATCGTCTTCCTGGCCTCTCGGAAGGCCTTCGACACTGTCTCTCACCCCGTTCTCATTAAGAAACTGGGGGCTGTGGTGTCGGCACCCACACGGTCAGATGTGTCGCCGACTGGCGGGAGGGCTGCACCCAGAGAGCGGTGGTGGACGGGGCATGTTTGACCTGGAGGAATGTGGGCAGTGGGGTCCCCCAGGGCTCGGTCCTCGGGCCCGCACTGTTCAACATCTTCATCAGTGACTTGGACAAGGGGGTAACAAGCACCCTGTTCAAATCTGCTGATGACACTAAGATGTGAGGGGATGTGGGCACGCTAGAAGGAAGGAATAGGCTACAGTTGGACCTAGACAGGTTACAGGGGTGGGTGGATGAGAACAGGATGGGATTCAACACTGACAAGTGCAGGGTGCTGCACCTGGGGAGGAAGAACCAGCACCATACCTACAGGCTGGGGAACTCCCTTGTCGTCAGTGCAGAGGCAGAAAAGGATCTTGGAGTCATCACGGATGCCACAATGAACATGGGCCGGCAGTGCGGGGACGCGGTCAGGAAGGCCAACCGCACCTTGTCCTGCATCCACAGGTGCATCTCGAGCAGGGCCAGGGAGGTGATCCTCCCCCTCTACGCGGCACTGGTCAGGCCGCAGCGGGAGTCCTGCGTCCAGTTCTGGGTGCTGCACTGCAGGAGGGATGTGGGCAGCATGGAGAGGGTCCAGAGGAGGCCACTCGCATAGTCAGGGGCAGCAGGGCAGGCCCTATGGGGAAAGGCGACGGGACCTGAACCTGAACCCCCTCCACAAGAGAAGGCTGAGGGGGGATCTAGTGGCCTGTAACAAACTAGTCAGGGGGACCAGCAGGCACTGGGGGAGTCCCTGCTCCCCCAAGCACGACCAGGAGTGACCAGGAATAATGGTCATGAGCTGGCAGAGGGGAGATTCAGACTAGATATCAGGAGGCCCGACTTCACAGTCGGGGCAGGTAGGAGCTGGAACCAGCTTCCAAGGGAGTGGTGCTGGCTCCTGCCCTGGGGGGCTTTAGGAGGAGGCTGGATGTACACCTTGCTGGGGTCGTTTGACCCCAGCACTCTTTCCTGCCATGGCAGGGGGTTGGACTTGATCTGCTTAGGTCCCTTCCGACCCTACTAACTATGAAACTAACTGGCTATGTCTGGCAAACAGGGGGTGTCCCTGGGGTATCTAACTTTCTACCTGGCACCCAGGCATGTATAAGGGGCACTGAGAAGCATAACTGGCACTTTGCGTGTGCAAGAGTGGAGTGTGAGTGACCACCAAGCATAACCATTACACTACTTACAAATGTTAACTAATCATGTGGGTGTGTGACACGTGTATCACACATCCACATGCACACACATGTCTACATGCATAATGTGGACATGCACACACACACACAGCCTACACACATGGGTATATTATATAATAAATATATTTCCTCTGTGTCAGTTTGCATGTGTGTCTAATGGTATATATAGCATTAGACAAACATACACAATGGTAAATATATATACACGTCCAATATAATATATTACATTGTGCAATAATATGAATATATTTTATTGTGCAGTGCGCGCGCACGCACGCACACACACACACACACACACACACACACAACTGCACAATATACTCCAGACCATCACAATCAGGGTGATGTATCTAGTAGCATCAAAGGAGATTTTTATCCAGTGTAGCTTATCTAGTTCCCTGCATGAGATAAGCTACAGCAGCAAAAGGACTTGTTAGCAGTACAGTTTTGTCAGGTAGCGGCATGATCTCCCTTGGCCCCGGCATAGCTTTGCAGGCAACATTTTTCACTAGAGACCAGGATTCCCACTACCCAACTCAGTGTGCTACTTATGACTGCTTTGCAAAGCCCTGAGTTCACAGCCAGCCAGGATGGAAACCCAATTCCCTGGCCCTTGGCCAAAGACTTACTTCCCTCAGGAGGGCAGTGCTGAAAATGAGCCTGTTATGGTCAACTGGAAGGTGCCTCTAAGACGTTGCTAAAATGGACCATGCTCTGAGACTGGCCCTGGGCTGAGGCAGAGCAAACCCACAAGCCAGAGAGCTCCCCAGTCTGCTTGTCATTAGTCACTGAGACTTTTCTCCTACTTTGCTGATTTGTCATTTTGCAAAAGTCTTTGTAAGCAGGTGGCTTTCCAAGCTGGCCAGCCCCTCATGTGGAGCATCATCCATGGATATAGTCCAAACTCACCAACACCTAAGGATTACCTTTATTTTTCCTTTACCAGGTGGCTTTTTGGCACAGCTTCAGAAGCCAGGGGATGAATGTCACTGCCTCTCACCCCTGTACCTCATTGGCCACCTGCAATAGGGAACCCTGACCCTGGTACTAGACAGGGGAGGAAGAAAGATAGAGGGACAGAGGCTGTATAGGCTGAAGAGAAGGGAAGAACAAAAGGGAACTGCAGGCAGGAATATAGAGGGAGAGTATTGTCACAGAGGAAATAGGGGTGGTTTAATGACTTGCCAATTAAGTGATTAGCGGCTCCTTCACAGGTGCTGGGAAGTGTGGGGACAGTTACCTGGCTGGACCACAGCTAGCATCCAGGAAAGAAGGCCTGCAAGAGCAGTGGGAAAGACTTCTGGACACTGGCTGCAGGGGATTTGGAAGAGACAAAAAAAAAAAAAGAAAAAAAAAAGAAAAGAAAAGAAAGGGGGCAAAAGAAACTGGGAGATTTTTGAATGAAAAGGTAAAGACAGAATAGGATTTTGTGGATCCTTTATCCTTTCTTTTTTTGTTGCTGTACATTGGAGGCAGAAGATTGTTGCAGCACAAGAAAGGGCAAAAAACCATGGTGGGTACAAACTCCCGGTGTTGTTAAGCAGGCACTGATGTCATTTGTGTTAGGAATTTTTTTTGGAGGCTAATCCATTGGTTTGTGGTGGGACTGAGGGGAAGAAGGAGTTCCCAGAAGAGCCTGAACAAGGCAAAGGTGTGGACAATGAACCTGATAGCTCACGAGGGGTTGTAAAAGCGGCTATGGCCCCAGATTATGGGATTGGAGCTCACGGACTTTAAAGTACTGGCGTCATCCTGAGAATAAAGAGTTATATATATAGAAGAGAAACTTGGGCTAAGCTCAGGGCTGTGGAAAAGGCCAGCTGCCGAAGGGAGAAGAGGAAGAGTAGCAGAGTGGGATGGATATCCCAGGATTAGGGTGGAGGAGGCTGAGATAGAAAACCTGGGGAGCAACACATACAGCAAAGGCAACCCCTGACCCTGCCACCTGCTGCCCCCTGAACCTAAAAAAAAGGACAAGGCAAAGCAGATGAGAAAGGAGATGAAGCCAGGGCGAGGGGGATTGTCTCTCAAGTAACTGGGGCAGAACAGGCCGATCATCTTTGATTATCAGTGAAGCTGTTTTACCACCATCGAATTTGGGGCCTTCAGTTGTCACTGGCTCCTTAAATCAGTGGCAGTGAAAAAAGTGGGGTGTGGCAGGGCACTGTGTGTGCCTGCCACTTTAAGGCCCTGGAGCTGGCAGCCTCCAGGTGCCTAATGAGGGCGGCCATTTTAGGTTCAGGGCTGCCTATATAAACAAGGCAGTTTGGCTGCTGCAGGTCAGGCAACAACACTGCCTGGCCTGAGGGCTGCTTATGGAGGAGCTACAGGGGATGGTAGGAGGCTCCTGGTCCTGGGCATGACCTAAAACTGCACTCTGCTGGGAGTGGGTGGCCTGGTGGGGCTCCCAGTGGCACGGTAGCCCCCAGGAAATGCCAGGCCAGTGATCACCCCAGTGAAAGGTGGGTTGGGGTGCCTTAACCCCTAGCCCCCACCACTGGGTGGGTTACCCCTTCATGTGTAGGGCCCAGAGGGTGGAACCCTAGAGAGAGTGAGGGGATGGAGACTCCATACTGATCAAGAGCGTACCCTCGACTGGCCCATGCTGGGGCCAGGACCAGGTTGGTCAAAAGGGCCAGGGGCCCACCATGAGGGATGCCCGAGAGCCAAGGGCCAGGGGTTTTGACTGGCCTGGAGGTGGGCCAGGGCTGGAAGCTGAAGGTCCTGGGGGAACCACACCCGAGAGGGGAAAATGGCTTCAGGGAGCTACGTAGTCTGCATGAAGGCGGATGAGGCCGCCTGATGTGAGGACTGTAGGCTGGGGTTCAACTAGAAGGATTCTGGGGCCCAGTGTGGGGCCGGTGATAATGAGAACACCTAGATGTCATCTGCAAGGCTTGGGCTGTGGTGTAGGGGAGGAATGGAGCTGCAGATAGTGCCCCCCCGGCATCGGGGCAGAAAATGGGCAGCCTCCCACTTAATTAACAACTCTATTAATCAACTAAGATCAAGGCATGGTGGGTGAGAAGGCGGGCTCGTA
The DNA here is from genome assembly GCF_052110815.1 of Crocodylus siamensis. Classification (NCBI taxonomy): domain Eukaryota; kingdom Metazoa; phylum Chordata; order Crocodylia; family Crocodylidae; genus Crocodylus; species Crocodylus siamensis. Next base: position 4,100,613 of record NC_143397.1, read on the forward strand.
GCCCAAGAACTGGTGGGCAGGCCGTGCAGAGATTGGACCCGAGCAGGCCCCCTGTTACAGGGGGGCAAGTGGCAATGGCATTCACACCCTGGGCTCTGGAGCAGCACCAACCCTTAACAGTCCCCTTGGATGTGTTGCAAAGCTTGATTACTCCTATTTTTTTTCCATGTGGTCTTCTTTGTTCCCACTCTAACTTCCCTATGCCATAGCCACTGAAACCCTCATGTGGGGTTGCATGTGTTACTCAGTGGAAGAGCTCTGTATCTCTTTCATTAGATTGCAGCTCTTGAAGTGGCTCATTCAAGAGCCCCTCTCACAGTATTTGGCTGAATCTCAAGTGTTTTTTTCCTTCCTTAAGGGTGTTTTCAGGGACACCATCTTGCACCAAAGCAAAGCTCCTCAGTGGGGATCTTCAGGTAGAAGGGGGTGAGGTGCAGCAAGGAAATGTAGTCACGAATTGGAAAGCAATGGGGATGCAAGTTGCTCTGACTAATGCCTCCAGACCTCAGGCTGGGGAGGACTGGGTTACAAAGCTTCTGGAAGGGCTGCACGTGTTCAAGTCAGTGGGTGTTGAGGGAGCTAGCAGGGGTTATTGCAGGGCCCTTGGCATGGCTTTATGAGCACTCGTGGGGCTCGGGCCAGGTGCTGGATGACTGGAAGATAGCCAACATGGTCCCCATCTTCAAAAAAGGGAAGAGGGAGGACCCGGGCAACTATAGGCCTGTCAGTCTTACCTCTATCCTTGGGAAACTCTTTGAGAAGATCCTCAAGGAGCACATCTGTGATGGGCCGGCTTCAGGGATGATGCTCAAGGGCAACCAGCACAGTTTCATCAGGGGCAGGTCATGTCAGTCCAACCTGATTGCCTTTTATGATCAGGTCACAAAGGCAATGGATGCAGGTGTTGCCGTGGACATAGTCCTTCTGGACTTCAGCAAGACCTTTGATACCGTCTCCCACCCCATCCTCATTAAAAAACTAGGCAACTGTGGCACTGATGCCTACACAGTCAGATGGATTGCAGATTGGCTGAAGGGTCGCACTCAGAGGGGGGTGGTGGACAGGTCATATTCAACCCGGGGGGAAGTGGGCAGCGGAGTCCCCCAGTGCTCGGTCCTGGGGCCCGCACTGTTCAATTTCTTCATCAGCGATTTGGACGACGGGGTGAAATGCAACCTGCTTAAATTTGCTGATGATACCAAAATTTGGGGTGAGGTGAGCACGCTAGTAGGGAGGGAAAGACTGCAACAAGACCTGGACAGGTTACAGGGGTGGGCCAGCAAAAACAGGATGCGTTTCAATCCTGACAAGTGCAGGGTGCTGCACGTGGGCAGTAGAAACCAGCAGCACACTTGTAAGATGGGAAACTCCCTTCTTGAGAGCACAGAGGCAGAAAGGGATCTTGGAGTCATTATTGACTCCGAGATGAACATGGGCCAGCAGTGTGGGGACGCGGTCAGGAAGGCCAACTGCACCTTGTCCTGCATCCACAGATGCATCTCGAGCAGGTCCAGGGAGGTGATCCTCCCCCTCTGTGCGGCACTGGTCAGGCCGCAGCTGGAGTCCTGCGTCCAGTTCTGGGTGCCGCACTTCAGAAGGGATGTGGACAACATGGAGAAGGTCCAGAGGAGGCCACCCGCATGATCCGGGGACTACAGGGCAGACCTTACAATGACAGACTATGGGACCTAAACCTGTTCAGCCTCCACAAACGAAGGCTGAGGGGGGACCTGGTGACTGTCTATAAACTCACTAGTGGGGACCAGAAGGGTTTGGGGGAGACACTGTTTTCCCGTGCACCCCCTGGCATGACAAGGAACAATGGACACAAATTATTGGAGAGGAGGTTTAGATTAGACAAATGCAAGAACTACTTCACGGTCAGGGCGGCTAGGAGCTGGAAACAACTTCCCAGGGAAGTGGTGCTGGCTCCTACCCTGGGGGGCTTTAAGAAGAGGCTTGATGCCTACCCAGCTGGACTCATTTGAGCCCAGTTTTTCTCCCGCCCAGGCGGGGGGTCGGGCTTGAAGATCTACAAGGTCCCTCCGACCCCACTTCTGTGTTTCTGTGATTCTATGACTGGTGAGTGACTCCAGGGATAAAAACACCAGAATCTTCTGCATCCTGGACTTGAACCATCCCTGAATTTCAGTCGGGAAAAACTTCACTGAACTCACTGACGGCTTTGAACGTGATATATATTGTTGGGTGGAAAGGGAAGGTCACCAGTAGGAATCTCAGCATGTCTCCGCTCCTGGGCTCTCCGTAGCCTCATGTCTGAGTTACGGCAGATGCACGGGTCAGCAGAAAGGATAAAGCTGAGGGAGATGGCACCATCATTGCAATATCACATAAAGAGTCGGGGTAACGAAAATTCGCTGGTTGCACAGTGATCTACGATCAACGTGCCCGGGGCAGCTGTATGATCCCCGTCCCTGCTATATCCGAGCATCTTACAGGTTTTGGTTCCTTTATCCTCACCAGATGTGCAAGAGCTAATGGGATACTAGGCTGCTTGAAGAGGGGCAGCCAGAGGAAAAGAAACTTCCCTTTGCACGTGGAAGAAGATAGTAGAGAATATTGCAACCCACCCTGGTGTGCATGTTCTTGGGGAGGATGTGGGTGCAGAAATAGCTATGACAGGGATTGAAAGCTGGAGGAAATGCCTTGAAGTGGGAGGCATAGAAGCTGCAATCTGTTTAGTGTCTAAGGAAGACTGAGAGGCAACTGATTACAGTGAGCAGGTACCTTCCCGGGGAGAAGCAATCAACGTTTCTGACTTATTGGAGAACAGCTTAAAAAGAATATGTGGGTCGAAGCTGAAGCCAGACAAACGCAAGTTAGAAATAAGGTAGGATTTATTTTATAATGAGGGGAAATAATACCCCCAGGGTTTTGTCTCATGCCAGACCTCTTTCAATCCAGACCAGGTGCCACCATGGGAGAGATGCATTAGCCCAAGGCATGGCGGGGCTTGCACACATGTGCCGGGGGTTACAGGGTGAACTGTCTGCATTGCTGGGGAGAGGAGCTCCCTGGGCCCTGTGGAAGCAGCTGTGCTAAAGGGTGGAGGGGTTTTCTGGAGCCGGGTGTGGAGTGGGGCTGTTGTCGACATGGGCAGGCTCTATCATGCCCCAGTGAAAGGGCAGGATCCTTCAGTAGAAAGCACCCCAGAGCAATTTGCTAGCCTGACGCCTGGCTGGGTCACACCTCTTCCCTGGCTCCAGTAGGCAGGCTTGAGATGCAAGCACCCAGTGCCAACTGGAATCACTGATTGTGTAACCTCATAATGACTTGAAAATGTGCATCCTCTCCCTTATGTAACCGGGGAGCTCGTGGGCTGCCAGCCCTTGCCAGCTAAGGGATTCAGCTCAGCAGAGCAGCCTTCCCAATGCGGGGAGCAAGCAGAACTGGGGAGAAGCCAAAGCCTAGTCTGCAGCTGCTAGGTTTGTCTACTCTCCTCCACACTTGTGCATGTACCCACACACAGGGTGGATCGTGTCCATTCCCAGGGAGGGGAGCTCCTGAGCTCTGGGAAGCAGCGGTGCTAAAGGGCAGGAGGGTTTTCCTGGAGACGGGTGCAGAGTGAGGCTATTGTTGACACGAGCAGGCTTCATCATGCACACACATGCAGGCGTGCACATACAACTGCGCACGGGGCATAGCTGGCTTCTTCCCTCTGACACATGTGAACCACAACACTCACGAGGAGCCGTCTGACTCACATGTTGGCTCACCCACATATGTTGACACAAAAACGTCCCCTCCCCAAAACCCATGGCACGCAAAGCCACCTGCTCCCCAGCACACAATGAAGCCAGGTAACCCTGCAATACTTATATACACAGTACACGGGCACATTGTGTGCTCCCCCTGCATACACACACCATGTACAATGCACAGCCAAGTTACCCAGTCCCCTAATGCACGTGCACACACATGCACATACACATTCACTCAATGCCCTGTATACACCCAGATCACCCAGTCTTCTGACACATGTATAAGGCAGGGATAGATCCCCCCAGCTACACTCCCCCACAGGCCACGCACGTTCTCACCAGCACCCCTACTACCCTCTCCACCACCCCACCATACAGAGGCTGGCTTTCTCTCTACCTGTGCTTGGAGAGGTCATTTTCCATTCTTCCTGGTCAACTGGGTCTCCCAGGAACAGGGCATAGTGTCCCTGTCATCCATTATCCACCCAGTCTCACTCTGCCTGCCTGAATCACCCCCAACAATGCCTAGTCACTGCTTATCCTCACCCCCACTGCAATCAAACATTGGATCCACTCTTCCCCACACTCATCCCCTTCCCCTCCAGGGATCTTTCATCTCAAAGCCCAGCCATGCAGTGTGGGGAGGGGATAGGGGAAGACCATAGTTCTCTATGGTGGGCGCTTAAGGGGGTGGGAGATGAAAGACATCTTGTCTATGCAGCCTGGGTGGAGGAGCAATCCAGGCAGCACTAGGTACTGGTGGGTGGTGGGGTTGCTGGACAAATGGCAGGTATGGCAGGCGACCGGCCACAGAGTTGGGAGTGATCTCTGAACTGTGCATGAGAGAAGCAGGACAAGGGATACAGCTGTTTGGGGGAGGCAGGGGTGGGCACGTGCACGTTGTGGATATGCGTGAAAGAGCAAGAGCACTGAGGAAGCAATCTCTGCCTGTGAAACTAGTTCAGCCATTTCCAAGAACAAGGCTACAGAGAAATGCATTTTTTTTTTTCCAGTGCTAATAAATTCTGGTGGGGAAGTTTAGTCATACCCATGTTGTGGCCTTGGGACTGAAAGGCAGGGGCCTTTTCTTCATCAAGGATGTGCTTTTTGACTTCCTAGCCAAAACTCTTCTCAGCGGGGTGAAGCTAGAAGCCTTTGGAGTTTGCACTTATCCAGTCAGAGATTTGATAGCGTTTTTATGGCTCAACTGTCTGAATACCGTATCTTCTTGCATACAACATGTGCTTTCCCCCACAAAACTGGGGTGCATGTATTAAGCGGGAAAGCAGATTTTCTGCCCAGAGGAGAAGCACCCCACTTTGAGTCCTGCTCCACATGCACTATTATTCAGGCACTGGAGGGAGTCAATTGACTTAACAGCTCCTTGTTCTTCCCTGTAGCAGTGTTAACAATCGGCATCCTTTTTAATGGTCTTGATTGCCCCACTAATGAAGCTAACATTTCTTAGGGCAGTTTTTCTGCTCTTGGTCTCCTTCCTGGAAATTCCTTAGCTCTTTTCAAAATCATACATCCACCCAGGGAAACCAGTCTGGATCAGCGGTTAGAGTTTGAAGTTTAGTTGACCGAAAAAGGGAGAACAAGTGAGCTGAAGATGAAGCACTGTCCCTGGTCTATGCAGCTATTACTCTGGAAATAACTTTTTTTTTTTCCCACCCTTCATTCTGTCTTTCAAAACAAAGTCCACGCTACTATATTCTGGGGTGTGTTGTATGTGAGAAAATACAGTGTTCCCTGAGCACGCTCAAGCCTCTCTCAGCTCATCGTGTGATTTAGGCTGTGCCTGCCCCTGAAATCCCACACGTGCCTCACCTCAAGGATTTTGTCCAATTTTGGGTAATATATTTTAAAAAAGATGCAGAATAAATAGAGAACGCCCAGGGGAGAGCAACACCAATGACAAGAGGCCTGGGAAGCATGACTTACAAGGAGAGGCTGAAAGAACTAGGATTATTTAGCCCGGTGGAAGCTGAGCAGGGATTTGGTCACAATCTTCAAATACCTGAAGAGTGGTTATGAAGACGATGGGGAGAGACTGGTCACTTTGGCCGCAGGGGACAAGGCAAGAGGTAACTGTCTTCACTTGCAGCCAGGTTGGATAGTAGGAAGAACTTGTCTCGCTGTGCTGGTGGTTCAGCACTAAACTACAAGAGCAGTAACTACTGCGCATTAATAAATGTGTAGACGTGCCCACTGTGATGTAAACCCTCTCAGGTACCTCCCTGCACCATTTGGTGCCTCAACACCATAAAGAACATGATGCTTTGGTACTCAGGAGAGGATTGAAAATGGGACCAAAGGTCCTAAATCACTTGGAGGGGTTAAAATGGTAACCTACCTGGACCTGCAAATCCACTTTGGGATGTTAGTGATTTGCAGAGTCGCAAAACCAAGACGTAGCAAATGTGCGCAGTCGGGAGTGTCCACCGCTGCTAGAGTGAAATGCTGGCACCACCAAAACCAAAGAGTCTCACCAGTGATGTCAGGCTTTTATCCCAGCTCTGCTTCCGATCCCTTGCCATAGCGCCGCAGCTGGACATAAGCCCCTCTGCCTGGATTTCAGCCCAGTGAGATCGCTATACCACTCTGCCTCAGTTTCCCCACCTGCAACATAATGCTTACCCAGCTCGTACAGTTGGCCGTGATGCCTCATTAAGTCGATAAAGCAATGCCTCAAGACCATCCAAGTCAAGGCACTGTAAGACTGCAAAACAGTAATGACTGTTTACTTGTCGTTACGAATCGCAAGAGCATGGCCAGCTTTTGTCTGTGGCACTTGCGATTCAGAGCGGGTGTGATGACACTGCATGATGATAAAGATGTGGAGACCAGTTAACCCAACTTGCATGTAAAATCTGGGGTGGGTGTGTGCATGTGTGTGTTTGTATGTACATATGGCATGGATATATATAAGCTTGTGCCTTTGTCTGTGTACATATACATGTACATATACATGCAGGTCTGGAGTCAGACATGCTGCTAGCTTCATGCTGCCTTGCAAAACTCCCCTTCCCTCACCTTGCTGGGGTGGGTAATTGTTTTTGAGTGCGATTTTTATTAGTTCACCCTGGGAGGAGCAGGTGGGTATCTTTGTGCCAGCAATAAAGCACTTTCATAACTGTTGTGCAAGACTGCACTACCGGTTGGCACCTACAGTAGCACCTAGGCAGGCCTCCAGTGACATGAATGGAAGCGATTTTATCTGGTAATTCAGTAATCTGGGCACATCCTGCTGACTCCCATTGCTTCACTCCACTCTTATTCAACCAAGTGTCTCCAAGGGTTTTGGAGATGGTTTTAGCAGAAGGAGGAATGACAAACAGTCAAGTATTACGGGTCAGTTTTGAATGATGTTGGGAAGAAGGCTACCGGCATCCTGGGCTGCATCGGTAGGAGCGGTGCCAGCAGATCCAGGGCAGCAATTCTTCCTCCCACTTCAGCACTGGGGAGGCCACATCTGGAGTCCTGTGTCCAGCTGTGGGCCCCCAATGCAGAAAGGATGTGGACGCATTGGAGAAAGTCCAGTGGAGGGCAATGAAAATGGTTGTGGAGCTGGGGGACGGGACTGATGAGGAGAGGCTGAGGGAAATGGGTTTATTGAGTCTGCAGAAGAGAAGCCCGAGGGGGATTTGATAGCAGCCTTCACCTCCCTGCAGGGGGGCTGCAAAGAGGATGGAGCTGGACTGGTCTCAGTGGGGGCAGATGGCAGGACAAGGAGCAATGGGCTCAAGCTGTAGCCAGGGGAGTTGAGATTGGATATTAGGAAAAACTTTCTCACAAGGAGGGTAGTAAAACACGACCAGGTTACCAGAGAAGTTGTGGGATCTCCATCCTTGGCGGTTTTTAAAACCTGGGTAGACAAAGCCCTGGCTGGGATGATGTAGTTGGGGCTGGGCCTGCTTGGAGCAGGGGGTTGGACTAGATGTGACCTCCTGAGCTCCCTCCCACCCTCATGGTCTGCGATTGTACAGACAGGCAGGAGTACAACACGCAGAGTCCTTCATTCAGGGGTGACCAGGTCGGATTTGGAGTGAAATATAAAGTGTGGGGATTCTGTAAAAGATGGGGCTTTTTGCACTGGCCTGTCCAGCCCAGCTCAGCCCAGCTGCATGGGAGGGAGTGGACAGTAAATGGTGGCAGTGCATGCAGGACTCAGCCGGTGCCAGGATGAATGGGCAAAGGTACTGACTCCACAAATTTCCTGGCCAGTTGATTTTGAATGAAGGAAAAGCTGGCTGTCTTGGCTGTGGGCTATCTCAGGTCAGTTGTAGGTTGCCAGGAACCTAAGCCAGCTAGATGGATGCTCAGCCCCGCAGTATCAACACCACCGAACCAAAACCCAGGGCCACGTCTCTTCCCCTCCCTGCTCCGAACAATGGTCCTGCACCAATTGATTGTCTAAGCCTTTCTGCTCACAGCTCCCTGGTCTCCACACCCCGGGCTTTCTGCTGAAAATGGCATGTCCATGCCAGTCCTCCACACCCAGCTCGAGGATCCAAGGGTCTAATCCCTAAAGCTAACCCTGACAGTTATTGTCTTCAGCTGGGGATTTATTTCATGGTGGCAGCTCAGAAATTCATGTCACAATGCGGCTTCTTAATGCCTGTTTGCTTACGGATGGGGTTTTGGGCTTGAAGGACCCGGGGAGAAAGGGGCTGGCGTGTGAACTCCCTTAGGATGCAGGCCCATGCGAAGGCAGGCGGGGATCGAATGTCCTTCGCAGCATACAGACTTAGTCTATTGTGCAAAGCGCTGGCATGGGATGGGAGCTGTAGCAGAGGTGGGTACAGGGAGGGAGCCACAGCAAGTGGCTGAAAGCCCCACGAGCGCTGGGGTCTCTCCTCTGTGGACCCAAACAGCTTAATTCTCACCCCGTATGGGGGCACAGCAATAGTAACTCCCTTCCAGGCAGTGGCTTTTGAAAAGGGGGTAGGGTCGGATGCCACGGACCTGCCAGATGCCACATCGCACAATCCCTTCCATAAACAGACCAAGTTCCCTCTTCAGATGAATTGCTGCTCTTCATTTGAGCATCCCTCGTGGAAAGCAGCTTCACACCCTCATTCTGATGACCCCGTCTTCCAATTTCCAGCTTAAATTTAATCACAGCCCGTTTATTCCCATTGATTCTTCTACCCGTTGTCCCTTAGCTTGAAGAGCTCTGTGGTCTTTCTGCTGTTTATCCTGGATGGCTGTATCATGAGATGCCCTTTTGGCCTTTGCTTTGCCAGGCTAAGCAAGCCGAGCTATTCCAGAATAATTTCTCTTGCAGACAGACTCCCTAGGCCCGACAAAGGGTGACTGCACCCAAAAGTTTGCAAAGACCTTTTTTCCGACTGCTCAGTCGGTCAAATAAAAGATATCACATCTACCCCAAGAACCTTGCCTGCCTTATTCCTTAATCAAAACGCATTGTTTTCTGGAGTAATCCATGCACCTTGAAAGCAGAATAATTCATTCTGGAATAAAATTGATGTTATTTGGGGACAGGGTAGCCACTCGGGCAGCTTTCAGGGGCAGCTATTGCAGAACGAGATGTTTTACAATTGTTTTGCCGTTGAGTTTTCCCAGAGAGAGTAGGCCTTAGACCAAGGTCAGTCCGGAGGAAGGTGGGACTTTGCTGTCTTAAGGGAATTGTGCCTGGGAGACAGCTGGGGACTGTGCCCACCTACACCTGCTGAGGACCTGCCCCAAAACAGACCTTGGGAGGACGGAGGGCTGAGCTGACTCAGCGGAGGCTTGGGTGTCTTGTTCTTGCAAAGCTTGGGATGCCAAGGGAGGGTGAAACCACTGAACTCTTCCCCTCCCTCCAGCTAAACTTTCCTTGGAAACTTGCCTTCTTCCCTCCCTTTTCTTCACGAAGCAGCCCATCTTCTGAACGAGTCTCCTGGCTCCTGCCTCAGCTTTTTAATGGAGAGGAGATGGCCAGAGGTACTTTTCCAAAAAGGAGCTGTTGCAATGGTGCATCTTGTGATGCCGCAACCTGATGACCTCCCCTGGCACAAAGCCTTTCATATCAGGTAGTGACCCAGCCCTGCGTGTCCCAGGTGAGTCATTACGCCCCGGTATGAATCATGTGTTCGTCCTTGCTGGACACGTGAACAAGGAAGAACTGGACGGGAAGCTCAAACTGCCAAGCCCACTCGCTTTCTAACAAGGTCATTGACACCCAGGAGGCTTAGATCTTAGCTAGAAAATTCGGTTTCTAGAGCCAGCTCTCAGCGGATGTCAAGCCGCACAGCTGCACAGATGTGAAAGGATTTGTAGGCTTTCCTACGGCAGGGGAGTCAATAGGCAGGCATGGGGATCTGTGCATTGAGGTTGCAACTCTTGTCCTGATGTCCCCCTCTTATATACTTGCAGCTGCCACCAAGTCCCCCCGAGCCTTCTCCTCTCCAGACTGAAGAGTCCCGAGTCTCTCAGCCTCTCCTCGTACGGCCTGCCCCCCAGACCTTGGATTACATGGATGGCTCTCCACCCCTCCTGAAGTGGGAGCCCAAAATCGGACGCAGTACTCCAGCTGCGGTCTCACTGGGGCCGTGTAAAGGGGGAGGATGACTTCCCTGGTTTCGCCTGAGATGCATCGGTGGATGCACGCCAGAGTTTGCTTTGCTTTTTCGGCCCCCGCGTTGCATTGGTGGCTCCTGTTCATCTTGTGGTCAGTCAAGACCCCCAAGTCCCTTTCAGTCATCATGCAAGTGTAGCACTGCCGAGCTTGTACGTATGGTGAGGGGTTCTTCCTACTGAGGTGCAGCACCTTGCACTTCTCTATATTAAAGGCCCAGATCCTCATGTGAAATATGCCACTGGTGCTTCCTTGCAAGGGAAAGGCTTTGCAGACCCCTGGATATCCGTGGAAGGATGCTAATTTATTCATTACCTAGCTGAGCTGGAGGGGCCATTGCTGGTGGTGAGCGTTGCCTTTAGACTCCATCAGGGCTCAATGAGTCCTTACCAGCGCAGGCTGCATGCGTGTCAGTGATGGAGAGTGAGTTGCACAGAGGCAGAAAGGGATCTGGGAGTCATTATTGACTCCAAGATGAACATGGGCCGGCAGTGTGGGGACGCGGTCAGGAAGGCCGACTGCACCTTGTCCTGCATCCACAGATGCATCTCGAGCAGGTCCAGGGAGGTGATCCTCCCCCTCTGTGCGGCACTGGTCAGGCCGCAGCTGGAGTACTGCGTCCAGGTCTGGGCACCGCACTTCAGGAGGGATGTGGACAGCATGGAGAGGGTCCAGAGGAGGCCACTCGCATGATTGGGGGGCAGCAAGGCAGGCCCTACGGGGAGAGGCGACGGGACCTGAACCTGTCCAACCTTCAGAAGAGAAGGCTGAGGGGGGACCTGGTGACTGTCTATAAGCTCACTAGGGGGACCAGAAGGGTTTGGGGGAGACCGTGTTTCCCCGAGCACCCCCCGGCATGACAAGGAACAATGGAAACAAGTTGTTGGAGAGGAGGTTTAGATTAGACATCCGCAAGAACGACTTCACGGTCAGGGCGGCTAGGAGCTGGAACCAACTTCCAAGGGAAGTGGTGCTGGCTCCTGCCCTGGGGGGCTTTAAGAAGAGGCTGGATGACTACCTGGCTGGACTACCTGAGTCCAGTCTTTTCTCCCGCCCAGGCGGGGGGTCGGACGTGAAGATCTACAAGGTCCCTCCGACCCGGCTGCTGTGAGTCTATGATTCTATGAAAAGATGAGTTTCCCAAAGCGTCTGGGTTTGTGCCTTTGACATTTGCATGGGTAAAACCCAGCGGGCTTGACCACTGGAGACTTAAGGAGCACGCCCTTTTGCAGCCTTCCCCGCTCTCAGTGAGGAAAGCGAGGTCTCGGCTTGCAAAAGAGAGGTTGACCGTGTTGGCAGCCAAGAAAGGTGCAGGTGCGACTACAGGCACAGCACAACCCCACCCTGGGCTTTGGGCTATCCATTACTCTATGCAGCATCCAGAAAATCACAAGGCCATCTAGTCCAGCCCCTGCTCAAGCCAGGATCAGCCCTGACCAAACCATCCCGGCCAAGGGTCTGTTGAACCTGCTCCTCAACACTGCCAAAAACAGGGATCTTACAGTGTTTCTAGGTGCCTGTCCCAGTGCTTGACCCCTCTCCGAGTCAGAAATTTCCTCCCGATCTCCAACCTGCATTTCTTCTGCTGCAGTTTGAGGTTGTTGCTCCTAGTCCTGTCCCCTACAGCCACAGAGAAAAGCCCATCGCCGTCCTCTCTGTAAATAGCCCTTCAGATGTTTGAAGACTGCTGTCGACTCCACTCATGTTTGCTGTCCGGCACTGGACTCTTTTCCAAGCCGTCCCCATCTTTCTTGAAGTGTGGGGCCCAAAACTGGACACCACTCTCCAGGAGAGGTGTCACTAGTGCTGAAAGGAGCCGAAGGAGCGCTCCCTTTGATTGGGAGGTGACCCTCCCGTTGATGCAACCCGGTATCCTCTTGGCTTGTTTTTTCCGGCAGCGCTGGTACATGAGAAGGGCTCCCTGTCACGCGTTTGGATTTTGGGGGGACCTGTTCAAGGCTCCTTGGCTGAGATGAGGCGTGTGTGCGCGTGTGTCACACTTGCTCTGTGACGCAGGCCTACCTGACTCGCTGCAAAGGGACTTATTTGCGGCTCCATTTGTAATCTTCCTGGGCTTTGACAGTGTCAGTCCTGAAAAGCACCCAGCCCTTTATTCCAGATTGCACCATCACCCCTTCCCAACCTTTCCTGGGCAATCACAACGCTGAGAAAACCTTGCGTAAGCATTCGTGAGCTCACCTCAGGCATTTTGCAACCTGGACCCTGGTGATTCACCCTCACAGCTCCCCATGGAGGTAACACATAGTCACTGTCCCCATTTTACTGATGGGGACACCGAGGTGGGGAGAGGTGATGTCACTTGGTCGGGGTCACGCTGTGAGTTAAGGACTCTGCAGCCTGGGCTGCTCGTGCAGTCCGAGACTGGTGGAAATCTCCATTGCTGACATTAATGCTATTGCCACTTTCCATCCTGGGACACTCAGTACCTCCCCTTGCCCGCTGTCTCTGGCCCAGAAGCACTGTGGGGCCCCAGGAAGACATGGCTGCATCCAGATATTACGGGGATGGGACCCTATGGAGGCAGAGCCCACGTATCTGGCCCTTTCACCCATCTGCATGGCAGTGACACTCCCTGAGGGCTCAAGTCCCAAATCGGACTGGCCCTGAACGCCCCGGGAGCAAGTCCGCACCCCCGACTTCACGGGGGCTGGTGCAGAAGCTCACCTTGTAGTTGCAATGTAGTAGTCGCCACGCGCTTCCCCTGGGCTCCAGTTCGGTGCACAGCTCTGTGCACTTCGAAGCAACTTCGTCACATCTCTTGAATAGCGGTTCCTAAATCCAAAGGCCACAACACCTCAAAGCGTGGAGGACTGCTCTGGCTTTCAGTGATGCTGGTTCCAAGCCTGGGCACAAGGAGACGATTGTGGGCGTTGCAGCAAAGCCGTGCTTTCCTGTGCCCACAAGTCCACGTGCGCCCCGAACTGGCGGATTCCTTCCGAAATCCTTGCTGTGTTAGACAGCTTTATGGCCTAGCCCCTCTCTGGTCACTCGCGGCTGACATTCAGGAGAATTGCTGTGAGGTCTGCTGGCACCTCAGGGAAAAGGTCAGCGGTTACATTAAAAAAAGGAGAAAATTGTGGCTTTGTGCAGGGCCCAGCGGGGAAAGGCAGAGCTGGGAAAGCCGGCCAAGGGCTTCCACTCCAAGCCCCGCTCTGCCCGAAGCTGGGATGTGCTGAGCGGGGCGAGGGCACGGGGGCTGGGATTTTGCTCCTGATTTAGGAGACATTAAGCGATGGGGTCTCATCTCCCGACATTCGGAGTAAGCATCTCCTGAGTGTCACATCCTTCCCTCCAGCTTTCTCTCAGCTGCTCCACGAGGTTGTACAAAGGCGCTGCTGAGCGGCAGGGGAGGAATGGGAGAGATGATTCATTTTGCACCTGGATTTGATGCGAGGTGCTGAGATAGGGCAGATGCGAACGGCCCTGGACGCCACGGTGCAAAGCCTCCCCGGGGAGACTCCCACCAGCCGCCCGCCCGGCTCCCAGGGATCTTCCAGGGCTTTTCTTCGTTGCTCTCACAAGAGGGACTGACGTCTTGTTATACTGCCCAGCCCTGCAGCTTCACCGGGGTGGGTAATAAATATGCATTTGGTTCGCTTTGTTGTGGGGGATTTTTTTTTGAACGTGTAAGATTTAAGTTTCGTTTTTTTTCTTTTAAGAGTTTGGCTCTCGCGCCGGAGTTTGGATCCTGGGTTTTGAGCCGAGCCCATTTCTAGCCCCTGTTTCTGACCAGCTTTTTTTGCTGGGGGAACGGCTGAAATCAGCGGCCTGACAGCGGCCTATCCAAACCCGTCTTCCCCGATTGCACTACAAGAGCGATTAAATCTCTGTCAAGCTGCTCCTAAGCCTAGGGCACAACCGAGCTGCAAAGCTGCAGTCTGCTGGGAGAGGGTGGGGGAAGAAGACAAAAATCCTTGTGCTTTGGCATGAACTCTGCAAGCTGCCTGTGCACGCTTATGGGCTGTGTCTGGGGGCTGCTCGGGGGTCCGACGGCCCACTGTGCATGTGCCACCCCGGAGACAAGGCAAGCGGGATGTGTTGCAAAGCAAGGGGCTCGGGGTACTTGCTGGGTAGGTGAGTAATGAAAAGAAAGCCGCCCACTCTGTCCTAGGCAGAAGGGAAAAAAAAAGTTGCAGTTGAAGGGAGAGCCTGGAAAGGGTGGGGTTACGGAGGGGAGGTGTGTCAGGGAGATCTCCACTTATTTATAAGCAAAGCCAGGTCTGCCAGCCACATATCAAGCTGAAAAGGAGTCAGCCCCTCTCTGCCAGAGCAGAGCAAGATCCCAGCCACCATGGGCAGGCAAAAGGAGCTTCTTTCTCGAATCGATGGGCTGCTGAGGATCCGGAGCAAGCTCCTGAGGCAGGCACTGGCCGAATGCCTGGGGACTCTGGTCCTAGTGGTAAGTCCATCTCTTCGGATACTTTGTAAGGGGACAAATTTAGGGCTGAGCTCAGATGCAACGGGGCCCCGGAGCTGGAAGTGGCCAGAGGACCCTGGAACCGTACCCCACAGTGGGGGCTGGCGTAGCAAAACTTTCCCGAGTGCTGTGAAAGCATTTCTCAAAGCCGGGAGTTTCCGAGTGCCTTGCAGCTCGGGGCAAGCGAGTCAGGATTTCGCAGGAGAGCAGAAGCTCAAGGAGCAATTGCTAGAGCATCCGTCGCAGGGCGAGAAGGTGCGCCAGAGCTGGCGCTAAAACACCCCGAGCGTCGCCGACCCTGCGCAGCGAGGAATTCTCTTCCTCCTCTAGGATCATTTTCTTTGCAATACAGGGAGATGGTTTTCAGGGGTCCCGAATGCTTCTTACCCGTGTGGCAGGGCCTGTCTGTCGCCCATCGCAGTTTTCAAAGGAAAAGAGGACAGAAACCCCCCCCTCCCCACCTGTTTCCTGCTGGGATGCCAAGGGCAAAGTGCCGATGAGCTCAGATTTGAGCGTGCAGAGTTAGGCGCTCACATCTTTGCCTCATGGGGCTGGGGAGGAATTTGCTATACGTATCAGAGGGTTTTCTTGGGGGTTTGGATAGGGGTGTGATGGTTTTCCTTCTGGGACTGAAAGCTGGAGGTTCCTGGCTGGAGGGTCTTGCATCTCCACTCAGGGTCACACTGATGGAGGCATACGGGATCCGGAAGGAAAGTTCCCCCGTGGCCAGACAGACTGTGGGGGCTTTTGCCTTCCTCCGTAGCAGGGGGCTCGGCGCTCTGCCTGGCATCTCTCAGGTGTACTTCAGCAAAGCAATTCCTGTCCTAGCTGCAGCAGGACGCT
The DNA here is from genome assembly GCF_052110815.1 of Crocodylus siamensis. Taxonomy (NCBI): domain Eukaryota; kingdom Metazoa; phylum Chordata; order Crocodylia; family Crocodylidae; genus Crocodylus; species Crocodylus siamensis. The sequence continues at coordinate 4,116,199 of NC_143397.1, forward strand.
GGCAGTGCCTTGCCCCCCTGCTTTGCCTCTGGCTGGTTATGGGGCTCTCGGGGTTGTGAGTCTGGTTGGTTTGGGGGAGAGTTGTTTGTGCAGTTTTAAGAAGAGACGCTGGTCTAGGATGGCTTTGTTTGGCCTGATCCTGCCTCAAGCAGAGGACGGGATCAGTGCCGTCCTGCAGTCCCCTCCAGCCCTGCTTCCCTCCGCTCCTGCGAGCTGCGTTTTGGTACCTAAAGAAAGGCCCCGATTCGTGGAAAAGCAGAGTGCTCCCGGCTCACGCTGAACTCAGTGGCCGTTTTGGACGGTAGAGCGGGTCGACTCTTTGGGGGGGCCGAGCAGGGGACTCCTGGCTTATCCATGCTGATTTGTCCAGATTTGCTAAAGGAGGGAGGCAGCTGCCGTAGGCGAGTGCAGTTTATCTGGATTGCAGGCTTTCCCGCACGCATCAGTTCATGTTTGTCCAGAAGGTGCTAGATCCGGTTCGAACCTCCTTTGCATCAACCCCGGGCAAGTGCATCTGTCCAAATTGCTCTGGTTCAACCCCTCTCAGATTGGCGGGGAAATTATTCTGTGGCTGGAAGAGGGGGGGAAGCTGGATATAACTGTGCATGCTTCCAGCAAGCTGGCATCAGTGGGAAGACAGGGCAGAGGTGCTACCCAGGGGCCTGATCCAAGACGGAGGCTGTGCTTGAGAGAGACGGTAAAATGCACTGCCCCCCCCAAGAGCAAGCTGCGTATGCCACGGGGCCGGGCTCTGATAGGCAGCAAGCCCAGCTTTAGCCCTAACTATCTGCAAACAAGAGGTGTTGATTTCCTTGGGAGGGATCTTGCGGGAGAAAGGCAGGCAGGTGCTCCTTGAAAGACTGTTTTCTACCTGTGGAGCAGGGACAGAAACCCGAGTGCTACCAGCTGCTCAGACACAGCCCTGGCCAGAAGCCCTCGAAACTCATAAAAGCCTTTTCATTCACTTCAGGGGGTTTTAGATCATGCCACTCCTTGACCACCTCGGGAAAATCTGTGTCACGATAATATGAGTAAATGAATGGCCTTTCAGGTCTTCCTCCAAGGAAAGGGGGCAGCAGGATGGATCCCTTGGGTAACAGCTTCACGGTCCACTGGTTTGGACGTGGGCCTTTGCTGGGGATTAGCAAAAAGTGCTACGGTGCATTTAGAGCTGGGCGCGCACAGGACACCCGACTCCTTCGTAAAGGGCTTGTTGCAATTGCATAAGAGCTGGCGCAGGTCCTCCCAGGAAGGGGTTTGCACTGGAGGGGGGTAGGCAGGTCCCGGGGTCTGGACATGTTTCATGTTACCTTCTGCTCAGGGCGTGGGGAGCCCTGGAGCCCCGGGAATCTGGGGGGAGATCTAGCACCGGTGTAGCCCAGGCTGTTTCTTCCCTCCCTGTCTATTGGATTATAAGCACCATCGGAGGCTGCCCTTAATTACTTGCACCAAGATTTTGTGGCTTTTAAAGAAGAGGCAGGAACTGACCCTCATAGGCTGGTGATTTCCTTCCCGAATCCCCATCTACCTGTCCCCCTCTGCAGTTTGCTCTCAAACCCAGATCACCTCTTGCTGGTTGACCTGGTATTGCAGTGCTTCCCGGACCCGTGCAAAAAAAAAAAAAAAAAAAGTTTGCCTGGGATGTAAGGCTCAAAGACAAAGCTGGTCTAGTCCTTTCTCACCCCCCTGCTTTGAGCAACAGATGGCCTCCCTTAGTGTGAATGCGTGCCGGCACACTTGTGAGTCTGCAGATGTCCAGTGGAGGGCTACAGAAATAATGTGTGTGTGCGCATACGTGGGTGCACGCATGCGTGTGTATGTGTGCATGTATGTGTTTGTAAACCCGGGTTTACTAACTGGGGGATGTTCAGTGGAGGGCTACACTAATAATGTGTGTGCGTGGGTGTGCACACGTGTGTGCATGCATATGTGTGTGTGCGTGTGTGCACGTATGTGTTTGTAAACCCGGGCTTACTAACTGGAGGATGTTCAGTGGAGGGCTACACTAATAATGTGTGTGTGTGGGTGTGCACATGTGTGTGCATGCACGTGTGTGTGCGCGTGTGCATGTATGTGTTTGTAAACCCAGGTTTACTAACTGGGGGACGTTAAGGAGAGGGCTACACTAATAATGTGTGTGTGTGTGGGTGTGCACACGTGTGTGCATGCATGTGTGTGTGCGCATGCATGTACATGTTTGTAACCCCAGGTTTACTAACTGGTCCTCATTTATAAGGCTGAGAGTTAGATGAACTTGCCCCCGTCTATCCTAAAATTAGTACTGAGAATAAGTTTAGGGAAAAATCTGCCTAGATGTCAATGGGAGCGGGATCATACTCTTACCCTGGGCAGCTGCTTTCGAATTGCTCTTTGGAATATATGCGGTTTATGACACCCCTGGAAAGTGGCACAAACTCCGAATCTTTAATCAAGATCCCCCCTGCTTTGCTGCTATAATCATCAGGACACTCTGCCTCTTATATGCCTAAAACAATTGCAAACCCCTTCAGTGATCTGCCTCATCTGCAACAAATAGGCATGTGCCTGGTACAAAAATCTGGACAGGGACACAGAACTTGAACATTAAAAGCCCCTAGCTTCATAAATAATCAGGGAACTCATTTAGCAAAAGAAGCCAAGAGGTGTAATTCCCTCAACCGTCTAATTTCCTAATTTTCTAACTTTAATATTCTGGTCAAGGGAAGAATGGCACAACCAGAGCTCAGGGAAGCTGTAAGCCATGTCTAGGTTCCCTAATAATAATAATAATAATAATAATAATAATAATAATAATAAAAATGCTTCTGTACTTTATGCACTAATAGGATATTCTGCCTTTAAATTTTCTGACACTCTTCCTTATTTTCTTGCTTTCCTCTTTGCATCAAGAGTGACCCTTACTGGCAGTAATAAAGTGGTGCAAACATTGGATAGATTTTTTGTATGTCATATGGACTCATAGTAGAGCTGATATCTTTTATTAGACCAACAAGATTTTTGCAAAAAATAATTGCCATATAGTTAGAGCAGAGGTTTTCAGCCTGTGGTTTGTGGACCCCCGAGGGCCTGCAGGCTGTGTCTAAGGGGTCCGTGAAGAATGACGATGATCCGTGGGACGTATGTGAGCACCCACACTTCCAATGCCAAGAGGTCTGCCCCTCCATTTGCACTTTTTAAAGGATCTGCACATGAAAAAAAAAAAAGATTGAAAACCTCCAAGTTAAAGCAGCTACTTCAAGACATGCCAGAAGCATGGCTATTTTTTAAACCCAGATTAAAAGAAAAAAAAGTCTTGTCTGTTTTATTGCTGGAACTGATTGCGGTTTTAAATACCAGAGCTAGTGAAAATGTCAGCCTTTGTATCCTTGAGAGGCGTATCTAGCTGTTATGAAAGTCTGCCTTTCTAATTGATTTGAGCATGTTGGATTAACGAGGGTTCACTGGCATATACATACCCGGAGGGAACAAAGAGGCGTGTAGAACTGGACTCCCTTGATCTTTCTTCAAACAGGACTGTCTTGATAAAAGACCACGCTGTGACAGCTTGCAAGCAGCAGGGAGAAGAGCGAATCTCCTGTAGTTGGCCAGCAGTATAGGGCCTATGGATCACAGTAAAGCGGTGTTGATTCCACCCATTACAGCCCGTCCTACACTTAGACACCAGGCAACTCCTGACAATGGAGGAGCTCCGTACAGGACCTGCTCGGCAGGCCTGCAAAGCAGAGACCCGGCTGCCTTGGGTTTCTCTTGCAAAAAAGGAAGTCGTTTAGTGATGCAGCAGGGACAGCCCGCTCCCCCTGCTTTCAGGATCTCAGCGCCTCTCACGTGCATGGCTGAGACCCCCAGCCCTCCCCTGGAGGCGGGGAAGCATGCTTTCTCTCATTGCAAGCAGGCCGCGAAGGTCCAAAGAAACCAGCTGCTGCCGTCTGGCCCCCTCGCTGTTTCCCTCAAGCACAACCCAGGCCTCAGTGGCTTGACCAAAACCTCTTGCAGGAAAGCCTGTGGCTGAGCTCGCAACAGGAATGAAGTCTCCCCAGCCTGGAAGGCGTTTGCTTGAGATCCCTGCTGAACGAGCGATCTCGCTTCAGGAAGGGAGGAGGACATAAATAGCCTTTTTGATAACACAGGCTGTTGCTGTCCAGCACGGCTCTCTGCAGACCTCCAGCACGAGATTTGTGCCGCTGCACGGGCTCTGGGTAAACCTTTCAACCGTGCAGAAACCGTGGGCTTGTCGGTGAGCGTGATGCAGGCAGAGCCGTTGCAAATCCCCTCGGGACCTGCAAATCCGTCCTCTTTGCAGCCCTGCTGGAGGAGAGATCAGGGCGATCCAATGGCTCGGGTGATCTGTCGATCGATGCGCATTTGAACTTTGAAGAGACGCGTTCACTTCTGAGCAAGGGGCAGAAAAGTGCACCTGGGACTCGCGTCATCGGAGAATGCCCCGGGTGCAGGGGTGGCTGCTTCAGGCCCTGCGTACGTGCTGCTTGAGCTGATCCAAAAGCTGCCCTGGAACAGGTTGGGTCTGCGTTTGCCCCGGAGCAACCCTCTTCGTGGGGCTGGGAGTAGCTTAGGGCGAAAGGAAGCTGTGAAGGGAGCAATCCGCCATCCAAGGCGTCCTTTGCATTGCGTTCAGCTGGCTTCAGCTGTGAGGCTGATGCAGGAGGCATTCGGCTACGAAGCAGCAGGCCTGTCCCCTCCCAGCCTCATGCCTTTCACAGCCCAGGGTTTGAATCCTGCCTGCCATCGCCCTCAGTCGCACGACCAGAACAGCTCAGCCCCGCGGCCCGAGACGTGCAGTTTCCCAAGCAGTAGGCTGTATGATCCAGGTGGTTTTTCATAGAATCAGGGAATCACAGAAAATGAGGGTTGAGGGGAGCTCAGGAGTCACATCTAGTCCAAGCCCCTGCTCCAAGCAGGACCAGCCCCCGCTACATCATCCCCGCCAAGGCTTTGTCTACCCTGGGCTTAAACACCTCCAAGGATGGGGACTGCACCGCTGCTCTGGGGAGCCTGTCTCCGTGCTTCAACACCCTCCTCGTGAGAGTTTCTCCTAATATCCAACCTCAACTCCCCTTGCTGCAGCTGGAGCCCACTGCTCCTTGTCCTGTCGTCTGCCCCCACTGAGACCAGCCCCGCTCCATCCTCGTTGCAGCACGTAGTTGAAGGCTGCTATCAAATCCCCTCTCCGTCTTCTCTTTTCCAGATTAAACAAGCCCAGTCCCCTCAGCCTCTGCTCACAAGTCATTTTCCTCCAAGCCAGCCTGACAGCAGCCAGCTCCGCGTGCCCTGCTGCGACGAGGCTCGTTGCCTAAGCCCGCTGTATCTGGCGGCCGAGGAGGGGAGTCATTACCGGGGCAATCACGTTCCTCCTGAGTCCTGACCGTGGGGCAGCACTTTCCCCATCAGCCAGCTCTGGGGACTGTCTGTCCAAGTTCAAGGACAGACACGTGCAGGCTTGTTTTGTGCTGCCGCTGAAAGGCATCAACAGGGGGAAGAAAGGCTAAGGCTGGCGGTTATACAAAGCAACAGCAGCCCTCCTTGGGTGTGCAAACAGTCCCTTTTCTCCAGACTTGTTTAGAAACATATGAAATGTCTCCCTCACTGTTTGCTCACGTCCTTCGTTTCCCAGCGTCCTTTGTCACCTTTCTTAAGTAGCCCTGGATCTTTCCAGTCTGTCTCAGGCCTTTCTTTCATCACAACGCCGTGTGTTTTATACCTGGGGGTAGCTCAGCAATATGAGATGCCCGTGTTTAGACAAGACACGTGAGTTTCTGTGTAAAGCAAGAAACAAGAATTGCTATGGGTGGTATTTTTATGGGACCTACTGCATGGTTGGGCTAGGCACCGGCAGGCTTTGGGGTATCATGGCCGCCTTCCTCAGGTCTCTGGGAGAGAAGCAGATACTTCTGACTTAGCGGCCTTAGCTCAGCTGCGTCTGCTTTTCTGGAGGCTGGAGGAAGGGCACCAGGGCCCCCAAAAGCTTGTCTGTCTCTATCCCAACCCCAGTAAAAGGTCTCACCCACAACAGCTCTTGCCCCTTGCACATTTCTTGGACCATCGCAGCAACAACATCCCTTCAACACTTTGCAAAGCAAAGGAGGAGAGAGTTGGCGGGAGTACGGACCTGACTTCTCCTGGTTTATCAAACTTAGGGTAAACTGAAGTGCCAGGGGAAACAAGCCACCAGCGCTTGCTTCTGGTGCTATTGGGTTAAAAACATGCACAAAGGTGCTCTCTTGTCTTCAGAGGCTGGGCAGCGTACCGCAGCATGCAAGCCCCGCACTTCGGGAGTCGGCCCTTGGTGCATCTACAGCACGAGACTGAACCGGGTGCCGAGGAGCTCTGAAAGCCGCAGCCCGCCGACATCCGTGGAAAGCTCTCGCCGCCTGGAAACAATCCCATGTTTCCACATGGGCAGGTCCCCGCATTCAGAGACTCAGCAGACACCTGTTGGGCCTCATTGTAATGCTCTGCAGCCGAGTCCTTTATTACAGTCTCTTTATTTGAGGTCGTAACGGTAAGACCGCAGGGCTTCCACATACCAGAAGGGGCATAAAATACAATCGCCAGCCCTGTGGGAGCCCTGGTCCGGTGGCGTTTCCTTAAGGGATTTCTACCAAGTGTGACTTCTGATTGCTATCTCAAGTGTGCTGGAGCTAGCCAGAGGCACAGAAGTAGGTCTCCATAGTCCTTGTGGCAGAAAGCCACCTTGGTTTCTCCCCAAAATCTCTGCCCTGTGACAATGAGATTAAGATGGGCCCAGCACAGAGGAGTCACACCTCAGCCGGTCTCTTTAGGTAACCTGAGCTGGCTGCAGTCCTGAGGGGGGGGACCTGCTCCCTCTGCCTAGGTGACTGGCATCAGCCACTGGGGTGAGGGGCATCTACCTGGTGGGCTGGAATCTGCCCGGCAACTGGTGATGTATTTCAAATTGGTTGGCCGACAGCCAACTGGAGCTGGCCTCCATTGGACCAGGTAAATGAGGTCACAGGGGCTATATAAGTTAGGACTGCCCAGGAGGAGGGGGCAGCAGCCATGTGGGGGACTCAGGGGAGCTTTACCATCTGAAACGGGCTCTCTTTCCCATAACTCATGAGCTAGGAAACGCCTGCCTCTGGAGGGGAAACTTCACCGGCCTTTGGAAGATGCTTGTGAGTTAGCTACTCGAGATCTGGTTAGATATCTAGCTGGCAGTAACTCAGATGTGTGATCAAAAGGCTACCTCAGCCAGGCTGTTTGCTCTTTAGGATTTCTAGGATATTGCTTAATCTTGTACCCTATTTTCACCCCACCCCTGTAACCAATAAAGTTCTCCTTTGTGACCGGTGGAGGAGACTTGTTGAGGGGTGGGTCTAAATTATGCCTAAGAGACCCTTTATGTCTGCGGACTAAGGGAGACTTTCCTTTTTGCCCCCAACTTGGGGAAGTGCCCCAAGTGCCTGTACTGGGTCGAGTACCCGTAGGACTTTAGGCCTGTGTTTCCCCGAGGACACTGGGCTAAGACAGTCCCTTCTCAGGGTGGTGGCAGCTACGTTACCCCCAGGCTAGCGAGTGTGCTCCAGGAAGGGGGTTGGCCGGACGTGAGGCGCCCCTAGGGAGACATTCGGAGCCTGGCAGGTAGTCGGGTGCAGGGAGGTGGGGGGCTTAACACAGGAGCACCCCCTACTGGCCCGCCACAGTCCTTACATTACACATCCCCTCTATCAGCCACCCTTGCTTGTGCCTGGCTAAATTGGAAGTGCCTATGAAAAGGACAGCTAATTGCATGTACAGCCTGGTAAAGGCGTATGGATTACCAAACTACAAAGGCTTTCATTTTACCTATGCCATGGAAACACTTAATTTGGCTAGGGTAGACGTCAAGATGTGTGAGTTTGTTTTCTTTTTTAATTCACTTGCTGACGAAGGACCCCCAACACTCAAAACACTCATTGTAGCCCCCCCCATCAGTCGCGATATCCTCTTAAAACAATTCCAGTATTTTTTTTTGGATGAAAACTGTTGTGATCTTACTGTTGCTTTTCTGGTCTCTGAATCATAAAGTTATAAGCAGCTCATTTTTTCTGTAACCCGAAAGGACAGAAACTCCCATTTTTCAAAAAGCGAAAGGCCTGGGCAGATGCCATATTTACACTGGTATCAATGACTTGTATGGTAGTATAGAAGAATAGCAGAGATCCAACGGAAACCCCTATGGTAGGGTAACTTTACCCAGTACACTGGGGAAGGTTACATCTGTCCTAGCTTGGGGTATCTGTTTGCTCAAGACCATGATGAGATGCTGTAATGGATGCATGCAATTACAAATAGCTGCTCATCTTGATTTTAAAGTGGTGCAACTAAATCAACGTATGTAACACTAGTTCAAATGCATCCTCCATCCAAATCTTACGGAGAGGATGGTGAGCAAAGAATTTCACAGACATAGACATTAGGGCTGGAAGAGACCTTGGAAGATCAGCCAATCAAGCCCCAAATGTGCAGGGGTTTGGAGAAGTAATGGACGCTGGCAGTTGCCCAAGGTGGTAGTAAAGGCCGGACAACTTTCCTTCCCCTGATTCATGCAACCGACAGTTGTAATTATGCTCCCGCTACACGCTATGGACTCTTGTTGGAGTCCAAGTCATGGTGAGCTCAGTCTAAGAGCATGACTGGGAGACAATAGATGATGCAGTTTTAGGAGCAGAATTTTATTGGGTATATTTACATATAGTCATTATGATGTGCGTCTCTCTATGCATATACCAACCTGCACAAAATCACCACCTTCATTACATCTGTGCAGTGACCTATTCTCTCTTTAAACGACTTAACGGTTTGGTTGTACTTTCTGTGGTAGGACTGTCCACGCTGCATCTCTCACCACCCCACCACTTGGCTATCTGGAGGCAGCTTGATGCTGATTTAGGCGGGGTGAGGATCTGGCCCGCCTTTCATATCAGAGCCAACTATGCAACAAGGAAATGTTCACTGACTCAGCTACAGGGAATGCAATTGGGAACCAGTCCAAGAGGCTGAACACCCCTAAGAGGCGAGTGCGTGTGTAGAGGAAGGTGCTAGGGTCAACATACTGCCTTGTCTGCTGGGGACTGGGCAGAATTAGGCCCTGCACACCACCCTGCTGCCTTCTCTTCCATGCTGCAAGGGTCCAGTTTTCCTCCAGTCTCACACCAGTGTAATGCCCCAAAGCTGTAACTGAACTGAGCCATATGGGAGCTCACCAGACATATGAAGTCTTGCCAGGTTTGGGGGGATTTGGGAGGCAACGGCACATTGCACAATGGCAAGTTTGAAATTCCTCCAGGTTAAGGGAAGAGCTACGGGAGGAAACACGGGGAAAATCTATGGGCTAATCTGCAGGTTCTTGAAGCACAAGACTACATACTGACCTAATCAGAATAAGCTACGGGGAATAAAAAGGCATTCATGGCATTACAGCTTTTCCATGGTCTCCAGCTGAACTGGGGGATCTAAGAAAGGGGCACAGCAGCCAGCTGCAGCCTTCAACCAGCAGCATCCCAGAGCTCCTCCGGCCCACAGACCACTATCCCATGCTCCTTATTCACGTGGGCACCAATGACACGGCTCGGCGCACCCCCAGCCAGGTCATGAGGCGCTACAGGGAGTTGGGAGCGGGGCTTAGGGGTCTGGGAGCTCAGGTGGTGTTTTCCTCGATCCTCCCAGTCTCGGGCTATGGGCTGAGGAGGGAGAGGAGGATCCACGCAGTGAACCAAAGACTGCGGCGCTGGTGTCATTGGGAAGGCTTTGGCTTCCACGACCACAGCCTGCTCTTTGGCGAGAGAGGCAGCGAGCTGCTGGGAAGAGCTGGCCTCCACCTCTCTCCCCTGGGGAGGAGGCTCTTCGCAGCCAGACGGGCTGACCTGCTCCACCGGGCTTTAAACTAAGCCCGCTGGGGGATGGGGGGACTACTGCCACGGCTGGCCCGCTGAGCAACCCTTGCAAAGCCAGCAGACCAAGGCACTTAAGGGAGCCCACCCCTGCCTCAGCCCTGGCACAATCTGTGGGCAAGGCAAGAGCCCCCAAGGGCACACTCGCCTGCCTGTACACTAATGCCAGGAGCCTGGGCAACAAGCAGGACGAGCTCGTTCTCCTGCTCAGTGCAAAGAAATACGATGTCATTGGGATAACGGAGACCTGGTGGGACTCCACCCATGACTGGACCACGGGTATCGAGGGCTATACCCTGTACAGGAGGGATCGTGTTGACAAAAGGGGCGGGGGTGTAGCTCTCTATGTGAAGGAAAGCTACATGTCCCTGCAAGCTGATGTTGGCGACCGGCATGGACAGCTAGAGACCCTCTGGGTAAAAATTCGTGGGGAATTCGGCACAGGGGACACAACGGTGGGAGTCTACTACAGACCTCCCACTCAAAGTCCTGAGCTTGACCAGGAGTTTGCCTGGGAACTGACTGAGGCCGCTTGCTTCAGGACCTTGGTGGTCATGGGTGACTTCAAATACCCGGACATCTCCTGGGAAGATCACTCAGCAAAATCCAAGCGGTCTCAAAGCTTCCTCTCGTGCGTGGATGACCACTACCCGACTCAAGAAGTCTATGGGCCAACGAGAGGCAAAGCGCTGCTCGACCTGGTACTGGCTACGGGGGACGACCTAATCGGCGACCTAGTGATCGATGGGAAGCTGGGTGACAGCGACCACGAGCTGATCACCTTCACCATCTGCCGTAAAGCTGGCAAGTCAGTCATCAACACAGAAGTCCTTGACTTCAGAAAAGCCGACTTTGACAAGGTCAAGAGGCTAGTCGGTCAGGCCCTCAGGGACCGTGACCCCAGGGAGATGGGAGTTCAAGAAGAGTGGTTGCTTCTCAAGGGAGTGATCCTCAGTGCACAAGCTAAATCTATGCCAACACGGAGGAAAGGCAGCAAGAAGGCACAGCAGCCCCCCTGGCTCTCCAGGGACCTAGCGGACCTCTGCGGCTAAAAACGAAAGCCTACAAAGAATGGAGAACGGGATTCACCTCCAAGGAGGATTATTCTGCGCTGGTCCAGTCCTCCAGGGAGCAAACCAGGAAAGCCAAGGCTGCAGCTGAACTCCAACTAGCTTCGAGCATCAAGGACAACAAAAAGTCCTTTTTCAGATATGTGGGGAGCCGGAGGAAAAGCAAGGGCAATGTTGGACCCCTGCTAAACCAGATGGGGCAACTGACAACTGATGCCCAGGAAAAAGCCAACCTATTAAATAGGTACTTTGCGTCAGTCTTTCATCAGTCACACGGGATGCCCATGCCTGCTATGGGACAGGGAGATCTGGGTGATGGGGATCCCCTACCCTCCATAAATGCTGACCTCGTGAAGGAACACCTTGAGAAGCTGGATACCTTCAAGTCAGCCGGCCCCGACAACCTGCACCCCAGGGTACTCAAGGAGCTGGCGAGCGTCATAGCCCAGCCTCTGGCATGGGTCTTCGAGAGCTCCTGGCGCTCTGGTGTAGTGCCCGAAGACTGGAAGAAGGCCAATGTGGTGCCGATCTTCAAGAAAGGGAGGAGAGTGGATCCGGCTCACTACAGGCCCATTAGCCTGACTTCTATCCTGGGGAAGATCTTAGAAAAGTTTATTAAGGAGGCCATCCTTGAGGGACTGGCCCAGGCCAACATCCTAAGGGATAGCCAGCACGGGTTTGTTGCGGGTAGGTCTTGCTTGACCAATCTCATTTCCTTCTACGACCAGGTGACCTATCACCTGGACAAGGGAGAAGAGATTGATGTCATATATCTTGATTTCAAAAAAGCTTGATCTGGTATCCCATGATCACCTCTTGGCCAAACTGCCCAGTTGTGGCCTTGGCTCCACCACGATCCACTGGCTGGGAAACTGGTTCCGTGGTCGGGCCCAGAGGGTTGTGATTGATGGCAGTCACTCATCGTGGTGCCCTGTGACCAGTGGGGTCCCTCAAGGCTCTGTCCTTGGAGCAATACTGTTCAACATCTTCATTAACGATGTGGACATTGGAGTTAGGAGTGGACTGGCCAAATTTGCCGATGACACCAAACTTTGGGGCAAAGCATCCACGCCAGAAGACAGGCGGGTGATCCAGGCTGACCTGGACAAGCTCAGCAAATGGGCCGACGAGAACCTGATGGTGTTTAACACCGAAAAACGCAAGGTCCTCCACCTTGGGAGGAAAAACCTGCAGCACCCTTATAGGCTCGGCAGTGCTACGTTGGATAGCACTACAGAAGAAAGAGACTTGGGGTCATCATTGACCACAAGATGAACATGAGCCTGCAATGCGATGCTGTGGCTAGTAAAGCGACCAAAACGCTGGCGTGCATCCATAGATGCTTCTCGAGCAAATCCCGGGACGTCATTCTCCCCTTGTACTCGGCCTTGGTGAGGCCGCAGCTGGAGTCCTGCGTCCAGTTTTGAGCTCCACAATTCAAAAAGGATGTGGAGAAGCTTGAGAGAGTCCAGAGGAGAGCCACACGCATGATCAGAGGTCAGGAAAACAGATCTTACGATGACAGGCTGAGAGCCATGGGACTCTTTAGCCTGGAAAAGCGCAGGCTCAGGGGTGATCTGATGGCCACCTATAAGTTTATCAGGGGTGACCACCAGGATCTGGGGGAACGTCTGTTCACCAGAGCGCCCCGAGGGATGACGAGGTCGAACGGTCACAGACTCCTGCAAGACCGTTTCAGGCTGGACATAAGGAAGAATTTCTTTCCTGTCCGAGCCCCCCAGGTCTGGAACAGTCTGCCAGCGGAGGTGGTTCAAGCACCTACACTGAACACCTTCAAGAGTAAATTGGATGCTTATCTTGCTGGGATCCTATGACCCCAGCTGACTTCCTGCCCTTTGGGCGGGGGGCTGGACTCGATGATCTCCCGAGGTCCCTTCCAGCCCTGATGTCTATGAAATGTATGACATCTCGGAGGCCATTAAAGTGTGAGAAGGGAAAGGAAAGGGCTCCTGCTCAGTATATCAGTGCTGCTTGCTCTCAAGACTCTCCTGAGCCCATTTCACAGCTACACCCTTGCTTCATGAGGCAGCCACACATCCAAAAGCTCCAGCACTCCAGGAGAATCGGTGTCAGTGGTGCAGGGTCTATGACACACAGTTCCGGTTCCACCTACCCGCGGGGGATCTCAGTCCCGACATCGAGTGGTCTGTTGCTGTGTTACAGAGGCTCCTTTGTTTCCTTATCTGCCTCCTAGCCCCGTGTTGTTGGTCATGTGGGTGCGGGGAGACACGGGCATGATGTTGTCCATCCAGTGAGTCAGCCCGCAGCCCCATCTGATCATTCCCGCCTCCGTGGATAAGGTGCAGAGTTTACTTTATTGCTAATCCACCAACTGCCACTTGCATGGGCGGGGATGGGATACCCGGGTTGGAATTGCGGTCCTGTGGCTTGGCTCTCAGGGCTGAAAATGAGGGGTGTTTTTAGCCAAACTAGGGAACAGGAAGTGGCATATAGCTGTGCACAGAGGTGCACGCTGTGTATGCAAGAGGGGATGCCCGCTGAGCGCCGCCTCCAGATAGCCAAGTAGTGGGGTGGTGAGAGGTGCAGCATGGCGAGTCCTACAGAAAGTACAACCAAACCGTTAAGTCATTTAAAGAGATGCCCGGAGAAGAGAAGAGGCAGTTCCCATGCTGTGGCCAGCTAGAGTCATCACGCAGCTGCTCAGAGCCGGTGGCGATGGAGCCATAGAAACACACAGGCAGAGATGAGGACTGATAAAATGGTAATGTAGAGTCTAGATCAGCGGTTCCCAGTCTGCGGTAGGGGTACCACCAGTGGTACACAGACAACCTGTCAGTGGTGCGCAATAATGGATTTATTATAATTACTTATATATGACAAAAATTCGCTGGTGATACTTAAGGCTGAACTGAAAACATTGCTGGTGGTACGTAAGCTCGTCTCGTTTTCAGTTGGCGGTGCGCAGTCTGTCAGAGTTTGGGAACCGCTGGCTTAGAGGATGGATGTCTGGGATGGTTTGGACCGGGATGATCCTGTCTCAGGCAGGGGGCTGGACTAAATCAGTCATTTTCAGCCTGAGGTCCATGAACCCTTGGGGCCCCACCGATTATGTCTAAGGAGCCCACTAAAAGATGATGATGATCAATCAAAAGTATGTGAATCCCCACGCTTAACATTCAAAGGGGTCTGCACCTCCATTCAAAAATTTTGTAGGGGTCTCCGCAAATGAAAAAAGGGTGAAAACCCCTGGACTAGATGACTTCTGGAGGTCCTGGCTTCTCTATGACTCATTAGGGGACCAGCCTTCAATCCTGGTTCTGAAGTTTGGGAAGTCAGACATAGGATGGGGGCTGTGGAGCCCACCTCTCGGATGAGGAGGCAGCCCTGGGTTACACGGGGGTGAGGAGAGAGAATCAGACACAAGTCTGGGAGAGACAGCATCGTTTGCAACAGGCTGCCTGGCTAGTGAGTAGGAAGCATAGCTGTTAGCCGTGGCCTGGGAAGGAGGGCTTGCCTTGAGCAAACATCCTTGAAGTTGTAGCACGTGTCTTTTTTCGGCTAGGAGCAAACAAGTCTTATCACTCTGCGCAAACAACTTGTGGCTCCCGAAGTCCTGTGCAAGCCCCACCCCGGGAAGAAAAGGCCAAAGTGGTTAGGTAAACAGCAACTCCCTACCAGCCTGGAGGCGGGTGTTATTGGTGAGGTGTCAGGAATGCCGCTGTCGGTAGCCAGGCTAGTAGCGGTGCCTGGCAAAATGAAGCATTAAGCTTGCCGGTGCATGTGCAAGACGCAGCTTCTCGTGTGCCGAGCTTGGCCCTTGTGTTTCAGCCATTGCAGAGGCCCTTCCACCAGCACCTCTCACACCACCCCAGCCTTGCCCTGATGATGTTTGTGGTCCAACCTCCAGCTGGGTAGGAGCTTCATAAATCACAATCCCGAGAACAAGCTTCAGAAGTATCAGCTGCATGGATTGCCTTGCACCGACACCCCATGGAGAAAAGACCTGGTTTTGAAAGGGGTCATGGCTCCGGGTGGGACAGGTGGTGCTAGCCTAGGGGCAATACGTGCACTGTATGATCAGCTTCTGCTTTCCCAGCACAAGAACTGCAAGGTTTAGACACTGGTCCAAAAGGAGATGTAGGATAATGAGCCTGGGGCTAGCATTGCTTGTGCTGCTGCTGCAACAATCGTAAGTGGAAATAAGGGAGTAGGATGCCTGAATCTCCCACTGGAAGAGTCCCATGGAGATCTGGGTGCATGATGTGGACATGTAAGCCATTTACCCATGGCAGAAAACCCAGAGGATGATATCGTTCCCTTTTTCCCCTTCTTTCAGATGTTTGGCTGTGGCTCCGTCGCTCAGATTGTGCTCAGCAGAGGGACCCACGGAGGCTTCCTGACGGTCAACCTGGCCTTCGGCTTTGCCGTGACTCTTGGCATCCTCATCGCAGGACAGGTGTCAGGTACGGGGGTTTCCACTTCCCAGCTTCGCAGCAGCGGGTCTAAGCCCTTGGTTGGCTCCAGGAGACAGTCAAGCAAAGACTATCGTGGGCTAGAAGTCAATGGCCCCTGGTCACTGTCTATCACTTTAATAAGTGATACAATGCCACGATGATGATGATGATATAAGGGGAGGGGTGAAGACAGACAGATTCGTGTATTCAGGAGTGGACAGGTATACAGACTGACTCGTTCTTGGTGGGAACCTCCCTGCATTGTAGAGATTTGGGACGGATAAGACCTGCTAGAGTATCCCAGCCTGCCTCTGGCATCCGGTTCCCTATAGTACATTTTCAAGGGCTTTATCCAATGTAGTTTTAGATGAATTGAGTGCTGGATGACCTCTCAGATACCCCTCCAGGCGGGTGGGTGGACTGGCCCATCCCTTCCAACAAACAGCGTTACACATCCGTCCCACAACAGGCTGCCGAAGCATCGGTCGCATGTCAGTCGTGTAGAGCGGTGTGTGGACCCTCTGCCCAGGAGGAAATCTGGCCCCATGGGGTGGTGTTACATACACGGCCCCAGAACGCCCTACAATTGTGCTGCTTCCTAAAAGTCCCCAAAACTGTTGGCCTTCCCGCGCAGAGCGAATCCTGTACGCGAAACGCGCTGACGATAACTCTCTTTCACAGGCGGCCACTTGAACCCAGCGGTAACTTTTGCCATGTGCTTCTTGGCTCGTGAGCCCTGGATTAAGCTGCCGGTTTATGCGCTTGCACAAACCCTGGGGGCTTTCCTAGGAGCAGGCATCGTCTTCGGCCTGTACTATGGTAAGTGGGCACAGGGCTTGGCTTGGCTTTTGACTGTTCTTGAGTTTCCTCTGGGGTGGCTCTAACTTTCCCAGGGCAATTTTGAGATCAAGCCTCCCCAGACCAGAGTTAGGACCCATAACTCATCACTACGTGCGCTACTCATAGCCGTAGAGTGCTACTCATAGGTAGCGCTGTAACCCACTTGTATAATGCAAGGCATAGGACTTCCCTGTTCGAAGTAAAGCTGATCATTTAGGAAGGCATCTTCTTTTGACTTGGATGCTCCATCACAAGAAATCTCTCTCTCAACTTCTGGTCAATTCTTTCAGAGGCTAATTGCCCTCACTGCTAAAAAAAAAGGGTGCTCGTTTCTGCTCTGAGTTCGTCCAGCTTTGATTTCAGCCACTGGAGTTTATGCCTGTATCTGTTAGGGTGACCTTTGTTCCCTTGTCTCTGAGTTTTGCTGCAATTAATAGGTCAGCAGTATAACACCCATCAGAGATCAGCAGAAATCTCATTCCTGGCCTCTGTCGCTCTCAGCTCCTGTTCAGAGTACGCAGGGCAACAGTCAGCATGTAATATAGTTAACGCCTTTCCTTTTACACGGCCAAGGAGAAGCAGGAACAAAGATTAGCAGTAGGGCAGCAGATCACTGTGCTACGGAAACAAGCTAAAGCAATCAGTATTGTGCAGAATTTATGATCCTCCTTCTCCGATTTAGCAAGGCAGTGGGTTTCAGTCAGGACCAGGTGGCTGATAAGGCCTGTAAGTAACCTGTGTATAACAACAATCTTTTGTCAGCTGTGCTTAATGAACTTCAGCAAAATCAGTCTCAGTAATCAACGGGACTTTTTATTCAAGATCAGCAGGGACCCTTTGAGCCAGACTTTGTCCTCTGATACATGTGCACCCAATTACCTTCCAAGTCAACAGGCACTTCTGTCTGAGAAGAGAGACTCTGGTCTGCGATCACCTCCAAATCCAGCTGGAAGGAGCTGATCTGAAATGTGGGAACTGTTGTATCATTATGGGACGCTCATACTAAGACGTCTTGGTATGGTGTCTGAATGATTTATGGTCTCAACGGACTCGGCTGAGTATATGCAGATTGCAGTTTAGTGGGGACGTGGTTTAGTGGTTACTATGCATTTAGGTAGGACTTGTCTAACCCAGTACTAAATAAATGCACAATAACCAGAGTTACTGCACGGTAGCGCCAGCAAACGCCTTTTCAGTGACGCTACTGCATGGTAGCTTAATAATACCATGCAGTAGCACATTAGCACTGTTGGTGCTGCAACGTGCTACTGTGCAGTATTATTCGGCTACTGCGCAGTTAGCATCTCGTGTAGACGTGCCCAGTTTGGAGTAAAACATGGAGCCCTTGTAGCTCACGATTGCTGAGTGCCTGTTTGTACGCGGCAGCTTGGTCTGTTATTGTTGGTCTATGAAGGGCATCTGTATCTTGCCTTTTGCTTGATTTCAGGCCAACATGGCTAACTACCTCTGTCTAGTTTTATGGGGCCTGATGAGATTCAGGATGGGCACTCCACCAAAGTCACAGAAAAACAGGGCTGGTGGGGATCATAGCTCTTCCAGCCCCATCTAACACCTCCCAGCCAAGTGTTTGTCCAGCGATGGAGATTTTACAGCTTTTCTTGGTCGTCTTTTCCATTGCTTGAATGTCCTTAGCTTTTTAGGCTAGACAACTTCTTAGAAGTGTGTTAGAAGACGAAGCATCTGAACACGTGCATCCTTTCTTATGCCGCTGTACTCTTGCATGGCCAGGCTGAACACATTTGACTGACCTCCCACCCCTTATTTTCCACTCTAGACGCCATCTGGGCTTTTGGCCAAAACAAGCTGTTGGTATCAGGACAGAATGCCACTGCCGGCATTTTTGCCACATATCCCTCTGAGCATCTGGATGTAGTGAATGGATTTTTTGACCAGGTAAGAGCTAGGGAGAGGGAGGAACATTTTTAAAGGACAATCATGGGCTTCTCATCTGATCGGGTTGTAGGAAATAATTTCTGGTTCAGGATGAAACTTGAGTTTCCTGGAACTGACTTTGGTGGTGTTCAGTGGGTTAGACGTCAAGAATGCACCGGTCAGTACAGGCAACAGTGGGTGGTCTTAGACCTGGAGGCAGACAAAGAGTTGTGTGCCCCGAGGAGTACTCACAAGTCACTCCAGACACTAATGCTGAGACCCCTACTCAGTCCACAAGCCCCAGAAGGTGCTTAATGAGTGTTGGCAAGCAGCACTTTGATGTGATTCCTCTTCTGAAAAGTGGCATCTTCACATAAACAGTGCCGCCACTGCTGGACCCTCCCAACAGATCCAGTGTCTCGGGGCACGTCTTCACTGCACACTTACCTGGGTTAAGCTAGCCTGGGTGTGAGCAGCCACTGCAAGTGACAGTGGCCTCACTGGTGCTGCACGTACCTGCGTGCAAAACTGAGCTTTGGGGGGGAGGTTATATCTCATGGGACCTTGCGCAGGAGCAAGGAGAGCCTTTCCATCGCTTCCTAATGAGGGTTGGGATAACATTTCTGGGCACAGCCAGGAATTGTGGGAAGGCACTGGAGGACTCTCAGCACTTAGAGGGTTTATCTTGTGTCCTCACTGCACAGTAGCCAGGCTCGCAGCTTAAGTGAACGCAGCATCCCAACTCGAGTCTATGAGCTGGGACAGGCGAGGAAGCGTGGATTGGATGCTCCACGTTCAGGTGGATGATTTGCTTGAGGGCAGCAGCAAGAGCAAGACCTGAGTAAAAGTCCTGTTTCTCTCTGCCGAAAAGATTTATGCTCCTTCATTCCCAGCAGGGCGAGGTCTAGCCACACTTGGCCTGATTCAGAGCCCACTGAAGTCCGTGGGAGCTAGGGGTGTTTGTCAGTCCCCCTGCAGTTTTGGCACTTAAATACCTCAGTCAGTCTGGTCCTAAGGGAGTTAGGAGTCCCAGCCCCGCCAATTAGGCATTTGCCATTACTTTTCTTTACCCGTGATCTCCAAATAAGTCTGGCACCTCTGTGCATCTCATGGTCCTCTTCAAAACTGAGCATCTGGTCTGCACACTCCCCTTGCTGACCTGCAAGACATCCTCCTTGTCCTCCCTCCCCCTGCCTGGGCGACTATGACTTCCTTTGTGCCCTTTACACATGAGGACTGCTGGGGTGAGAGCCTCCTCCTCTGCACCCTCCTGTGCCCCTGCGGCAGCCTTGGTCATGGATGCACAGGGTTGAATGTCAGCTGGAAACACCCTTTCCCACTGTTACTGATGCAAGGCGAAGAATAGCACCAGGGGATTCATCCCAATGGTGCAGCAGTCGCCCTTCCATGTTGCAAAAGGAGATTGGATCGCCGTCACTGCAGGCTGGTAGAGGACTGTTTGATGTCCTCCTTGCTGTACCACTTCTCTGCTGCCTGTTGCTGCTGATAATGCAGCTTTACACTGATGACAGCCGCCAGTCCCACGTGTCTCTAGCACTGAGTAGCCTTGTTGAGAAAGGGGCAGGTTTTGCTCCTGATGTTCCCTGAAGGCTATTGCTCACTTCTTGCCAGGGTTGGGCTTGCTCTTCTGGCTGCGATCCCATGCGGTGCTATAGTATTCCCCAGTTTGGATGCTGTTCATGTCTGGCAGTGGAACGTGGTAGCTAGAAGGCTTTGCTAAAACATGGATCTTTCCCTCTCTGTCCCGACAGTTCATTGGCACTGCAGCCCTGATTGTATGCATCTTGGCTATTGTGGATCCCTACAACAACCCTGTCCCACGTGGCCTGGAGGCTTTCACCGTCGGCTTTGTGGTCCTCGTTATTGGGACCTCCATGGGCTTCAACTCTGGCTACGCCGTCAACCCAGCTAGGGACTTTGGGCCTCGCCTGTTCACTTCCATTGCTGGCTGGGGCTCCGAAGTATTCACGTAAGTCTTTTCTGCATTAAGCATGTGTTGCATAGATTGGATTATGGTCACCATGTGTCTTGATCCCACAATAACTCCCCCAAGCAGGTGTGACTTCTGGAAGTCAGTTTTGGAGCAGCTCTGGGTCACTTTAATACCTTTAAAAAGATGCAGATTGCTGAGACACAGCCAAGGCTGAGCTGTTTCTGGAGCTCGGAGCTGGTACTCTGGCCTTACAACCAAAGAGGAAGTCTAGGAGGAGGCATGAGAAATGCAGGCGTTCCCCAAACTTAAACTTCAAGACTCAGTGGTGGCTTTTATTGAGCATTGGACAGGAAGAAAAGGGTCAGGGCAAAGTTTGGATTATTTCCCAGGGGATAATCCTGATGTGGGCAGAACAACACTAACAGCCACCCACGCGGATGCATGCGTGCTTTCTGTTAGGAAATCTCTCTTCTCTTATGAGGCTCCAGAAAGGCCCAGGAGAGCCGTGCTGCTGTTGAAGCTTCCTGCATCGCTGTTGGCCCTCGTGGCCAAAGTTTCCAGATGTGCCCATGTGATTTTGGTGCCTGCAGTCCCGTCTTCACTGAGACACGTGGAAAGCACTGCCCCATTGAAAATCCACGTATACACTCCAAGATGACTGGAGCTTGGGTTATCCCAGCCCCAGAGGTGGATCCTATAGTATCTAGACCTCATCTTCCAATGTCTTGTGTTTTTCAGTACTGGGAAGCATTGGTGGTGGGTGCCAATTATTGCCCCTTTCCTTGGGGCCATCGGAGGAGTGATGGTTTACCAGCTGATGATCGGGTGCCACGACGAGTGTCCTCCACCAGCCACGGAGCAGGAAACCGTCAAACTGTCCAATGTGAAGCACAAGGAAAGGGTCTGAGGAGGCCTCTGCCCCTGCTGGGTGGATATGGACACTTTACAGAGGACTGCAGTGGGCAAAGAAGAGGGAGGAAGGAAGAAGACAGCTTTAAGAACAATAACGAGAGTTTCTTTTCCCTTCTCGAGATAGTCTGTCCTAATTTCGTTGCCTATCCCTGGTGCATTTGCTTTAGAGGTTTGCCTGTGTGCCTTTGCCAAGCATTGCAGTGCCATATAGTCTTATTTTGGTAAAGGGGTGGGAGGGTGGGAGGGGAAGAGCTGAACGGCTAGCGCACAGGCCTAGGAAACAGGCAGCCGCGTTTCTCGCCAGGCTGTGCTTCCGGCTTCTTGCATGACCCCCCCCCCCGCAAGCATTTCACTTCTCTGGGCCTGTTTCTGTCTTCTTTGCAGTGGGGAGGGGGGTAGCGTACCTTTGGCACAAGCGTTTTGAGACTGTGGGATGAAAAAGGACCAAATAAAGACCGCGTGGCAGTCGGATCACGTTCATTCCTGGTGTAACTCTGCTGAAGTCCATGACATTATACCAGGGGCAAACGTGACCCTTTCCATTTCCAGAAGACCTACGAGCAATTGGTCTTTTCTTAGGGTTAAGCAATGTTAGACAGGATCAGTAACTGTGCACTGGACTTTCATTTTACAGTAGAATAAAATGGCTACAGGAGTCCTTCCCTTGAATATTTCATCCGCAGCCGTTCTTGGTCCCACCGTGCCACTGAAGATGATATTTAGGGAGACGCTGATTCACCGAAGGCTTACCTGGGAAACAAGCCTGGCCGAATGCTTTCGTGTTTCTGATTCATTGGAGAGGCTTATGCAGCAATCCAGGCGTTGTATATAAAGTGTGAATTGCTACCAGCCCCGGTCCACTGAAAACATGGTCTTTGACGCTTGATCAACTTGAGTTTGTTTGTAAACTTTACTTTAGCTTTTTATATATATTATACGTAAGGGTGTGCATGTATGTGTGTATATATGCACATACACATACCCTTATGCTATACATATGTTACTTAAAATACCAAGTCAGGGAAGAGTTAATTTAAGGATGATCTATGGGAACTGTCTATTCGCTGACTGCTTTGCCCTTCTATTTTGTTCTCAAAGCACAAGCATATTGGTAGAGATATCCCTGGGCCCATACTATTCAAACATCTTTGATATCCTTGGCACCATGCTGTAGGGGCATCTTGATTTCTGAGACATTGTGGTATTAAGAGCGTCTTTGATAACCTATGCTGCCCGGGAGTGTCCAGTTCCTGTCGTGTCATGTAGTGAAGGCATCCTGAATGCCCATGGTGTTAGATGTATTCTGGTTCCCAAGATGCCATATTCTTTGAGTATATTTGATAGCAATTGTGCCAAGTTGCTAAAGAATCTCAGGTCCCCCATGGCATCACACCATGAAAAACCCTTTTGATACTTGTTCCTATAATGCACGTATTCCTTCAAATATGTAACTTGTATGCAGTACACATTTCCAGTTAGTGAAAGTATGTATCCTTTCTTGCCTTTTTTAAAAAAAAAATAAATGTCAATACCAGAATTGTCAGTGGTGGTGCTGGTATTATTTTGTTTTTATCCATTTCCAGGAAACTTTCGTGCTTGAAAAGTCATCTGTGACCATAATCTGCCCCTTTAAATACTCTCATGGTCTGGACGTGTTTCCACCAGCGTATGGAAGTAGTGGGCTGGTGCTCTTAAATGTGGGTAACTTTGCCAAATCCAGTGTTACCCCAGAAAAATCAGGGCTTAAATGCTACTAAATGGTAGCCTACCAAAAAGTGTTATCTGTCTCTGTCCCTCCTTGGAGGTTTTTAATCCTTGAGTAGACAAAGCCCTGGCTGGGATGATGTAGTTGGGGCCGGTCCTGCTTGGAGCAGGGGGTTGCACTGGATGCGACCTCCTGAGCTCCCTTGCTACCCTCGTTCTCTATGATCTCAGATAGTCTTGTGGCAAGGAGTAGTAATAGATATGTACTGTTTGGGCTACCCTGAATCATGTACATTGAATGGGGTATTTGCTCATCTATCAGTCATCCACATCTCTGGAGAATCTATAAAAGGAAGGGGGCATAAATACACTTGGGAAAATGTGAGTGCTGCCTTCGCTCCTAACTCCCATCCTCTTGCGTTGTGCTCTGTGGGGCCAAGGCCAGGCTACACAAAAACCAGGGACACAGAATAGTGGAAGGGACTTGCACAAATCCATTTGCACATCGTGTTTTTAGTAATGCTGAAAAGGAGGGGCCAACCCTCTGGACTGCACTCAGACTTGGTGCCTAGGGTCACCAAAAACCAGTGTACAGCACTGGATGAGATGAACCGGTTGGTGCTTTAGAAGGGGTGAAGAGCATCATCCGGATCTCAAATGAACATCCGTGGTAGAGGAACTGAATACGCTCCTACACACTCACTCACTTTTGGGAGAGATGAACCCTGTCTTAAAGGGTCTCAGGTTCAAGCGCTGCCTCCTTGAAGTCCCCAGCTCTGGTACAATGACCTGCGTGATTGGGATAGTTACTGCAGAGACCAAGGAAGGAGAAGCAGGCTGTTTGTGAGACAGAGGCCAAGGAAACCTGAAGGGGAAACAAAAAAGCTTCCCTGAAACCTGACTCTGAGTAAATAGCTTTTCAATGCTGCCAAATGCCTTTTTAGTAAAGAAACCAATAAAAGCTAATGAAACTGCTTTGTGCCAGAGGCTGGGAACTGATTATATAGTCGAAGGAGCTTATCAGATATAAAAATATTTTCAGTGAATGATGTTAAAAGAAAAGAGAAAAGGAACAAAGCAAAAGGTCAGTGTTGTATAGGCATGAAAGCTAGGAAGAATCAGTCATTCAGAAGGACACCTATTTGCTCAATATGCCACAGCAATTTGCCAACAAGAAAATTTGCCAAAACACCTCTATTTTATTTGGCAAGCATGAATGCGAATGGCGGGGTAGGGAGGTGGTTCGGAGCAGAACCACTGAGGTGCTGGGAAACACGAATTTGGTTGCAAAATCTGGGATGAGACTCGGGAAGGTGGAATTCACACTTGTGGCCCCGAGAGAGAAAGAAAGGAAAAGGAGCAGTTTCCATTTAATAAAACTAGTTTCTTTTTTTAAAAAAAAGACTTAAAAATGAGCCTGTTGGGTTCAAAGCTGCATATTTTTAACGGTAGCATTTTGGCCCTAACCCTACCAATGATGGGGAGGGTGGCTGAAGTCACCAGCTGCAAGGATCAGCTCACGGAGGGTGAAACAGCAGGATCAGGGCCTGTGATCATGAGCTACAAGGCGCAGGCTGTGACCCATGCTCACTCCTCGACCATGCATCCTTCCAGCAGACATCAGAGCCTTGCAACCCTACAGCTTCACCTGCAACATGAAGGGTAACGGCTCTGGTCCCAGTGCAGTCAAACTATCTTGCTCTGCCTCCAAAGGCAAAGGATTGATCCTCTGTCTGGACTGGTGCTGGAAGGTGTCCCCAGCTGGCAAGGGGCTCTGGATGTGCCCCTGGTCACCTCACCCCTCAGCGCTCCTTGGGCTACGGAAACTGGGCAGACCTCTGATGCAAGCAGGAAGGTATGCACTCCTCTCCATAAAAGCTGAAGGATGTGGCGTGCAGCCTTATGCAATTACATGGCCATCCTTGAAGCTTTATTGTCCTGAATTCTTCAGGTTATGAAACCCAATAAAAAACACAGGTGTAAAAACAAGTTTCGTAAGTGCCCACTGGAGCACACAGAGGAGCGGCAGGTTTGCAACAATGCGCTTGGGCTCGGAGACTGGACTTTGCTGGGTTGGTGGTTTGCACCCAGAAAGGTTTCCTACAAGCAAAGCCAAGATTTGAGCAGCTGAGCCACTGCCAGCTCCTGTGGCTAGGTGCTGGCACCAAGGCAAAGTGAATGCAAAGCATCCTTCACTCCCTGCAGGTCAAGGTCGAGCCACACTTGCCCTGATTCGGACCCCACCGAAGTCCATGGGAATCAGGAGTGTTAGTCAATCCCCCTCCTGCCCAGCTGCAGTTTTGGCACCTAAATACCTTGGTCAGTTTGGTCTTAAGTGACCTAGGAGTCCCAGCCCCACCAGTTAGGCATTTGCCATTAGTTTTCTTTACCCGTGATCTCCAAATAAGTCTGGCATTTCTGTGCATCCCATGGCCCTCTTCAAAACCGAGTGTCTTGTTTGCAACCTGCAAGACACCCTCCGTGTCCTCCCTCCCCTTGCCTGGGCGACCGTGACTTCTTCTGTGCCCTTTACATGTCACCGCTGCTGCGGTGAGAGCCATCTCCTCTGCACCCGCCTGGGGCAGCTTTGGTTGTGGATGCACAGGGTTGAATGCCAGCTGGAAACACCCTCCCCCACTGCTTCAGGTCACCATCTGATGCTGAGTGTGTCATCTGTATGGAAGACCTGATGCGCAGAAGAGCTGCCCCGCGTTCCCTCTGTGCCGAAGAAGGGGAAGCTGCTCTTTCTGCTGCAGTATGACCCACTATTATCATCATCATCATCCTCTCAGCACAAAAGCTGCTGGACTCTAGGCCAGGATCCCATGTGCTAGGTGCTGTACAGACACGTGGGAAGAGGCACCCCCTGACCTGAGGTTCCTCCATCTTCGGTTTTCACCTATTTGTCATGCTCCGCTCTCCACTCCCCCAAGATAACAGCAGTCCAAGGTAGCGTGTCCCAGCCTGAGCAGAGGAAGTGGGGGAGTGGGGAGGAGAGACACACGGTTAATAAAACTGTTTGTGAAATACCAGCGCAGACTGGTTAGGAGGATGGCGATAAGGCATTTCCAGGTGCCTGGTTCAGTCCCCACGTGGGAGGATAACGAGCTGAAATGCTCCAGGAATGGGAGGAAGCGTTTCCAGTGGAAATCTCAGCGTTCAAGTTCAAGGGAGGCAGCTGCTGCTCTTGGGCACCTTATGCGGGGGTCACGGAGGACGGGGGGGATTGGGAGGAGCAAGCTTCACCATCATGGTGGCCACCCCCAGCTCCTGGGACTCGGGTCCACCCTGACTCTGCTGGGTTTCTATCAGGCTGCTCCAGGAAGGCATCCGAACCGGCCTGGGTGAGGGTGAGGACCTCCCCCGGCCACAGCCGGCTTGCAAGCAGTACCTGGCACCCCAGTCGGGATCTCTGCTGACATCCTCCTGCACGCCGTGCTTTGCTCACTTGCCTTATTTCTCTTCCTCCCTCTCTTGCTTTTGTCTGGGGAGACCCTGACGTGAGGAGCTAAGCGCTCGCTTCTCCCCACCTGCTCCAGCCGTGGGCTACCCAGCGCGTCGGTGCTTCAAGTTATGCCTCTGCCTTCAACTGCCCATCACTGGCAGAAGTTTGCCAGGCCTCAGAGTGGCTAATTGCACCATGGTCTGGGCTTGAGTCTCTCCAAGGGCAGGACCCCAAAATAAAGTCAGTGCCAGAGACCCAAACTGTGATTTCTCTCTCTTTTAAGTCCCTTTTTGCATGTATTTGTTTCATTTTGCCCCAGTGACCATGGCACTGACCTTCTCCATCATCCCTACTGTCTCCAGACCATCTTCAGCTCCCTTTTATAGTCCTTTCTCCCAAAGGACCCCCCTTTAAGCCTGCTATTAAAGGGATTGAATCCAGCAATGCAAAAAGGGAATAAAGGATATACTTCTCTGGCTGTTTTTCTTTCTGTCCCTTCACTAGAAGATTGTTTCAAGGGAGAATAAACCGGGGGTAGGATGTTCGACACTTGAGAGTGGCCTGCACAGAAGCTAACTCTAAAACAAGGGATGCCATTAGCACTTTTGTCTCGTTGTCAGGCCTGCGACACTGGCTTTGCAACACAGCTTTTCCTGAGTCGTGGCCTTCCTTAGGAGAGGTGTAGGGACCTATCCCAGTCTCTCCAGCATCCCACTCTGACCTCAGCATCCCTCCTGTGGGGACCAGGCCCTTATCAATCCTGGACACTGTATACCACGTGCAGCACTGGGGTTTCAGGGAAGGGCAATGGGGAGCATATCCTGCATTGGTCCCAGCTCCAAACTCAGGCCCCGTTTCTTGTCCTGAAAAGCTCTCGTGTTTCATTCCCCGTCCCTCGATCGGGTACGGTCCAGCTGCCAGTATCGGCAAGCATGATGGGGAAATCAGAGCACTGGCAACCCTGCCTGGGTGCAGGGGAGGTCATTATGGCTTGCAGGTATGTGCTGTGCTGATCCCTATCGGGAAATGCCAAGTCTAGCTGGTCTGGGAGGCTCTGCTGACGTACTTGCAGCCATTGCAGGGAATTATCAGCCCCCTGGGATCTCCCCTCTCACCCGGTGCGGGGAGCGGGGGCCGGCAGACCCACTTCACCTGTCAGGCTTGCTCTGAAGTCAGGCTAGATACTCACACCGGCTGTGCTCAGTGCAATGAGCTCTGGGACCCCAAGGAGGGAAACAGGCCACCCAGAAGGGTCTGGGCTGCATGTTGCTCGGAGGGGGCATGGACGAACAGCTTCCCCCCATGCCCAGCAGCGAGGGGTGCACCGTGCCTGCAGGATGGCAGCTTTTTAGTGCATCTGGGCTCTGCCAGGCCCTTCCTGTTGAAGGCCAGACTGATTCAGCAAAGCCCTTGACCAGCCTGGTCATACCTCCTCGCTGGCCGGAGGAGCCGGCTGGGTGGGGAGGGGAGAAGGAAGCTTTTTATTTTATGAATTAATTTATTTTTTAATTCCATGTCTCAGGCCAAATCAGCCAAATCCGTTGCAAATTCTTTCCACCGAGAGCAGTGTTTCTGTCTGTGGGGTGCAAGCCTCCTCCTTCCCAGACTCTTCAACCTGGGGTTTCCGACACTCCCAACTCCACGGCAGGCATTCTGCGTGCAAGCCCCCAGCCTGGAGACCTTGGAGTTCAGATGCCCCTCGTCTTGCTTGCCCCTGGCCAAAAGGCCAAAGGAACAAGCTAGAGGGAGAGCCCGAGTGCAATCCCCCACGGCCATAAATTGTGTAGCTGAGATCCTCCCATCGGGAGGCATTTGCAGACTCAGCCTTCCCGCAGTGCAAGGGACAGGCCTTCACTTCCTAACTACTCCAGGCCCTCGAAGGCCGAGGCGAAGGGGATCTCCCCTGTCAGGTCAGTACCACCCGGTTGTCGGCTGTCTGTACAAGAAACATAGCAGCTAATGGTCAGAGGATATGGGGGGCTTCAAACCAATATCTTGGCCCTTGGGAAGGAGCCAGTGAATGTATTAATGGCAAAGGGTGCTAGCCCCCGGGGATCTCCAAGGCACGATGGACCTCAAGCCGTAAAGCACCAGCGTCTGCAGCTGAGTCATTTATATGCTTGGACAAGCTGGGATTTTTATTTCCTCCCAATGACATTATTAATGATGCAGATGCCCTGCCATTAAGGGATCCTGCTTCGCAGGAGATTTAGTTAACTCGCAGCAGATGCAGAGCGCGGGGGGAGAGTGCATGCGGAAGCCAGAAGGATGTGATGGGGAGTCTGAGTGCAAGCAGTAGGATTGTACAAGCTTTGCTAGGACCGTACAACCTTTGTAGGGCATGAACGTTGGCCACCGTGGTGCCCCTGCTGTCCCTGTGGCAGGTTTGGGTGCCATGTCTTGTGTTGTGCCTGCGGTTTTGCTAAGAGGTTAGGCAATGGATTTGTCTGGGCTGGTTTGGACAGGGCTGATCCTGCCTTAAGCAGGGGCTGGACTAGATGTGCCGTCCGCAGGTCCCCTCCTGCTCCACTTCTCTCAGTTTCTATATATGGTGCTCTGTCAATCACCGTCTGCGCGGCTGGGGGCAAGTACTGTTGCATGGAGTGGATCCTGGATGCTGAAGACACGTTATCCAATGCACACAACCAAACGGGGCTCGTTAAGCAGCACCAAGCCTGGGTCAAGGGACGTAAGGAACACGCTCACTTCTACATCATGCATGCTGTGGCCGGCTGATTGCTAATGCATGCACTGCTCTCAGGCGAGGGAAATACCCCAGTCACGCTGTACCAATACATTACAGGCTTCTAAAATGCCCAAGGTGCTTATTTTTTGAACGACAGTGGGGGTGGGGGTGGGGCTGTTAAACCACTACAAGGTCTAACATGTCTGGTTCACATCCCAGGTTGCATCGGGTGCAGGTCAATCTGTTGGCTGCATAAAGCATGCATT
Organism: Crocodylus siamensis; assembly: GCF_052110815.1. Lineage (NCBI taxonomy): Eukaryota > Metazoa > Chordata > Crocodylia > Crocodylidae > Crocodylus > Crocodylus siamensis. Next base: position 4,145,313 of record NC_143397.1, read on the forward strand.
TCAGTGCCCCTCTCTGTGCTTGCTGCTCTAGGGACAGGGGTTGTCCTATTTTGGTGTGCACAGATGGCTTGCTATGCTTTTAATGGCTGGCATGGCTGCGGCTCCCTGTTTCTTTAGAGTCAGGGGACAGGAGCAAATGCATACAGCATGCCTAGAGCGTGACGTGGCCTGTACAGCTCAGAGCCATGCCACCCCCTCGACCCCACCCCCAACGGGGCATTTTGCCAGCCAGTAATGTGCAACCTGGAAAACCAAAGTGCAACTGAAAGCTGGAACGTGGCCCCCAAAAGTCCCATCTCTAGGGCCTTGCTCTGTGCTACTCCAAAGTGTGTAATTTGGGATGGGGATTATAGCCCTTCTCTTCTACATCTGTGAGTCACACAGCTTGCCTGGATAAAGCACTGTGGCAAATCTGTTGCACCAGGACAGGCTGGGGCTGACTGGCTAAGCAGCAGCTCTGCAGAAAAGGACCTGGGGTGACAGGGGACAAGAAGATGGAGATGAGCCAGCGGTGTGCCTTTGATGCCAAGAAGGCTACCGGCATCCTGGGCTGCATTGGGAGGAGCGTTGCCAGTAGGTCAAGGGAAGTGGTTCTTCCCCTCTATTCAGCACTGGGGAGGCCACATCTGGAGTTCTGTGTCCAGCTGTGGGACCCCCCACTACAGAACGGATGTGGACACATTGGAGAGAGTCCAGCGGAGGGCAATGGAAATGGTTGGGGGCTGGGGGACAGGACTGGTGAGGACAGGCTGAGGGAACTGGGCTGGAGAAGAGAAGACCAAGGGGGATTGAACAGCAGCCGTCACCTCCCTGCAGGGGGGCTGCAAAGAGGATGGAGCTGGGCTGGTCTCAGTGGGGGCAGATGGCAGGAGGAGCAATGGGCTCAAGTTGCAACAAGGGAAGTAGAAGTTGGACAGTAGGAAAAACTCTCATGAGGGGGGTAGTAAAACACTGGAACAGGCTACCCAGAGAGGTGGTGGAGTCTCCTTCCTTGGAGGTTTTGAAGACCTGGCTAGACAAAGTCTTGGCTGGGATGATGTTGTCGGGGCTGGAAAAATCCTTGCAGCTCACTGTGTGTCTCCAGCCTTTCCTTCACTCATCCAGGAAATGTGTGTAGTTGTATTAGCCCTGGGGAAGGAAAAGAGCTAACGAGTTACAGGACACAAGGACAATAACCTTTCCCCGAACCAAAACAGAAACTTCAGGGTCAGATCCTTGTCTGGGGTAAATCTCCCCCAAGGCAATAGACCTCTGTCCATTTTCACTTGCTGAGAATCTGGCCTTTGGTATCTGCAAACATCTGGCTAAGATGCTCTGTAGTGAAACTCAGGTCATCTTCATTGCAGTAAGGAGGCCAACAGAGCCAGTGACCTGAGTAAGAGTCAAGTACCGGTCTCCCATGGGAAACCTTGGAAGACCACACAGAGGTTAAGTCTCAGTGCTGTGACAATATACTGCATTGTTTCACTCAGGGGGTCACTCCACTCTTGGCATCTCTTTGCTCATTAAGGAAGTGTTTGCTGCTATATTGGACTTTGGGAGGAAGGAAGCTAATGAGGTACAGCAGATAGCCCGATAGCCTTGATATGACCCGGCAGAAGCTTTGAATGTTGAAGAAGGTCATCTCCGGTAGCCGCCAACAGCAAGCTGACTGCAGTGCAGCCAATAATGTGGCCACGGGCACATAGGACCAAAGCGGAGAATCAAACCCGGGTGACCCCCACCTCTCGAGAGCTTCTCAGGGAATGCATCATTTGGGGCATCACAAGGGAAACTGGGGAAGCTTAGGCTGAGGGCAGAGACCAAGGACACCTGGGTTCAACTCCCAGCTCTGTCCCCCACATCTGTCTTCAGGAATTTGGGCAAGTTACTTTAGACCACATCCCAAACCAGTCTTAAGTGATATGTTCTTCATTCCCATGCCCAAAGCTGGGTGCCAGGATCCAAGAGTGGGATTTGCAAATGCTATTATGGGTTCATTTCCACAGAATTGAGGTGAGAGGAGTTTGGGGGTGGGATGCACCGCACTCAGCCTATGGAGCAGGAAATACCCATCCCAGATGATGGGAAATGTGGAGGAAGGGGGACTTCATAGAGTGAGAGGGTAACAAAGAGTGAGGGATAACGGAGACCTGGTGGGACTCCACCCATGACTGGATCATGGGTATAGAGGGCTATACCCTGTACAGGAGGGATTGTGTAGATAAAAGGGGCGGGGGTGTAGCTCTCTATGTTAAGGAAAGCTATGCGTCCCTGCAAGCTGATGTTGGCGACCAGGGTGGATGACTGGAGACCCTCTAGGTTAAAATTCGTGGGGAATACGGCACAGGGGACACAATGGCGGGAGTCTACTACAGACCTCCCACCCAAAGTCCTGAGTTTGACCAGGAGTTCGCCCGGGAACTGGCTGAGGCTGCATGCTCCAGGACCATGGTGGTCATGGGTGGCTTCAATTACCCGGACATCTCGTGGGAGGATCACTCAGCAAAATCTGAGCGGTTGCAAAGCTTCCTGTCATGCGTGGATGACCTCTACCCAACTCAAGAAGTCTATGGGCCAACGAGAGGCAAAGCACTGCTCGACCTGGTACTGGCTACGGGGGACGACCTAATCGGCGACCTAGTGATCGATGGGAAGCTGGGTGACAGCGACCACGAGCTGATTACCTTCACCATCCGCCGTAAAGCTGGCAAGTCAGTCAGCAACACCTTGACTTCAGGAAAGCCAACTTAGACAAGCTCAGGAGGCTTATTGGTGAGGCCCTAAGGGACCACGACCCCAGGGAGAGGGCAGTCCAAGAAGAGTGGTTGCTCCTCAAGGGAGCGATCCTCAATGCACAAGCTAAGTCTATTCCATCTCGGAGGAAAGGCACCAAGAGGGCACAGCAGCCCCCTTGGCTCTCCAGGGATCTAACAGACCTCCTGAGGCTAAAAAGAAAGGCCTACATAGGATGGAGGATGGGATTCACCTCCATGGAGGAATATTCTGCACTGGTCCAGTCCTGCAGGGAGCAAACCAGGAAAGCCAAGGCTGCAACTGAACTCCAACTAGCTTCGAGCATCAAGAACAACAAAAAATCCTTTTTCAGGTATGTGGGTAGCCGGAGGAAAAGCAAGGGCAACATTGGACCCCTGCTGAACCAGATGGGGCAACTGACAACTGACACCCAGGAAAAAGCCAACCTATTAATTGGGTACTTTGCGTCGGTCTTTCATCAGACGCCCATGTCCGCTACAGGACAGGGAGGTCCGGGTGAGGGAGAGCCCCTGCCCCCCATCAATGCTGACCTCATGAAGGAACACCTTGAGAAGCTGGATACCTTCAAGTCAGCCGGCCCTGACAACCTGCACCCCAGGGTACTCAAGGAGCTGGCGAGCGTCATAGCCCAGCCCCTGGCACGGGTCTTTGAGAGCTCCTGGCGCTCTGGTGAAGTGCCCGAAGACTGGAAGAAGGCCAATGTGGTGCCGATCTTCAAGAAAGGGAGGAAAGTGGATCTGGCTAACTATAGGCCCATCAGCATCTTCATTAATGATGTGGACATTGGAGTCAGGAGTGGACTGGCCAAGTTTGCCGATGACACCAAACTTTGGGGCAAAGCATCTATGCCAGAAGACAGGCGGGTGATCCAGGCTGACCTGGACAGGCTCAGCAAATGGGCGGATGAGAACCTGATGGTGTTTAACACCGAAAAATGCAAGGTCCTCCACCTTGGGAGGAAAAACCTGCAGCACCCTTATAGGCTCGGCAGTGCTACGTTGGCTAGCACTACAGAAGAAAGAGACTTGGGGGTCAACATTGACCACAAGATGAACATAAGCCTGCAATGCGATGCTGCGGCTAGTAAAGCAACCAAAACGCTGGCTTGCATCCATAGATCCCGGGACGTCATTCTCCCCTTGTACTCAGTTTTGGGCTCCACAATTCAAAAAGGATGTGGAGAAGCTTGAGAGAGTCCAGAGGAGAGCCACGCACATGATCAGAGGTCAGGCAAGCAGATCTTATGACAACAGGCTGAGAGCCATGGGGCTGTTTAGCCTGGAAAAGCGCAGGCTCGGGGGTGATCTGATGGCCACCTATAAGTTTCTCAGGGGTGACCACCAGGATCTGGGGGAACGTCTGTTCACCAGAGCGCCCCGAGGGATGACGAGGTCGAACGGTCACAAACTCCTGCAAGACCGTTTCAGGCTGGACATAAGGAAGAATTTCTTTCCTGTCCGAGCCCCCAAGGTCTGGAACAGTCTGCCAGCGGGAGTGGTTCAAGCACCTACATTGAACACCTTCAAGAGTAGATTGGATGCTTATCTTGCTGGGATCCTATGACCCCAGCTGACTTCCTGCCCTTTGGGCAGGGGGCTGGACTCGATGATCTCCCGAGGTCCCTTCCAGCCCTGATGTCTATGAAATCTATGAACAGTGGGTTGGTGGGGTGTTTTTTTCTCCCTGGGAAGGCCAATGGCTTAAGTTCTTGCTCTCCCATGAATCCCCTATAAAGCACTCAGGTGGGGCCCATTTCAGAGCTGCAAAGCTGTGAAGGCCGTGGTTTGCCTGCTGTTATTTCCGTCAGAAGGTCAGTCTCATCTTGGCTTCGTCCTTTCGTTTGCTGTGTACCATCGCAGGAAATGTTTGCAGTGCTGTCAGCCCCTGGGAGGAAAGTGAACTTAGCAGAGCATGAGAGATGTGGAGATAACCTCATCGTGAACCGAGATGGCAAAAGCCAGCTGGGTCCTATCTTTAGGGTTTGGGAACGGAGTGTGGCCTTCATCACCGTGAAGCAAAGCGCTGGGCCTGCCAGGTCTCACGTCACTGCCTGGAGATCTGGAGTCTGACAGCGCCTCTGTGACTCCCTCTCTGAAGGTCCCATCCTGGAGCAGACGGGGGTGGGACACTGGGCACTGGCTTCTCCTCCTCTCCTGCCACTTCCTCATCTGTTGAACCCAGCCAGACTCTCCCCACCTTCCCCCATCTACGATTTTGCTTTCTCCCCTCTCTCCTCACTGCTCCTCTTGCTGATCTATGGTGACTGCAGGCTCCATGCTGTGCTGTAGCCCTGCTGCCCCCCCCGCCCCTTCATTGGCTTTCCCTTCTTTTTTGGGGTTGACTACAAACCAACTTGTTTTCAAGACCCAGTCTCATCCTGCCTGTCTCAGGCAGAGGCGTCACAGCCTCTGATTAGGAACCCCTTGTGGCAGAAAGCCACCTTGGTTTCTCCCCAAAATCTCTGCCCTGTGGCTATGTGATTAGATGGGCCAGCACAGAGGAGTCACACCTCAGCCGGTCTCTTTAGGGAACCTGAGCTGGCTGCAGTCCTGAGGGAGGGGGGAAACCTGCTCCCTCTGCCTACGTAACTGGCATCAGCCACCTGGGTGAGGGGCATCTACCTGGGGAGCTGGAATCTGCCCGGTAACAGGTGATGTATTTCAAATTGGTTGGCTGACAGCCAACTGGGGCTGACTTCCACTGGACCAGGTGAATGAGGTCACAGGGGCTATATAGGTTGGTGGGGGAGGGAGGCTCTCTCTCTCTTTGGCCATGAGGTGAAGCAGCAGCCAAGCAGGGGAGACAGAGAAGCCTTACCATCGGGACCTAGCTCTCTCTCACCCCACGACTCCAGGGGGGAAACTGGAGAAGTCTGGAAGATGCTTGTGAGTTAGCTACTCGAGATCTGGTTAGATATCTAGCTGGCAGTAACTCAGATGCATGATCAAAGGCTACCTCAGCCAGACTGTTTGCTCTTTAGGATTTCTAAGATATTTCTCAACCCTGTACCCTAGTTTACCCTAACCCTCATAATCAATAAAGCTCTCCTTTTTGACTGGTGTGGGAGACTTATTGAAGGGTGGGTCTAAATTTTGCCTAAGAGACCCCTTAGGTCTGCGGACTAAGGGGGACTTTACTTTTTGCCCCCTTGACTTGGGGAAGTGCCCCAAGTGCCTGTACCGGGTCGAGTACCCATCAGACTATTAGGCCTGTGTTTCCCTGAGGACACAGGGCCGAGACAGTCCCTTCTCGGGGTGTTGGCGGTGAAGTTACCTCCAGACTAGCGAGTGTGCTCCGGGAGAGGGGTCGGCCAAGCATAAGGTGCCCCTAGGGAGGCATTCAGAGCCTGGCAGGTGGTCGGGTGCAGGGAGGTGGGCGGCTCAATGCAGGAGCGCCCCCTACTAGCCCGCCACACCCCTAACTATTAAAACAACAACACTAAACCTAGGACAAACTTGGGAGAACATATTCAACCTGAGGCTTCCTTCCTATCAGAGCAAAGCTCTAACTGCAGGCTATTTTTGCTTGATTACTGCCATCGAGGGAAGGAACAGGGTCCTGGTACAGGGTCCTGTGATCCTGTGATTAAGTTCCTAGGGCATCAGAAACAAAATGTGTCCCTGTTCTTTGAGATTGAGGCTACCAAAAATGCCAAAGGATTTTTAAGATTGTAATAAAAGGGGTAGAGCTGGACCAAGATGTAAGGAAGAGGGTCCAGAGTCACCAGGACACTCCTGGGCAATGTAGCCCCGCTGAACCTCAAGTGAAACCAGAGCTGTCAGCTGTGTGTCATGGACCCCTGACTGCTAACGGCTAAGGGGGCTTTTCCTTTCATTACAGTGGAATTGGGGGATCTGCACCCATCACCCCTCCCTTTCAATCTGGGCTCTATCAGCATCTCAGCTGCCTGCTGGGTACAATTTGCACTGGCTTCCTGGTTTGTAACTGGGGTTTGCACTGGCTTGCCTGGATGAGTGTCTGACATCCCTGCAGAGATGAGGCCCAAGATATGGGAGAGGGAGCCCTCCCTGTCCACACCCACCTGGATCAGCCAACAGGACTAGTCTCAACAGTCCTGAATTTCCCAGATGCAAAACAAGCAGCAACAGAAATCACCTCCCCTCCCTCCAGCTCCCGTCTTCAAGCCCTTTTTAAGAAAGCATGATCCCAGTCATTTAATCACCAGTGTCAGGACAATTTTAGCTCCTTGTTGGGAAAGTGAGTATCATGTACACCTTTGCCTTCTTTGGGTGCCAGGGGGTCTGGTTCAGAGTTGGGGAGCAGGAGCGGAGGGAGCAGGGTGCGCATGTGCCACTCACACGAGCACCCCCTTACCTTGGCGGCAGCGGGGGTAGCAGCAGCAGCAGAGGAGACAGCGGTGGGGGCAGCAACAGCTGATTCCCCCTAAGGTAAGTGGGGCAGACGGTGCGGCACAGCTGAGGCGGATCCAGACAGGAAGCCCTTCACTGCTGCCTTAGCTCGCCCGACAGGGAGCCACGCTCCTAAGCCACGCGTGCGAACAGTGTGCGCAAACAGGCGCGCTCTGTAAGGGCGCGCCGGCGTTTGTGCTGGCGTTTGTGTAAGGTGGGCGCGAGGTAGCTGCACGGAGCAGCACCCCCAGGGAGCAAAGCAGCGGGTGCACCTCTGCAGGCATGGTGATGCAGACGTGGAGCGCAACTGCCAGGGGCCCCGCCCGGGTGCTGCCGCCTACCGTGGGCTCTTCTGAGGCCTATTTCTATTCTCTGCAGGCCTGGTCACCCACTGTACAGCCCCCACAGGAGACGCATCCAACACAGGAGTGGAATAAGGTGCCCAAATCCAGAGCTGCTAGGCCTAGAGCAGTGGAAGCTCCCCAGGTGCAGCTGGGGAACAGGTTTGATGCCCTGGCAGCTGTGACGGAGGAGGACGGTGGAATGGCCTCTGGCAGGGACAATGCCACTCCCCACACAACAGGGAATGGGCAGAGAGCGAACACCAGGAGGAAGAAATGCCGGGTCCTGGTGATCGGAGACTCTATCCTACGAGGACTGGAAGGTCCCATCTGCCGGCCCGACCCCTGGGTCTGCTTCATGCCTGGGGCTCGGGTCAGGGACATCATGGAAAGGATCCCGGCCTACATCCAACCTGCAGACCAGTGCCCCATGGTTGTCGTCCATGTGGGTACGAACGACGCGGCCAGGGGCAACCCTGACCGCATTATGAAGGATTTCAAGGCTCTGGGAGACAAGCTGAAGGAGACGGGGGCGCAGGTGGTCTTCTCCTCTCTTCTTCTGGTGAGCAGGCGGGGACGGCAACACGAGGCCTGCATTGGCGTGGTCAACCGGTGTTTACGCAGCTGGTGCCACCAGGCAGGCTTTGGGTTCCTTGATAATGACCCATACTTTTGGGCGGGGGACTTGCTGGGGTGGGATGGGCTTCATCTCTCTCCTAAAGGCAAGCGTGTCTTCTCTTCCAGGTTGGCTGATCTCGTACGGCGAGCTTTAAACTAGCCTCGCCAGGGGAGGGGGCCGCAGGAAGATGAGGAGACGCCATCCGAGCAGGACAGGTGACAAAGGCAAGGAGTGCTAAGGTAAGGAACGGGGGTCCAGACAGTCTCCGTATACGGGGGGTGGCACACACAGTCTTGCAAGGCCTTAAATGCCTATATACCAGTGCTCGCAGTATGGGGAATAAACAGGAGGAACTCGCTCTCAGAATAGCTAGTTCAAACCCAGATATCACAGGGCTAACAGAAACGTGGTGGGATTCGTCCCACGACTGGGCAGTTAGCATTAGGGGCTATCGGCTTTACAGGCGGGACAGAGAAGGAAGGAAAGGCGGGGGTGGGCGCTCTATGTCAAGGAGCACTACACAACCTCTGCCAGCAGGACGGGATCAGAGGAAGGGCAAGCTGAAGTGCTCTGGGTCATGATACAAGGGGGCTGTGGGGAGAGCGATTTGACTGTGGGGGTCTACTACAGACCCCCCAGCCAAGGGGAGGAGCTGGACCAGGAATTTTTGGGCCAACTTGCAGAGGCACTTAGGGCAAGGGATGTAGTTGTCATGGGTGATTTTAATTACCCAGACATCTGCTGGGAGGAGCAGTCAGCCAGGACGGGCCGTTCCAGGGGGTTCCTAGCTGAGATACAGGACCTCCACTTAATCCAGGAGGTGCATGGTCCCACCAGGGGAAACGCCCTGTAGGACCTGGTCCTGGCCATAGGCGATGACCTGGTCAGGGGCCTCCGGGTTCTTGATCACCCGGGCGACAGCGATCATCACTTGCTGGAGTTCACCATCCAGTGCAGGGTGTCAAGGGCCTGCAGCAAGATGGTAGCCCTAGATTTTAGGAGGGCCAACTTCAACAAGTTGAGGAGACTAGTGGGGGAGGCGCTGGGGTCCTTGAGGGCAGGGGAACTCAGTGTCCAGGGTGAGTGGTCGTTCCTTAAAGAAACGATACTCAGGGCCCAGGGGGAGTCCATCCCAACAAGAAGCAAGGGGGGCAACAGTGCCCGGAAGCCCCCCGGCTCACGAAGGACGTCTGGGAATGCCTGCTTGCCAAAAAGGCGGCATACACCCAGTGGAAGGGGGGTGCTATCTCCAAAAAGGAGTATACCTCCTGTGCTCAGGCCTGTAGGGGGGCTGTCAGGAAAGCTAAGGCGGACGTAGAGCTAGGACTAGCATCCAAGATCAAGGATAATAAAAAGTCCTTTTTCAAAACATAGGACGGATGAAGAAGGCACCGGGTAATGTGGGGCCCCTGCAAGGTATGCTGGGCAATCTGGTGGTTGGGCCAGAGGAGAAAGCAGACCTCGTTAACCAATTCTTCACCTCCGTTTTCTTGTGCAGGGACGGGGACTTCCCCTCCTGGGATGCCAGATGGACTCAAGGGGAACACCTCCAGACCTCAGGTTGGGGAGGACCGGGTTAGAGAGCTTCTGGTGGGGCTGGACGTGTTCAAGTCAGCAGGTCCAGATGCTCTCCACCCCAGGGTGTTGAGGGAGCCAGCAGGGGTTATTGCAGGGCCCTTGGCACGGCTTTACGAGCACTCGAGGTGCTTGGGCCAGGTGCCAGATGACTGGAAGATAGCTAACGTGGTCCCCATCTTCAAAAAAGGGAAGAGGGAGGACCCAGGCAACTATAGACCCGTCAGTCTTACCTCTATCCTTGGGAAACTCTTTGAGAAGATCCTCAAGGAGCACATCCATGATGGGCCGGCTTCAGGGATGATGCTCGGGGCAACAAGCACGGTTTCATTAGGGGCAGGTCTTGTCAGACCAACCTGATTGCCTTTTATGATCAGGTCACAAAGGCAATGAATGCAGGCGTTGCCATGGACGTAGTCTTTCTGGACTTCAGCAAGACCTTTGACACCGTCTCCCACCCCATCCTCATTAAAGAAGTAGGCAACTGTGGCATTGATGCCTACGCAGTCAGATGGATTGCAGGTTGGCTCAAGGGTTGTACTCAGAGGGTGGTGGTGGATGGGTCATATTCGACCTGGGGGGAAGTGGGCAGCGGAGTCCCCCACGGCTCGGTCCTGGGGCCTGTGCTGTTCAACATCTTCATCAGCGATTTGGACGACGGGGTGAAATGCAACAGTTTAAATTTGCTGATGATACCAAATATGGGGTGAGGTGAGCACGGTAGTAGGGAGGGAAAGACTGCAGCAAGACCTGGACAGGTTACAGGGGTGGGCTAGCAAAAACAGGATGCGTTTCAATACTGACAAGTGCAGGGTGCTGCACGGGGGCAGTAGTAACCAGCAGCAGACTTATAAAGTGGTAAACTCCCTTCTCAAGAGCACGGAGGCAGAAAGGGATCTTGGAGTCATTATTGACTCCAAGATGAACATGGGCCGACAATGCGAGGTCACGGTTGGCAGGGCTAACCGCACCTTGTCCTGCATCCACAGGTGCATCTCAAGTACAGCCAGGGAGGTGATCCTCCCCCTCTATACAACACTGGTCAGGCCACAGCTGGAGTACTGCGTCCAGTTCTGGGAGCCCCATTTCAGGAGGGATGCGGACAACATTGAGAGGGTCCAGAGGAGGCCACCCGCATGATCCGGGGACAACAGGGCAGACCCTACATTGAAGGACTGCGGGACCTAAACCTGTTCAGCCTTCACAAGAGAAGGCTGAGGGGGGACCTGGTGACTGTCTATAAACTCACTAAGGGGGACCAGAAGGGTTTGGGGGAGACACTGTTTCCCCAAGCGCACTGTGGCATGACAAGGAATAAAGGGCACAAGTTGTTGGAGACAAGGTTTAGATTAGACATCCACAAGAACAACTTCACGGTCAGGGCGGCTAGGAGCTGGAACCAACTTCCTAGGGAAGTGGTGCTGGCTCCTACCCTGGGGGGCTTTAAGAAGAGGCTTGATGACTACCTGGCTGGACTCATTTGAGTCCAGTCTTTTTCTCCCGCCTAGGCAGGGCGTCAGGCTTGAGGATCTACAAGGTCCCTCCGACCCGACTTCTGTGATTCTGTGATTCTATGATTCACTGGCTGACATTCTTTGATATTATCCTGCCTGCCTCAATCTGGGAGGATGCACATGACTCATCTGTGGTCCCTCTGGGGCTTCAAAGGCTTGCTTTTTACCTTACCTGATGTTTTTTCATTTCTCATGAGAGGACAAACAGGCAGCTGATAAATAATGGAGATAAGATTGCTCCTCCGTTGAGGGGTGGAGTGCTGAGAACAACCAAAAGAGAAGAGAGATTCTGGAGAAGCCCAACATTGCCCAGTTTTGAGTGCACGGGTGTGATAATTGTATCTCGATCTTACCCACATGTTATCAGGGGAAGATCTCACAGGAGTGAGTTCCACAGAACAGAAAGAGCTCCATTTTCTTTGAAACAAAAGAGAAGGCAATTTGCACATGAGTGGGCACATCTGCACGGTCATTAATGTACCCTAGTTACTGTGTATTCAGTTTAGTACTTCCTTAATGAAGTACTGACTAAATGCACAGTAACTAGAGTTACTGCACATTAACCAAATGCATCCGGGAATGTTGCCTAGCTAAAAGGGAGGTGCATATCCAATGGCAGGGAGGAGCCATCCCCAGGGAGGATTATACTGTGGTTGCTTGGGGATGCAGGGGGGCAGAGTCAGGAAGACCAAGGCAGAGATGGGACTGGGACTAGCTTCCTGGATCAAGGACAAAAAGTCCTTTTTTAAATACATAGGGGGCAAAAAAAAAGGTTCCAGGTAACGTGGGGCCCCTGCTGGACAGGCTAGGAAATTTGGTTGACACACGATATGACAAAGCCAACATATTTAACAATTTCTTTGCCTCCATTTTCCTGAGCAGGGACCAGAACAGCCACCCCCCCACTGGGCTCCCCTTAGATCCCAGGGGAGGTGCACCTAAGCCAAGGGTTAGTAAGGAACTAGTTAGGGAACTTCTGGAGGGCCCGGACGTATTCAAATCAGCTGGTCTGGATGATCTCCACCCCCGAGCGCTGAGGGAATCGGCTGAGGTCATTGCGGGACTCCTGGCACGGCTGTACGAGCACTCGTAGTGCCCTGGTGTGGTGCCAGAGGACTGGAAGAGGGCCAACATGGTTCCCATCTTCAAAAAGGGGAGGAAGGAGGACCTGGGAAACTATAGGTCAGTTTGTTTTACCTCAATCCTGGGCAAGCTTTTTGAGAAAATTATCCTGGCGCATGTCCATGAGGGGCCAGCAGGGGAGGTCATGATTAGGGGCAACCAACACAGGTTCATTAGAGGCAGGTCCTGTCAGACCAACCTGGTGGCCTTCTACAACCAGGTCACCAAATCCGTAGACACAGGCGTAGCAGTGGACATTGTCTTCCTGGATTTTTGGAAGACATTCAACACTGTCTCTCACCCTGTTCTCATTAAGAAACTGGGGGCTTGGTGTCGATACCCACACAGTCAAATGGGTCACCAACTGGCTGGAGGGCCGCACCCAGAGAGTGGTGGTGGACGGGTTATTTTCGACATGGAGGGATGTGGGCTGCAGTCAGACCTAGACAGGTTACAGGGGTGGGCGGACGAGAATAGTATGGGATTCAACACTGACAAGTGCAAGGTGCTGCACCTGGGGACGAAGAACCAGCACCATACCTACAGGCTGGGGAACTCCCTTCTCGTCAGTACAGAGGTGGAAAAGGAACTGGGGGTCATCATTGACTCCAAGATGAACATGGGCTGGCAGTGTGGGGACATGGTCAGGAAGGCCAACTGCACCTTGTCGTGCATCCACAGATGCATCTCGAGCAGGGCCAGGGAGGTGATCCTCCCCCTCTACGCAGCACTGGTCAGGCCACAGCTGGAGTACTGCGTCCAGTTCTGGGTGCCGCACTTCAGGAGGGATGTGGACAGCATGGAGAGGGTCCAGAGGAGGCCACTCGCATGGTCAGGGGGCAGCAGGGCAGGCCCTATGAGGAGAGGCGACGGGACCTGAACTTGTTCAGTCTCCACAAGAGAAGGCTGAGGGGGGATCTTGTGGCTGTTTACAAACTAGTCCGAGGGGACCAGCAGGCATTGGGGGAGTCGCTGTTCCCCCGAGCACCGCCAGGAGTGACCAGGAATAACGGTCACAAGCTGGCAGAGGGGAGATTTAGGCTAGATGTCAGGAGGCGCGACTTCACGGTTGGGGCAGGTAGGATCTGGAACCAACTTCCAAGAGAAGTGGTGCAGGCTCCTACCCTGGGGGTCTTTAAGAGGAGGCTGGATGAACACCTTGCTGGGGTCGTTTGACCCCTGTACTCTTTCCTGCCATGGCAGGGGGTCGGACTCAATGATCTGCGCAGGTCCCTTCCGACCCTACAAACTATGAAAAAAAAAAAAAGCACAGTATTAGAGTTACTGCACATCTGCACATTCATTAATGCACCCTAGTTACTGTGCATTCAGTTTGATACATCCTGACTGAAGTAGTGTGTTGACTAAATGCACGGTAATTAGAGTTACTGTACACTAGCGCCAGTGCAGTTATTTTGTCATGCTCACTGTGCATTAGCCTAATAACACTGTGCAGTAGGCTATTACCACAGTTTTTAACTGCCATGCCTCTCCACCATGTTATTAGGCTAATGTGCAGTAAGTGTCTCGTGTAGATGCACCCTGTGTGCTTCTGGAAGAAGCAACAATAAAAGAGCTGACAAAATTAGAAAAAGCAAACAGATTTACCATCCTGGCTTGGTAGCAATCCCCATGAAAGGTGTAAGGCAGTGGAGACAAAAGACCCCATGTCCCTGGTTAAAAAGGGAGAGCAGTCTACTCTCAGTAGGAAAATCACCATCTGACCAGAATCCTACCCTGCCATGGGTTAATTTGTCTACCTGTTGAATAGGAGCCCTGAAAAACCAGAGTCAAAGAGCAGTGAGTTCAGTCTTAACTCAAGAGGTAGGGGAGGAAGTTGATGAATTACTGGCTCTGAAATAGCTATGATGCCTTTTTCTGGGTGTCTTTTGATGAGGCAAGATAAACAGTCATGGGAGAAGCATTCAAGGAGCTGTGCTTATCTCTGTGCTGATGATAAAGTATACAGGCATCCAGGGGCCCCAATTCCAGGCTCACCAGAAAGACCTCTCTTCCTGGTTATCACAGGACATTTTTGACATCAGAAACAGAAGTCCAGAACACTGAAGTCAGCAGTGATTTTGCATTCATTAAACAAGTGCACCCCATGTGTTCTCTAGTTTCCTTCTGGCTAATCTGTTTCCTTGATGGTTCATCCCATACTCTGGGCCTTAGTCAGACACTGGAGTTTCACTTTATGTAACAGTTGAATTGCTTAAACTCATCTGGATGGGAGATAAGGAAGGAGACAAAAGGACTTTCTCCCATGTATTTCTCTTGAAGGATTCTGAGAACCTGTAGCAATTGCTTCAGCAAGCATGCTAGGTGAAGTTCAGGTGCAACTTCTTTGGAAATCTCAGGGGTAACAAAGTAGGGCGTGGGGGGAAGTGGGCTAGAAATTAGAGGTCACGGGAAAGGCAAGGTAAGTTACACCCACTGGGAAGTCAGCAGACATGCATGGGGACATGATATTTCATGCTGGGGTGGGAGCAGCAGGAAAAACAATTAATATGTGAGGTCAAGTGGACCTTTTACACCCAGAGAAGCCAGAATTAAATGTCTTCTGATGTTGTATGATAGCGTAAATAGGGGGGGTGGAGGAAATCAAGCCCAGGAGCTGAGTGGGTACATGGAAAGAGAGCTTTGCTGCATTGTGAAGCCTTCCTCTGTCATTCATAGAAACATGGCTGGAAGGGAACTCAGGTTCTTCTAGTCCAGGGGCGGGCAATTATTTTAGGTGGAGGGCCACTTACCATGTTTTGGCAAGCTGTCGAGGGCTGCATTTCCCTCTCCGGTGCAGGGAAGGAGGAACAGCCCCATGGTCCCAGGCCAGAAGCCTCTGCTAGGCAGGGGCTTCTGGTTGGTGGGCGGGGCTGGGAGGTCCTTGCTGCTGGGTCCTGCTGCTGGCTTTCCCTGGGTCCTGCTGCCCCTGGCTTTTGTCATCTTTGAAAAGCAGCCAGGAGCAAATAAATATTAAATTCTCTAAATTTTTTAGGGGTCCCACAGGCTGGATAGAATGGGCTGGTGGCCCAGATCCAGCCCCCGGACCATATTTTTCCCACTCCATTCTAGTCTGGCCTCCTGCAAAAATGCAGGATGTGTGTTTCCTCTGTTATCCCAGACACATACCCATCCGGCCTGCCCTTGAAAACCTCCAGTGAAGGTGATTCCACTGCTTCCCCAGGTGACTTGTTCCCTGGCCTGGTGGCTGACAGTGAGGAAGTACTTTCTCTGAGATTCCACCCAAAGCTGCCCTGCATCAGTTCAAACCCACTGCCTCATGCCCTGCCCTCCCTCTTCCATATGACAGCCTTTCGAATATCTAACAATCTCTCTTGTGTCCCCCTCCACCCCTTAATTGCCTCTCTGCCACACTAAGCATACCTGGTTCCCTCAACCTGTCCTCATATGCTTGCCTTCCATTCCACCCCAACTATGTCGTCCCAGCCAAGGCTTTGTCTACCCAATTCTCAAACCCTCCAAAGATGGAGACTCCACCACCTCTTTGGGGAGCCTGTTCCAGTGCTTTACTACTCTCCTTGTAAAAAAGTTTTTCCTAATATCCAACCTCAACTTCCCTTGCTGCAACGTGAGCCCATTGCTCCTTGTCCTGTCATCTGCCCCCACTGAGAACAGCCCAGCTCCATCCTTGTTGCAGCCCCCCAGCAGGGAGGTGAAGGCTGCTATTCAATCCCTCCTTGGTCTTCCCTTCTGCAGACTCAATCAGCCCATTTCCTCAGCCTCTTCTCACCAGTCCTGTCCCCCAGCTCCCAAACATTTTCATTGACCTCCACTGGACTTTCTCCAATGTGTCCATGTCCTTTTCATAGTGGGGGCCCACAGCTGGACACAGGACTCCAGATGTGGCCTCCCCAATGCTGAATAGAGGGGAAGAACCACCTCCCTCGATCTGCTGGCAATGCTCCTACCAAAGACTACTTCACAGTCAGGGCGGTAAGGATCTGGAACCAACTTCCAAGGGAAGTGGTGCTCACTCCTACCCTGGGGGTCTTTAAAAGGAGGTAGATAATGACCTAGCCAGGGGCATTTGACCCCAGCATTCTTTCTTGCCCATGGCAGGGGGACGGATTTGATGATCTGCTCAGGTCCCTTCCAACCCTACCTACTATGAAACTATGTAGTGAAGATACAGAAAAAAAGGGAAAAACCAATTAAAGCATTTGATATGGAAGGTATTAGTAGGTGTCTGTTATCCCCTTCCCCTTCAACTATGCCATATTGTTATAAGGGCCCTCATTTTACAGTCTTTTAGAGATGGTATTAACTTTTTCTTAATAGGAGACAAAGAGAAGTTACTGGAGTTGGTCTGGAGTTGTTCACATAGTTTCTGGCCCATCATGGCTTGAAACATCACTCCAACCCTATTTTGTAAACCGCAGTGTCACGGTGGGTGGAAGTGGGTTGGCACTTGTTATGATAAGTCCATCCTTCCCCCCTGCTCTCATGCGTTGCCCCCTGATAAAACAACATCCAAGAAGGGGCAGCAGCCTCACTCCATGAATATCACCCAATTAAAACACATATTTCAGCCATTTTAAGGAATTTTAAGCTTACACCAATTCTTTCTTGTTTCTAAAAACTTTCAGTTCTTTATCTTCTCAACCCATGACTTTACCAACAGCCTTGGAGACATCACTGTTGGGCTGTTTTAATTGGATTCAGTTTGTACCAATCTGTTTGTCTTCAACTTATGCCAGCTTTCATAGGCACATTTATGTGACAGGCTAAGTTGGACTTTTGTTACCCTGAATGATTCAGATGTCTTCACCCTATCCCCCTGAAGCTTGGCAGGAAAACCCAGATACTACAGCAATTGTCTTTGTGGTTGGGCAGTGATTTTCACTTGGATTCTGGAACCAACTTCCTAGGGAAGTGGTCCTCGCTTCTACCTTGGGTAAATTCAAAAAAAGGTTGGATGAACACCTGTCTGGGGTCGTGTGATCCCAGCGTGTGCTCTGGCCAGTGGTGGGGGGTCAGACTAGATGATCTATTTAAGTCCCTTCTGACCCCAAACTACTATGAAACTATGATTTACTACTGAGCCCAGTACGTGGGCAGAAACAGACAGGTCAAGCAGAAAACATATGGACCATCCAAGTTGGAGGAGAAACCCCAGAAGAAATGTCCTAGCTCACTTGTTGGCTTGATGCAGTGGTCCTTTTGCCACCCCCATGTCATCTGCAGAAGTCTTGAATAGAGGCATAGCTAAGGGGATTGAGACTATGGGAGGAAAGGGAACCCAATGATCCCAGGGCCTCCAAAACACTTCACAAGGGAGAGGAGGGCTCCAAGTCTTCACTGGACATACATAAGAGGGAATACAAGAACGGTAGGGTTTTCATATGTATACACACATGCATGTACATGTTTGTAAGTCCAAGGAAGAGCAAAGGAGGCTGAGCAAGCTCCAATAAGATGATTGGGTTTTTCCAAACAAAAAGACACATCCCATTGTGCTCACTACTTTCTGCGCTTCAGGGACATTTTGCAAAGATATTTTGAACCAGAGTCTTAGGGGCAGGGTGTGTAGCAGCACAAGATGAGACAGCTCCCACTGGCAAGCTGAACTTCTCTGAAGGAGTGAGGCTCTGAGAGACGACGGTAATTAGGGATGACACATGGGGAAAAGACAGAGAGACAGTACAAGCAGGTTTCATCCGGTTCTACATACAGCACATTAAATAAGCCCATAAATAAACTTGATAGTAATGATTCATTTGAGCTCTACCTTGGGAAAGAGCAGGGCTAGTTAGATCTTGCATGGGTTCTCTAGACTCTGTGAGAAAAAACCACATCTCTGTGGCCTCATCAGCTGCATTTCATAAGGGAGGAGACTCCTCCTTCTACTGGATAAGGTGAACAAGGCATCCATTGGTGTTGTCCTTCCTCAAAGCTACAAGAGCAACACTGTGTTATGCAAGGGTACTCCAGAAGAAGACAATGGCCCAACTGTCACGTCCATGTCTATAGGTTTCATAAAATGCATTGCTTCACGTAGAAGACTCTTCTTACTGGCAAAGGATGCTATTTGGCAATTGCCAACGTGGCACAAGAGAGGGAGAGAAAGTGCGTCTCCTTCTGCAGTGTAAAAGTGATGTTGCAGCCGTGATGGTCCAGAAATGATGTGAGAAGCCAGGATTTCTTACATGAACATCAGATGGAAGATATCAAAATCTGTTGCTTACAGTGGAAAATCTACGAGCTAAATAAGGCTCAGAGACCTGGTGGAGAATGTCTTGAATTTGAAAGCTCATCTTAACTTGATCCCAGCTACACTGCTGGTCCCGTAAAAGATATCACCTTAAGGCACGCACTGTCTCTGAATTTGTGCACCCATAACAGGCATGAGACTGCAGCCTGGCTGGACTGGCATGGGCATGGGCTTCCTCTACCCCACCACCATGATCCGGCTGGCACATCCACTCCCCTCAGGCCACAGCTCTACCCCATTGCCTGTGCCCCCATGCACCCTTGACATGTTGTCTATACCCCTGCCCCGTAGACTTACCTATGGGGAGCTGCTTTCTATGCTGCCTCACTGCCACGTGCATGTGTGCATGGACACATGCATGGTGGCATCCTCTGTCTGATCACCCTTCTCCCACTCCCCCCAGTCCCATGCAGCCCAAGACTTCCCAGGTTTTTCTCCTTTAAAGGAGAATCCATTTTATAAAGTTTGTTGATGCATTTTTTAAACTTTGTTCACAGCCCTTTCATCTATTCTTGTGATCCACTTTTGGGTCATGACCCATGGGTTGAGGAATGTTGTGCTAGGGTGGTTGCAAGAAACCAAAGCCAGTTTCCTGGGGTCCCTTGCAAAGGGAGTTGGTGAGTTTTAGCTCAGTTCATTGTAGATGTCATGGGGTGGGGGTCTAGGAGCGGCTGTGATCTCCCTAGCGCCCTCTGCTGTGCCAAGTAGGCGATTCAGCACCCTCTATCTTGCCCGCCATGTCTTGGTGTCATATAGTTTTATAATGGAGGCTGCCTTATTGTCCCCTTGGACACGGTGCTCAAGTATCTCCTGTCCCCTATCCTGGCTGTACTGACCTGGTGCACCCCAGCCTTATGGGCTACACGTGCCTTCAACCTCCTCTTTAGCACGCCCCAAGCCTCGCAGATGTGCTGGACGTTCTCGTGTCTGCATGCTCGCCCCTTCCTGGGGTCTCTCAATACGCGCACCCCCTCTCTCTGGGGTCCCTCAGTATGCGCGCCCAATATACTCGCCCCTCCTGGGCTTTTGTTCACACTCTTGCCCTTTTCCGGGCTTCTCTCCTGTAAACGCCCTCTCTGGGGTCTTTCCAATATAAGCGCCCCTCTCCCGGGGCCTCTCCAGTATACGTGCCCTTCGCGCCCTTATTGTATATGCACCCTCTCCGGGCCTGTCAAATGTACTCGCAGCCCTGTCCGGGCTCTTACTCTCACGCCCGGCCCTGTCCGGGCTCCTGCCCCCGTGTTCTGCTCTCTCCGGCTTCTAATTGCGTGCTCAGCCCTCTCCGGGACTTTGTGCCAGTAGGGTGCCTATCGTTCACCCTGGAGCCTCCTATTCTAATCTGCCCTCCCTGGGGCTTCCTATTCCCATATAGCTGCACACTCTGGGCCTTGTCTCACACTTCTCACACCCCTCACCCTCTCTGGGGCCTATGCTGTGCTTCTCGCGCCCCTCGCCGGGGCCTACGCCTCCCTGGGCAGAATATCGCCCCCACATGGGGTCGGGGTCACGACACCCCACAACGTTGTGCCTCTCTCTGACGCTCACCCGCTGTGCCAACTCTGGCATCAACCGCTGTGCCCTCCCAGGACACCCAGGAACCCCCCCACTGCACTGGGGAGCTCCTAATGAGGCCTCTTCCGTCCCCTACAGCCTCTCCCGGTCCTCTGGTATAACAATAACTAAACAGAACCGTAAGCCAATTGGCTGTAATGCAACAATAAGCCTCCTGGCTATAATATAGATTTCATAGATTTCATAGACATTAGGGCTGGAAGGGACCTCGGGAGATCATTGAGCCCAGCCCCCTGCCCAAAGGGCAGGAAGTCAGCTGGGGCCATAGGATCCCAGCAAGATAAGCATCCAATTTACTCTTGAAGGTGTTCAATGTAGGTGCTTGAACCACCTCCGCTGGCAGGCTGTTCCAGACCTTGGGGGCTCGGACAGGAAAGAAATTCTTCCTTATGTCCAGCCTGAAACAGTCTTGCAGGAGTTTGTGACCGTTCGACCTCATCATCCCTTGGGGGACTCTGGTGAACAAACGTTCCCCCAGATCCTGGTGGTCACCCCGATAAACTTATAGGTGGCCATCAGATCACCCCTGAGCCTGCGCTTTTCCAGGCTGAAGAGCCCCCTGGCTCTCAGCCTGTCGTCGTAAGGTCTGTTTTCCTGACCTCTGATCATGCGCGTGGCTCTCCTCTGGACTCTCTCAAGCTTCTCCACATCCTTTTTGAATTGTGGAGCCCAAAACTGGACGCAGTCCTCCAGCTGCGGCCTCACTAAGGCCGAGTACAAGGGGAGAATGACGTCCCGGGATTTGCTCGAGAAGCATCTATGGATGCAAGCCAGCGTTTTGGTCACTTTACTAGCCGCAGCATCGCATTGTAGGCTCATGTTCATCTTGTGGTCAATGATGACCCCCAAGTCTCTTTCTTCTGTAGTGCTATCCAACGTAGCACTGCCGAGCCTATAAGGGTGCTGCAGGTTTTTCCTCTCAAGGTGGAGAACCTTGCATTTTTCGGTGTTAAATACCATCAGGTTCTCATCTGCCCATTTGCCTTGTCCAGGTCAGCCTGGATCACCCGCCTATCTTCTGGCATGGATGCTTTGCCCCAAAGTTTGGTGTCATTGGTGAACTTGGCCAGTCCACTCCTGACTCCAATGTCCACATCATTAATGAAGATGTTGAACAGTATGGGTCCCAGGACAGAGCCTTGAGGAACCCCACTGGTCAAAGGGCACCACGATGAGTGACTGCCATCGATTACAACCCTCTGGGTCCGACCACGGAGCCAATTTCCCAGCCAGTGGATCGTGATGGAGCCAAGGCCACAACTGGCCAGTTTGGCCAAGAGGTGATCGTGGGATACCAGATCAAAGGCTTTTTTGAAGTCAAGATATATGACATCAATCTCTTCTCCCTTGTCCAGATGATGGGTCACTTGGTCATAGAAGGAAATGAGATTGGTCAAACAAGACCTACCCGCAACAAACCCGTGCTGGCTGTCCCTTAGGATGTTAGCCTGGGCCAGTCCCTCAAGGATGGCCTCCTTAATAAACTTTTCTAGGATCTTCCCCAGGATAGAAGTCAGGCTAATGGGCCTGTAGTTAGCCGGATCCACTCTCCTCCCTTTCTTGAAGATCAGCACCACATTGGCCTTCTTCCAGTCTTCGGGCACTACAGCAGAGGACCAGGAGTTTTCAAAGATCCGTGCCAGGGGCTGGCTATGACGCTCGCCAGCTCCTTGAGTACCCTGGGGTGCAGATTGTCAGGGCCGGCTGACTTGAAGGTATCCAGCTTCTCAAGGTGTTCCTTCATGAGGTCAGCATTTATGGAGGGTAGGGGATCCCCATCACCCAGATCTCCCTGTCCCATAGCAGGCATGGGTGTCCCATGGGACTGATGAAAGACCGACGCAAAGTACCTATTTAATAGGTTGGCTTTTTCCTGGGCGTCAGTTGTCAGTTGCCCCATCTGGTTTAGCAGGGGTCCAACATTGCCCTTGCTTTTCCTCCGGCTCCCCACATATCTGAAAAGGGACTTTTTGTTGTCCTTGATGCTTGAAGCTAGTTGGAGTTCAGTTGCAGCCTTGGCTTTCCTGGTTTCCTCCCTGCAGGACCGGACCAGCACGGAGTAATCCTCCTTGGAGGTGAATCCTGTCCTCCATCCTTTGTAGGCTTTCCCTTTTAGCCGCAGGAGGTCCGCTAGGTCCCTGGAGAGCCAGGGGGGCTGCTGTGCCTTCTTGCTGCCTTTCCTCCGTGTTGGCATAGATTTAGCTTGTGCCTTGAGGATCACTTCCTTGAGATCTAGGCCCACCTGGCTCTCTTGCAAAGGCCTCTCAGTCAGGGTTCTCTCCACCCTTACCATGATGCAGCCCCTTGGGTGCTCAGGCTGCACCGCTCGTCTCTGCTCTGCTTGGCTCTCCTGCAGAGCTCCTGCACCTCAGGCTGCCAGAAGGGAACTACTAGCTAGGCTTTGGCCTGGGCTGCTTATAAATGCCAGGTCCCCCCCTCTGGTCAGGTGACCTGCTGCAGTTGCCCCAGCAACCGACACCTAGGCTGCCCTAAAGAGTGGCAGCTGCCCTTATTTCTTCCTAGGAATGGTGCACCCGAGTGCCCCCGTGACAGTAGACATGAGATCACATCCCCCAAAAGGCTAACCTGGGACCCATGGAGCAGGATCTATGGATCTGATGGACAACGGGGACTGAATTTGTCTCCGCACTCAGACCTACGTGCCCCTAGAGGAAAAAGGCAGAAGATTTTGTTGGAGTGGAACAGGAGCAGGAGCTGATCCACAAAGTGCCCTTGAGGGTCAGGTCGCTCAGCCGCACTGCAGCACAGGGCTCTACCGTGGGCAAGGCTGAGGTCCAGTTACCATTAACAGTGAGGTTTCCTTGGTGTCCCCAGATCCACACTGGCACTGCCATGAAAATATCGGTGTCTTATGGGGGTCCAGGCTGGGGCTAATGGTTCAGCAACTGGGGTTGTTCTTTACACAGGTGGTTCCAAGTTGCAGCCACCGTAAAACAACCTGACAGGGCAGAGGGTCCACACTGTCACCCAAAAGTACAGAGAGTCTGCTCAGCATCTGAGAAGTTGGAGGCAGCCCAGGGCTGGCTGGGTGCGAGCTGGCCATGCAGGGCTGCAGCCTGGGCTGGTGACCAGAGGATGCCCAGCCCTGTGCCCAACCCAGTGCCATCCTGTCTCTGCTGTATTTGTGAACTGGGCTGCAGAGATGAAAGCTGTCTGGGTGTGCCGGCCTGTGCTGCAATCAGACTGTGCACCCTGAGAGCAGGAAACCTTGTGGTTTCCCCATGCTTTGGTGTATCCCTGCAGCAAGGGAGTTCATCTCCTACCTGGCCTGGGACATATCTGGTGTTATATTGCACACTTTCCTAACGAGTCCGTTTCCAAGCCCAGCTGCCCTTATTAGCCTTTGGGGACATGACATCAGCCTGGGCAAAGCAGAACCTGCTTGACCTTCAGTTGTGCAGCTCCAGCTCCTTGCGCCCTGCCCTGAGTCTCCTTTTTCTGTTTCCTGGTCCAGGGACTTGGGCTGGTCTCCAGTGACAAAACTCTCCCCTTCCATGACATCAGGTGCTTTCAGTAAGCAGTTTCCTTGACAGTCATCTTTGGTCTTGCATAACCCCCAGGCTGGGTTTTGAGGAACACAGGGATTTTCTATAGGTGCCTTAAAGACGATTCTCAGTCCTTCCCTTCTCAGTCCTCCATTGGCCAGGGAGAGCGGAGCAAGCAGACAGCAGGATGCCAGCCCCTGCGACCCACATGTGCAGCTTCCACCAGAGCTGGGTGGGCCGGTTAGGTGAATAATAGAATCATAGAAGTCGGGTCAGAGGGACCTTGTAGATCTTCAAGTCCGACCCCCCGCCTGGGCGGAAGAAAAATTGGACTCAAATGAGTACAGCCAGGTAGGCATCAAGCCTCTTCTTAAAGATCCCCAGGGTAGGAGCCAGCACCACTTCTCTTGGAAGTTGGTTCCAGATCCTAGCTGCCCTGACTGTGAAGTAGTTCTTGTGGATGTCTAATCTAAACCTCCTCTCCAATAATTTGTGTCCATTGTTCCTTGTCATGCCGGGGGGAGCTCGGGGAAACAGCGTCTCCCCCAAACCCTTCTGGTCCACCCTAGTGAGTTTATGGACAGTCACCAGGTCCCCCCTCAGCCTTCTCTTGTGAAGGCTGAACAGGTTCAGGTCCCGTCGCCTCTCCTTGTAGGGTCTGTCCTGTTGTCCCTGGATCATGTGGGTGGCCTCCTCTGGACCCTCTCCATGTTGTCCACATCCCTTCTGAAATGGGGCTCCCAGAACTGGATGCAGTACTCCAGCTGTGGCCTGACCAGCATCGCATAGAGGGGGAGGATCACCTCCCTGGACCTGCTCGAGATGCGTCTGTGGATGCACGACAAGATGTGGTTAGCCCTGCCAACCATGACCTCGCATTATTGGCCCATGTTCATCTTGGAGTCAATAATGACTCCAAGATCCCTTTCTGCCTCTGTGCTCCCAAAAAGGGAATTTCCCATTCTATAAGTGTGCTGCTGGTTACTACTGCCCACGTGCAGCACCCTGCACTTGTCAGTATTGAAACGCATCCTGTTTTTGCTAGCCAACCCCTGTAACCTATCCAGGTCTTGTTGCAGTCCTTCCCTCCCTACTAGCATGCTCACCTCACCCCAAATTTTGGTATCATCAGCGAATTTAAACAGGGTGCTTTTCACCCCATCGTCCAAATTGCTGAAGAAGAAATTGAACAGTGCGTGCCCCAGGACCGAGCCCTGGGAGACTCCGCTGCCCACTTCCCCCCAGGTCGAATATGACCCATCCACCACCACCCTCTGAGTGTGACCCTTGAGCCAACCTGCAATCCATCTGACTGTGTAGGCATCAATGCCACAGTCGCCCAATTTCTTAATGAGGACGGGGTGGGAGACGGTGTCAAAGGCCTTGCTGAAGTCCAGAAGGACTACATTCACGGCAACACCTGCATCCATTGCCTTTGTGACCTGATCATAAAAGGCAATCAGGTTGGTCTGACATGACCTGCCCCTAATGAAGCCATGCTGGTTGCCCCTGAGCATCATCCCTGAAGCCAGCCCATCACAGATGTGCTCCTTGAGGATGTTCTCAAAGAGTTTCCCAAGGATAGAGGTAAGACTGATGGGCCTATAGTTGCCCGGGTCCTCCCTCTTCCCTTTTTTGAAGATGGGGACCACATTAGCTATCTTCCAATCATCTGGCACTTGGTCTGAGCACCATGAGTGCTCGTAAAGCTGTGCTAAGGGCCCTGCAATAACCTCAGCTAGCTCCCTCAACACCCTGGGGTGGAGAGCATCCGGGCCTGCTGATTTGAACACATCCAGCCCCTCCAAAACCTCTCTAACCCGGTCCTCCCCAACCTGAGGTCTGGAGGCATTCCCCTCGAGTCCGTTTTGCATCACGGTGGGAAAGTCCCGGTCCCTGCACAAGAAAACAGAGGTGAAGAATTGGTTAACGAGGTCTGCTTTCTCCTCTGGCGCAACCACCAGATTGCCCAGTGTACTTTGCAGGGGCCCCACATTTCCCGGTGCCTTCTTCATCCTCCCTATATATTTGAAAAAGGACTTTTCATTATCCTTGATCTTGGACACTAGTCCTAGTGCTATGTCTGCCTTAGCTTTCCTGACAGCCCCCCTATAGGCCCGAGCAGAGGAGCTGTGGCGCAGTACTAATGACCTACTGTGCAGCAAGCGTCTTGTGTAGACACGGCCACTGATTCCTGTTTTCAGGCACTGCTCTGGGGCTCTTTGCTGTACTTTTCTGGTACCTCATGCTGCTCATTTCTTGCCAGGCCATAATCCTTCCACCCAGGTGCCCACCTTGGCCAAGACAGCATTTACATTTCCTTGTGAACAGAAAACACATTTCTCTGTTGGCTTTTTTTTTTTTAAACAATGGGGGGTTTAAAATGAACATGTCTTATCAGTACTGCAACACACTTCCTCCAGGACACAGGGATGTTGGTTGTGCTCAGGATGGCACTCAGACAGCTGGGCTTGGGAATGACAGCTGGATACGAGCATCAGTTGAAAAGCTTGAGGCAAAGCTCCTGGCCTGGCAGGGCACGTTCCTCTGCTGGTTTCCCTGCAAAACAGTTCATGCTGCATGCTCCGTGTTACACAGGACACCAAAAATAAAACAAAAGCTTACGTTCATAGAAGCAACGGCTTCTTGGCCAGTGAGAAACATCCCTCCCCACTGCATGCATTGGAAGAATAATGTTAGGCCTGAAAAATAAAATGGCCCCCATGCCCCAAATGCTGGAATTAATGAGACCAGGCTTCTTTGGCAACCCTGACACAACACAGACCTAACACCTGAACCTGTTGTAGATAAAGCAGAGAAACCACGGCAGCCGATGCTTCTATAAATGTTATCACTAGATGCTAAAGAGGTCCTAAGGGGTGTAGGTTGTAGCTGTGTTGGTCTAAGGACATAGGCAGACAAGGTTCTTTGGGTGAATCTGATACCTTTTATTAGACCAACTTAAAAAGTTGGGAAAAAAAATTAAGCAAGCTTTCGGGTTCAAAAACCCTTCAACAGGCTGAGGAAGCTACAGCAGTTGGTGTGTGCTCTCCCTGGGTGGAATGGAAAGTAAAGAATCCAGAGGCTGGGCTGGGCTGCATACAAGACAGGCAGTCAGTGAAGATGTGATTGAGGAGTCAATGGGTGAGAGAGAGGCTGAGTGGGGGGGGAGAGAAGGGGGATGAATAATGGAGAGGTACCTGGGAAGTTAGACGTCAGGCAGGTTATAATGGGTCATAAATCCAATGTCTATGCTTAGTCCAGGAGGTTGATGAAGTGGAGCTCATAGGCTTATCTCTGGGAAGTGTTTTGTAAGTACCCTTTAAGGATTAGAACTGAGAGATTGGAAAGAGAGTGGTTTTCTTGTGAGAAATGTACCCCCACTGGTAATTGGTAGGCCTGTGTGAATAGGGAACTATCCAATCAAGGTTCAGATTCAGCTGATTCAGATGCCAGCAATTCAATTTGGAGCTCCGAATCAGTTTCCTGCTTTGATTCGGCCAAATTGGCTCCGAAGCTTCAGAGACGATTTGGAGATTCGGCCATTAGGTATAATAGGGAATCAATGAAATATCTATAACTTTGTTGTTTTCTAGCTGATTCAGATGACTCCTACAGGGAAGGTAGCCTCTATGGAGAGCATGAAATCTGCAAAGTTTCAAGGAGATAGGTGCAGGGGTTTGGGGGAAACTGTGCCCCAAATTCTTCAAAGCAAAACTCACATCGTGTGTGTGTTAAGTCACAATGGGATGAAAACTGCAGGGGTGGTGGCTCCTGATGATAGCCTGCCAAGTTTCAAGGAGACAGGTGCAGGGGTTTGGGGGAACTGTACCTCAAGCTGCTGACAGGCAAAACTCATGACATAGATGACCCTGTGTGTGTTAAGGTGCAGCGGGTTGAAAGCTGCAGGGATGGTAGCCCCTGCTGAGGCCACAATGCCTGCCATCTGTTGAGGAGACAGGTGCAGGGGTTCTGGGGCCCTGCACCTCTGGCTGCTGACAGGTAAAACTCGTGATGTGGGTGCTTGTGCAATTGACTGTCTCTGTCTTGGAGCAGAAGCAATTCCCGGCTCTGTATTGATTCTTTCCTCTCCTTAGTCTGTGGTTTTGTAGGTGTGAATCCTTGCTCAGTAACTCATTATCTAGTAGCTGCTAGCTAGCTACTGTGTATTGAGCTGGTCCCTGAGTGAATCATGATTGATTGGTAACAGAGTAGCCCAGCGGCCAGGTCTGCAGAAGTAGTTCCCCACCCTCCCATGCCCCAAGACAGACACAGTCCCACAATCACCCATGTCGCGTATGTGTGTTAAGCCCCAGTGGGGTGGAGCTATGTTGGCAGGTTTTGCATTTCGTGTCCTGGCATGGTCTGGATCCATTTGGTGTGTTCTGAGCCTGAGGAAGTTTGCTTCTGGTAATGAGGTTAGCGAGGTTCGGTACTTGTCTGAAGGCTAGGATGAGTGGCTCTGGGAAGATCTTTTTAAGGATAGGGTCTCTTTCTAGTATGTGTTGCAATTGTTTGAGAATTTTCCATATGGGTTCGAGGGAGGGGTGGTATGTCATAACCAGCGGTGTGCGATTTGTGCAGGTTTTTCTTCTGTGCTACAGCAATTCTTTGTGTGGTATCTGGGTGGCTCTTTCAAATGTGCATCTATCTCTCTGGAGCAATGTCCTTGTCCGGTGAAAGCCTTTTTAAGATTGGTGAGGTGGCGATCCTGGGTGTTCTCCTCAGTGCAAATTTGGTGGGATCTGAGGGCTTGGCCCTGCCCACTCCCCCACCCCCTCCGACCCCTACCGGGCAGGTCCTTCCCCCCATCATCCCCCCGAAGCCCCCAACCCCTGCCCTGCCCAGTCCCTCCCCCACCAGCCCTGCCCTGAGGCCCCCAATCACTTTTCTGCCCTTCCCCTCCCACTGCCAGCCCCCCCAAGGCTCCTGACCCCTGCCCTGCCTGGCCCTATCTCCCCCAGCACCCACATCCCTCCCAATCCCTGCCCTGCTAGTTTAAAAAAAAGCAAAAAAACCCCCAAACCCTGGCACTTACCAGCAGTTCAGCTGCTGTCTGCCTTATCAGGGCCCTGCTTGCACAGTGTGGGGCAGGGTGACAGCCCCAGGGGCCCCCGCCTGGACCCTGCTGCCCCCACCGCTTCCCTGTGCTGCCTGGGGGCTCTGCCAGGAGTCCCTGGAGTCCCTCCACCCTTGCTTCTAAGGTAAGCAGAGGCTTTCCCCACCATTTTTTCTGGTTTTTTTCTGTTCTTTTTTTTTAAGTGATGGTGCTTGGGGTTGTGGGGGTAGCCATGGGGACCTGGGGGTGCAAGTTGGGGGGTGAAGCTGGGTGGGGCAGCCATTGGGGGTTTGGGGGAGTGGGGGTGGGGCAGGGTGGTGCAGCCATGGGGGGGCTGCAGCAGCTGGTGGGGGATGGGGCCAGGTGGGGCAGCAACTGGGGGGCTGGGATGGGGCATGTGGGCCTTGCAGGGGGTGGTAGCCCCTGGGGAGTCCATTTAGTCCCTGTGTGGGGGCCGTACCCCCTGTGTGGGGGCCGTACCCCCTGTGTGGGGGCCATTTCCCCTGTGGGAGGGGAGCAAAATATATATTCATGAATTCATGAAACCTGTTTTTAGAGTTCACTTTATTGTTATGGTAAGAGACATGCTTTAACACTACATATATCAATAAAACATTGTCCAGCTGATCGCTGTCTCTGTCTCACTCTCTCTTTCTCTTTATAGTGGTCTTTTGTTTTGCTTGTGGAGGCACATGGATTTGGGGGTATTTTACAGAGTGACTTAGGGATTTCTCACTTTTCCAATAGGGAACACCAGAATTCCTGCTAGAGAGGCCAGTGGCAGGACCCTGCCTGCTCAGGGCTGGCACCTTGGACCCAGTTGGCTGTGGCTGAGCTCCTGGCCAAATGGGGCCAGGAGGACATGCTTTGACAGTTCAAAGCAGGCCACCACACCTGGAACATCTTCCAGGTGATAGCTGCCCAGATGGTTGGGCAGGGGGCAACCACAGTTCAGTGGCACAGTCCCCATCCGGGTCTGGCAGGTGCACAGAGGTCACAGCCAGGCAGCAGCCCCCCTGCCAGACTGCTGCAGTGGGTAGAAGGTGCAGGCAACTCTCTCAGGGCTGCTTCAGCAGTCCAGCTGGCACAAGGGGTAGTGTCCCCAGGCATGAATTGGCTGGGCCCCAGAAGCTCCTGAGAGCTAGTAGCCCTGAACTACTTGCCAGGGTGACTTTTTATCCTTCTGGGGACAGCACAGGTGCTGGGCCTGGGCTCTAGCTCCCTTTGTCTGCAGATCCAGAAAAGCCAGGCAGGGTTGTTTTGCCCCAAGTGGACACAATTTGGTCCACAACAAAGTGCATGTCCAAGCCCGTGCCCTGAGGCAAAAAGTCCTGGCTCAAAGTTGCATCACTTCTGTTTGAGCTGCTGCAAGCACACATGCTTGCATGTGTGGATGCACCCTTAAAGTTTAACTGTCCATTTCCTGGCTTTGTTCCTCCTGAGAACACCCATGTAATGTAGTTTAGTGAGAGGTGGGCCATTTGATCTGCATCATAATGTAGCTTTGGTTTGGAGTAGATACCATAGGCAAATTTTTAAAAGGTAGAAGAGAGGGAGCAATCAGAAATAATTTTGAGTATGGGGAGGATGCTGCTACCATGTCGTGCCACATAACTATGGGTGTACCAGTGCTCTAGGACCAAGGCATTGTGCCCCTAGGGTACCATTGCCTGTTGTCACTCGCTGTCAGAAGTGCTGGGTTCATTGTCAACACTGCTTAGCATCTGTTGCCAAGAGGAAGGCTATAGCCACATTGTTTTTCTCTCCCTTGGGGTCTCCGGTTGTGTTGCTGCAGATGCCCCCAGCACTTTGCACACCTGGGTTTAGAGTTGAATTCAGAGACAAGCCTGGCCCCAGACCCTGCCCTCCAGACTGTGCGAGAGCTCGCATCAATCCCAACCTGTGCAGCTGGATCTCCATAATGGCCCAAAGAAAAATCTCTTATCCTCAGACAACTCCAAAGGAAGGGAAGGTTTGCATCCATATCCCAGCCCTACCTGGTGCCTGTTGCCAATTCATTTGCTCTTCAGGTTCCTGCTTTGGCTGGATTTATGCAGCTGATGACTTGCCAAGTGCTTACAGGGTAACAAGTCTGATATTGCCACTGCCAAGCCTGGGTTCAACTTGTCGTTGTCCTCGGCTGCGGTGGTTTTGTTCTTAGCCTGTTCAGTTGCAAGCGCTTGGGGAGGAGGGAGTGTGAGGACCACGGTCCTGCTTGAGCTAACCAAACCCACGAGAAAAAAATCCCCACTGTTATCATGTGCCTCCCATTAGTGAGATATCCTGCTTGGGGAGCTCCCCTGGCAGGGAGACCATCAGGGAGACGTGAATGCTGAGGGGAAGAGTGAGTCACCAAGTCACGAACCCCCTTAGATGAGCTCATCACCTGCAGGTCCATTGATGCAGATCTCCAGGATGACCTCAGCCAACCCTTGCACCCGCAAAGCTCGGCTCCTCCAGGGACCCAATATATAAACCAACAAACAAGGCTGCAACGTGTCAAAAGCAAGGACTGAAGTGCTATATCAGATGCAAGGGCACCAGCAGGGGAAGAACCTGGCAGGTTCATCACACAAGCCACAGGGCCCAGCCCTTCATGGTGGGGTAACTCAATCAGCACGAGAGAGATGCTCACATAGGCCAAGGATGCATAGTACAGAGATCTCGCGCTAGCTCTCCAGCTG
This sequence comes from Crocodylus siamensis, assembly GCF_052110815.1. Lineage (NCBI taxonomy): Eukaryota > Metazoa > Chordata > Crocodylia > Crocodylidae > Crocodylus > Crocodylus siamensis. The sequence goes on from NC_143397.1 coordinate 4,176,664, forward strand.
GTTGCGGTGCCATACATGCTGTTTAGAAAGACTGAGTTTTGCCTGCTCAACCAATATGGTTTTTGGAACGATTGTGTTCTGCTCACTCGAGGTGATTTGGAACTGATTTGGCTAATTTGACCTATAACATGAGATATATTATTAGGTGTAGCGTACAGCGGTGCCAGCAAGGCACTCACGGGAGTCACGAGACCACCCTCTGCTATATTCAGGATGTTGCTTCCATTGCCTGTGTTAGCTCCTTCTGGAGCTGGCTGGGGGAGCTGTGCCTGGTGCCGCGTGGACGAACCCCACGCAGTGGGCTGTTGCAAGCGGGAGGCCATTCATTAGCAGGAGACAGGATCACACATCCTCAGCAGGTGTAATGCATGCGCAGGATGATTGGGGCCCATTTCCAAGGGCCACCTGCTCCCATTGCCTCTGGCTTCACTCTCCATCTCCTGGTGCTATCCTCACTCTGCTCTGGCAGTGCTCCGAGCACCCACATCACTTGCAACATGCAGCAAGTCCTGCTGCCCAGGTGCTCTGTATGTGTGCGGGTTACATGCATCCCCACAGGTCACCAACAAGCAGTCAGCCACGCACGGTACCTCCATGCTGCAGCCTCCCTCCACAGCCCCATGTAGACCAGCCCTGGGGCTGGGAGCTCTGAGCAGACAGGGCTGCCTGTTGTATTTGCCTCTCAATAGCTTTTATGGGATGATGGGATCATTCCCACCAAGCCAGTGTAGACATGGGCTGCTCTGTGCCTCGGCGATGGGCAGGGAGAGCTATTTCCACAGGGATTCAGCCTGGCAGGGCAGGGTATGTGCGCTGGGGCAGGGCTGCAGAAGGGGGTAGACCTAGGTACCGGGATCATTTGCTAGATCATCCTGCACAGGTTAAACGTCCCTTCCCCCAGCTGAGCTGCCTGCCAGCATCTTGTGGGCTCACAGCAGGGGCTCATGGCCATGCCTGGGTGCTGCACCCGTGCAGCCAGCGAGCGGCGCAGAGGCCTGCAGGGCTCCTCTGCTCCAAGTGCTTGTGGTGAGCAGCCACCCCCATGCACTGCAGCTGGGTTTGTGGAGCAGAAAGGGGCTCCTTGCCTGCCTCTTGGATCCCATCCAGTGCAATGAGCAGCCCTCAGGTGGGCTCCCCATGCCGCGTGAATGCGTCCTGGCTGGTAAAGGTAGACGAGGAGCTGACAGGCTTTTGGCATCTCTACAAGCCCGGATACTTAATCCTGGGATTTTGTCTGCATGTACATGTGTGTCCACATGCACACACCCCGCTGTCCCCCTGTGCATGTTTACGCAGACCACGCACATGTGGGGGTATGAGTATAATATTTGCCAGAGGAGGAAGTTATCTCCCAAGATACTTTGCAGATCCTTTGCCTGCAATCTGCATGGAAATGTAACCCGGGAGGTACTCCAAGAGGTACCCCCTCTCCAATTGAAGAGTTGGGGATCCCCTTGGGGGTGGTAGGGTGTAGTCCTCGATTTCTTTATGCCATCCACTGTCAGTACTTCACGCAACAACCGGCTCTCAAAATCTCGCCTCTGATCAGAGTGGATTCTTGCGGGCAGCCCAAACACGGAGAAGTACTTTTCCCAAAGGACTTTGGCAACTGTTCTTGCTGTTCGATCTTGTGTAGGGAAGGCCTGGGCTTATTGGGTGAAGTGGTCTGTCACAACCAGCACATTCCCCTTTTGGTACCCCTCCCCTTCTAAGGCTAGGAAATCTATGCACATGAGCTCCATGGATTTTGAGCTCTGGATAGTGTGTAGATAGGCAGTTCAAGTGGGCAGGGTCTTTCTCCACACACACCGATCACAGTTGGAGCATTTAGTCCTTATGTCTTCAGCCATTCTGGGCCAAAAGAACCGCTTATGTGCTAGCGCCAGGGTGTGCTCCACCCCCATGTGCCCAAAGTCATCATGCAGGGCCCATAACACAAGGGCCTTATACTTCTGAGGGAGGACCAGCTGGCAATATTTCCATCCTTCTGCGTCCTGCACCTCCTGAAGTAGCACTCCATCCAACAAGTGAAGCCTTTTCCACTCCCTCATCAGGAGGTGGGCTGCTGGGGTAGCATTATTATGGGTCATGGGGTGGGTATGCTATGCCCTGTTCTCCGGGCACACAGCATCTCTTGCACATCTGGTCCTGTTCTTGCACTGTCTGCCATTCCATGGCTGTGACCTGGTGCAATGAGGAGGGAGTCAACGTGGTGTACTGAACCCGGGCCTGTGGGATCCCCTCAAGGGGCAACCCCAACACCTCAGCCATGCAAACAGTAATTTCCCTCATCCCCACAGGGTCTTGTAGCTGCAAGTCACAAATGGTCTTCACTGTCTCAGGGCTCCAAACACTGCCGGGGTTGCTGGGGAGTTGTTGAGACAGGGCATCAGCATCCATGTTCTGTTGTCCCACTCGATAGTGCAGGCTGAAGGTGTAGTTGGCTAGTGCCATGATCCAACGTTGGCTGGTCTCATCCAATTTAGCACTGGTGAGCACATAGGTACGGAGATTATTGTCTGTTCATACCTGGAAGGTAGTCCCATATAGATAGTCCTGGAATTCCTCAGTGACGGCGCACTTGAGGGCCAGGAATTCAATCTTACGTACCGGGTAGCACGTCTCTTTGGGTGACAACCCCCTGGTGGCAAAAGCCACTGGTCACCGGTGTCCCTCAAGTTCCTGGGACAGTACAGCCCCCAGTCCTGACAGGCTAGCATCCATGTGCAAAATAAAAGAGCTGTTGGGGTCAGCATATGCCAGCACAGGTGCCGGAGTCAACTGCTAGATCACCTACTGGAAGGCATCTTCACACCGTGAGTCCCACCGGGGACCAAAAGGCTCTGTGGGGCTTCATGTTGCAGGGAGTCCATTTAAGCCACTGTGTCGCCCCTTCTTGTGGGGTGACCTTCCCACCTGGTGTCCATGAGTCAGGACATTTAAAGGTCCAGTTATTGTAGCATAGACTTTAACGAATTGCTGATAGAAACCTACAAATCCCAGGAACCTTTTCAATTCCCTAAAGTTCTTGGGTTGGGGCCAGGTGGTCACAGCACTTACTTTCTCCAGATCAGTGCTGACCCCTTCCTGTGATACAACGTGTCCTACGTACTTCACAGAGGCCTGGCAGAACTTACTTTTATCAATGGCCAACTTAAGTCCAGCTGTCTCCAGCCGATCGAGTACCCAGAGTAGCCGTTCTTTGTGTTTCTTAGTTTCATAGTTTCTAGGGTCAGAAGGGACCTGAGTAGATCATCTAGTCTGAACCCCTGCCATGGCAGGAAAGAGTACTGGGGTCAAATGACCTCAGCAAGGTGTTCATCCAACCTCCTCTTAAAGACCCCCAGGGTAGGAGCCAACACCACTTCCCTTGGAAGTTGGTTCCAGACCCTAGCCACCCTGACCGGGAAGTCGCGCCTCCTGATGTCTAGCCTAAACCTACCCTCTGCCAGCTTGTGACTGTTATTCCTGGTCACTCCTGGCGGTGCTCGGGGAAACAGTGACTTCCCCAGTGCCTGCTGATCCCCCCTGACTAGTTTGTAACAGGCCACTAGATCCCCCCTCAGCCTTCTCTTGTGGAGGCTGAACAGGTTCAGGTCCCGTCGCCTCTCCTCGTAGGGCCTGTCCTGCTGCCCCCTGACCATGCGAGTGGCCTCCTCTGGACCCTCTCCATGCTGTCCACGTCCCTCCTGAAGTGCGGCGCCCAGAACTGGATGCAGTACTCCAGCTGTGGCCTGACCAGTGCCGCATAGATGGGGAGGATCACCTCCCCGGACCTCCTTGAGATGCATCTGTGGATGCATGACAAGGTGCGGTTGGCCTGCCTGACTGCCTCCCCACACTGCTGGCCCATGTTCATCTTGGCATCCATGATGACTCCAAGATCTTTTTCTGCCTCTGCCCTGATGAGAAGGGAGTCCCCAGCCTGTAGGTATGGTGCTGGTTCTTCCTCCCCAGGTGCAGCACCTTGCACTTGTCAGTGTTGAATCCCATCCTATTCTCATCTGCCCACCCCTGTAACCTGTCTAGGTCTGATTGCAGCCTGTTCCTTCCTTCTAGCGTGCCCACATCCCCCCACATCTTAGTGTCATCAGCAAATTTGAGCAGGTGCTTTTTACCCCCTCGTCCAAGTCACTGATGCAGATGTTGAACAGTGCGGGCCTGAGGACCGAGCCCTGGGGGACCCACTGCCCACATCCCTCCAGGTCAAAAATGACCTGTCCACCACTGCTCTCTGGGTGTGGCCCTCCCGCCAGTTGGCGACCCAATTGTCAGCACCACAGCCGTCAGTTTCTTAATGAGAACAGGGTGAGAGACAGTGTTGAAGGCCTTCCGAGAGGCCAGGAAGACGATGTCCACTGCTACCCCTGCATCTAAGGATTTGGTGACCTGGCCGTAGAAGGCCATCAGGTTGGTCTGACAGGACCTGCCGCTAATGAACCCGTGTTGGTTGCCCCTAATCATGATCTCCCCTGCTGGCCCCTCATGGATGTGTGCCAGAATAATTTTCTCAAACAGCTTGCCTAGGATCGAGGTAAGACTTACTGGCCTATAGTTTCCTGGGTCCTCCTTCTTCCCCTTTTTGAAGATGGGAACCATGTTGGCCCTCTTCCAGTGCCCTGGCACCACACCAGAGCACCATGAGTGCTCGTACAGCCGTGCGGGGGTCCTGCAATGACCTCAGCTAATTCCCTTAGTACTTTAGGGTGGAGATCGTCCAGACCAGCTGACTTGAATACATCCAGTCCCTCCAGAAGTTCCCTAACTAGTTCCTCAGTAAGCTTGGCCCAGGTGCGCCTCCCCTGGGGCCTGAGGGGGGCCCAGCGGGGGCGTGACTGTTCTGGTCCCTGCTTAGGAAAATGGGGGCAAAGAAAGACCCTGTTCCTCCAGGATCTTTCCAAAAACAATAATATCATCTAAATAAACCAGTACTTGGGTCACATGCATATCCCCAACCACCTTCTCCATTAGTCGCTGGAAGGTGGCAGGAGCCCCGGATATCCCTTGGGGCATTTGTTCAAACTGATAGAACCCCAAGGGGCAAATAAAAGCAGTCTTCTCTTTGTCCTCTTCCCGCAGAGGTATCTGGTAGTAGCCACTGTGGAGGTCTAGTACTGAAAACCATTTGCTCCCTACTAAACAGTCCAAAGCCTCCTGCACCCGCAGCACAGTGTATTGATTAGTGATGGTCTGGGCGTTCAAAGTCCAGTAATCAATACACATATGGAGTTGGCCGTTCTTTTGCACAATCACAATGGGAGAGGCATAAGGGCTCTTAGATTCCGCTATGATGTGGTGGTCCATGAGCTCCTGCAGATGACATCTTACTTCCCCCATCTCAGTGAGGGGAATGTGCCAAGACCTTTTGCAAAGGGATTGCTCAGACCAATGTGATGCTCCACCCCCTTAGCCTCCCCAACATCCGTCATGCAGGGAGAAAACATGGACTCAAGCCCCGAGTTTGTCCCTGAGCCGAGCTTTACAGGCTTTGGGCACCGGGGAGTTCCCAAAAAAGAACCTTGAAGGGTCAGCTGGAGGGGGGTTTCCCTCCTGCTCAGGGCTCGCCACTTCAGCATCCTTTATCAAGGCCACCTTCTGTCCCGGGTGGACCACAATATCTTTCAAGGTTGGGTTACCACTATCACTGTAACTGGGTCTTGGCTGAGCCCTTTTGTCTTGATCACGCCATCAGGGACCCTCAGCGCACCGGGTCTCTCTCTCCTGGTGGGCGTCTCCACCACCAGCAGCTTATTCTTTTCATCCCTTTCAATCCAATTGCATACAGTAGGCAAAGCCCATTGGTCCTGTGCAGGGACTCGCTGGGGCTTTGCTCCAGAGACGTGCAGGCTCCCCACAACCAGAGACAGGGTGACCCCACATCTCTCTATGCTCCCATCGGTCATATGCCTCTGAGCACAAGGCATGGATCATTAACCGTTGTTGGTAACCTGGGCCAGTCTGTTGTTTACAGTAGTGAGCGAGAACCTGGAAAAGGCTGGAGTTGGTCCCTACAATAAGAGTGGCCCCTTTCATCCACCCCGGCCCACCAGAGCGATGGTTGACACTTCTTCCTCCACCCCAGCTATTTCAGCAGGGAATTTTAGCCTCATGCTCACATACCCCCTGTAAGGATACTGCTCCTGGCTTAAGCCACAAAGTTACAGCCCTGTAAGGGGAAGCAACGGCAGGTGTCTCAGCTGTTTCTCATAGAAGGATTCAAATAGGATGGTAACCTGGGACCCGCTGTCTAGAATGGCCCAGCATGGGCGACCATTCAGTCACAGGCACCTCTGCATGCGGTCCCAATCGCCCCTTTGGCAGTGAATTTACTGAGGGTAATGTGCAGGAGTCTGTCTGGGTCCAGAGCGGAGCCGACTCCCTTGCTCTGCCCCTTTCCCACCGCCCTTTTAATCTTTCAAATACCAATTCAGGGTTCTCAGGCTGGGTGCACTCCCGAGCCATGTGCCTTGGCTCCCCACATCTATAGCAGAACCCCGGGGCCCTAGGTCCTCCCGAGGCATGATGATGGGGCAAGGGCTGACCCCTGGGGGGTGTTTTGGCCACAGGCTCCTTCTCCACTCCCAACAAAGTGTCCTCATGGGGAGCCACCGTTAGCACCCGACCCATGGGTCCTCTCTGGGGGGAAACATCCTCTGGGACCCACAGAGTCTCTCTGAGTCTGGACATCTCTTCCTCTTCACGAATCTCTAGGAAGAGGTGACTGAAGACAGGTGGGCTTCTCCTGCTCCCTGCTAAGTTGAGGTTCTGGATTAAGTCTGATCTATACCATGCCCCAATATGAATTTCCTGGAGCTGTATCTGATTGGCATCGGTGACACTAAGCGCTCCTTGGGTCACCAGGCGTTGTAACACTGGCTGTAAGCACAGGACATACGCTGAAAGAGTCTTGCCCGTGCACTGGAAAGGTCCCAGCAATTCGTAGTACACCCCCCCTCCCTGTGGGTTGGCCAAAAGCATCCTGAAGGACCTGCACGCATTGCTGGGTGGTGATAGCAGGGCTCCAGAGTTTGGCAGTCCTCACAACCAAAAAGGCAGGCTCCCTCAGGACCTCCAGGAGATGGCGTCGTTTATCCTCATCAGATATTTTCCAAGTCACTGAAGTCTCTTGAATATGGGAGAGCCAAGAATTGAATCCTTCCTCCCCTGCAGGGACTGGCAGGGTTCCCGAGAAACTACAGAGTCCCTTATAGGCCGCCTGGTCACTGGAGGAACGTGTCACCTCCCGCAGAATCTGGAAAACCCTCACCCATTCCAGGGTAGCCCCAGCACCAGCAGCTCGCCCCTCTCCCCACTGCACTGTCCCATCACTCGCGGCGGGCACAGCAGACTGGTCGGCATTGGATATGTCTCCTGGTGGCTCTCTCTATAGGGGTACACAGCGCTTGAATAATATTCCAGCACCTGCTATAAGGGGATCCCAGATGAGCCCCCAAAATGTAACCCGGGCAGGTACCCCCTCTCCCATCGAAGTGATCAGAACAGGTGTACAAGTGCTGTGGGAGGTGTAGGCACTCTCTTCCCCCTATAGAGCAGAGCCAGACCACCAATAGGGGCTTAACCATATACCTTTTAATGAGAGAACAGTACTGAGAACATAACCAGTATAAGCCCGGGGGAATAGGGGACAATGCCCTGAGGGGGCGGGATTCAACAAAGGTCAGACACTTACAATCATGGACATATTCATCCAGTTAACAAAAAACAGGGTTAACAAAATATAAAACACAAACAGCAGAACAAACAATACTGGTTGGTGAAATATAAAAGGCACAAAATACGAAATGTCAACTAATAAGGAATATAGGGTCCAGCGAGGAGCCTCTCCCGTCGGCCGCATGCCCTGCTGCTGAGGGTCTAACTGCTGCCTGCAGGTCCCACTCCTTCAGGGTCTTCTGGGGCAACTGCTTCCACCCCGCCCAGCCCTTTGCCAGCTCTTCGAGATTTGTTCCTTGTGGTCTCTCTGGTCTCCCCTGAGTCAGCTGCACTGCCCCTTTTATCCCCCTCCATGTGACCCAAGGGGCCAATCAGGGGACAGGGAGGGTGGGGCTCTCAGGCCTGATTGGTGAGGAAAGGGAATCCCAAGTCCTCCAATCATCTTTTACAATTTCAAAACCCCTGGGCTAAGCCACTACCAGCTAGCCCATCACAGAAACATGAATACTTCTTTAAACTTTTCACAGAAAGAGGAATGAAATAAAGCTCTGATTCATTGTTTTCTTCTAACAGTGCAGCTCTCTCATGGCAATCCAGGTCCTGGTAGATTGGGCTTCTCCAACTTTTTAGACCCCAGGCCCCCCATTGGAGTTTAGACCTCCCTCAGAAGATGCCATCTCTGAACTTGCACCTTTTTATGACTACAGAGAAATCCTCTCCCACTGCAAACCACTCAGTGAGCCCATAACAGTGCAGGATGGATTTGACACCCTTGAAATCTCTAAGTTTCCCTTGCAAATTGTGTGTAGGTGTTTGCACACCTCCCAGTGCTAATATTGATTTCAGCCTCCAAAAGGATCTCTGTGCACCCCAGGGCATCAGGGCACCCTGGCTGAGAAGCGCTGCGGTAGACCCACCAGTCCCATGCTCCATTTGCTTTAAAAATGTCCCAGGAAATGGGCATTGGATGCTTTGCCTGATCTGGCCACCACTTTCAGTGTGAGGTGGACGTGCAGCCTCAGCTGTCCCCTCCTCCGGTCTCAGTGCTACCCTCTGCTTCGTGACAAGTGCCCTTGGCACTTGGGGTCCCAGGTCCTTCAGCCCTTGTAGACCACACGGGGCCCTGCAAGCAGGCATGGAGCTGCGTCTCCAAACTTTGGGGTTACAACACCAAACTCTGGGGTAACGTGTCCACACCTGAGGACAGGAGGGTGATCCAGGCAGACCTTGACAGGCTCAGGAAATGGGCGGACAAGAACCTGATGGTGTTTAATACCAAAAAATGCAAGGTCCTCCACCTTGGGAGGAAAAACCTGCAGCATCCTTATAGGCTCAGCAGCACTACGCTGGCTAGCACTATGGATGAGAGGGACTTGGGGGTCATGAGTAACCACAAGATGAACATGAGCCTTCAATATGATGCTGCAGCTAGTAAAGCAAGCAAAACGCTGGCTTGCATCCATAGATGCTTCTCAAGCAAATCCCTGGACGTCATTCTCCCATTGCACTGGGCCTTGGTGAGGCCGCAGCTGGAGTACTGCGTCCAGTTTTGGGCTCCACAATTCAAAAAGGATGTGGAGAAGCTTGAGAGAGTCCAGAGGAGAGCCACGCGCATGATCAGAGGTCAGGAAAACAGATCTTACGATGACAGGCTGAGAGCCGTGGGACTCTTTAGCCTGGAAAAGCGCAGGCTCAGGGGTGATCTGGTGGCCACCTCTAAGTTTACCAGGGGTGACCACCAGGATCTGGGGGAACGTCTGCTCACCAGAGCGCCCCAAGGGATGACGAGGTCGAACGGTCACAAACTGCTGCAAGACCGTTTCAGGCTGGACATAAGGAAGAACTTCTTTCCTGTCCGAGCCCCCAAGGTCTGGAACAGCCTGCCAGCGGAGGTCGTTCAAACACCTACATTGAGCACCTTCAAGAGACATTTGGATGTCTATCTTGCTGGGATCCTATGACCCCAGCTGACTTCCTGCCCCTGGGACAGGGGGCTGGACTCGATGATCTACCAAGGTCCCTTCCAGTCCCAATGTCTATGAAATCTATGAAATGTATGAAAGTCCCCAGAGTCTCCAGCCCTGACACAATCACAGTTCTGCAGGTCTGCCCCTTCCACTGCTGCTCCTGCCTGCTTCCCCCAGGATCTGGTTTCCAAGCTGCCCCCCATCCTTGTGTCTAGATTATAGGACACATAGCACATAGGAAAAACACACCGGGCTCACACCCTCCCCACCTGGCTTAACAGCAATGCACTGGGGCCGGTTCAGTCCTGACACTCAGGGAAAGTCCCCCAGGCGCTGATCAACTTAAGGAAGCAGCTGAGGAGCCAACACCACCCAAAAACACTGACAGGCAGTGCTGGGCATCTCTGTGCCTGTAGTTACATAGTCAAGGCGCCGGGGGCTTGTGGAGGACCCAGACCCATCACACGTTTGGAGGCCATGCTTCTCCCTCTGGCTCAGTGCAAGAAATTCTTGATGTCTGCTGCATAGCCACAGGAATGGCTGAAACCTGAATTTATCACCCCTGGCTCCAGCTCCCAGGGAGGGAACAAAGCAGGTGCATGGCTCACACTGGGCAGGACTGCGAATGCTGTCACAGCAAGGGAAATGCCCTTGATACTTTGTTTAATCAATGCTTGCAGGACCGGAGCAGTAGGTATGAGGCTTCAGCTGATGTGATGGATGCATTGGACGACCTCCTACCTATTTACGTGTGGTTGCAGATGATCCTGTCTCTGAAGAGGTTACAGGAGGAATAGCCACAGTTGGGAGGAAAGGGGAATAGCAAAGAGATGCAGTGACTTCCCTACAGCTCCACTGGAAACCCTGGGCAGCGCTGGAACAGGGCACAGGGCTCCTGCGTCTCAGGGCAGCACCTGAGCTATACAGACTGGCCTGCTCACAGGTCACGTGGCTTAACATAGTGCTTCCCAGACACCCTGGGCCAATGAACCAGCACCCATCCTCTCTATTTCTCATGGAGCCCAATGTACCCTCCTCCTCACATTTACTGGAAATGAGGGAGCGCCTGGAGCAAGCACTAGTGCCCTTGCCATGGCCTTGGAGACTGGAGATCAGTGTGAGATCCATGTCATACTGGGAAAGTCTCCCGCAGTAGAACAGATTTCCCCGCGTGACAGATCCCCCGCAGGAGGACTTGCCTGATACTGTATAGATCTGCAATGATCCCATTGTTGCCCTGTGGGGTCAGGCCAATGCTCAGGATCCCAATATCTCACTGTTAGACAGGAGGGCGTAGTGTACAATTGCACATGCACACACTCAAAAATCAATTAGGTGCACACACACGCACACAAACACTGGGTTTATCAGTGGCAGGTCTTGTCAGACCAACCTGGTGGCCTTTTACGATCAGGTCACCAAATCATTAGACGCAGGGGTTGCTGTGGATGTAGTCTTTTTGGACTTCCGGAAGGCTTTCGACACTGTCTCTCACCCTGTCCTCATCAAAAAGCTGGGAGACTGTGGTGTCGATGCCCACACGGTCAAATGGGTCGCCAACTGGCCGGAGGGCCGCACCCAGAGGGTGGTAGTGGATGGGTTCTTCTCGACCTGGAAGGATGTGGGCAGTGGGGTCCCCCAGGGCTCGGTCCTCGGGCCTGCACTGTTCAACATCTTCATCAGTGACTTGGATGAGGGGGTAGAAAGCACCCTGTTCAAGTTTGCTGATGACACTAAGATGTGGGGGGATGTGGGTGCACTAGAAGGGTGCAATAGGCTACAAGCTGACCTTGACAGGTTGCAACGGTGGGCGGATGAGAATAGGATGGGGTTTAACACTGACAAGTGCAAGGTGTTGCACATGGGGAGGAAGAACCGGCACCACACTTACAGGTTGGGGAACTCTCCTCTTGCCAGCACGGAGACGGAAAAGGATCTTGGAGTCGTCATTGACTCCACGATGAACATGGGCCGGCAGTGTGGGGAGGCAGTCAAGAAGGCCAATCGTACCCTATCATGCATCCACAGATGCATCTCGAGCAGGTCCAGGGAGGTGATCCTCCCCCTCTATGCGGCACTGGTCAGGCCGCAGCTGGAGTACTGCGTCCAGTTCTGGGCGCCACACTTCAAGAGGGACGTGGACAATATGGAAAGAGTTCAGAGGAGGGCCACTCGTATGATCAGGGGTCAGCAGGGCAGGCCTTATGAGGATAGGCTACGGGACCTGAACCTGTTTAGCCTCCACAAGAGAAGGCTAAGGGGGGACCTTGTGGCCTGCTACAAACTGGTCAGGGGGGATCAGCAGGTATTGGGGGAGTCCCTGTTCCCCCGTGCGCTGCCAGGAGTGACCAGGAATAACGGTCACAAGCTGGCGGAGGGTAAGTTCAGATTAGATATTAGGAGGCGCTACTTCACAGTCAGGGCGGCTAGGGCCTGGAACCAGCTTCCAGGGGAAGTGGTGCAGGCTCCTAGCCTGGGGATTTTTAAAAGGAAGTTAGATGAGCACCTTGCCGGGGTCATCTGACCCCGGTGCTCTTTCCTGCTAAGGCAGGGGGTCGGACTAGATGATCTACCTAGGTCCCTTCCGACTCTAGCTACTATGAAACTATGAAACACACTAGTTGCACCAGGTACACACACACACTCTAGGTGGACACACACACACGTACACACACACACACACTACCAACTCAGGCACATGCACATCCAAAATTACTAGGCTAGGCACATGTGGACCTATCACCAGTTCAAGAACCTATAGACTATACACACCAAAAGTTAGAGAAAAATGAATTCTCAATACCTGCACACACAATACACATACATGGATCACTAAGTTGTATATCATACACATGATGACATATATATTTATATTTAACAGTTCACACAGAAACCATGGACCTACACATACACACAGCTTGGGATACCTGGGAGGGGAAGGTTAAGGTGAGAGAGAGAGTTGAAGTGTAGGGAATGAAAGTTTCTGGAACACAGATTAGAACCAGTAGACTGGAGAGAAGCCGGCTGAGGAACAGAGGCCTGGGGTTACTTTGGATTAATGGACCTTAATTGATGAAAGGACAATGGGGGAAGCCTGCAGAACAGAGGAGTGATGCTGGAGAGAAGCTGGCACAGAGACTGGGACTAAATCTGGAGCTACCGGGAAGCCAAAAGGTAAATGGGGGGGAACGGGGACTGGGGTTGTGGGGGAGCTAGAGAGGGTGTGGACCGGAGCTCAGCAAAACACGATTCAACTCAGGGTTGCAAATGACAGTGGTTTTATTGAAAAGGGGAGATGGTGACGCAATATTGTATTGGTTCCTTCACACACACACACACACACACACACACACGCACGCACACACACACACTAGAGGGTAAAGAGGCTAAGTGCAGAGGCTGAAGTCCAGGAGGAGAGAGAGAGAGAGAGTGCAAATTGTAGGAGAAAGTGTGCGGGTGGTATCTACCTATCCCAGGCTGAATGTTGGTCCTTGATGGCCAGTCGGGGTCTCCTTCAGCTTGGTGTTGTCCAGAGGGGGTTGCCGGCAGAGCCCCTGGGGTGGATGGGCACCTAACATGGAGCTGGTCTGGTCTGGATGGAAAACAGCATTCCCAAGGACTCAGTCTCCACTCCCCCTTCTTATGGGACAGACTACCTATGATCTCCTATGGGGAGGGCAAGTCCAGAGGGCTCCAGGTGTTCATACCGTGCATGTGCAGCCTTGGCACAATGGTGGGTTGCCTCATCTTTTGCGTCTTGAATGCGGAGGATGGTTGCAATGGCTGGGTCCTTGGTCCATGCATTGGTTTTGATGGTTTGGTCATTCAGAGGGAGCTATTTTTACACCTACTCCCATTGTCTCTCAAGCACCCCCATTTGTTCTGATGCATTCAGGAACCAAGAAGAAGGCAGTGGCAGTCAGCCGTACCCCCAGCCCTGCAGCAGAGAGGAAGCTGAGGCCAGTTGACGGAGGAGTGACTTGCATGGGTGGAAGAGCTCACAACTAGCTGTATCCTGTTCAGAAAACTGGAGAAACAAAGCTCCAGGACCCTCCAGGGTAACGGTATCTTCCCAGTGCCAGCTGGCATGACACAAGTTCCTTTTTTCTCACTTTCTCAAAACAGCGCTTGCGCTGTCCTCTGAGAGCAGCCGGTCAGGACAGAATTGCTCTGCATCCACCAAGAAGTCAAGAGACCCGTGGCCAGTGCCTCCGGCTCTCTCCTCCGCACCATGAAAGCACCCGTCATCCTCTACGCCCTCTTGGCTGTCCTCGACCAAGGTGAGTCTCCTGGCGCCGAGGCCGCAGGACAGGGCAGAGGACTAGCCCTGGGACTGCTCTAAAACTCCCCCGGGAGGGGGGCGCGGGGGATGGCACCAGGAGCGTGGGTGGGAGGAGACGGGAGCTGGAAAGGTGAGAGCTGCACGGGGTCGCTCTGGGCCCCTGCCCAGGACGGAGCCAGTGACGCGCTGGGCTGCTCCGCGGAGGCCTCCCAGCCCTGTGCCCAGCGCCCAGAGCAGCGGGCGAGAGGCCCTGACCCTTTTGGGCCGCGCCGAGCCCAGCAGTAGCGGCGCCTGTTCCCACTCCCTGCAGCAGTCAGGGCCGTGCCTCCCTTTGCCTTTCTACCCCGGCTGCTCCTCACAGCATGGCACAGGCACTGTCCCAGGCGCCAACCCGCGGCAGTGTGGAGAGGTCTCAGCAGCCGAAGGAATTTGCTTTCTGCGTCTCCTCAAAGCAGCTGAGATGGCTCCTGCCCAGCTTCCCAGCTGCAGCAATAGGAAGACGCGTGCAGGAAGGCGATGGAGGGGCCTTCCCTGGGGGTTGTCAAGCAGAGGCTGGAGGGGCGTTTACCGAGAAGGGGTTGGGGACAGTGCCGTGTGTGTCCGTGCAGGGGCTGCACGAGGTGCCCCTGGAGGCACGTCCAACCTGCCAGGTGTACAGCACGGTGGTTAGGTGTTCACCGCAGTGACAGTGCCTTGTGGGCTGGATTTGAACCCGCCTGCACTGGAGGGGCAGGCGGCAGCGCAGCGTGGTGAGCAGCGCCACGGAGCTGCAGGGGTTAATGCATCCCTTGCCCTGCTCCCAGACTGCGACCCTGTAACCTGGATTTCAGCAGGGGGTCCGGCCCCTGCTCCCATCGCCCCCCAAATCCCAGCTGCTCTGGGAGCCCTGCAGGCCTCGTGGCACAGCTCCGCTCAGTGCCGAGGGAGAAAGAAAAGAGAAGGCAGCACCTGCTTTGTGAGAGGGCAGCTCCTTGTGAGTTCAGATCAATGACAGGAATAAGCAAATAGCAAGTAAAATGTGAGAAATGTAGGAAGCAACTGGGGCAAAAGCAGGGGCAGACGGGGAAGAAGAAAGAGAAGGTGGCAGCTGCTTTGTCGCTCACGTGGGCTGGCTGCAATAGCGCTCAGAGGTGGAGGGAGATGCAGAAGGGGAAGCAGGGAGGCTGGGAGGAGAAATGGGGGTAACCCTCTCTCGAGGGACGACGGTTGTCTTTCCCCTCCAGGCAGCACTCTCCAGTGTGAAGTTTGCCATGCGGCAGGGCAAGACTGTTCCGGCTCCAGGGAGACCTGCAATCCTGGCCAAGATACCTGCGGTATTATCAAAACTGAAGTGATAGTCGGTAGGTGAGATGTAATTGAAAATAAGTTTATTTCCCACCCCCACAACTTCCATTTCCCTTGAAATTCAAGGTCCAGGATGAAGCCTCTTGTGAAGTCCTTTGGTGCCCTGTGATGAAGAGCTCGAGGTGCAGTTACTAACCCCGCCAGTGTGTCCTGCCCCTTCTCGCGCCGGCAGGGAAGAGCAGACAGGAGGCCCAAATATCCAGCTCACTGCCCGACGCACCTCTCTGAGCACTTGCTGGACCCCTCGGCTGTTAGCTGGGCAGGGGCGTGCATCTCTTTGCATCCACCTCCAGCTTGGTGCTCCAGGGTCCCGGCGCTGGGCTCCTGGACGGGAACACGCTGAATGGCCACGACTCAGCCTAACCATGGTGGCATCGTCTGGCCAGCTACGTGCCGCTCCGGGGAGGAGCCGGGTACGGAAGTATGGATGGGCGGAGAGAGAGAATTACTGACCTGGGGAAAGACAAGGAGAAGCTCCTGAGAGGAGATTAAGAGAGGTCTGCGTGTTTAGGGCAGACAAACAAATGCTGAGCTGGGGCTTGAGTACTCTTCACTACATCCTTCAGGAGGAGTCCAGGATCTCCCCACCCTGTCGTGATTGTACATAACGTGGGGGCAGGGTCGTGCCGCACCAGGGCAGCGATGATGCACATGCAGGGAGCAAAGTCCTTCGGTAACGAGTGTGTTTGTTAACTCTGGGCCGTGTTCCCTTTGTTGCAGGGGAAGTGAAGACGCTGACTTACACAAAGTCCTGTCTCAGCTCTGATGTGTGTCCCAATGCCCATTTTAGCATGGCTTATGGGAGAGGAATAAGACAGAGAAGCAGTATCGCCTGCTGCACCGGGGAGGCCTGTCAAACTATGTCTGTCCAACGTATGTGTCGCCTCCTCCCCTCCCCTCCCCATCCACCCCTCACAAGAGGCTCATGCTGGGGTCACAGTTAGGAGTCCTGCTTTGTCCTGAGCTGGCACCAGCCTGGCGGTTTAATAGTATCCTAGAAATTGAGGGCTGGAAGGGACCTGAGGAGGTCACATCTAGTCCAACCCCCTGCTCAAAGCAGGACCAGCCCCAGCTACATCATCCCTTTTGTCTACCCACGTCTTTAAAACCTCCAAGGATGGAGACTCCACCACCTCTCTGGGGAGCCTGTCCCAGTGTTTCACTACCCTCCTCCAGGGAGGTGAAGGCTCCCATTCAATCCCCATCAGTCTTCTCTTCTGCAGAATCAGTCAGCCCATTTCCCTCCTCCTCTCCTCACCAGTCCTGTCCCCCAGCCTCACAACCATTTTCATTGCCCTCTCCTGGACTCTCTCCAATGTGTCCACAGCCTTTCTGCAGTGATGGCTCCCACAGCTGGACACAGGACTCCAGATGTGGCCTCGCCAGAGCAGAGTAGAGGGGAAGGATCACTCCCTCGATGTGCTGGCCCCGGATGCCGGGAGCCTCCTTGGAGCAAGAGCGCAGTTTGCTCAGAGCCTGGCAGGGACAGGCCTGTTGCCCAGCAAGCGGGACAGGTTACGTGTGGGGGGCTGCCGGCGGCAGGTCTCCCTTGCCCTGCTGCAGGTGGTCCTGAGCTCCGGAGAAGCATTGCCCTCCCTGCAGGGCACCTTGCACTGGGTAATCCCCCACGGGCCTGGGGCGGGGAGGCAAAATGCACCGGCCTGGAGACTCCCAGTGAGCAGAGAAAGATTTCAGGGCTTCACGCAGGAGACCAGGGGACACCGGACCGTGCTGCTCATGCACGTCCTGAGCTACAGCTGTGGCCCCTGCCCGCAAGGCTTAGAGGCCGACGGGGAGATCTCGAATGCAGACATTTCCCTTCTAACCCTGTCAAACCCGACTGTCATCTGATTGTTCCCAGTGCCACCAGTCAACACCACTCCCAATGGCTTGCAGTGTCCAGCGTGCTACAGCCTTGGATCTCATGACTGTGACAACAAGATTGTATCTTGTACCGGGTCTGAGACCTACTGCATTGATGTAGCAGGTTCAGTTAGCATGGGTAAGTTTTATTCATTCTCTGCTGTCATCTTTTGTTTGATCTTACAAACCCCGGTGCAAGAAACGCATGCAAGAGAACTAAAAGGCGGCACATGTAATGCAAGTAGAGCTGAGGACTATTGACTCAAAGGGAGGGGGAACACGTCTAAGACCGCGGGTGGCAGGGACCTGGCTGAAAAAGCCTCCTAATCTGACAGGGCTTTTTCCCAGTGTTAAAGCACCCGGGGGAAAACCATGCAGCCAGGGCCAGCTCTGGTGCTGGGCTGTCCACAGGCCGCCCCCAGCTGAGACCGCCACTCTGGGAAAGCAGATTACTGGTTATAAGAAAGTTTGTGTGTTGATGGTAGCAGATTTGCCTCCTCTTGGAGGGGACGAGAGAGCCAGGGAAGCTGGAGATGTGAGTGTGACTCACTCACTCACACCATAGACACGCGTCCTTGGGCAGAGGTGGGCACAGACAGCATGCACACAGCCCTTTCTTTCAGAAATCGCAGTCCCCACAGCCAGTACCAGCTTCCAGGGAGCAACTGCCTCCAGTAGCCATTTCCTGTAAAGAGAGCAATGCAGACTGTCTTGCTGCTTGGAAGAAACCCCCAGAGTCTCAGCCACAAAACTCTCAACGCCAGCATTTCATCAGAGACGGATCAGCCTTTTCAGTCTCTGACAGAGACCTTGCAAGGTTACCGCACCAACGTAATGAAGTGACCGGACGGAAGAACACCCGTGTTTGGATTTCAGTGCGTGGTTATTTGCACAGTCTCTATGATGTGATCGTCTTGCAGCTGTATTGCTGCCCCGAGGTTGCCAGATTAGACAATTCCTCGGTGCAAAGCACAAGCAGAGGGATTCCCTGGGGAGGTAAAAGTCACAAAGTTTCTTGTCCTCCATTAGCCTTTAGAAAGTAGACAGCAAACAAGAAAATGATGCAATCCACCTGCTAATCCCAGCCCCATCATCAGCCCTGCAGCCTCCCTAGCCTTCGCACTTCATGCAGACCAGAGTGAATTCATCCCCTCTTTAAACAACACAAACTCTCTAGACTGTGTCAGGAAAAGACCAGGGAGGAGTTTACGGTGTCTTACTCCAGGACCTGATGTGCGTCCTGGCGCTGGTGCAGGGGTCTCGAATGCTCGGAGGAGGAGGGGAGCTCTGAGCCCTCGGAGGGGGTTGTTGCAGGGACCGGTGAGAGATCCCGGGATGCTCAGTGTGTGTTTCTTCTGTCCTGCAGGAGGAACCAGTATGAAAACAGCAATGAAAGGCTGCACCTCTTGGTCTGAGTGCACACTTCCAAAAGGAGAGAGGAAGGCAATTCAAGGCATCTCCATGGATTTCAATAGGTTTGAATGCAAACTAGCCTCTTCTGCAGCCAGCAAGTCTTCAAGGTGGGCCAGCCAAGCCATCCTCTGCTTTCCCATCATAGCTGGCCTCATCTTGACCAAGACCACTTCCTGATGTTCACAAGGGCCAAGAAATGCAATGTCTGAGGATGCAAAACACAATGCTGCATAATACTCTGCCTCCTCGCTTGTGTGTGACACTTTCTGCTGCAGCTTCTGTCCGCGGGTGGTTCTTTTGCCTCTGGGTCTGGATGCACGACACGGTCATACTGATGTGAAAGAGGAGAAAACACACAACATTTCACCCGATTGTATTCCCATTTATTAGAATCTAGGGTAGAGTTATTCCAGGAAAAATCAGAGGTAAAACTTGTGTCCACTCTTAAACTTGATATGCTTATATTGGTGTATGGAAGTCATTTAAGGTAAACCAGCATTAATGGGTCATGGCCAGCTTAGCGTCTTGCACGTGTTTCATTTATCAGGTTTTGTGATGTATTCTGCAGCTGTTTATCCCAGGCTGGGCGGTAGGGGCACACTGCTTAATAGCACTGCACAGCACAGACAGCAGGAACAGGAGATCCTCACATAACTCTAGTTTCAGTCTGCACTAAACAGCCTCAAAAGGATCCCTTGCAGTTTGCTTTACCAGGTGCAGTTGGGTGCTAAAAGGGCTGGGACCAAACCCTGTGCGGTTCCTTCTTAAAAAACGTATAGAGGAGTACGGCTGAAGAGGACCTCTGGTCCAACCCCGTGCTTTAGGCAGGATCAGCCTTATCTAAACTACCCCAGACAGGCAGGTGCTTGCCTAATCTGCTCTTGAAAACTTCCCCGGATGCAGATCCCACAACCCCTGTAGCATGATGTTGCCCAGAGCTGCACCAGTCTCCTAGCCAGAAACTTCTGACTCATTGCCAGCCTCAATTTCCCTTGGTGCAATCTGAGACCATTCTTCCTTGTACTATCCAAGAAGGAACAGCTTATTGCCATCTTCCTCATAGCTACGATTCAGGTATTTGCAAACTTTATCAAATCTCCGCTCAACCCTTTCTTCCTGAGACTAAAATGCAACAGTTCTTCCAACCTCTTCTCATAAGGAGCTGAGCTCTGGGACTCCCTCCCTCTGAGGCTCACCAGAGCTGAGCCTGGACGTCTTTGGGTAGCAGTGAAAGACCTCTGACTCGGGCAGACATTTAGCAGACAAAATTAAGCCAAGATACTGTTTACTAGATCTCAGTTTTATTTTGATATACTAGTGGCCCTTTAAGTCGTTCTTGTGGTAGGACAGGAGGGGGCATTACTAGGCTCAGCCACCTGCCTCACTGTGCCCGACCAAAACCACGCTTTGAGTGTCTGCCCTGGGGCACCTACTTTCTGCCAACCCCTTTCCTGGAGCACACCCGTAAGCCTGGGGTAATTGTTGCCACCACCCGGCCTGGGAGGGGGATGCTGCGTGGTTGCTGGAGTGGGCATGAAGGGCGTAGCTGGCTGGAGGTGCAGAGCATGCTGGCTGCAGGGTGGCTGAGGTGGGGGCAGGGCTGGGGGCTGGCAGGACTGTGGGCCAAGGCCCAGCCGGGTGTACGACAGCCTCGCGGGCAACACCGCAAGGACGCTTTTTTGATGCAAGATTGAAGGTGGCAGCAGGGATAAAAGCTGCACCCCACAGAAAGGATGTCCGCTCAAGCGACTGCCCCCCACCCCAGGAGCAGGATCCCTCTCTCACCTGTTCACAGCTGAGCACAAGGGCTCGTCCACGCCCAGCAGACACTGAGGTCTGCCCTGCAAGCTGAGGACCTGGTGCTGCCTCAGAGAGGCCTCTCTTCCCAAACACACCTAGCAGGCTTGCCTTTTGGAGCTTGGATTGAGTCCCAGGCTTGAAATCTTGCTGTTTTGATTAGTGGAGCCCATCCACCCATCAGGAGGCATAAAGAGGAGCTAAGTCATACCCCTTTCCTGAGGGGAGGGGGAGAGGAGTTCCCCACCCATCCTGGACCTGATTGAGGACTGCCACACTCAGGTCCATAAGTCTTCGGGGCAGAGCCCTGGAGAGTATAAAAGGAGCTGCGTGCCCAGCACAAGGGAACACGTCCGGGGCAGAGAAGAGAGAAGAGCGGGCTTAGAAGAGCTGAGGAGAGCTGCTCGGCAGGGTGCAGGAGTAGCCCAGGAGCTCCCCTGGAGACTTCCATCAGTGGAGAACAGTGGACGGCTCCAGCAGCCAGGCTCTCAGCGTGCAGCACAGCACACGGCGTCCAGACCCTTGGAGCTGCGGGAGGCGGCTCGGGTCTGCAACCTCTGGCATGCGGCCAGAGACACGGTGCACAGGGTAGGGACTTTGGAGCACTTGGGCATCTCAGTTCCTCAACCCCTGAATGAGCTTGGGAGCTCAGTGCAGGAGACACTGCACAGAGAGTCTGGGAGTGGTCTGAGCCTTGTGTTGCATGAGGCAGCCCAGGCCTCCAACCCATAGCAAAAGGTGGAGTCCAGGGAGCCAGACAGTGCTTGGGCTACTGAGCCAGCAGACAAGGCTGAGCCAGAGGCTCCAGAAGCCCTGCACAAAGCAGCCCTGTTCAAGGGGACAGCAAGGGTGTACGGGAATGCCTGATTGCCAAAAAGGCGGTGTACAACCGGTGGAAGGGGGGTGCAATCTCCAAAGAGGAGTATACCTCCTCTGCTTCAGCCTGTAGGGGGGCTGTCAGGAAAGCTAAGGTGGACATAGAGCTAGGACTAGCGTCCAAGATCAAAGATAATAAAAAGTCCGTTTTCAAATGGATCCCAGGGGAGGCGTACCAAGGGTTAGTGAGGAACTAGTTAGGGAACTTCTGCAAGGACTGGATGTATTCAGATCAGCTGGTCTAGATGATCTCCACCCTTGAGTACTAAGGGAATTGGCTGAGGTCATTGCAGGACCCCTGGCATGGCTTAAGAGCACTCGTGGTGCTCTGGTGTGGTGCCAGAGGACTGGAAGAGGTCCAATGTGGTTCCCATCTTCAAAAAGGGGAGGAAGGAGGACCCGGGAATCTATAGGCCAGATAGTCTTACCTCAATCGTGGGCAAGCTTTTTGAGCAAATTATTCTGGTGCAGATCCACGAGGGGCAAGCAGGGCCTTTCATGCTTAGGGGCAACCAACATGGGTTCATTAGTGGCAGGCCCTGTCAGACCAACCTGGGGGCTGTGGTGTCGACACCCACACAGTCAGATGTGTCGCCAACTGGCGGGAGGGCCGCACCCAGAGAGCAGTGGTGGACGGGGCATGTTTGACCGGAGGAATGTGGGCAGTGGGGTCCCCCAGGGCTCGGTCCTCGGGCCCGCACTGTTCAACATCTGCATCAGGTACTTGGACGAGGGGGTAAAAAGTACCCTGTTCAAATTTGCTGTTGACACTAAGATGAGGGGGGATGTGGGCACACTAGAAGGGAGGAATAGGCTGCAATCGGACCTAGACAGGTTACAGGGGTGGGCGGATGAGAACAGGATGGGACTCAACACCGACAATGCAAGGTGCTGCACCTGGGGAGGAAGAACCGGCACCATACCTAGAGGCTGGAGAACTCCCTTGTCGTCAGTGCAGAGGCAGAAAAGGATCTTGGGGTCATCATTGATGCCAAGATGAACGTGGGCCGGCAGTGTGGGGATGCAGTCAGGAAGGCCAGCCGTACCTTGTCATGCAACCACAGATGCATCTCGAGCAGGTCCAGGGAGGTGATCCTCCCCCTCTATGCGGCACTGGTCAGGCCGCAGCTGGAGTACTGCATCCAGTTCTGGGTGCCGCACTTCAGGAGGGACGTGGACAGCATGGAGAGGGTCCAGAGGAGGCCACTCGCATGGTCAGGGGGCAGCAGGGCGGGCCCTATGAGGAGAGGCGATGGGAGAGCCTCCACAAGAGAAGGCTGAGGGGGATCTAGTGGCCTGTTATAAACTAGTCTGAGGGGACCAGCAGGCATTGGGGGAGCTCCTGTTCCCCCCGAGCACTACCAGGAGTGACCAGGAATACTGGTCACAAGCTGCCAGAGGGGAGATTCAGACTAGACATCAGGAGGCGCGACTTCACAGTCAGGGCGGCTAGGATCTGGAACCAACTTCCAAGAGAAGTGGTGCTGGCTCCTACCCTGGGGGGCTTTAAGAGGAGGCTAGATGTATACCTTGCTGGGGTCGTTTGACCCCAGTCCTCTTTCCTGCCATGGCAGGGGGTCGGACTAGATGATCTTGTTAGAAATGCACAGTGAATGGAGTATTGTTAGAATATGATTAGAAATGGAGTGTTGTTAGAACTGCACAGTTTGCATCTCGTACCTGATAAGGAGAAACACTGCCAAGGACCTTTCTCTCTTTCTTATGTTAAGAATCACTCCCTTTTTCTCTCTCCCCCTGACTTTCACATGCAGATTACAGAGGCTGGAATTCAACTGACTGTGTCCTTGAAAGGGGGGGGATTTCAACTCTTGGTGACCTAGAGAGCTTTCTGAGCGTGCGCAATTAGCTGATGCATATTTGCCTATCTGCCCCGCATACTTAAGTAGTTAATGATAATATACATGCGACGGATGAAGTGACGTGATCACATATATGTTTGTATGAACCGGAAATGAGCTGTAAGAGTTCCTGTTTCTGCACACGTGCCCAGGAGGGAAGGGATATAAAGCCAGCTAAGAATTTCCTCAGGCGGCGGAGTAATCTGAGTCTTTTGTCTCTGCTCTGACCCTATTTGCAAATACACCTTTTGTGCTGCTAATAGTGTGTGCCTGAGATTTATTTGCGAGCCTCCAAAGAAACGAACCGCTTTTTGCATCAATCTGCTTAGGTCCCTTCCGACCCTAGAAACTATGAAACTATGAAATATATAGGGAGGATGAAGAAAGCGCCGGGAAATGTGGGGCCCCTGCAAGATCCTTTGGGCAATCTGGTAGCTAGGCCAGAGGAGAAAGCAGACCTCTTTAACCAATTCTTCACCTCCGTTTTCTTGTGCAGGGACCAGGACTTCCCCACCGTGATGCAAGATGGACTCAAGGGGAACGCTTCCAGAGCTTCTGGAGGGGCTGGACGTGTTCAAGTCAGCGGGTCCAGATGCTCTCCACCCCAGGGTGTTGAGGGAGCCAGCAGGGGCTATTGCAGGGCCCTTGGCATGGCTTTATGAGCACTTGTGGTGCTCGGGCCTGGTGCCAGATGATTGGAAGATAGCCAATGTGGTTCCCATCTTTAAAAAACGGAGGAGGGAGGACCCGGACAACTATAGACCCGTCAGTCTTACCTCAATCCTTGGGAAACTCTTTGAGAAGATCATCATGGAGCACATCTGCGATGGGCTGGCCTCAGAGATGATGCTCAAGGGCAACCGGCACAGTTTCATTAGGGGCAGGTCATGTCAAACCAACCTGATTGCCTTTTACAATCAGGTCACAAAGGCCTTGGATACAGGTGTCACCGTGGACGTAGTCTTTCTGGACTTCAGCAAGGCCTTTGACACCATTTCCCATCCCATCCTCATTAAAAAATTGGGAGAGTGTGGCATTGATGCCTACATAGTCAGATGGATTGCAGTTTGGCTGAAGGGTTGCACTCAGAGGGTGGTGGTGGACGGGTCATATTTGACCTGGGAGGGTGTGGGCAGTGGAGTCCCCCAGGGCTCGGTCCTTGGGTCCGCGCTGTTCAACTTCTTTATCAGCGATTTGGATGACGGGGTGAAATGCAACCTGTTTAAATTCGCTGTTGATACCAAAATTTGGGGTGAGGTGAGCACGCTAGTAGGGAGGGAAAGACTGCACCAAGACCTGGATAGGTTGCGTTTCAATACAGACAAGTGCAGGGTGCTGCACAGGGGCAGTAGTAACCAGCAGCAGACTTATAAGACGGAGGCAGAAAGGGATCTGGGAGTCATTATTGACTCCAAGATGAACGTGGGCCGGCAATGCGAGGTCACGGTTGGCAGGGCTAACCACACCTTGTCGTGCACCCACAGATGCATCTCTAGCAGGTCCAGGGAGGTGATCCTCCCCCTCTATGGTCAGGCCGCAGCTGGAATACTGCGTCCAGTTCTGGGCGCCACACTTCAGGCGGGACGTGGACAACATGGAGAGGGTCCAGAGGAGGCCATCTGCTGATCCGGGGCCTGCAGACTATACAGGCGGAATAGCATGGGGAGGAAAAGTGGGGGTGTACTGCTGTAGGTCAAAGAGCAATACCTGTCCTCAACTAACAGGATGGGGTCAGAGGGGGGTCAGGCTGAAGTGCTCTGGGTCAGAATACAGGGGGGTCATGGGGAAAAGGGACTTAACAGTGCAGGTCTGCTACAGACCTCCCAACCAAGGGGAACAGCTGGACTGCGAATTCTTTGGTCAGCTAGCGGAGGCACTTATGTCAAGGGATGTAGTTGTCATGGGTAATCTAAATGACCTAGACATCTGCTTGGAGGAGCAGTCAGCCAGGTCGGACCGCTTATAAAGGTTCCTTGCTGAGATACAAGACCTCCACTTAACCCAGGAGGTGCACAGTCCCAGCAGGGGGAATGCCCTCCTGGACTTGGTCCTGGCCCCAGGCGATGACCTGGTGAGGGGGCTGCAGGTTCTTGACCACCTGGGTGACAGTGATCATCACTACTGGAATTCACCATCCAGTGCAGGGTGTCAAGGGCCTGCAGCAAGGCAAAAGCCCTTGACTTCAAGAGGGCCAACTTCAATGAATTGGGGAGATTGGTAGGAGAGGTACTGGGGTCCTGGAGGGTAAGGGAACTGGGCGTCCAAGACCAGTGGTCGTTCCTTAAGGAGACGATCCTCCGTGCCCAAGGGGTAATAGTCGCAATGAGAATCAAAGGGGGCAAGAGCGCTCAAATCCCCCTTGTTTCACCAAAGGCATTCAGGAATGCCTGAAAGCCAAAAAGGAGGTGTACACCCAGTGGAAGGGAGAGGCTATCACCTAAGAGGAGTATACCTCCATTAGTCAGGTCTGTAGGGGGGCTGTTAGGACAGCTAAGACAGATAGAGAACTAGGGCAAGCATTAAGGATCAAGGATAACAAAAAGTCCTTTTTAAACTACATAGGGAGTACGAAGAAGGCACTGGGTAATGTGGGGCCCTTGCAGGATACGCTTAGTAATCTGGTGGTTGCACCAGAGGAAAAGGCAGACTTTTTAACAATTTCTTTGCCTGTATTTTTTTTGTGCAGGGACAGGGATTCCCCCACTGAGATTCAGGATGGACTCAGGAGAGATTCCTCCAGGCCTAAGGTCAGGGAGGACCAAATTAGGGAACTTCTGGAGGGGCTGGACGTGTTCTAATCAGCAGGTCCAGAAGCTCTCCATCCCAGGGTGCTGAGGGAATTGGCAGCGGTTATTGAGGGTCCCCTAGCATGGCTTTATGAGCACTTGTGATGCTCTGGCCAGGTGCCAGATGACTGGAAGAAGGCCAATGTGGTCCTCATTTTCAAGAAAGGGAGGTGGGAGGACCAGGGCAACTATAGGCCCATTAGTCTTACTTTGATCCTGGGGAAGCTCTCTGAGATGGTTATCTAGGAGCACATCATTGAAGGATCAGCAGCAGGGATGATGCTCAAGGGCAACCGGCATGGGTTCATTAGGGGCAGGTCCCGTCAGACCAACCTGATTGTTTTCTATGCAGGTTTTCAACGCAAGTCATTGGACGCAGGTGTTGCAGTGGATGTAGTTTTTCTGGACTTCAGGAAGGCCTTTGACACTGTCCCCCACCCCATGCTCATTAAAAAGCTAGGCGGCTGTGGCATTCATGTCTACACAGTCAGATGGATTGCAAATTGGCTGAGGGGCCACACCCAGAGATTGGTGGTGGACGGGTCATATTTGACCTGGAGGGTTGTGGGCAGTGTCGTCCCCCAGGGCTCGGTCCTCAGGCCTGCACTATTCAATTTCTTTATTAGCAACTAGGACGAGGGCGTGAAAAGCTCCCTGTTCAAATTCACTGACAACACCAAGATTTGGTGCAAGGTGGGCATGCTAGAAGGGAAGGACAGGATACAGCTGTACCTGGACAAGTTACAGGGGTGGGCGAATGAGAATAGGATGGGATTCTATACTGACAAGTGTACTGCACTTGGGCAGAAAGAACCAGCAGCAGACCTATAGGCTGGGGGACTCGCTTCTCAAAAGCACAGTGGCAGAAAGAGATCTTGGAGTCATTATCAATTCCAAAATGAACATGGGCTGCCAACACTGTCAGTAAGGCTAGCTGCAGCTTGTCATGCATCCACACATGCATCACAAGCATGGCCAAGGAGGTGATCCTGGCCCTCTATGCAACATCGGTCAGGCCACAGTTGGAGTACTGCCTCCAGTTCTGGGTGCTGCACTTCAGGAGGGATGTGGCCAGCATTGAGAGGGTCGAGAGGAGGGCCATGTGCATGATCCGGGGACAGCAGGGCAGACTCTGTGAGGAGAGGCTATGGGAGCTGAACCTGTTCAGCCTTTACAAGAGAAGGAGGAGAGGGGACTTGGTGGCCATCTATAAACTTACGAGGGGGGACCAGCAGGGAATGGGAGAGAGTCTGTTCCCCCGAGCACCTCCCAGAGTACCAAGGAATATTGGCCACCAGTTGTTCAATAGTAGGTTCAGGATGGAAATTAGAAGGCACTACTTCACAGTCAGGGTGACTAGGATCTGGAACCAACTTCCAAGGGAAGTGGTGCTGGCTCCTACCTTGGTGGTCTTTAAGAGAAGGCTTGATAATTACAGTGGTGCTTTTGCAACTGACTGTGTCTGTCTTGGGGCGTATGGGGGTGAGGGTGGAGGAGTGGGGGAACTACTGCAGGCCTGGCTGCTAAGCTACTGTGTTACCAGTCGATCGTGATTCACTCATGGACCAGCTCAATACACAGTACCTAGCTAGTAGCTACTACATTAGGAGTTAATGAGCAAGGATTAACACCTACAAAACCACAGACTAAGGAGAGGAAAGAATCACTACAGAGCCGGGAATTGCTTCTGCTCCAAGACAGACACACTCAGTTGCACAAGCGCCCACGTCACGAGTTTCGCCTGTCACCAGCTAGGGGTGCAGGGCTCCAGAACCCCCCCCACCTATCTCCTTGACAATTGGCAGGCTTCGTGGCTGCAACAGAGCCCAACTTCTAGGCCTGCGATGGTTCCCTCCGCCCCAAGAAAGACACAGTTGCACAAGCACCTTTGATATGAGTTTTGCCTGTCAGCAGGTAGGGGTGCAGGGCCCCAGAACCCAGAAGCCCTGTACCTATCTCCTTGACAGCTGGCAAGCTTCGTGGCTGCAGCGGGGGCTACCATCCCTGCAGCTTTCACCCTGCTGTGCCTTAACACACACAGCGTCACCCATGTCGTCAGTTTTGCTTGTCCGCAGCTTGAGGTGCAGTTTCTTCCAAACCCCCACACTTACCTCCATGAAACTTGGCAGACTTTGTGGCCTCACCAGGGGCCACTACTCCTGAGGTTTTCACCCCACTGTGGGGTAACACATACACATAAGTTTTGCTTTCAAGAATTTGGGGTGCAGGTTCCCCAAACTGCCCTCACCTATCTCCTTGAAACTTGGCAGACTTCGTGTTCTAAGCAGAGGCTACCAATCCTGCAAGTTTATCTGACTCAGACAAAAAACACAAAGGTATAGATATTTCATTGATTTCTCATTATACCCTATGGGTGAATCTCCGAATCGGCTCTGAAGCTTCGGAACCGATTCAGCCGAATCAAAGCAGAAAACCGATTTGGAGCTCCAAACTGAATTGCTGGCATCTGAATCAGCTGAATCTGAATTGAATAGTCCCCTATTCGCACAGGCCTACCAATTACCAGTGGGGGCACATTTCTCACAAGAAAACCACTCTCTCTCCAATCTCTCAGTTCTAATCCTTAAAGGGTACTTACAAAACTCTTCCCAGAGATAAGCCTATGAGCTCCACTTCATCAACCTCCTGGACTAAACATAGACATTGGATTTATGACCCATTAGAACCTGAATGGAAACACTGGCATCTGAATTGGCTGAACCTGAACCTGAATCTAATAGTTCCCTATTCGCACAGGCCTAATAGATACCACAGGCAAATTTTCAAAAGGTAGAAGAGAGGGAGCAATCAGAAATGATTTTGAGTATGGGGAGGATGCTGCTACCATGTCGTGCCACATAACTATGGGTGTACCAGTGCTCTAGGACCAAGGCATTGTGCCCCTAGGGTACCATTGCCTGGTGTCACTCACTGTCAGAAGTGCTGGGTTTGTTGTCAACAGCGCTTAGCATCTGTTGCCAAGAGGAAGGCTATAGCCACATTGTTTTTCTCTCCCTTGGGGTCTCCGGTTGTGTTGCTGCAGATGCCCCCAGCACTTTGCACACCTGGGTTTAGAGTTGAATTCAGAGACAAGCCTGGCCCCAGACCCTGCCCTCCAGACTGTGCGAGAGCTCGCATCAATCCCAACCTGTGCAGCTGGATCTCCATAATGGCCCAAAGAAAAATCTCTTATCCAGTTGCCCTGTGGGGTTAGACCAACTCTCAGGATCTCAATATTGCACGGTTAGACAGGAGGGAGTGGTGTACATTTGCACATGCACACACTCAAAAATCAATTACGTGCATACACACACTAGGTACATGCACACATTCTAGGTGCATGCCCCCCCACCAAGCGTGCACACACACTACCAATCCAAGCACATACACATCCAAAATTACCAGCCTAGACAAATGCACACTTATCACCAATTCAAACACCTACACACACTATATAGACCAAAAGAAATTAGACCAGAATCAATTACCAATACCTGCAAACCCATTACACATACTTACAGGGCGGGGAACTCCCTTCTTGTCAGTACAGAGACAGAAAAGGATCTGGGGGCCATCATTGACTGCAAGATGAACATGGGCCGGCAGCGTGGGGACGCGGTCAGGAAGGCCAACCGTACCCTGTCCTGCATCCACAGATGCATCTCGAGCAGGGCCAGGGAGGTGATCTTCCCCCTCTGTGCGGCACTGGTCAGGCCGCAGCTGGAGTACTGCATCCAGTTCTGGGCACCGCACTTCAG
This sequence comes from Crocodylus siamensis, assembly GCF_052110815.1. Lineage (NCBI taxonomy): Eukaryota > Metazoa > Chordata > Crocodylia > Crocodylidae > Crocodylus > Crocodylus siamensis. The sequence continues at coordinate 4,206,283 of NC_143397.1, forward strand.
GAGGGATGTGGACAACATTGGACTTGATGATCTACTCAGGTCCCTTCCAACTCTAGAAACTATGAAACATACACAGATCACTAATTCGTATATCATGCACACAGTGACATACATGTATATCAGTTCACATACATACTACTCACCTACACATGCACACACGAGTTCCTAATTTGTGGTGTGTATGTATGTGCTTGGTGTACTTGGGATACCTGGGGAAAGGTTATGGTAAGAGACAGAGAGTGAAAGTGTAGCGGGTGAAAGTTGCTGGGACCAGGATTACAACTGGTAAACTTAAAGAGAAGTAGGTTGAGGAAATGAGGCTTGGGGTTACTGCTGGTGGCGACTGAAATGCAAGTTGCCAGTGCCCGGATTAGAACGGACAGTCTGGAGGTGAAGTTAGGGTAACAAGGTTAATTGAAAGAAGAAATCTGGCAGAGCAAAGGAGCGATGCCAGGAAGAAGCCTGGAGGCTGAAGCTGAAGCAAGGGGACTACAGAGGAGCTGAGAGGTATGTGGGGAGAGGAAAACTGGGAACAGGGCTGAGAGCTTGCAGAAAAGGGGCAAAGAGGAGGCAAATAGTGGCAGGAGTAGGGCTAACAGCTTGCAGAAAGCCACAGGGCTGAGAGATTTCAGAAAGTGGCAGGAGCGGGGCTGACAGCGTTCAGAAAGCAACAGGCCTAAGAGCTTGCAGAAAAGGGACAAAGAGGATCTGAGAGGTGGCAGAAACGGGGAGACAGAATTAAGAGACCAGGAAAATGTGGGGGTGGGAAGTGGACCCGAGAGAAAGACAGAGACCAGAATTTAATATAGGCAAGGGACCGAGGCTCAGTAAAACACAACCCAACTCGGGGTTACAAATGATAGTGGTTTTATTGAACAGGGGAGATTTCATAGGTTTCATACATATTAGGGCTGGAAGGGACCTTGGAAGATCATCAAGTCCAGCCCCCTGCCCAAGGGGCAGGAAGTCAGCTGGGGTCACAGGATCCCAGCAAGATAAACTTCCAAATGTCTCCTGAAGGAGTTTAGTGTGGGTGCCTGAACCACCTCCGATGGCAGGCTGTTCCAGACCTCGGGGGCTCGGACAGGAAAGAAGTTCTTCCTTGTGTCCAGCCTGAAATGGTCTTGCAGGAGTTTGTGACCGTTCGACCTCGTCATCCCTTGGGGCGCTCTGGTGAACAGACGTTCCCCCAGATCCTGGTGGTCACCCCTGATAAACTTGTAGGTGGCCATCAGATCACCCCTGAGCCTGCGCTTTTCCAGGCTGAAGAGCCCCATGGCTCTCAGCCTGTCATGCTAAGGTCTGTTTTCCTGACCTCTGATCATGAGCGTGTCTCTTCTCTGGACTCTCTCAAGCTTCTCCACATCCTTTTTGAATTGTGGAGCCCAAAACTGGATGCAGTACTCCAGCTGCGGCCTCACCAAAGCTGAGTTCAAGGGGAGAATGACGTCCCGGGATTTGCTTGAGAAGCATCAGCGTTTTGCTCACTTTACTAACCGCAGCATCGCATTGAAGGTTCATTTTCATCTTGTGGTCAGTCATGACCCCCAGGTGTCCCAGCCGCCTGCGGAAGGTTTGGGATTGACAGTATAGACGGTAGAATGGTAAGAAAGATTAAATCACTTAAGAAAAACACAACTACACGTAGTAACAAGACAAACAATGACAGACAAGAACAATTCATGTCGGCAACTTATCGGCAGTCCCTTCTGATGCCTGATGCACAACAGGTTTCTCTTTCCACAAAGTTCAGTGAAGTCAGGCATCCCTGATCAGTGCTGTCTGAGAGGTGCCGGGAAGGACACTGCCTTGAGGGACCCCACTGGTCACAGGGCACCATGATGATTGACTTCCATCAACCACCACCCTCTGGGTCTGACCGTGGAGCCAATTCCCCAGCCAGTGGATCGTGGTGGACCCAAGGCCACAGTTGGCCAGTTTTGCCAAGAGGTGATCATGGGATACCAGATAGATGGCTTTTTTGAAGTCAAGATATATGACATCAATCTCCTCTCCCTTGTCCAGGTGATAGGTCACCTGGTCGTAGAAGGAAATGAGATTGGTCAAGCAAGACCCACCCACAACAAACCCAGGCTGGCTATTTCTCAGGATATTGCCATCAGCTAGTCTGTTAAGGATGACCTCTTTGAATCTTTTCTAAGACCTGGCCCAGGATAGAAGTCAGGCTGATGGGCCTGTAGTTTGACGAATCTACTTTCCTCCCGTTCTTGAAGACAGGCGCCACATTGGCCTTCTTCTAGTCTTTGGGCACTTCACCGAACATGTGTGCCAGGGGCTGGGTTATGATGCTCACGAGCTCCTTGAGTACCCTGGGGTATAGATTGTCAGGGCCGGCTGTCTTGAAGTTGTCCAGCCTCTCAAGGTGTTGCTTCATGAGGTCAGCATTGATGAAGGGCAGGGAATCTCCCTCACCTGGGCTTCCCTGTCCTGTAATGGGCATGGGTGTCCTGTGGGACTGATGAAAGACCGATGCAAAGTACCCATTTAATAGGTTGGCCTTTTCCTGGTCATTGGTTGTCACTTGTCCCCTCTGGTTTAGCAGGGATCCAATGTTGCCCTTGCTTTTCATCTGGCTCCCCACATATCTGAAAAAGGACTTTTTATTGTCCTTGATGCTCAAAGCTAGTTGGAGTTCAGTTGCAGCCTTGGCTTTCCTGGAGCTGGTCTGGTTCGGATGGAAAATGGCATTCCCAAGGAGTCAGTCTTCACTACCCCTTTTTATGGGGCAGACAACCCATGATCTCCTATGTGGAGGGCATGTCCAGAGGGCTCCAGGTGTTCATACTGCGCATGTGCAGCCTTGGCACAATGGTGGGTTGCCTCATCTTTTGAGTCTTGAATGTGGAGGTAGGTTCCAATGGCTGGGTCCTTGGTCCAGGTACTGGTGTTGATGGTTCGGTCGTTCAGGGGGAGCTGTTTTTACCCCTACTGCCATTGTCTCTCAAACACCCCCATTCATCCCCATTCATTCAGGAATGGAGTTACACAGGAGGGGTAGGTATGAGCACTGAACCATAGCAATGAGGTTTTGCAAATGGGTGCCATTCAATCCCCAGTGGTCCTGGAGGGATCCCTTGAGTTCAGTAAAAGAAGCTGCAGGCCGTAAAGATGGAGAACCACTGCCTTAACCCTACTGGTGTCTGAAGAATACCAGACTGCACTGCGTTCACGTCCCTGGCTTGACCGGGAGACTAATGCTGTTGTTAGTAGGATTTGTATCCCACTACATCCTAGAGGCCACAGCTCGGTCTGCCCCTCCGCCCTCATCCTCCCGGCTAAACACAGCCAAAGTTGCCAGAACCGGGATTAGAGAGTAGCCGATTGAGGAACTGAGCCTTATGGTTACTTAAGATCAAGTGGCCTCAGAGTTACTTGAGTTCACTGGTGCATGGCAGGGGGGAAAAAAAGAGAAGCCTGGTGGCAAGGAGGAGACAGCCAGGAAAGAGAGAGAGACAGAAACCTGGGAGCTTGGGGCTAGAAACTGAGGCAGATAGCTGAGATATTGGGGGAGTGGGGGCACAGATGAGTGCTCGAGATGCATCTGTGGATGCACGACAAGGTGCGGTTGGCCTTCCTGATTGCCTCCCTACACTGCCAGCCCATGTTCATCTTGGCAACAGTGATGACTCCCAGATCCTCTTCTGCCTCTGCCCTGACGAGAAGGGAGTTCCCCAGCCTGTAGGTATGGTGCTGGTTCTTCCTCCCCAGGTGCAGCACCTTGCACTTATCAGTGTTGAATCCCATCCTGTTCTCATCTGCCCACCCCTGTAACCTGTCTAGGTCTGATTGCAGCCTATTCCTCCCTTCTAGTGTGCCGGGATCCCCCCACATCTTAGAGTCAGGTCTGGTCAATCAATTACTTAACTATATAGAGGTTTATTATTACAACAAAATCATTCAAGGGTAAGGACACACACACAGATATACACACACCCAGTTATAATTTAAAATACACATCAACACGTCCAATTGTTCTATTGTTCATCTAGGGAGGGTTCTTCTCCAATTTCTTACTGCACCACCGAGCGGTCGCAAAGCTTTCTCTCGTGCGTGGAGGACCTCTACCTGACTCAAGAAGTCTATGGGCCAACGAGAGGCAAAGCGCTGCTCGACCTGGTACTGGCTACGGGGGACGACCTAATCGGGGACCTAGTGATCGATGGGAAGCTGGGTGACAGCGACCACGAGCTGATCACCTTCACCATCCGCCCTAAAGCTGGCAAGTCAGTCAGCAACACAGAGGTCCTTGACTTCGGAAAAGCCGACTTTGACAAGCTCAAGAGGCTTGTCGGTCAGGCCCTCAGGGACCATGACCCCAGGGAGAGGGGAGTTCAAGAAGAGTGGTTGCTTCTCAAGGAAGCAATCCTCACTGCACAAGCTAAATCTATTCCATCTTGGAAGAAAGGCAGCAAGAAGGCACAGCAGCCCCTCCTGGCTCTCCAGGGACCTAGCGGACCTCCTGTGGCTTAAAAGGAAAGCCTACAAAGGATGGAGGACGGGATTCACCTCCAAGGAGGATTACTCCACGCTGGTGCGGTCCTGCAGGGAGCAAACCAGGAAAGCCAAGGCTGCAACTGAACTCCAACGAACTTCGGGCATCAAGGACAACAAAAAGTCCTTTTTCAGATATGTGGGGAGCCGGAGGAAAAGCAAGGGCAATGTTGGACCCCTGCTAAACCAGATGGGGCAACTGACAACTGACGCCCAGGAAAAAGCCAACCTATTAAATAGGTACTTTGCGTCAGTCTTTCATCAGTCCCGTGGGACGCCCATGCCTGCTATGGGACAGGGAGATCCGGGTGATGGGGATCCCCTACCCTCCATAACTGCTGACCTCGTGAAGGAACACCTTGAGAAGCTGGATACCTTCAAGTCAGCCGGCCCTGACAATCTGCACCCCAGGGTACTCAAGGAGCTGGCGAGCGTCATAGCCCAGTCCCTGGCACGGGTCTTTGAAAACTCCTGGCACTCTGGTGTAGTGCCCGAAGACTGGAAGCAGGCCAATGTGGTGCCAATGTGATCTTCAAGAAAGGGAGGAGAGTGGATCCGGCTAACTACAGGCCCATTAGCCTGACTTCTATCCTGGGGAAGATCTTAGAAAATTTATTAAGGAGGCCGTCCTTGAGGGACTGGTCCAGGCCAACAGCCTAAGGGATAGCCAGCACGGGTTTGTTGTGGGTAGGTCTTGCTTGACCAATCTCATTTCCTTCTATGACCAGGTGACCTATCACCTGGACAAGGGAGAAGAGATTGATGTCATATATCTTGACTTCAAAAAAGCTTTTGATCTGGTATCCCATGATCACCTCTTGGCCAAACTGGCCAGTTGTGGCCTTGGCTCCACCACGATCCGCTGGCTGGGAAACTGGCTCCGTGGTCGGACCCAGAGGGTTGTGATTGATGGCAGTCACTCATCGTGGTGCCCTGTGACCAGTGGGGTCCCTCAAGGCTCTGTCCTTGGACCCATACTGTTCAACATCTTCATTAATGATGTGGACATTGGAGTCAGGAGTGGACTGGCCAAGTTCACCGATGACACCAAACTTTGGGGCAAAGCATCCATGCCAGAAGATAAGTGGGTGATCCAGGCTGGCCTGGACAACCTCAGCAAATGGGCCGACGAGAACCTGATGGTGTTTAACACCGAAAAATGCAAGGTGCTCCACCTTGGTAGGAAAAACCTGCAGCACCCTTATAGGCTCGGCAGTGCTACGTTGGCTAGCACTACGGAAGAAAGAGACTTGGGGGTCATCATTGACCACAAGATGAACATGAGCCTGCAATGCGATGCTGCGGCTAGTAAGGCGACCAAAACGCTGGCGTGCATCCATAGATGCTTCTCGAGCAAATCCCGGGACGTCATTCTCCCCTTGTACTCGGCCTTGGTGAGGCCGCAGCTGGAGTACTGCGTCCAGTTTTGGGCTCCACAATTCAAAAAGGATGTGGAGAAGCTTGAGAGAGTCCAGAGGAGAGCCACACACATGATCAGAGGTCAGGAAAACAGATCTTACGATGGTAGGCTGAGAGCCATGGGGCTCTTTAACCTGGAAAAGCGTAGGCTCAGGGGTGATCTGATGGCCACCTCTAAGTTTATCAGGGGTGACCACCAGGATCTGGGGGAATGTTTGTTCACCAGAGCGCCCCAAGGGATGACGAGGTCGAATGGTCACAAACTGCTGCAAGACCGTTTCAGGCTGGACATAAGGAAGAATTTCTTTCCTGTCCGAGCCCCCAAGGTCTGGAGCAGTCTGCCAGCGGAGGTGGTTCAAGCACCTACATTGAACACCTTCAAGAGCAAATTGGATGCTTATCTTGCTGGGATCCTATGACCCCAGCTGACTTCCTGCCCTTTGGGCGAGGGGCTGGACTCGATGATCTCCCGAGGTCCCTTCCAGCCCTGCTGTCTATGAAATCTATGAAACTTTTAAATCCAAGTCTATCCAGAGATGCCCACTGGCAGGGCAGAAACGCACTTGCAGCCACCTCCCGAGGCTCCCAGCTCTCAAGAGCGAGGTCCTGAGCAATACCCACAGCTCAGGCACAGGCTGCAGCAAGCTCTAATTAAGCTGAGCTGCCTAAATGAAGCAGCCCACTGAAGCTCAATAACGACCACCTACAATGCTCTCCCAGACTGGAGTGGGGACTTGCAGGGCTGGTTTGATGGAAACTCCACCTCCTCCTGGTCCTGGCAATCAGCCCCCTCCACCTGCCCCCAGATGGGGCTGACTGCACAGAACCGATGTGACCCTTTCCAAAACCAGCTCCCTGGTCCTCTAGCTAGGCTCTCTGAGATGCACCACTTCATTCCAGTGGCTGAGCTGCAGCTGGCGTGGAGGTGGAAGCTGGGCTCTGCAATAAGGAGGGTCCTCCTGGACACCTAGGGGACATAAGCAGATGGCCCACCGAGCTCTATGTAAAACACTGTGGCCACCAGGGATGGGATGGTTGAGGGACCTCATGTCCCCACGGCCATGTTTCCAGGGGCATGATCTCTTGCCCCTCTCCTTCGGTCTCAGCACCCTTCAGCATTGCAAGCAGAGGGACCTGTAATTGGTCCTTTGCAAGGTCCCTTCTCCTGCTCTCATGTTTCTAGGGGCTGCAGTACCTTGGGCAGCCCGGCTTTGGAGCAAGCCTCCGTTCCTGCATTGAATGCACCATGCTCACAGCACAAGAGAGCAGCTGCGAGCAGTCCCAGTGGGTGATGAGCCTCGGCCCTGAAGCGGGAGGCGCTGACATCCCATCAGGAAGGCCCTCCCTTCCCACACAGATGGGCGCTCCTCTCCCTCCCACATCCCAACCGGCCGTGGGGGCAGGGAGGACATCTCAAACAAGCTGCTTTGATAAAAGGGAAGGAAATCAGGAGCGGAAGAATTATTTAGGGGGTGGGCGTGGAGCTGACACAACATCAATTCAAGGCAGGAAAAAAATCCCTGGCCAGCTTCAGGAGTGGGGTTGCAGCCCCCGGTCGGGGAAACCTCCAGGTGCCAGCCCTGGACTGCAGCACACGGCGCCTGTCACTCAGCAGGACGGGCTCTTGCACAGGGCTCAGTGCTGGGCCCGCAGCTGTAGCAAAACCGGCAGGTTTTTCTTTGAAAGACTTAAAAATACATTCCCTCCCCATCCCCAACCATTTCTGACTCTCTCTCTCTGCCCTCGCTATCCCTTATAAATAATTATAGGTAAGCTAATCTAGGTTCGTGTGCTGTTATTAGAATAAGTCCCTTTTTATATTGTAAATAGTGTCTGCTATGTTCGTATTGATTTTTACGGTTTTATATTTATTGAGTTTCATTCCTATCATATGTGCATTGAATTTTATTGTTTCGTATTAATATTGTATAATTTAGGCCTGTGTCTGTAGAGCAACGTCAAGTTTCCATTTTGTACGTCAAGCCTCCTTCTTGCGTCCCCTGCCCGGGCATAACCCACTGTACAGTATGTTGTAACTGTGACTCATGTCTAACCACTCGCATGTAAACTGGTTCCTGAATGAATGGGAATGAGTGGGGGGTGCTTGAGGCATAATGGTAGCAGGTCTCTACTGAAGGACCAGTACTGACCGGACCATCAACTCAACGACCCAACCATGGCCTTGGACCATCAACTCAACGACTCACCCAGGAACCACAGACCTCACCCAGGAACAGAGACAAAACCCAGCATTTGAAAGATAAAGACCCTACAGGAACCAGCAACCCCACCATTGTATTCCTCCAGGACACCTGGATCCCCACGTAGGCATCCAAGCAGGATGGGCTGTACCTGGACATGTGACTGCAATGGGAAGGACAGGTAGCCCACCCCTATAGATTCAGTCGCAGGTGTAGGGTCGGAGGGGACCCGAGCAGATCATCAAGTCTGACCTGCTGCCCTGGGCAGGAATGAATACTGGGCTCATAGATTTCATATTTCATAGACATTAGGGCTGGAAGGGACCTCGGGAGATCATCGAGTCCAGACCCCTGCCCAAAGGGCAGGAAGTCAGCTGGGGTCATAGGATCCCAGCAAGTTAAGCATCCAATTTACTCTTGAAGGTGTTCAGTGTAGGTGCTTGAACCACCTCCGATGGCAGGCTGTTCCAGCCCTTGGGGGCTCGGACAGTAAAGAAATTCTTCCTTATGTCCAGCCTGAAACGGTCTTGCAGGAGTTTGTGACCGTTCGACCTCGTCATCCCTTGGGGCGCTCTGGTGAACAGACGTTCCCCCAGATCCTGGTGGTCACCCCTGATAAACTTATAGGTGGCCATCAGATCACCCCTGAGCCTGCACTTTTCCAGGCTAAAGAGTCCCATGGCTCTCAGCCTGTCATGGTAAGATCTGTTTTCCTGACCTCTGATCATGTGCGTGGTTCTCCTCTGGACTCTCTCAAGCTTCTCCACATCCTTTTGGCACTTTCAGGAGTGGGCGCAGGAGGGCCCTCAGGCTCTGCGGCCCCCCCATCAGGCACCTCAGAGACGGCCGCCCAGACGGACCCCATGGTCCCGGGCTCCATGCAGACGGAGCCCCTGGCTCTTGGCTGCGGGGGCTGCCTGTCCCTTTTTCAGGCTGTGGGGCCTGGGAGCATGGCCACCTCCCCTTGTGGGGTCTGCTCCCTACTGGGGTCTCTGGCACGCCAGCTGGAGGAGCTCCAGGCCACAGTCCAGAGACTGCACGCCGCCAGGGACTGCGAGCAGGAGATAGACTCCTACTGCCAGGCCCTTCTCCCCCGGGAGCCGCAGGGGAGAGCTCCGTCTCCCTCCAGGACTAAGGAGGACTCTGGGACTTCCCGCTCTGCCCAGTCAGGGGCATGGACTAAGGTGGTCAAGGGCCCCATGGGCCGCCGCACCAAGGCCCCTCCCTTGCCGGAGCTTAGCAACAGGTTTGCACCTCTTGCAGCCCCAGCAGAGCCCAGGCAGTTGCCGGCTCCCGCAGGCAACCCAGGCTCGACCGCAGCTACTGGCCCCGCTCTCCCCAAGACAAAGCGAAAGGTGTTTGTTGTGGGAGACTCCATCCTGCGGGGCGCTGAGGGGGCAATCTGCCGCCCCGACCCCTTAGCCCGGGAAGTCTGCTGCTTCCCGGGGGCCCGCATCCGAGACATTGCGGAGAGGATCCCACAACTCCTCCGGCCCACAGACCACTACCCCATGCTCCTTATTTACGTGGGCACCAATGACACGGCTCGGAGCACCCCCAGCCAGGTCACGAGGCGCTACAGGGATTTGGGAGTGGGGCTTAGGGGTCTGGGAGCTCAGGTGGTGTTTTCCTCGATCCTCCCAGTCTCGGGCTATGGGCTGAGGAGGGAGAGGAGGATCCACGCAGTGAACCAAAGACTGCGGCGCTGGTGTCATCGGGAAGGCTTTGGCTTCCATGACCACAGCCCGCTCTTTGGAGAGAGAGGCAGCGAGCTGCTGGGAAGAGATGCCCTCCACCTCTCTCCCCTGGGGAGGAGGCTCTTCTCAGCCAGGCTGGCTGACCTGCTCCACCGGGCTTTAAACTAAGCCCGCTGGGGGATGGGGGGACTACTGCCCCTGCTGGCTCGCTGAATGGCCCTTGCAAAGCCAGCGGGCCAAGGCACTTAAGGGAGCTCACCCCTGCCCCAGCCCTGGCACAATCTGTGGGCAAGGCAAGAGCCCCTAAGGGCACACTTGCCTGCCTGTACACTAATGCCAGGAGCCTGGGCAACAAGCAAGAGGAGCTCGTCCTCCTGCTCAGTGCAAAGAATTATGACGTCATTGGGATAACGGAGACCTGGTGGGACTCCACCCATGACTGGACCATGGGTATAGAGGGCTATACCCTGTACAGGAGGGATCGTGTTGACAAAAGGGGCGGGGGTGTAGCTCTCTATGTGAAGGAAAGCTACATGTCCCTGCAAGCTGATGTTGGCGACCGGCATGGACAGCTAGAGACCCTCTGGGTAAAGATTCGTGGGGAATATGGCACAGGGGACACAACGGTGGGAGTCTACTACAGACCTCCCACTCAAAGTCCTGAGCTTGACCAGGAGTTCGCCCAGGAACTGACGGAGGCCGCTTGCTCCAGGACCTTGGTTGTCATGGGTGACTTGAATTACCCAGACATCTCCTGGGAAGATCACTCAGCAAAATCCAAGCGGTCGCAAAGCTTTCTCTCGTGTGTGGATGACCTCTACCTGACCCAAGAAGTCTATGGGCCAACGAGAGGCAAAGCGCTGCTCGACCTGGTACTGGCTACGGGGGACGACCTAGTCGGTGACCTAGTGATCGATGGGAAGCTGGGTGACAGCGACCACGAGCTGATCACCTTCACCATCCGCCGTAAAGCTGGCAAGTCAGTCAGCAACACAGAAGTCCTTGACTTCGGAAAAGCTGACTTTGACAAGCTCAAGAGGCTTGTCGGTCAGGCCCTCAGGGACCATGACCACAGGGAGATGGGCGTTCAAGAAGAGTGGTTGCTTCTCAAGGAAGCCATCCTCAGTGCACAAGCTAAATCTATTCCAACACGGAGGAAAGGCAGCAAGAAGGCACAGCAGCCCCCCCGGCTCTCCAGAGACCTAGCGGACCTACTGTGGCTAAAAAGGAAAGCCTACAAAGGATGGAGGACGGGATTCACCTCCAAGGAGGATTACTCTGCATTGGTCCGGTCCTGCAGGGAGCAAACCAGGAAAGCCAAGGCTGCAACTGAACTCCAACTAACTTCAGGCATCAAGGACAACAAAAAGTCCTTTTTCAGATAAGTGGGGAGCCGGAGGAAAAGCAAGGGCAATGTTGGACCCCTGCTAAACCAGATGGGGCAACTGACAACTGACGCCCAGGAAAAAGGCAACCTATTAAATAGGTACTTTGCGTCAGTCTTTCATCAGTCCCGTGGGACGCCCATGCCTGCTGTGGGACAGGGAGATCTGGGTGATGGGGATCCCCTACCCTCCATAAATGCTGACCTCGTGAAGGGACACCTTGAGAAGCTGGATACCTTCAAGTCAGCCGGCCCTGACAACCTGCACCCCAGGGTACTCAAGGAGCTGGCGAGCGTCATAGCCCAGCCTCTGGCACGGGTCTTTGAAAACTCCTGGTGCTCTGCTGTAGTGCCCGAAGACTGGAAGAAGGCCAATGTGGTGCCGATCTTCAAGAAAGGGAGGAGAGTGGATCTGGCTAACTACAGGCCCATTAGCTTGACTTCTATCCTGGGGAAGATCTTAGAAAAGTTTATTAAGGAGGCCATCCTTGAGGGACTGGCCCAGGCTAACATCCTAAGGGATAGCCAGCACAGGTTTGTTGCAGGTAGGTCTTGTTTGACCAATCTCATTTCCTTCTATGACCAGGTGACTTATCACCTGGAGAAGGGAGAAGAGACTGATGTCATATATCTTGACTTCAAAAAAGCCTTTGATCTGGTATCCCATGATCACCTCCTGGCCAAACTGGCCGGTTGTGGCCTTGGCTCCACCACGATCCGCTGGCTGGGAAATTCGCTCCGTGGTTGGACCCAGAGGGTTGTAATCGATGGCAGTCACTCATCATGGTGCTCTGTGACCAGTGGGGTCCCTCAAGGCTCTGTCCTTGGACCCATCCTGTTCAACATCTTCATTAACGATGTGGACATTGGAGTCAGGAGTGGACTGGCCAAGTTCGCCGATGACACCAAACTTTGGGGCAAAGCATCCACGCCAGAAGACAGGCGAGTGATCCAGGCTGACCTGGAGAAGCTCAGCAAATGGGCGGATGAGAACCTGATGGTGTTTAACACTGAAAAATGCAAGGTCCTCCACCTTGGGAGGAAAAATCCTGCAGCTTCCTTATAGGCTCGGCAGTGCTACGTTGGTTAGCACTACAGAAGAAAGAGACTTGGGGGTCATCATTGACCACAAGATGAACATGAGCCTCCAATGCGATGCTGCCGCTAGTAAAGCGACCAAAATGCTGGCGTGCATCCATAGATGCTTCTCGAGCAAATCCCGGGACGTCATTCTCCCCTTGTACTCGGCCTTGGTGAGGCCGCAGCTGGAGTACTGCGTCCAGTTTTGGGCTCCACAATTCAAAAAGGATGCGGAGAAGCTTGAGAGAGTCCAGAGGAGAGCCACGCGCATGATCAGAGGTCAGGAAAACAGATCTTACGATGACAGGCTGAGAGCCATGGGGCTCTTTAGCCTGGAAAAGTGCAGGCTCAGGGGTGATCTGATGGCCACCTATAAGTTTCTCAGGGGTGACCACTAGGATCTGGGGGAACGTTTGTTCACCAGAGCGCCCCAAGGGATGTCAAGGTCGAGCGGTCACAAACTCCTGCAAGACCGTTTCAGGCTGGACATAAGGAAGAATTTCTTTACTGTCCGAGCCCCCAAGGGCTGGAACAGCCTGCCATCGGAGGTGGTTCAAGCACCTACATTGAACACCTTCAAGAATAAATTGGATGCTTATCTTGCTGGGATCCTATGACCCCAGCTGACTTCCTGCCCTTTGGGCAGGGGTCTGGACTCGATGATCTCCCGAGGTCCCTTCCAGCCCTAATGTCTATGAAATCTATGAAATCTATGACCTGCCCTTACTGCTATGCTGGTTGCCCTTGAGCATACTCCCCCCTCCTGGTCCCTCCCAGATATACTCCTGGATAATTTTTTTCAAAGAGCTTCCACAGGACCAAGGTAAGACTAAGTGGACCTATAGCTGCCTGGGCCCTCCCTTTTTTGAAAATGGGGACCATATTGGCCTTCTTCCAGTCTTCTGGAACCTGGCCAGAGCACCACAAATGCTTGTAAAGCCGTGCCAGGGGCCCCGCAATGACCCCTGCCAATTCCCTCAGCACTCTGGGGTGGAGAGCATCTGGACCTGCTGATCTGAACATGTCCAGCTCCTCTAGAAGTTCCCTAACTTGGTTCTCCTTGACCCTGGGCCTGGAGGAGTCACTCCTGAGTCAGTTCTGAATCCCGGTGGGGGAGTAGTTCTCGTCCCTGCTCAGAAAAATGGAAGCAAAGAATTTGTTAAAAGGTCTGCTTTTTTATCTGGTGCAACCACCAGATTTCCAAGCGTATCCTGCAGGGGCCTCATGTTGCCTGGTGCCTTCTTTTTACTGCCCATGAATTTAAAAAAAAAAAAAAGGACTTTTTGTTGTCCATGATCCTTGTTGCTAGCCCTAGTTCCATCTCCGCCTTAGCCTTCCTAACAGCCTCCCTACAGACTCTTGTTATGGAGGTATAATCCTCTTTGGCAATAGCCTTCCCCTCCCTCCCGTCCACTTCCACTGGATGTACACCTCTTTTTTGGCTGCAGACATTCCTGAATGCTTTTGGTGAGCCAAGGGGAATTTTGAGCACTCTTGCCCCATTTGACTCATGTTGGGACTGTCACCCCTTGGGCTCAGAGGATTGTCTCCTTAAGAAACAGCCACTCATCTTGGACACCTGGTTCCCCTACCCTTTGGGACTGCAATGCATCTCCTACCATCCTCCTCAACTTGTTGAAGTCGGACCTCCTGAAGTCAAGTGCTGCCGCCTTGCTGCAGGCCTTTGACACCCTGTGCTGGACGGTGAATTCCAGTAGACGATGATTGCTATTGCCCATGTAGTCAAGGACCTGGAGTCCCCTCACCAGGTCATTGCCCAAGGCCAGCACCAGGTCCAGCAGGGCATACTCCCTGGTGGGACTGTGCACCTTCTGGGTTAGGTGGAGGTCTTGTATCCCAGCAAGGAACCTGCGCGAGTGGTCTGACCTGGCTGACTGCTCCTTCCAGGAAGTGTCCGTGTACTTTAGATCACCCACGATGACCGTATCCCTTGACTTAGCTGACTCTGTGAGCTGACCCGAGAATTCCCGGTCCAGCTTTTCCCCCTGGTTGGGTGGCATAACAGCGGCCCCCAGAAGGCCCCCATTTGCCTTTGTCCGGCCCACATGTTTCTGGGCCTACTGCCCTCATTCTCGTCTTCCATGCCTTGTTATCCAATTAGATATCTTACTTAGGTGGGAGGCTGCCCATTTGCTTGCCCTGAGATCAAGGGGCGCTATCTGTGGCTCCCTTCCTCCCCTACACTGCAGCCTAAGCCTTGCAGATAGCATCCACAGTTCTCACAGTCGCCAGCCCCACACTGGGCCCCAGAATCCTCCAGTCAGGACCCCTATAAGATCCCTGTATTCAGACAGCCTACTCCAACTTCACCCAGGCTGCCTAGCTCCCTGAAATTATTTTCCCTGTCAGGCGTGGTCCCCCTGGGGCCTTTTGCCACACAGGCCCTGGCCCCATCTCCAAGGCCAGTGAGAACCCCAGGCCCTGGGCATTGCTTGCTGTGGGCTCCTGGCCCTTCTGACCATTCTGGCTCTAGCCCCGGCCCTGTCCATCTGGGCCAGCACAATGCCATGCCACCTATCCAACCAGAGGCCCTGCTGGAAACTCCCCCTGAACACCACCTTACTGGAGAAGACCCTGACTGGTCATCAAGGATCAACTCTCAGCCTCGGATAGGTAGTTACTGCCCACCTTCATCCCCCAAGCTAGGGACCCAAACTCTGTCTCTACATATCTGGACTTCAAATCACTCCATTAATCTTTTCCTGTCCTGCTACCATTGTGTATGTGAGTGTTTGTGTGTGTGTGGGAATCAATAACTTCCTGGGGCTGCATAGTGTGTTGTCTGTTTAATAAACCTGTTATTTTGGAAACTGGGGTTGGGTTTTAGTCTCCTGACCTGGCTCCAGTCTCTGCTCTCTGCCTCGCTGACCTTCGTTCTCTCTCTCTCTTCCTCCCTCTCTCTCTGCCATCTTGGCTCCCTCTCTGCCACCTCCAAAACCCTGGCTCTGCTCTCCTCTAGACCCTGGCTTTCACCACCCCTCACTTCTGGCCCACGGCCTCTTTACCTTGGCTCCACCACCCACTTTTCTGTCTTTGGCTCCAGCTTTTTCCCTTGCTTCAACTCCAGCACCAGGTGACTCCAAGTAACCCTGGGGAAATGAGTGAGGCTCATATGAGGCGTGGTGGGTGCTCACTAAGGCTGGTGGAGCTGGACAACAGGAGCTGCAGGGATTTCTGTGGCTCCTTTCCAAGCTCCTGTCTGTGTGATGGCAGCAGGTGCGGGGTGGCATTGCCCAGCTCTGTGCAGCTTTGCTCAAGATCCAGCGTGACATGCCTGGTGTGCGTCCCAAGCTGTGCAGATCCATGGAAGGAAGGATCTGTGTGCTGAGTCACTGCCTGAAGTTGGCTTGGTCTGTGGCTGCGTGTAGCGATAACACGTCTCTGTGGGTATCTCACAAAAGCCAGGCCAACAGCAAACCGCAGGGGGTTGAATGTGCCCACAGGACACAGAGTTCACAACTCAGAAGACCTCAGAAGCTTTTAAACAAAACTCAAGGTCAAATTCAAAGCACTCAGATGTCCCAATCCCAGGCCTCAGCTGTAGCCGGAAGATGCCCCGTGCACACGGCAGAGATGAGCTTCTCCCACTGCCCCCTTTGCCCTGTCTCATGCCTCGGTGTCCCCACAGGGCACCGGAGCTGAATGGGACTTTCATAGAACCACAGGCAATGAGGGTGGAAGGGAGCTCAGGATGTCACAGCTAGTTCAGCCCCCTGCTCCAAGCAGAGCCAGCCCCAACTACATCATCCCAGCCAAGGCTTTGTCTACACAAACCTTAAAAAGCTTCAGGCTAGATATCAGGGGGCATTACTTTATTGTCAGGGCGGCGAGGAGCCAGAACAAACTTCCAAGGGAAGTGGTGCTCGCCCCCACCCTGTGGGTCTTCAAAAGGAGGTGAGACAGCCACCTAGCCGGGGCCGTTTGACCCCAGCATCATTTCCTGCCGACAGCAGGGGGTCAGAGTAGATGATCTGCTTAGGTCCCTTCCAACCTGAACAACTAGGAAACCTGGAGGCAGGTTCAGGGCTCCATGGCAGGCCGGGAGCAGGAGGAGTGACTTGCACAGGAGGAGGAGCTAACGACTAGCTGCATGTCAATAGGAAACATAAGAAGAAAAGTCCCAGGGATCTCAGGGAAACGGTGCCTTCCCCATGCCAGTTGGCATGACACCAGCTCCTGCACCAGTGGCGTTGGGGACAAATGAAGCAAGGATCATGGTCCAGTCCCCCTTTGTGTCCCAAACAGGAGCACTGGTGGGAGATGCCTGCCTGGAGCAGCACGTCAGCGGGTCCTTCCCAGTCCTGCTGAACCCCTGGTCTGGGGTGCTCTCATGCAGGAAATGGGCCGACTGGCCCCAGAGGGGACCCAGGGGACCTGGGGTTTCTGTCTTTGAGGAGTCTCCTCTGCCTTCAGAGGCAGGTTCAGGGCTCCATTGCAGGCTGGGAGCAGGAGGAGTGACTTGCATGGGTGGAAGAGCTCACAGATGGCTGTATATTGTCAGGAAACTTGTGAAACAAAACCCCAAGGCCCTCCAGGAGAACAGTGCCTTCCCAGTGCCAGCTGGCATGACACAAGCTCCTTTTTTTCTCACTTTCTCAAAACTGCGCTTGCGGTGTCCTCTGAGAGCAGCCGGTCAGGACAGAATTGCTCTGCATCCACCAAGAAGTCAAGAGACCCGTGGCCAGTGCCTCCGGCTCTCTCCTCTGCACCATGAAAGCACCCGTCATCCTCTACATCCTCTTGGCTGTCCTCGACCAAGGTGAGTCTCCTGGCACCGAGGCTGCAGGACAGGGTGGAGGACTAGCCCTGGGACTGCTCTAAAACTCCCCCGGGAGGGGGGTGCGGGTGCCAAGACAGGGATGTGACCAGGAGCGTGGGTGGGAGGAGACGGGAGCTGGAGTTTCCCACTGGAAGGTGAGAGCTGCATCCCCTGCCCAGGATGGAGCCAGTGAAGTGCTGGGCTGCTCCACGGAGAAGCAGGGAGTCCTCTCAGCCCTGTCCCCAGCACCCAGAAGGAATCTGATCCCAGCCAGACGTCTACCCAGCCTTCTCTCAAAGGCCCCCAAGTTAGGGGAGAGCACCACCTCCCTCGGACGCCCTTTCCAAATTGTGACCACCCGTACCGTGAAGAAGGGAAGAATAGGAAGATGCTGCCACACGCTGCCTGCAGGAGGGTGATGGTGGGGGCTCATCCAGCCACATCCCTTGGACACTGCCTGATCCCTCATGCTCAGATCCTGTGGGGATGGGCACCGTGGGGCACGAGTGCTAGGCAGGTTGTATAAGGAGGAATCAGATGTTTTTGCCCCTCTTTGTGACTGTTTGAGCCACATCTACCTTTCTGGACCCAGCTGCAAATCCGTTTCCCTGTGTTTAGGCAATGCCGCCCCCCCCATCCCCAAAACAAAAGTGCTCCAGGGGAGACAAGACCACGGGGCTGGGCTGTTTGTGAGTTCAGATCAATGACAGGAATAAGCAAATAGCAAATAAAATGTGAGAAATGTAAGAAGAAACTGGGGCAAATGCAGGGGCAGATGGGGAAGAAGAAAGAGAAGGTGGCAGCTGCTTTGTCGCTCACGTGGGCTGGCTGCAATAGCGCTCAGAGGTGGAGGGAGATGCAGAAGGGGAAGCAGGGAGGCTGGGAGGAGAAATGGGGGTAACCCTCACTCGAGGGACGACGGTTGTCTTTCCCCCTCCCGGCAGCACTCTCCAGTGTGAAGTTTGCTGTGGGGTTGGGCAACACTGTTCTGGCTCCATGGAGACCTGCGAAAGTGGCAAAAATACCTGCAGTATTATCAAAGGTGAAGAGATATTAGGTAGGTGAGATGTAATTTAAACAAGTTTCTTGTGAAGTCCTTTGGTGCCCTGTGATGAAGAGCTCGAGGTGCAGTTACTAACCCCGCCAGTGTGTCCTGCCCCTTCTCGCGCCGGCAGGGAAGAGCAGACAGGAGGCCCAAATATCCAGCTCACTGCCCGACGCACCTCTCTGAGCACTTGCTGGACCCCTCGGCTGTTAGCTGGGCAGGGGCGTGCATCTCTTTGCATCCACCTCCAGCTTGGTGCTCCAGGGTCCCTGCGCTGGGCTCCTGGACGGGAACACGCTGAATGGCCACGACTCAGCCTAACCATGGCGGCATCGTCTGGCCAGCTACGTGCCGCTCCGGGGAGGAGCCGGGTACGGAAGTATGGATGGGCGGAGAGAGAGAATTACTGACCTGGGGAAAGACAAGGAGAAGCTCCTGAGAGGAGATTAAGAGAGGTCTGCGTGTTTAGGGTAGACAAACAAATGCTGAGCTGGGGCTTGAGTACTCTTCACTACATCCTTCAGGAGGAGTCCAGGATCTCCCCACCCTGTCGTGATTGTACATAACGTGGGGGCAGGGTCGTGCCGCACCAGGGCAGCGATGATGCACGTGCAGGGAGGAAAATCCTTCGGTAACGAGTGTGTTTGGTAACTCTGGGCCGTGTTCCCTTTGTTCCAGGGGAAGTGAAGACACCGACTTATGCAAAGTCCTGTCTCAGCTCTGATGTGTGTCCCAATGCCCATTTTAGCATTGGACTATGGGAGAGGAATAAGACAGAGAAGCAGTATCGCCTGCTGCACCGGGGAGGCCTGTCAAACTATGTCTGTCCAACGTATGTGTCTCCTCCTCCCCTCCCCTCCCCATCCACCCCTCACAAGAGGCTCATGCTGGGGTCACAGTTAGGAGTCCTGCTTTGTCCTGAGCTGGCACCAGCCTGGCGGTTTAATAGTATCCTAGAAATTGAGGGCTGGAAGGGACCTGAGGAGGTCACATCTAGTCCAACCCCCTGGTCAAAACAGGACTAGCCCCAGCTACATCATCCCAGCCAAAGCTTTATCTACCCGGGTCTTCAAAGCTTACAAGGATTCAGATTGCACCACCTTTCTGTCCCAGTGCTTCACCACCCTCCTCATGAGAACGTTTTTCCTAATATCCAACCTCAACTTCCCTTGCTGCAGCTTCAGCCCATTGCTCCTTGTCCTGTCATCTGCCCCCACTGAGACCAGCCCAGCTCCATCCTCTTTGCACCCCCCTGAAGGGAGGTGACGGCTGCTGTTCAATCCCCCTCGGTCTTCTCTTCTCCAGACTCAATCAGCCCATTTCCCTCAGCCTCTCCTCACAGTCCTGTCCCCCAGCTTTCACCCATTTTCCTTGCCCTCCACTGGACTCTCTCCAATGTGTTCACAGCCTTTCTGTAGTGATGGCTCCCACAGCTGGATGCAGGACTCCAGATGTGGCCTCACCAGAGCAGAGTAGAGGGGAAGGATCATGCCCTCGATGTGCTGGCACCGCTCCTACCAATGCAGCCCCGGATGCCGGGAGCCTCCTTGGAGCAAGAGCACAGTTTGCTCAGAGCCTGGCAGGGACAGGCCTGTTGCCCAGCAAGCGGGACAGGTTACGTGCGGGGGGCTGCCGGCAGCAGGTCTCCCTTGCCCTGCTGCAGGTGGTCCTGAGCTCCGGAGAAGCGTTGCCCTCCCTGCAGGGCACCTTGCACTGGGTAATCCCCCACGGGCCTGGGGCGGGGAGGCAAAATGCACCGGCCTGGAGACTCCCAGTGAGCAGAGAAAGATTTCAGGGGTTCACGCAGGAGACCAGGGGCACTGGACCGTGCTGCTCATGCACGTCCTGAGCTACAGCTGTGGCCCCTGCCCGCAAGGTTTAGAGGCCGACGGGGAGGAGATCTCAAATGCAGACATTTCCCTTCTAACCCTGTCAAACCCGACTGTCATCTGATCGTTCCCAGTGCCACCAGTCAACACCTCTCCCAATGGCTTGCAGTGTCCGGCGTGCTACCGCCTTGGATGTCATGATGGTGGCAATGACATTGTATATGGTACCAGGTCTGAGACCTACTGCTTTGATTTTACTGGGGTACTTCACATGGGTAAGTTTTATTTATGTTGTGCTGTCATCTTTTGTTTAAGCTTTTAAATCCCATTGCAAGAAATGCATCCAAGAGAAATAAAAGGAGACAAGTGGAAAGGAAGTAGAGCTGATGACTATTGAATAAAAGGAAAAGGGGAAGACATCTAAGACCATGGGTGGCAAAAACCTGGCTGAAAAAGCCTCCTAATCTGACATCAGGGGTGTACTTGGTAGCCCTGTTGGTCTGAGACAAAAAGACATAGAAGAAACTAGAACTCTTTGTTCCAAAATGATACCTTTTTTGAACCAACTGGAAAATGGCAAGGCTTCCAGATGGACCCTGCCACTTACCCTCTTTCCTCCCATCAGGGCCAGCCTCATCGTGGTGAAGACAATGTCCTGATATTGCTGAGGGCCGAGAAATGCAAGGTCTGATGATGACTCCTCTGCCTCCTCACTTGTGTGTGACACTTCCTGCTACGGCTTCTCTCCACCGCTGGTTCTTTCGCCCCCCGGCCCTGTGAAAGAGGATTGAATGCACACACATCACCCTACTGTATTCCCATTTATTAAAAGCTGGGGTAAAATTATGCCGGGAGAAATCACGAATAAAACTTTTCTCCTCTCTTAATATTGATATTCTTATGTTGGTGTATGGACCAGCATTAATGAGTCACGTCCATCGTAGCGTCTGGCATGTGCTTAATTTGGTGGGTTTTCTGATGTATTGTGTGGCTGTTTCTCGAAGGCTGGGACACAGGTGTTAGAAATGTACAGCTTGCATCCTGCTCCTGATAAGAAAGAAATACTGTCCAAGGCTCCTCTCCCCCATCCTCCTTAAACTTTCTTATACTGATTACAGAGACTGGAATTTAGCTGTATGGCCTTGGGGTATAAACTTTTGAACTCTTGTAGCATTGAGCATGCTTAATGAGCTGTTGCATATTTACCTCTCTGCTCCGTATACTTAAATAGCTAATTATACTATACATGTGATGTATGTGATGATGTAGTTACATGTATGTTTTTATGAAACGGAAGTAAGCTGCAGGAACTCCTGTGTCTGCACACGTGCCCAGGAGAGAGAAGATAAAAAACCTCTTGCAAATACAATTGGGGCCAGAGGTGATTTGAGCTTCAAAGCTCCACTCTCTGACCTTTGTTTGCAAACAAATACATCCTTTTGTGCCGACTGATGTCTGTGTGTCTGTGATCTCTGCGATGCCTCCAGGGAAATGAACCGCCTTTGTGCAATAATTTGGTGAGCCAGTCAGGAGCTCCTTGGACCACCCCGGGACCCAGTGACAAGATCGTCCCTGCCGCCACGGGGAGTGCGCACCGAGCTGCCTTTTTGGGCTCGCCCAGGGGGTTTGAGACGTGAGTCGGGGTACTCGGGAGGTTAAAAGCTACCTGTGCAAAATTCTTGGTTTCTGAGGACGCCAGACACACATTCTGGCATTCTGATCGAGATCTCTAGGATACTTGAGTGAGTATACGAATCCCCTTGCCCAATTTGGTTTCTGGATCCGGGGACAAAGAGACTTGTTCGATTTGGTTTTGTTCCGGGGATTCTTTTGGCCCGGTATTTGGTGTGCGTTAGACGCACTTTGGTGGACGGTTCTGGCTCGGATCCTTTAGTGAGCGCTTTCTGGTATTTGGTGTGCGTTGGGCACACTTTTGTGGGCATTAAAATGGGTTTGGGTAGCTCCCATGTAGAAAGCTCAGGTACTCCTTTGGGTTGTGTTTTACGGAACTTTAGCAAATTTACAAAGCAGGCAGATTATGGGGTGAAGATGAAAAAGGATGATTTAATTAAGTTTTGTCAACTCGAGTGGCCAACATTTGGGGTCCAGTGGACCCTGAAAGGATCCTTTGTAGTAAAAGAAGTGATAGCTATCCATGAAATAATTATGCAGAATGGACACTGAGATTAGTTCCCTTATATAGATTGTTGGTTAGGAGTAGTCTAAGATCAGCCACCTTGGATTAATAAATGCTTAGTAAAGTCTCATGTGATGGTTGTTAAAGGAAAGACCCGAGGAGGACCGCCTGTACTCCCTGAATCTAATGGGGGGGGAGGGATCCTGAATTGGCCGAGTGTCGGGTTTGTTCTCCGGTCACCCTGATGAGTAGCTAGGATGAATCAGACACCTCCTCAGGACCCAGTCCTTCTGCACCACCACTCCCTCCCTCAGGGAAACCACCACCGGCGTATCAAATTATACCTAATGATTCAGAGCGAGTGCCTCAGCCAAATGCCCCATCTGAATCAGGGAATAAGGGCTATAATTTGCGCAAGATTGTAGAATCACGGCCGGTGCTGAACTGCCCGATGCAAGAGGTTATCGGAGAGAGGGGCGATGCAACTTTTGTCTACACCCCATTTAGTACTTCAGATTTATTCAATTGGAAGAATCAGAGCCCCTCTTTTCGTGAAGACCCCAAAAAGATGAGAGACTTGTTTCGATCCATTGGGCAAACCCATCGACCCACTTGGTCTGATGTCCAGATGATGCTCCAAACCCTCCTGACCCCGGAGGAGAGGAGATTAGTGTTGGGGACAGCAGAGCGCATTGCAGCAGCCAGGGTAGAAGCGGAGGGAGCTGCTGGTCATACCTTGTGTGATACCTGCCCTGTTGAGGAACCGGGATGGGATAATCATACTGCAGAAGGAAGAAAGCTGAGTGCACGGTATCTGGGGATTATAGTGGAAGCAATGGGGAAGGCAGTGCCTCGGGTTACTAATCTGTCTAAATTGTATGAAGTGAGACAGGGAAAAGAAGAGGATCCCTCACCTTTCCTCGGGAGGCTGTACGAGGCGTTCCGCAGGTTTTCGGACCTAGATCCAGAAGCCCCAGATAATCAACGCATGGTAAATCTTATGTTTATTGGTCAATCCACTGCTGATATTCGTAGGAAGCTACAGAAAACTGAGGGAGGTCCCGGGAAACCGATTTCAGAGCTGGTGGAAATTGCATATAAGGTACATGGGAAACGTGAGCAAGCACAGGAGCGCAAGGAGGATAAAAAGGCTCAGCGACAGATGGCAGCGCTGGCAGCTGCTATAACTGGAGGTAACCCTGGAAAGGCTGGGATACAGAAAGGGAAAGGAGGAAGAGTGGGAGCAGACGTTTGTGCTTACTGCAGGGAGAAAGGACACTGGAAGAGGGAATGCCCAAAGTTGAAGGAGAAGAGAGAGGGTGAACCAAGGGGTCACCTCATGCGGGCAGAGGAAAAGGGTGAGGACACAGAATGAAGGGGACAGGGATCTAAGACCACTACCCTTCGGGTTGGAGCCCGAGAAGATCCCATGGTAACTATTAGGGTTGGTGGCAGAGACTTTGAAGCCTTGGTTGATACTGGAGCTACATTTTCAATGATTCCAGAAACGCCCCCCCGTGCAAGAGCTAGTGAGCAGCATGTTCTTGTGGAAGGGATTGAGGGAACACAATCCCGACTCCCTGTTTGTAAGCCAGTCCTCACCAAAGTGGGGGACCATTTGCTTGAGCACTCCTTTGTATATTCTCCAAGTTGCCCGGTTGCACTACTTGGGTGGGACCTACTCACAAAACTGCAAGCTGAGATATTTTTCAGAGACGATCAGATGGTGGTCCAGTTACCTGTCAAGCAGAGCTCAAACTATCAGATGGCTCTCCTGGAGGACCGACGCCCTGTAGTAAGTTCTGAAGATCACATGACTGGAGTAGACCCTTTGGTATGGGCTGATGGAACCCCTGCGCGAGCTAAGTCGGTCTCCCCGGTAAGGATCGTACTCAAGGATGGGGAGGGGCCCATTCGGGTAAAGCAGCATCCACTCAGCCGAGCGGCCAGAGTTGGACTCAAGCCGTTAATAGAGAAATACAAGAGGTGCGGATGGCTAGTGGAAGGGTCCTCACCATATAATACCCCCATTCTTGGAGTGCCGAAGGCAGATGGGGTCTCATACAGACTGGTACAAGACCTGCGAGCAGTAAATAAGAAGTTTCTTTCAGACCACCCTGTAGTCCTGAACCCACACATGATTTTAACACAAGTACTGGGGGAAGCTGAAATATTCTCAGTGCTAGATTTGAAAGATGCTTTCTTCTCCATTCCCCTTCACCGAGAGAGTCAAAAATTGTTTGCTTTTGAGTGGGAGGATCCAGATACCTTCCATAAAGCCCAGCTCATGTGGACAGTTCTCCCACAAGGATTCATAGCAGCCCCCCATATTTTTGGACTTGCCCTTCAGAAGGACTTGGAGGAGTGGAAGGGATCACACCCCACAGTGACTCTCCTCCAGTATGTGGATGACATGCTGGTTGCAAGCCCAAATTTGCAACTCTGTGAGGAAGCCACCAGATCACTGCTAAACACTCTAGAGGAAAAAGGATATAAGGTCTCTAGAGAAAAAGCCCAAATATGTCAGCCTCAAGTTACATTTCTGGGATATAAGCTCTCAAAGGGAGTCAGAGCCGTGAGTGCAGACTGCATACAGGCAATCCAAGGTCTAACCTCACCTAAGTCACCCAAGGAGTTGCGGGCATTCCTAGGGCTAACTGGGGTCTGTCGACTATGGATACCAGATTATGGTGGAAAGGCTAGACCACTGTATGACTCCCTGACTAAGGAGAGTCTCACTGAATGGAAGTGGACTAAAGAAATGCAGCATGCCTTTGATCTGATTAAGGCAGCATTAACCCAGCCCCCTGCCCTGGCCATCCCAAATAATAAAAAGCCATATCAACTGTATGTTCATGAGAATCGAGGGGTTGCATCAGGGGTGCTGACGCAACCATCAGGCCCAACTTGGAGACCCGTGGGATATTACTCAAAGGTTCTAGATCCAGTTGCGCTCAGGTGGCCAGCCTGTCTTCGGGCTGTGGCAGCCACAGCAGTGGTTGTCGAAGAAGCCCAAAAGATAGTCATGGGTGCGGACATGGAAATACACACCCCACATGGAGTTCCCCAGATTCTAGGGACTGAGGGAGGAAAGTTTCTCAACCCCTCCAGACAATCACGGTATGAGATATTTTTGCTCTCTAATCCAGGACTTACTTTCAAACATACTACAGCCTTGAACCCTGCAACCTTGCTGCTGGAACCAGAGAGACCAATGCATGACTGCCTTGAGGTCCTGAATCAAACCACACAGGTGCGGCCTGATCTTGCTGAGGACCCAATTGAAAACCCAGATGCTGAATACTTCGTAGATGGCTCCAGCTCTGTCATCGATGGAAAAAGATGAACAGGATGTGCAGTGGTATCCTTGGATAAGGTAGTATGGAGGGAATCATTGCCGAGCTCATGGTCGGCACAAGCCGCAGAACTCACTGCGCTCACCCAAGCATTACAGTTGGAGACAGGCCGGCGGGTTAATGTATACACTGACTCTCGCTATGCTTTTTCTACGGTTCATGCGCACGGACTATTGTAGAAAGAAAGAGGTTTCATTACGGCTTCTGGGAATAAAATTGCTAATGGCCCCCAGATTATCAAGCTACTAAATGCATTCCACCAGCCTAAAGAGGTAGCAGTAATTCATGTGCGGGCCCATGGGAAGGCTGCTGAGGAAAAGCATAAACTTGGAAATGCAAGGGCTGATGTGGCAGCAAAGGAAGCCGCATTTATTGGTGGAGAGGCGGAGGAAGTATCCAGACAGGCCTTGTCCCATGCCGTGTGGCCATACGTCCGGAATCTAGTCCCGCAGTATTCCCCTGAAGAAGATAAATTTGCACAGGAGGCTCGCACAGAAAAGAACTCCCAGGGGTGGTGGATAGTACCAGGAGGGAAAGTCATGATACCCAGGCCATTGCTTCGGGAGGTGCTGCACCAGCTCCATGCAAGTACCCACATGGGAGGCTTGGCTATGGGTGATCTAGTGATCCGCCAAGCAGTAGCCCCAGGGCTATATGTAGAAGCTCAGCATATTGCTACCAGGTGCATCACATGTCAGAAAGTAAACCCTCGAATGAAACCTCCTGTGCCAATGGGAGGTAGACCCTGGGCAGTGTACCCTGGACAAGCATGGCAGAATGATTTTGCCGAGCTCCCATGATCCGGACATCATAGGTTTTTACTTGTCATGGTAGACCAGCTCTCCGGTTGGGTCGAGGCATGGCCCACCAGAACTGCCACTGCGGCTACAGTAGTGAAGTATCTGTTGCAGGAGATCATTCCCTGGTATTCTCTGCCTGAATCCATCGAGTCGGATCAAGTACAACACTTTGTGGGAAAGGTAGTTCAAGAAGTCGCACAAGCCCTCAAGATCACTTGGAAACTACACACACCATGGAGACCACAGAGTTCAGGACAAGTAGAACACATGAATAGGACCTTAAAAACTCTACTCACCAAGATCTGTATTGAAGCACACCTTAAGTGGCCTCAGGCATTGTCGCTAGCTCTTACTTGCATTCAAAACACTCCCCGACAGGGCATTAAATTAACTCCATATGAAATTATGTTTGGCATGCCTCCTCAAGTCTGACCTCCTGGGATGTGAGAAAATGTAACTTTTGAATTAGGTAATAGCAAGCTTCACATGTATGTTATTGCTTTGCAGTCTGTCTTGTCTTCTCTTCACAGGTATGCAGCCTCCTTTCAACGTCTGCCTTTAGACGTTCTGGTACATGAATTCCACCCGGGAGACTGGGTCTTGGTGCAGCGGTGGAAAAAGGAACCTTTGACTGAGAGGTGGAGTGGCCCTTTCCAGGTACTTCTAACAACCCACACCGCTGTAAAGATTGCCGGCCATGACCATTAAATACACCATACCCGTGTGAAACAACATCCACAAGCGTCAGAGGACACCAGCTCCCAGGATGAGCTCACTCCGGAGGCTGAGTCGTCCTCGGAACAAGAAGCCAGCAGGTGGAGCTGTGAACCTACTGGTGATCTCCAAGTGCGCTGGAGACGGCTTAATCAGAGTTCAGAAAATCAGATAAGGAAGTAACAAAGGAAAAGTTTAGGCTGTATTTGATCTCAAGAGAGGGAGGATATGGCGAGAGTCTTAATATGCCTTGTTGTTATCTATGTAGTAAAAGAGGCAGGATTGAGCAGCCCTAGTCTCCACCCTATATCCCCGTTCC
Source organism: Crocodylus siamensis (assembly GCF_052110815.1). NCBI lineage: Eukaryota > Metazoa > Chordata > Crocodylia > Crocodylidae > Crocodylus > Crocodylus siamensis. The sequence goes on from NC_143397.1 coordinate 4,233,556, forward strand.
CCTCAATTGCTCCCCTAGGAGCAAATTTGTATGTTGACATGATGGAAAGAATTGCAGGTACCTTCAATCTCACCAACTGCTGGGCCTGTGGAAAACTCCAGGAGGTCAGAGGACGGTGGCCTTGAAAGACTTTTCCTCTGGCCCCAAAGTGGCTAGTGAGTAGTAAGGCGGATGTTAAGAATACTAGCCAAGAATGGGAAGCAGAAAGCATCTTGAGGGGGGAATATTGTTAGAAATGCACAGCTTGCATCCTGCTCCTGATAAGAAAGAAATACTGTCCAAGGCTCCTCTCCCCCATCCTCCTTAAACTTTCTCATACTGATTACAGAGACTGGAATTTAGCTGTATGGCCTTGGGGTATAAACTTTTGAACTCTTGTAGCATTGAGCATGCTTAATGAGCTGTTGCATATTTACCTCTCTGCCCCGTATACTTAAATAGCTAATTATACTATTCATGCGATGTATGTGATGATGTAGTTACATGTATGTTTGTATGAAACGGAAGTAAGCTGCAGGAACTCCTGTGTCTGCACACGTGCCCAGGAGAGAGAAGATAAAAAACCTCTTGCAAATACAATTGGGGCCAGAGGTGATTTGAGCTTCAAAGCTCCACTCTCTGACCTTTGTTTGCAAACAAATACATCCTTTTGTGCCGACTGATGTCTGTGTGTCTGTGATCTCTGCGTTGCCTCCAGGGAAACGAACCGCCTTTGTGCAACATAGGGACACAGTGCATAATACTGCTGTGCAGTGCAAACAGCAGGAAGAGGAGATCTTGAGACAACTCTAGTTTCTATCTTCATAAAACAGCCTCAGAAAGTCCCCTTTCAGTCCTGTAACACTTTACCAGACACTGCTGGTTACTAAAAGGGCTGGGACCAAACCCTTTAAGGTTCCTTATCAAAAAACTTAAGGAAAAGTAGGGCTGAAAAGGACCTGTAGTCCAAGCGCTGCTCTAGGCAGGAGCAGCCCTGTGTGAACCACCCCAGACAGGCAGGTGCTTGCCGAATCTGCTCTTAAAGACGTCCCAGGATGCAGCTCACACAACCCCTTTCACGTTATCTTTTCCAAAGCTCCACCAGGCTCATAGTCAGCACGTTCTTCCCCATCGCCGGCCTCAATTTCCCTTGCTGCAATCTCAGACCATCATTCCTTGTACTATCCAAGAAGGAAGGGCTGATTGCCATCCTTCTTATAACTACACTTCTGATATTTGCAAACTATTATCCAATCCCCGCTCAATCTTTTCTTCTCCAGACTAAAATGTCCCAGTTCTTCCAAGCTCTTCTCCTACGGGCTCAGCTCTGGGACTCCCTCCTCGGAGACTCACCGCAGCCGAGCCTGGATGTCTTTGGGAAGACTGCAAGACCTCCCTATTGGGGCAGGCATTTAGCAAGCAAAGCTAGGCCAAGGTATTGTTTACTAAATCTGGTTCATTTTGATATACTAGTGGCCCTTAACGTTGTTCTATTCTCCTACAGAGCCCTTTTTTGGGAAGGGCGGTGTATGCATTGCATAAATAAGTGAAGAATAAATCAAGTTTTAAAGAGATCTTGACATTTTTGTTGCTCTTTGTTTGACTCTTTCTAATCTGACCATGTCCTTCTTGAAGGCTCACCACAGGACTGCAGGGGAGTGCACCTGGGATATGCTCAGGACCAGCCCCTTGGCCCTGATGGGAGCGCTGCACTGGCCCCAGGGTGAGAGTCCATCTGGGAGAAGGGAGCAGAGGGGGAATGATTTGTGCAGAGAAAACATCCTCCCAGTCAGCGGGGATCCCTTTGCAACACCCCCGTTACAATAGCGCAGGGGCTGTGCAGGATTTACTGAGTCTCTCTGGGGAATGTTTTCCAGGCTTATAATTACATCATCAGGCCCATGGTCACCCCATATCCTGGTAATTCCTCCTCTCCCCATTGATCCATGCAGCTCACCTGCCCCTGGCCCCTGTCCTGGCTGTGACAGAGGAGCACGGTGCGTTTGGGAAGAGGCCTCCCTGGGGCAGCACCAGGTCCTCAGCTTGCAGGGCAGATCTCACTGTGTCCTGGGCGTCCATGACCCGTTGTGCTCTGCTGCAAGCTGGAGAGAGTGGGACCCTGCTGCTTTCTGCTCTGGAATAAAACTGGCCTGCCAACCTCTTGGCATTTCCCTCTGCTGGAAGCTGCTTCCCAAAGCATTGTGTCTACTTGTGGCCACAGGGAGAAACTCCAGTCTTGAGGGCAGGTTGATGGTGGGCCCAGTTGCTTGAGCAACCCCCCTGAACCGCCTAAAGCTCGATGCTCTTGAGTTCAGTTACTAACTAGCCTGCTAAGTTTACAAAAGTTGGCGCTTCTGAAGTCTAACACTTTAGCCTCACTGGATATTTTTCTCACCCTTCGCTGGATAGTGATCTCTACCAAGTGATGGTCACTATCTGCCAGGTTACTGTGTACTTGCAGGTCCCCTGTGAGATCATCCCCTGTTGCTAAGACCATGGCTAGCAGGGCACTACCCCTGCTGGGACTGGACACCTCCTGGGTTAGGTGGAGGTCCTGCACGCAGTGTAAGAACCCCCATGAGCGGCTTGTTTTGGCTGCCTGTTCCTTCCAGCTCATGTCTGGGTAAGTTAGGTCCCCCATCACCACTGCCTCCCTCACCCGAATGGCATCTGAGAGCTGCCTGGAGAATACCTCCTCTATTTCATCATCCTGGTGAGGAGGTCTGTAGTAGACCCCCACTACCAAGTCCTTGTCCCCTGCCCCCTGAATCCTCACCCACAATGTCTCGGTATTCCCCTCCTCTACCCCCACCTTGATGATGGATGATGTGTACTGCTCCTTGACACAGAGACCTGCACCCCCACCTTTTCTTCACACTCTGTCACACCTATACAACCAGTACCCCGCAATGCCCACCACCCAGTCGTGCGTCGAATCCCGCCATGTTTCAGTGAAGCCGACTAGGTCATACTGTGTGCTAGCAAGTAGGAGTGTGAGCTCCCCCTGCTTATTCCCCATACTCCTGGCATTTGTGTAAAGACATTTTAGCCCCCTCTGAATGGGTGCTCTTGCTGCCCCTTTGCCTTGATGGTAAGTGTTCCCCTTAGTGCTCACCTGGTTAGGGCCGGCGCCTTGATAGTGGTTCTCCAACCCTGGGTTCTCATCGACCACCGGTTCCCTGTCCTCCGTCAAACCTAGTTTAAATCTCTTCAGAGGAGATCAGCCACCCTGTGGGAGAAGAGATGGTTACCTCTAGGAGAGACATGAAGATCGTCCCATCGCAGGAAGCCTCCCCCTGGAAGTGCTGGTCGTGGTTGTAGGATCTGAAGCCCTCCCAGAGACACCATCTCGAGCCGCCAGTTGACTACTCTGATGCAGGCATCCTGGCACCTCTGGCTACTGCCAGCTGGAAGGATGGAGGAGAATACCACCTTTGCCCCTGACTTCCTGAGCTGATCCTTCTTGAACTGTGTCCACAGGACTGCAGGAGAGTGCACCTGGGATATCCTCAGGAGCAGCCCCTTGGCCCCGATGGGAGCGTTGCACTGGCCCCAGGGTGAGATCTTCAGGAGGTCACATCCAGTTCGACCCCTGCTCCGAGCAGGACCAGCCCCAGCTACATCACCCCAGCCACGGCTTTGTCTACACAAACCTTAAACACCTTTCTTTAGGTCCTGTGTATGGGGTCCTGGAGGCGTTTGCGGGCATCCCTTTCAGGAGCCCCATCCTTGGGTCTGTGTTTTCATCCTGCGGGACAGCGGTGCTGGAGACCGCAGCGCCGTCCCCGGGCTCCAGCATCCCTCCCCCAGGAAGTTGCATTTCCAAAGGCTGTTTAGGGAAGGAGACAATCCCAGGTGACATTGGCCAAAGCACAGGATTGAATTTCTCCCTGCTCCCAAAACAGGGCAAGGGAAAGGATCACAATCGCTCTAATGTCACATCTTGCATGGGCACAATCAGGAGCAGGAGGCGTCTGAATGGCCTTGCGGAGTGAACGCATGGTGTCCTGCGAGCCAGCGCTGTCTTAGACCAGGCTCCAGGCAGAGCTGCAGCGTGCACCTGAGCTCCCAGTGCTGCTCCCCACCAGCTGTCCTGGGCAAGAAGCCAGCACTAAGGAGCGGTTGGTAGGATGAAGCGCTCTTCAAGGGCCGGATTTTCTTATGGGCTTCCCGCCTCTTCCTCTGCACCTAGGGATGCAATGAATTGGGAGTTGCGATCTCTCCGCAGCCAGAGGGAGTGAATCAGGTGAATCCTAGGTGCTTTCTGTAGCACGAGATCTTGAGTCGTGCTAAGGTTTTGGGCAAGACCAGGCCCAAGATGGAAGTCAGATACTGTAAATTAAACGTCAAGTTGGCAACTGCAGTCATTCCTGTGCATTTTGTTTTAAAATCTATATATGGTAAAAATATAAGCTTGATATATGATTGGTGCTGGTGACAAAAAAACCTGCAAATGCAGAAGTATAAAAAGAGAAAGTTGGACCATACGGGTGTGCCAGCATGCCGTGGGAGACAGAGGCAGCTGCTGTGTTTCCTGCCTTTGGAAATTGGGCTAGAAAACACCAAGGAACATCAGGCACCCAGCAAGGGGTCTGAGGGTCAGCTGACCAAAGAGCAGTGCTGTGAAGCTCTTATCTCGCCTGTCAGGTCGGATATATACACTCTTAAAGGAAGTCTGTACAGTCTGGGGGTTATGGATAAAGCTTCCTTGATACCAAATTGGAGGAGTTGCTGCGTGGGACCCTGAGATGCCATGATAAAGAAGTGGTGGACGTAATACTTTCCCGTGTCAAGGATGCGCAGTGTCATTCTCTACTGTCTCTGCATTGGGATCCCAGCCGGGATGCAGGGACGCTGCCAGGGCTGTGCCTGCACCAGTGGTGTTGGGGCCAAATGAAGAAAGGAGCATGGTCCAGGCCCTCTTTGTATGCCAAACAGGAGCACCAGGCCCACGACCGGTGGGAGATGCCTGCCCGGAGCAGCACGTCAGTGGGTCCTTCCTGGTCCTGCTGGACCCCTGGTCCGGGGTGCTCTCATATAGGACATCCAGGGAGAGGGGACCCATGGGACCTGGGGTTTCTGTCTTTGAGGGGTCTCCTCTGTCTTCAGAGGCAGGTTCAGGGCTCCATGGCAGGCTGGGAGCAGGAGGAGTGACTTTCACGGGCGGAAGAGCTTGTGACCAGCTGTATGCTGTCAGGAAACTTGTGAAACAAAGCTCCACTGACATAAACATAACGGTGGTTTCCCAGTGCCAGATGGCATGATGCAAGCTCATTTTATTCTCATTTTCTCAAAACAGCGCTTGCGGTGTCCTCTGAGAGCAGCCGGTCAGGACAGAATTGCTCTGCATCCACCAAGAAGTCAAGAGACCCGTGGCCAGTGCCTCCGGCTCTCTCCTCTGCACCATGAAAGCACCCGTCATCCTCTACATCCTCTTGGCTGTCCTCGACCAAGGTGAGTCTCCTGGCGCCGAGGCTGCAGGACAGGGCAGAGGACTAGCCCTGGGACTGCTCTAAAACTCCCCCGGGAGGGGGGCGCGGGTGCCGAGACAGGGATGGCACCAGGAGCGTGGGTGGGAGGAGACGGGAGCTGGAGTTTCCCACTGGAAGGTGAGAGCTGCACGAGGTCCCTCTGGGCCCCTGCCCAGGATGGAGCCAGTGACGCGCTGGGCTGCTCCGCAGAGTCCTCCCAGCCCTGTGCCCAGCACCCAGAAGGAAACTGATCCCAGCCAGACGTCTACCCAGCCTTCTCTTAAAGGCCCCCAAGTTAGGGGAGAGCACCACTTGCCTCGGACGCCCTTTCCAAATTGTGACCACCCGTACCGTGAAGAAGGGAAGAATAGGAAGATGCTGCCACACGCTGCCTGCAGGAGGGTGATGGTGGGGGCAGCGAGCTGGTGCCCGGGCACCAAGGGACCAGCCGATGCGAGGCAATGCCCACAGCACCTCCTGCTCCTGTTCTCCCTTCTTCATGTCTCCGTCCCTGGAAGCCGCCCCGCACCCCAGCTTCCCTCGCCCCACCTCCTGCTCCCACCCCCCATGCCTGATGGCTGACCTGAACCCAGCCCCATCCAGCTCCTGCCCCTCCAGCCCCTTCTCAGCCCCCTTCTCTCAGGGCGGTCTGGGAAGTGCCACGTACTGCAGGACAGGTCCCGATGGCTGCCAGCCTCATCCTGTACAGCAGGGCTTTGGACCAAGGGCGTGCATCGTGGCCAAGCCTCTCGGCACCCAGGCCACGTCCCTTCTGGGCTCGTCCAGCCACATCCCTCGGACACTGCCTGATCCCTCACGCTCAGATCCTGTGGGGATGGGCACCGTGGGGCACAAGTGCCAGGCAGGTGGACAGGGAGGGAATCAGATGTTTTTGGCCTCCTTTTGTGACCGTTTGACCCTCACCTACCTTTTTGGACCCAGCTCTAAATCCGCTTCCCTGTATTTAGAGCCTTGCCCAGAAAAATCATGTGCTTCAGGGAAGACAAGATCACGGGGCTGGGCTGTTTGTGAGTTCAGATCAATGACAGGAATAAGCAAATAGCAAATAAAATGTGAGAAATGTAAGAAGAAACTGGGGCAAATGCAGGGGCAGACGGGGAAGAAGAAAGAGGAGGTGGCAGCTGCTTTGTCGCTCACGTGGGCTGGCTGCAATAGCGCTCAGAGGTGGAGGGAGATGCAGAAGGGGAAGCAGGGAGGCTGGGAGGAGAAATGGGGGTAACCCTCACTTGAGGGATGACGGATGTCTTTCCCCTCCAGGCAGCACTCTCCAGTGTGAAGTTTGCCGTGGGGTTGGGCAAAACTGTTCTGGCTCCATGGAGACCTGCGATCCTGGCCAAGATACCTGTGGTATTATCAAAGGTGAAGAGGTATTAGGTAGGTGGGAGGTAATTTAAAATAGCTTTACTTCCCCACCCCACAACTTCCATTTCCCTTGAAATTCAAGGTCCAGGATGAAGCCTCTTGTGAAGTCCTTTGGTGCCCTGTGATGAAGAGCTCGAGGTGCAGTTACTAACCCCGCCAGTGTGTCCTGCCCCTTCTCGCGCCGGCAGGGAAGAGCAGACAGGAGGCCCAAATATCCAGCTCACTGCCCGACGCACCTCTCTGAGCACTTGCTGGACCCCTCGGCTGTTAGCTGGGCAGGAGCGTGCGTCTCTTTGCATCCACCTCCAGCTTGGTGCTCCAGGGTCCCCGCGCTGGGCTCCTGGACGGGAACACGTTGAATGGCCACGACTCAGCCTAACCATGGCGGCATCGTCTGGCCAGCTACGTGCCGCTCCGGGGAGGAGCTGGGTGCGGAAATATGGATGGACGGAGAGAGAGAATTACTGAACTTGCTGAAGACATGGGGAAGTTCATGAGAGCAATTTAACTAAGCCCTGGGTGCCTATGGCAGACAAATATAGGTTGAGAGGGGGCTTGAGTACTCCTAAATACCTCGTGTCCCTGGTGTCTCAGACATGGTGGTGCCAGGGCCTCCTTCAGGAGGAGTCCAGGATCCTCCGACTCTGTCATGATGGGTATATGATGTGGGGGCAAGGTCATGCCGCACCAGGGCAGCAAAGAAACCAGAGCAGGGAGGAAAGTCCATCGGTAACGAGCGTGGTTCGTTAACTCCATTCTGGATCCTTCTTTGTTCCAGGTGGAGTGAAGATCCTGTTGTACTGGAAGTCCTGTGTCACGTCCAATGTGTGTCACAACAGTCATTTTAACATATTTTGGGGGAAGGATTTAAGATTCAGAAGGAGTGCCTGCTGCAGTGGAGAGGCCTGTCAAACAGTATCTCTGCAATGTATGTCTAACCCGGTCCTCTGCCTCTCCCCATCCAGCCATCACAAGAGGCTCATGCTTGGATCACAGTTATGAGTCCTGCTTTGTCCTGAGCTGGCACCACCCCGGGGGGGGTTATAGTATACTAGAAAATGAGGGCTGAAAGGGACCTGAGGAGGTCACATGTAGTCCAACCCACTGCTCAAAGCAGGACTAGCCCCAACTACATCATCCCAGACAAGGCTTTGTCTAACCAGGTATTATAAACTCCCAGGGATTCAGCTTGCACCACCTCTCTGGGTAACCTGATGCAGTGCCTCACCCAACTTCCCAGTGAGAAAGTTTTTCCTACTATCTAACCTCAACTTTCCCTGCTGCAACTTGAGCCCATTGCTCCTTGTCCTGTCATCTGCCCCCAATGAGACAAGTCCAGCTCTGTCCTCTTTGCAGCCCCCCTGCAGGGAGATGAAGGCTGCTGTTCAATCCCCCTTGGTCTTCTCTTCTGCAGACTCAATCATCTTCGTTCCCTTAGCCTCTCCTGGGCACTGAAAACATTTTCCTTGACCTCCGCTAGACTCTCTCCAATGTGTCCACATCCTTTCTGTAGTGATGGCTGCCACAGCTGGACACAGGACTGCAGATGTGGCCTCCCCAGAGCAGAGTAGAGGGGAAGGATCACGCCCTCGATGTGCTGGCACCGCTCCTGCCAATGCAGCCCCGGATGCCGGGAGCCTCCTTGGAGCAAGAGCACAGTTTGCTCAGAGCCTGGCAGGGACAGGCCTGTTGCCCAGCAAGCGGGACAGGTTACGTGTGGGGGGCTGCCGGCGGCAGGTCTCCCTTGCCCTGCTGCAGGTGGTCCTGAGCTCCGGAGAAGCGTTGCCCTCCCTGCAGGGCACCTTGCACTGGGTAATCCCCCACGGGCCTGGGGCGGGGAGGCAAAATGCACCGGCCTGGAGACTCCCAGTGAGCAGAGAAAGATTTCAGGGCTTCACGCAGGAGACCAGGGGACACCGGACCGTGCTGCTCATGCACGTCCTGAGCTACAGCTGTGGCCCCAGCCCGCAAGGTTTAGAGGCTGACGGGGAGATCTCGAATGCAGACATTTCCCTTCTAACCCTGTCAAACCCGACTGTCATCTGATTGTTTCCAGTGCCACCAGTCAACACCACTCCCAATGGCTTGCAGTGTCCGGCGTGCTTCAGTGTTGGATCTTACGACTGTGGCAATGAGATTGTACATTGTACCGGGTCTGAGACCCACTGCATTGATTTCAGAGGGTCACTTCACAAGGGTAAGTGTTATTCATTCTGTTCACTCATCTTTTGTTTGATCTTACAAACCCCAATGCAAGAAATGCATGCAAGAGAACTAAAAGGCGGCACATTTAATGGAAGTAGAGCTGAGGACTGTGGCAGAAAGCCACCTTGGTTTCTCCCCAAGATCTCTGCCCTGTGACAATGTGATTAGATGGGCTCAGCACAGAGGAGTCACACCTCAGCCGGTCTCTTTAGGTAACCTGAGCTGGCTGCAGTCCTGAGGGAGGGGGAACCTGCTCCCTCTGCCTAGGTGACTGGCATCAGCCACCTGGGTGAGAGGCATCTACCTGGTGGGCTGGAACCTTCCCGGCAACTGGTGATGTATTTCAAATTGGTTGGCGGACAGCCAACCAGAGCTGGCCTCCACTGGCCCAGGTGAATGAGGTCACAGGGGCTATATAAGTTAGAACTGCCCAGGAGGAGGGGGCAGCAGCCACGCGGGGGACTCAGAGAAGCCTTACCATCTGAAACTGGCTCCCTCTCCCCCAAACTCACGAGCTGGAAACCGCCTGCCTCCAGAGGGGAAACTTCACTAGCCTCTGGAAGATGCTTGTGAGTACGCTACTCGAGATCTGGTTAGATATCTAGCTGGCAGTAACTTAGATGCGTGATCAAAAGGCTACCTCAGCCAGGCTGTTTGCCTTTTAGGATTTCTAGGATATTGCTTAATCTTGTACCCTATTTTCACCCTACCCCTGTAACCAATAAAGTTCTCCTTTTTGACCGGTGTGGGAAACTTATTGAGGGGTGGGTCTAAATTATGCCTAAGAGACCCCTTAGGTCTGCAGACTAAGGGAGACTGTCCTTTTTGCCCCCTGACTTGGGGAAGTGCCCCAAGTGCCTGTACTGGGTTGAGAACCCATAGGACATTAGGCCTGTGTTTCCCCGAGGACACAGGGCCGAGAGTGAGTCCATTCTTGGGGTGGTGGCGGCTACGTTACCCCCAGGCTAGCGAGTGTGCTCCGGGAAGGGGGTCGGCTGGACATAAGGCACCCCTAGGGAGGCATTAGGAGCCTGGAAGGTGGTCGGGCGCAGGGAGATGGGCGGCTCAACACAGGAGCGCCCCCTACTGGCCTGCCACACGTGGTGGCAGTGGTGGGATATGAATACCCTGCTGTTTTACAGGCATAATTTGGGAAGAGTAATAGAGTCATGGAAATCCCTTAAGGAAACAATTTCTAATTTGGCATCGGGTCGACTGGATAGTGTAGATAGCCAGGATGGTGGACGAGTATGTCCAAATGACCGTGCCTGAACTAAAGGAACGGGCGAAAGAGAGAGGCCTTCATGTGACGAAAGGGCTAAAGAAGGAAGAACTGATTAAACTTGTGAGTGACAATGACTCAGCCACAGAGCAACCTCCACACTCGCCAACTCCTGAGTCCTCCCCAGAATCACAGCACCGCATGCCAAGTCCGCAGTCCTCAGGGAGATCAACCCCTATGGAGGAGTGACAGGGCAAGCTCAAGCATGAGCTGGAGCTGAAAAAGATGGAGCTGGAGGTCCAGTGTGAGAAGGCACAGCTGGAGCTGAAAAGGATGGAGCTGGTGGAGAAGACAGCCCAGCGTGAGGCTGAGGCCGAAGAGGCAGAGGCCAAGTGCAAGCACGAACTAGAGGTACTCCATCTGCAGCCCAACGGGGAAGATGCGGGCCCTCTGCGAGCGCCCGGGGAACGCCCCAAACCGAACTCCTCAGCCTTCGCTCGCTACCGACCCAGAGATGACTCCGACGTATTCCTCAGCATCTTTGAAAGGCAAGCCCAACGGTTGAAGGTGCCTGAGGAGGAGTACATGCTGCACATCGCCACTTTGGTAGATGGCGACCTGGCGGTGGTCCTGAACAGCCTGCCCTCAGATGCAGCGGATGACTATGATGCCTTTAAACAGGCCGTGTCTTCAAGGTTCAAGTTAGGACTGGACTATTTTCGGAAAAAATTCAGGAATCTCGTCCCACGGTCCGAGAAGTCAATGACTGATTTTATGGCCCTGTTGTGGGATGCACTCATTAAATGGGTGGACGGAGCCAAGGCTGACACTAGAGAGAAGCTGCTCCATCTTATGGTGCTGGACCGATTTTACTACCAATGTCCAAGGCAGATTAAAACCCTAGTCAAGGACAGGGGCCCCAAAACTGGCTTTGAGGCCGCTGAAATCGTGGATCAGCTGTTGCTTAATCGTGAGGGGTCAGACAAGAAGCCTCCCTACTCTGGGAAGGAACATAAAGGGGTCCAAAGAGGGGGGAGGGGAGGGCCAGGTCCAAAAGGGGAAAAGGGGCCATCCCAGACCGAGCGTAAGGAGGCCCCTGATTTGACCAAACCTCCCAATTCGGAAAAGAGGGGGTGCTATAACTGCGGGGAGCCGGGCCACATCAAGCCCAACTGCCCAAAGTTAAGCACCAAACCCAAGCCCGTCAGACATGCAACAGCTGTACGCAGTGAGGGGGGAGGCCTGAGCTCCCCCGAGGGGCGTGCCTGTTGCTACAGGATCACAAACCCAGGGGAGGTGGTGGCCCCCACCGGACCAAGATAACGGTCAATGGGAGAACCCTTATTGGGGAACTGGACACAGGGTCCAGCGTGACATTAATCGATGCCAACCTGGTTTCACCTGCAGATATTATCCCAGGGAGGACCTTTACCATTCAAGGGGTGGGGTCTCCACCATTTGAGGTACAGGTAACCCGTCCACCCATCGAGTGGAGAGGCTGCGCGATGCATGTAGAAATGGGGGGTGCTGGAAGGGGCTCCGGTTCCCATCCTGGTGGGATAGGATATCATAGAGCTAGAACTCCGGCACTGGGAGGTGGACCAGGTCCTGGAGCTAGAGTCCTACTGCATTAATGTGGTGACTCATCTGCAGAGCGGAAAGGCTAGAGGGGGAGGATTAGAAACTCCCCAAGAGACAGCCACACCATTGGCTGCCCTGGGAGAGGCCCCAGCGGAGGGTGATTGCACACCAGTTCCTGAGGGAACTAGCAACCCCGAGGGTGGGCTAAGTGACAGTCCCAGGGAGATGTCTAGTCTGTCAGTGACAGAGGGAGGCGAGACTCTCGGGGAGGAGTCCAGGGAAGTCCCTGAGGGTGAAGGTGCACTCCCCGCAGGAGCCCCCGAACTCTCTGCTGGTGGCTTAGCCATGCAAGAGGAGTTCAAGCAGGAGGTTCTGGCGGACCGCAGCCTGGAGCACCTCTGGCAGATAGCTCAGGAGCAAGAGACTGAGTTCACTCCAGAGAAGAGGGAGCAGGTGGTCTGGGATAAGGGACTTCTCTACCGGTTGTGGGTGCCAAAGAGCCGTGCCCAGACCTGGAAACCCCATCGCCGGATCATAGTACCTCGCAAATACAGACAACAATTGCTCTCCATGGCTCACAATTTACCGTGTGCTGGTCACATGGGCAGGGAATGGACACGCCAGCGGCTGCAGGCAAACCTTTATTGGCCCCGAATTGCCCAGAATGTGATGGACTACTGCCAATCTTGCGAGACGTGCCAGCGGACGGGCAAAAGTGGGGACAAGAGAAAGGCTCCCCTACATGAGCTGACCAAGAAGGGCAGCCCTGATCCAGTGGTCTGGAGGCCGGGGTGCCAAGAAGCATTCGACACCCTAAAGGCTGCCTTGGTCAAACAACCAATCCTGAAGGCATCGCTTTTGGATGAACCCTTCTACGTCACCAAGGGACGCGGCACCCCGTGGTGTACCTCAGCTGGAAGTTAATTCCTCGGGAGTGAAACCTGTTGTCTATCGAGAAGGAGTGTCTGGCAATCGTCTGGGCACTGAACAAGCTGAGGCCCTATCTATGGGGGCAGCCATTCACCGTCCTACCGGACCATGCCCCACTGCAGTGGTTACAGACGATGCAAGACTCCAATGCCGAGCTTCAGTGATGGACCTGACAGCTTCAGGAGTTCAACTTCACCGTCGAGCACATCAAGGGAAGCCAGAACGTGGTCGCAGATGCCCTGTCATGAAAGGACTCTGGGTAGGGGGTCGGGTGGACTCAGACCTGCTTGAGAGCGCTCGGGCGGGGAAGTTCCTGAATGTGCTGTTATGTTTTATATGTTTTATTGTTAGGATCAGTATTATGTGGGGTGTAATTTCTCTTTAAGGTTGAAAAGTGACCCCTCCAAACTAGCACACTTGTCTCCATACCTCTGTGAAGCTACGGATCCAAGCTTTATAAAGGGGGGGGAAGTGTGGCAGAAAGTCACCTTGGTTTCTCCCCAAGATCTCTGCCCTGTGACAACATGATTAGATGGGCCCAGCACGGAGGAGTCACACCTCAGCCTGTCTTTTTAGGTAACCTGAGCTGGCTGCAGTCCTGAGGGAGGGGGGAAACGTGCTCCCTCTGCCTACGGAACTGGTACCTGGGTGAGGGGCATCTACCTGGTGGGCTGGGATCTGCCTGGTAACAGGTGATGTATTCCAAATTGGTTGGCAGACAGCCAACTGGGGATGACCTCCACTGGCCCAGGTGAATGAGGTTACGGGGCTATATAAGTTAGGACCACCCAGGAGGAGGGGGCAGCAGCCATGTGGAGGACTCAGAGAAGCTTAACCATCTGAAACTGGCTCTCTCTCTCCCCCAAACTCATGAGCTGGAAACCGCCTGCCTCCAGAGGGGAAACTTCACTAGCCTCTGGAAGATGCTTGTGAGTAAGCTAATCGAGATCTGGGTAGATATCTAGCTGGCAGTAACACAGATGCATGATCAAAAGGCTACCTCAGCCAGGCTTTTTGCTCTTTAGGATTTCTAGGATATTGCTCAATCTTGTACCCTATTTTCATCCTACCCCTGTAACCAATAAAGTCTTCCTTTATGACTGGTGTGGGAGATTTATTGAGGGGTGGGTCTAAATTATGCCTAAGAGACCCCTTAGGTCTGTGGACTAAGGGAGACTTTACTTTTTGCCCCCGGACTTGGGGAAGTGCCCCAAGAGCCTGTACTGGGTCGAGTACCCGTAGGATGTTAGGCCTGTGTTTACCTGAGGACACAGGGCCTAGACAGTCCCTTCTTGGGGTGGTGGCGGCTACGTTATTCCCAGACTAGCGAGTGTGCTTCAGGAAGGGGGTTGGCCAGACGTGAGGCCCCCCTAGGGAGGCATTTGGAGCCTAGCAGGTAGTCGGGCGCAGGGAGGTGGGCAGCTCAATGCAGGAGCACCCCCTACTGGCCCGCCACAAGGACTATTGAATAAAAGGGAGGGGGAACATGTCTAAGACCGCGGGTGGCAGGGACCTGGATGAAAAAGCCTCCTAATCTGACAGGGCTTTTTCCCAGTGTTAAAGCACCCGGGGGAAAACCATGCAGCCAGGGCCAGCTCTGGTGCTGGGCTGTCCACAGGCCGCCCCCAGCTGAGACCGCCACTCTGGGAAAGCAGATTATTGGTTATAAGAAAGTTTGTGTGTTGATGGTAGCAGATTTGCCTCCTCTTGGAGGGGACGAGAGAGCCAGGGAAGCTGGAGATGTGAGTGTGACTCACTCACTCACACCATAGACACGCGTCCTTGGGCAGAGGTGGGCACAGACAGCTTGCACACAGCCCTTTCTTTCAGAAATCGCAGTCCCCACAGCCAGTACCAGCTTCCCAGGGAGCAACTTCCTCCAGTAGCCATTTCCTGTAAAGAGAGCAATGCAGACTGTCTTGCTGCTTGGAAGAAACCCCCAGAGTCTCAGCCACAAAACTCTCAACGCCAGCATTTCATCAGAGACGGATCAGCCTTTTCAGTCTCTGACAGAGACCTTGCAAGGTTACTGTAACAACATAATGAAGCAACCGGACTGAAGAAAACCCGTGTTTGGTTTTCAGTGCGTGGTTATTTGCACAATCTCTATGATGTGATCATCTTGCAGCTGTATTGCTGCCCCGAGGTTGCCAGATTAGACAATTCCTCGGTGCAAAGCACAAGCAGAGGGATTCCTTGGGGAGGTAAAAGTCACAAAGTTTCTTGTCCTCTAGTAGTCTTTGGAAATTAGACAGCAAACAAGAATATGCAGAAATCCACCTGCTAATCCCAGGCCCATCATCCACCCCACAGTCTCCCTAGCCTTTGCACTTCATGGAAATCAAAGTGAATTCATCCCCTCTTGAAATGACACAAACTCTCTAGATCGTGTCAAGAGAAAAGACCAGGGACGAGTTTACGGTGTCAGTTCAGGACCTGATGTGCGTCCTGGCACTGGAGTCGGGGTGTTGAATGCTCAGAGGAGGAGAGAGCGGCTCTGAGGCCTAGGAGGGGGTTGTTGCAGGGACCGGTGACAGATCCCGGGATGCTCAGTGTGTGTTTCTTCTGCCCTGCAGTGCGGGCCACTTTGAAACACGCAGTAAAAGGCTGCACCTCTGTGTCTGAGTGCAAAATGCCACGAGATAAGATACAGGAACTCCTACGCTTCCCCGTGGATTTCAACAGGCTTGAATGCAAACCGGCTTCTCCTGCAGCCAGCAAGGCTCCCGGATGGACCCTGCTACCCACCCTCTCTCCTCCCACCATGGCCGGCCTCATTTTGGCGAAGACGATGTCCTGATGTTCCCAAGGGCCAAGAAATGCAAGGTCTGATGATGACCCCTCTGCTTCCTCGCCTGTGTGTGACCCATCCTGCTACGGCTTCTCTCCGCCGCTGGTTCTTTCACCCCCAGGCCTGGACGCAAGACATGGCCATGATGTGAAGGAGGATTGACCACACACACATCACCCTACTCTAGTCCCATTTATTAAAAGCTGGGGTAAAGTTATTCTGGGAGAAATCACAAATAAAACTTTTCTTCTCTCTTAATCTTGATATTGTTATGTTGGTGTATGGAAATCATTTAGACTAGACCAGCACTAATAAGTCACATCCATCTTAGCGTCTGGCATTTGTTTAATTTATTAGGTTTTCTGATGTATTGTGCGGCTGTTTGTCCCAGGCTGGGATGCAGGGACACACTGCGTAATACCACTGTGCAGTGCAAACAGCAGGAAGAGGAGATCTTGAGACAACTCTAGTTTCTATCTGCATAAAACTGCCTCAGAAAGTCCCCTTTCAGTCCTGTAACACTTTACCAGACACTGCTGGTTGCTAAAAGGGCTGGGACCAAACCCTTTGAGGTTCCTTATCAAAAAAGGTAAGGAGAAGTAGGGCTGAAAAGGACCTGTGGTCCAAGCGCTGCTCGAGGCAGGAGCAGCCCTGTGTGAACCACCCCAGACAGGCAGGTGCTTGCCGAATCTGCTCCTAAAGACGTCCCAGGATGCAGCTCGCACAACCCCTTTCACATTATCTTTTCCAAAGCTCCACCAGGCTCATAGTCAGCACGTTCTTCCTCATCACCGACCTCAATTTCCCTTGCTGCAATCTCAGACCATCATTCCTTGTACTATCCAAGAAGGAAGGGCTGATTGCCATCCTCTTTATAACTACGCTTCAGGTATTTGGAAACTATTATCCAATCACCGCTCAATCTTTTCTTCTCCAGACTAAAATGTCCCAGTTCTTCCAAGCTCTTCTCCTACGGGCTCAGCTCTGGGACTCCCTCCTCGGAGGCTCACCACAGCCAAGCCTGGATGTCTTTGGGATGCACTGCAAGACCTCCCTATCGGGGCAGGCATTTAGCAAGCAAAGCTAGGCCAAGGTACTATTTACTAAATCTGGTTCATTTTGATATACTAGTGGCTCTTTAAGTTGTTCTGTTCTCTTACACAGCCTTTTTTTGGAAGGGCGGCATATATATTACATAAATAAATGAAAAATAAATCAAGTTTCCTCAAGCTCTTGACATTTTTGTTGCTCTTTGTTTGACTCTTTCTAATTTGTCCATGTCTTTCTTGAATTATGGCCACGAGACTCCAGGTGAAGTCCAGGCTACCTAAATTGTGGTGAGACGAAGGGATTTCTGTAGGCTGCTTGTGACACATGGAGCCAATTTCATAATGTTTTCATGGCCTCTCATTTCTGATGACAGCTCTGCCCTTCATCACTGATTGGCCAAGAGGCCAGTCACTCATGTTCAGACTCCAGCATTGCCACTGTATTTGGTTTCTTGAAAGATGGCACCAAAGCCCTTATGCTTTGCTAACCAGCGCCTTCACTGAGTCCACCTCACTAGCTCATCCTCATGTCGCTCCCTTTCAAACCACGTGCGCTATAGTTGCAAGGATTGCTGGGCTTTATTTCTATTCTGGTAGTCTTTGGGGGGGGCGGGCGGGCAGGAGAGGGGTGCTTCTGTGCAATCTCACAGGAAATACCATTTTTTGCGGTTTCCATAAAAATCACAAAAGTGCAATTGAAGTAGGTCACTATTCACCTGGGCTGAATAGAGCAGAAGACTCACTTTCCGTGATTTGAGATCAGTGCTCCTATTCATACAGACCACTAGCCTATTATTATAGATACATACATAATTATGTATATATTATACAGTTATAATTACATATGTATCTACATATGTACAACCAGTGCATGCTGTTGGCTCATATTCAACTTACTTTCCACTATAACCCCCAGGTCCTTCTCTGCAGTACTGTGGCCTAGCCGGTCTTTTCTCAGTATGTATTTTTGCATGTGATTTTTCTATCCCAAGAGCAGGATTTTGCACTTTTGTACTTACTGATTTTTATTTGATTCATTTCAGATCATTTTTCCAATCTATCAAAGTACTTCTGAATTATATCAAAGTACTTCTGAATTATATCCTGCAGGGTGTCTGCAAGTCCACCTATCCCAGTCTCATCTGCAAAACTGCTACACGTATATGCAATCCCATCATCCAAATCATTAATGATCATAAACAATACCAGATCCAGGGCAGACCCCTGGGGAGCCCCACTTGATACCTCCTCTCAACCAGACATCAAGCATTGATGACTATTCGTTGGGCATGTGATTTAGCCAGTTGTATATCTGCATTGCTGTGCTTTCAACTAGTCTGTACTTCTTTAGCTTACTAATGAGAATGTCATGGGAGACTATGTCAAAGCCTTGCTAAAATGAAGCTATATAACATCAAATTAAATGACATCAGGTCAAGCTGCCACTTGGAAAAAATGGCCTTCAAGATTTGAAAGCAAAGAAAACTATTGGGAACAACAGGGGGATGGCACTGAATGAATCTAATTAACCAGTACCAATAGTTAATGAATCAATGTTTTTAGGTAAATGTTCCCAAGTATCTTGCAATCAGGCGTTATGGTAGAGGTGATATCTTTTATTAGACCAGCTAGATTTTTGCAAGCTTTCAGGCACAAACACCCTTCATCAGGCATAGGAGAAAAGATAGTAAAAGTTCTTCTGGATAGAAATGAAAGTTCATATTTCATAGGAGAGTTGAAGGTGCTGTAAAATCTCCTGCTTGGAACAGTTCATTTTATATGCAAGATAGGTTCAGAGAAAAGTTGGAAGAGTGTGGTTAATTATTTTTATTTTGTTGTTATTTTATTATTTCATTGTCCTTAAAGTCCAAACACATCTATATTCTACATAACATTTCTCCATCTATCCCCTAACTGACATGGAAATGAAGCCTGGGGTCCCTTCGCTCACCGACAGAGGCTGGCGGAGGCCTCCCTCCTCTCCGGGACTTATGTCCGTCTCTAGCGCTCAGCTACTCTTCCCCTTCAGATGCCAACAGGGAACTCTGCACTTTTCAGGGCATCAGGCCCCAGCTCTTACGTTGTGATGCCACCCAAACCTGCCCTTGTCTTCTGCTGCCTCACTCCATGCCGGCCACGTGGACGGCTGGAGCGGGGACATGCAGTGATGGCTCTTGGATAGAAATAGCCAGTCCTTTGCACGCTGTGTACTACTGGTGTTTAAAATGGTAATAAGGGAATGTATGGTAGATCCTTCCATCTATTTCAATTCATAACCTGAATACTGCCCTTATTACCCCACTGCATTACCAAAGCACAGGAAGAAGAATGCCATATTCCCTAAGGCAGTCTCTGGTTTGGGCTGCTTTACTTCATGGTGCAAAGCTTTCGATTCCCTGGCATGCAATGAATTCATGGTATAATAGCAACATCCTGAGGGCATGTGGGAAGGAATGAATGCACAACCACCTGCATGTTGTCTTGCAGCACCACCCAGGCAAAGGAAGGCCTGCCTCCATGTCCCTGTGCATGGGGATGCTCCCTGGTGGGATGGGTTGGGGGACAAAATGGGAGCAAGAGGCTTGGAGGAAGTGGGAAAGCTGGCTGGAGTGGGGGGGGTGGTTATCAATGTGGCTGGGCTGGTGGATGGGTAGGAAAGGCCTGGGAGGGGGAGGCTGCATGGTTGCTGGAGTGGGCATGAAGGGCGTAGCTGGCTGGAGGTGCAGAGGGTGCTGAGTGCAGGGTAGTTGAGCTGGGGGCAGTGAGACTGAGACTGGGGACTGGCAGAACTGTGGGCCAAGGCCCAGCTGAGTGTAAGACATCCTCCTGAGCAACACCTCAAGGACCCTTCTGTAGATGTAAGACTGAAGGTGGAAGCAGGGATATAACCTGCTCAGGACAAAACCTGCACCCCACTGAAAGGATGTCCGCTCAAGTGACTGCCCCCCCGAACCTGCCCCCTAGACTGGACTTTCTCCTTGTGGTCACAAGTAGACACAAAGTTTTGGGAGGCAGCTTCCAGCAGGGGAAGACCTTGGCAGGCCGTTTTTATTCCAGACCAGAAAGGAGAGGGTCCCACTCTCCCCGGCTCGCGGCACGCTACTGCCACTCCAATGGCTCATGGATGCCCAGCAGACATTGAAATCTGCTCTGCAAGCTGAGGACTGTTACCTCTCAGCTCCATATTCTTGGGGAACCTGGACACAGGACGCAGCCTGTCTGACTCACAAAGAATTCCCACCCCCTCCTCTACCTAAACAGAAACTGATTAAGATGCAGTGAGAGACGCACCTAAAACCCTCCAGATAAGGGTGACAAGAGTGAAACAACTGCCCTAGGTCTCATTTGTATCTGAGATGGATACCATTCATTTACATGAGAAATGGAGAATAGACCGCCTGAAGCAGAGACTGCAGTGAATTCTGGGATCAGCGAAGCAGGGGAGCACGGCATGATGGGGAATCTGTGCTCCAAATGCTAATCAACCCTCACACCCAGCTCAGCATTTATCAGACCAGTTCTAATCTGGATTTACAACGGACTTTCCCCCCCACCTCTAAGCAGAAGTAAGTTTACTAGGCATCTTGGGCTGTACATTCCCCGGTCCCACTATGGGAGGCCTATGTAAACTTAACTGGCTACACCTCGGTGGCCGGATTAGGGAATACTGAGGCAATACACCGAGTTGGGGGTATGGGCAACATTTGAACAATGGTACAGGGTTCATCACAGTGTCCAGCCCGTTGGAGCGTGTGGCGGGCCAGTAGGGGGCGCTCCTGTGTTGAGCCGCCCACCTCCCTGCACCTGACTACCTGCCAGGCTCTGAATGCCTCCCTAGGGGTGCCTTACATCCGGCTGACCCCCTTCCTGGAGCACGCTTGCTAGCCTGGGGGTAACGTAGCCGCCACCACCCCGAGAAGGGACTGTCTTGGCCCTGTGTCCTCGGGGAAACACAGGCCTAATAGTCTGATGGGTACTCGACCCAGTACAGGCACTTGGGGCACTTCCCCAAGTCCGGGGGCAAAAAGGACAGTCTCCCTTAGTCCGCAGACCTAAGGGGTCTCTTGGGCATAATTTAGACCCACCCCTCAATAAGTCTCCCACACCGGTCACAAAGGAGAACTTTGTTGATTACAAGGGGTAGGGGAAACTAGGGTACAGGGTTGAGCAATATCTTAGAAATCCTAGAGAGCAAACAGTGTGGCTGAGGTAGCCTTTTGATCACGCATCTGAGTTACTCCCAGCTAGATATCTAACCAGATCTCAAGTAGCTCACTCACAAACATCTTCCAGAGGTCTCCCGTTTCCCCTCTGGAGTCTTGGGGTGAGAGAGAGCTGGGTCCAGGTGGTCAGGCTGCTCTGTCTCCCCTGCTTTGCTGCTGCTTCACCTCATGGCCGAAGAGAGAGAGCGCCTCCTTCCCCCCACAACCTATATAGCCCCTGTGACCTCAGTCACCTGGTCCAGTGGAGGTCAGCCCCAGTTGGCTGTCAGCCAACCAATTTGAAATACATCACCTGTTACCAGGCAGATTCCAGCTCCCCAGGTAGATGCCCCTCACCCAGGTGGCTGATGCCAGTCCCGTGGGCAGAGGGAGCAGGTTCCCCCTTCCCTCAGGACTGCAGCCAGCTCAGGTTACCTAAAGAGACAGGCTGAGGTGTGACTCCTCTGTGCTGGCCCATCTAATCACATTGTCGCAGGGCAGAGATTTTGGGGAGAAACCAAGGTGGCTTTCTGCCACAGAGCCCTGGCCACAAGTGTTGCCATACTTTTCCCGAGACGACTGGTGGAAGTTCTCTCCACAACAGGTTATGAACACTCCAATAATTGTCTTAAGTCTGTTAAAAGACTATAGTAAGATCTGGAAAAGTCATGCTAAGCTGAGGCTTGTTCACAGCAAGTAAAAACCCAAAACCCTGATGCTGCAAGCTATCTATTGTTTCTGAAGACACCAGGAGATATCCCATCAGTATATCTGCTATCCATAGGAATGTCAAGCTGGCTCCTAAGTGTGTGTTTCCTGTGTATCCATCAGTTTCCTGAGATGTTTCAACCAGATAACCCCTTGTCAAGAGAAAAGACAATTTGATTTACACTATTGAGAATGCTTGAAAGAAGCTGAACTGAGGGTATAAAAATCTGGAAAAGAAGCAGCAGTGTGTGTGCTGACACCACCCGCTTTCTCCTCGAGAGGCGGCAGGAGGCAGATCGTCTCCCTTCAAGGATCGTGCTGAGAACGTTAACCTGTCAGCTCTGCAACCCGAGTGCCTGGGACTGGTGAGATCCCAGCTCTCTCTCTCTTTTCTCTTCTCTCTAAGCATAGATTTCTGAACTTGAACTGTCTTAGTTAAGCTTGAGCTAAGTTTCCCCAAATACTTAGTGAAACCAGGGTATACTGTAACGGTTTTGTTTGTTTTTCCTTTGCATGTCTATTACTGCTAGTGTCATTATATATTTCATCTACTTAGCAAAAAATAACTTTTATAGTCAAACTGGTGGTAACTGGGTAAATTTTTCCTTCTTTACTTCTCCTTCCCCCACTTGCTCTGCAGCAACACTCCTTTTACCAAAGCTAAAGATCCCTGTGAAGCCCCAAAATACTGTGGGGTCTGCTCATCAAGAGGCTAAAAGATTGGGACAGACTCAGTCTGAAACACATAAGGGGATCAGCTTGGACAGGCTGAGTGACCCAGTTTGGCTCAGACGTGCCTTAATGAACTGAATGCTGGCCCATGAGGGTGTCATCTGGACACCCAGCCGGATTCAGAGGTATTCTGTTTATGTGTTCTTGTGTCTGACAGTAGTTATTGTTGCTCTGATGACCTGATTCTTGGCGTATGAGGGTGTCAGCCTGTCCATGCTGATCAACCTGGCCAGGTCAGGTGTGTCATGTTCATCTGGGTGTGTTTGTGTGTATGACTGATTTGGGGAGCGGAGGAACCCAGCCCCACTGAACTGAGTCCTGCAAGATAGCTCCAGTGGGGGTGAGGGCTTGCAGAAGGGAGAGATACAGCTCCGTATAGAAACACAAGTAACACAAGCAGCACATTGATAGAATTACCAAGACCCTAGCCCTAATAAATGAGCACACCCCAAAGTAGCGGGCAAGTCTGGTAACAGGACCTGGTGCTGCCCCAGACACACCGTGCTTCTCTGTCACAGCCAGGACAGGGGACGGGGTACAGGTGAGCTGCATGGATCAAGGGGGAGGAGAGGGGGAGAGGAGAAACTACCAGGATTTTGTGGGTGACCATGGGCCTGATGGCATTAATGTAAGGCAAGAAATAATTCCCTGGAAAGACCAGGTGAATCATTCACAGCCCCTAGGCCACTGTAACATGGGTGTTGCAGAGGGATCCCTGCTGCCCTGGGGGATGTTTTCTCTGCACAAGTCATTGCCTCTCTGCTCCCTTTTTCCAGATGGGATCTCACCCTGGAGCCAATGCAACCTATACGACCCCAACATTTGGAAGAGAAAGACCTCACAGGAAGTAACACTTTCCAGTGTCAACAATGCGGTGTCATTCTCTGTTGTCTCTACATTGGGATCCCAGCCGGGATACAGGGACACTGCAAGGGCTGTGCCTGCACCAGTGGCATTGGGGTCAAATCAAGCAAGAATCATGGTCCAATCCCCCGAACAGGAGCACCTGGCCCACAACTGGTGGGAGATGTCCAATGCAATCTCATTGCCCCATTAACAGAGGTGCTGGAGAATCCTAAGGATAATCAGTCTTTCCTCCCAGGCTGCACGGGAGATGCACTGTGCTCAGTATGCGAGACAGAGAGCCCAAATTCCTGCCCTGAATTAAGGCATCAATACAATCTCAGCTGAGGTAGCACTACAGTAATAGTTATTCACACATGATGGCACGTCCCTTACTTCTTGTTGTCTTCAAACAGCGCTTGCAGAGTCCTCTGAGAGTGGCCGTTCAGAGCAGAATTGTTCTGAATCCACCAAGAAGTCAACAGACCTGTTTCCAGTGCATCCATCTCTCGCTTCCTCACCCCGAAAGCATCCGTCGTCCTCTACATCCTCTTGGCTTTCCTGGACCAAGGTGAAACTCCTGGCACTGAGGCTGCATGACAGGGTATAGGACTAGCCCTGGGATTGCTCTAAAAGTTAACCAGGAAGGGAGTGCGGGTGATGGAACAGGGTTGTGACCAGGAACGTGGGTGGGAGGAGAGGGGGCTGGAATGTCCTATTGAAAGGTTATATCTCCAAGGGCCCAAAAGCTTGCCAAGAACTTTTTTCCAGCTACTCAATTGGTCTAATAAAAGATATCACATCTACCCAGAAACCTTTCCTGCCTGTCCTCGAGCTGTCATTTTGGTCCCTCCTTCCCCCTGGTGGCATATCCCTCAGCCGTACCCTTTAGGGACCCTGGCTCTCCACAACCGAGGGTGAAATAATACTTTACCCTGCTCCTGGTGATCTTGCAGGTTGGTTCCCTGGACTAAGACCCCATTCCCAAGCCTCCCTGCTCAGTCTTCATCCATCCAACAACCAGCCAGGCAGACACATGCCTCACCTTCCCATGCCCTCCGGTCTGTCACCATCCCACAGACCCTGCATCCGCTGCCCACAATTATACCCACAGTGAACCCCGCCCCCCCAACACACACACAGACCCATAGGTGCATATTCTTTCTTTCTGATTGCTCCCACACTCCTGCCAATCACTTGAGTGTCCAATGAATTGGCCGGCAACAGTGCCAGTCATACATCAATCATCCTGATAACCAATCGGCTATCAAACCACCTCAGAAGGGGAGCAGTGTCCCATTGCTACAATGTGCACCACCGCAGGGTCTTTACTGAGCTTGCTCCACTCAGTGAAATAGGTCGCAACACCATCAGAGTCAAGCGTTCACTAAGTCCAAAAACTTCCCTCCTGACTCCTAGTCAAAGCAAGTGTTGCCTCCACCAGCAGTTGCTTGATCCCTAATATCACTGGGGGAGTCAAGGCCAAAAACAGGGCCCAGCACAAAGAGTCATAGATTCATAGATATTAGGGTCAGAAGGAACCTCAATGGATCGTTGAATCTGACCCCCTGCTCCAGGCAGGAAAAGTGCTGGGGTTGGGTGACCCCAGCCAGGTGCTTGTCCAGTCTCCTCTTGGAGACCCCCAGGGTACGGGTGAGCACCACTGCCCTTGGAGCCCGTTCCAGATTCTGGCACCCCTCACCATGAAGAAATTCTTCCTAATGTCCAACCTAAATCTGCTGTCCATCAATTCATGGCCATTGTTCCTAGTTACTCCAGGGGGTGCCCTAGTAAACAGAGTATCTCCTATTCCCTGCTGGCCTCCCCGATGAGTTTATATGCAGCCACAAGATCCCGCCTCAGCCTTCTCTTGCAGAGGCTGAAAAGGTCCAGTTCCCTCAGCATTTCCTCATAGGGCCTTCCCCGAAGACCTATAACCATATGAGTGGCCTCCTCTGGACCCTCTCGATGATGTCCACATCCTTCTCAAATTGCAGCACCCAGAATTGGATGCAGTACTCCAACTGCAGCCTGATCAGTGCCACATAGAGGGGAAACATCCCTTCTTTGGACCTGTTCATGATGCAGCAACTAATGCATGACAAAGTGCAGTTAGCTCTGCTAATTCCTCGATCACATTGACTACTCATATTCATCTTGGAGTCAACAGTGACTCGGAGATCCCTTTCTGCTGCTGCGCTGCTGAGAAGGTCACCCCCCAGCCTAACGGTGTGCCGGTGATTCCCTCCCCCTAGGTGCACCACCTTGCATTTGTCCTTGCTGGACTGCATCCTATTGTTCTCTGCCCACTTCTCGAACCTCTCCAGGTCCACCTGCATTCAGTTTCTTCCCATCAATGTATTTGCTTCGCCCCATAGTTTAGTGTCACCTGCAAATTTGGACAGAGTGCTTTCCACACCCTCATCCAGGTTGCTGATGAAGATGTTGAAAAGCACCAGCCCAAGGACCAAGCCTTGTGGGACCTCACTGCCCACATCTTTCCAGGTTGATACTGACCCATCTACCACCACTCTCTGGGCACAACCCTTAAGCCAATGTGCCACCCACATGGCTGTGTAACTGTCTATGGCACAGCCGTTCAATTTGTTTATAAGAATCGGACGGGATACCGTGTCGAAGGCCTTCTTAAAGTCCAAGTAGATAACATCTACCTCGATTCCTGCATCTAAGCATTTAGTGACCTTCATAGAAAGAAACAAGATTAGTCAGGCAGGATCGACCTGCTATGAACCCGTGCTGGTTGCCCTTCAGCATTATATTACCTGCTAGATTCCTACAAATGTGATCCTTGATATTTTTTTTTATGGACGTGGCATGAATGTGTGCCGGTCTGCTTCAAGGAGAAGCCCAGAGTCCTCCCAGCCCTGTCCTTAGGATCCAGAGCAGCTGGCAAGAGGCCCTGATTCTTTTGGGCCATGCTAAGCCAACCTGCAGTGGCTGTGGAGAGATCTCAGCATCCTGAAGGAATTTGCTTTCTGGATCTCCTCAGGGCAGCTAAGATGGTTTTGTACCCAGCTTCCCAGCTGCAAAAATAGGAAGACCCTGGCATGTGCTGCCTGCACGAAGGTGACGGAGGGTCCTTCACTGGGGATTTTCAAGAAGAGGCTGGAGGGGCATCTATCGGGAAAGGGTTGGGGACAGTGATGTGTGTGTCCGTGCAGGGGGCTCTGGGTGAGAGGTGAGGGGCACCAGCAGGGCAGTGGGTTGAGAGGGTAGAGTGAAGGACCTGGACCTGAGTTCTGTGAGCTAAGGGGGCAGGGGAAACTCTGATTTTCCATGATAAAAAACCCAAAATCAAATAGCAAAATTTACAAGGGTTTAAAATTTATATTATTACTAGCCAAGCGCCCTTCAAGAATGATGAGAGGGTGGTCGGGATGGGACGGGACACAGTGCCCCCACCACCGCCCTACGCTGCCACCACTCCATGTCTGGCTGCACCCAACGCCCCTCCCATCACTCTGTGTCTGGCCCGTGCACCCCCTCCCCGACCACAGACACACACTCAGCCACATGCTACACAGCCAGACATAACCATACGCCCAGCCCTCCAGTGTGTCATCCGTGCTCAATCTCTCCCCCCGGCCCTGGGCACACTCCAGTGTAGGGTGGTGCTGCCAGCTGTCCTGTGCACTGGGGCACTGGGAGTGGTAGCTCAGCTGTGTGTGGGGGGGCCTAACATGAATTTGGGGGGGGTCTAGACCCCAAGGCTGCTCCTGGCCCAGCCTGGCCCCAACCGTCTTTGCTTGGCATGCAGGGCATGGCTCTCCCAGTTCGATTCGGCCCCCTTCTTCTTGGGCATGACACAGCATGGCTCTCCCGGCCTGACCCCAGCCCTGCTCCGATCAGCCCCATGGTGGGGTGGGGGCCTGCTTCCACCTCCCAGGGAAGCAAAGGTGAAAGCTGCAGTTTTAAACTTGGCTCCAAAATTTGGCAGGAGTTTAACACTGCCGCTTTCCTCAGCCACACACCACACCCACCCGCCACATACCCACTCAGCCAGCCACACACCACACACACCCAACCACATGCTGCACGCCACAAACACACCCAGCCACATGACACACGCCACACACCACACACCCACCCAGCCGTATGCCACACCCACCCAGCCACCCACCTAGCCACACACCACACACACGCACACACACCCAGCTGCTCCCTTCTTCCAGATCAGATCTCACCCAGCAGACAGGGTGACACGGTCATTAGGTGCAACAGGCTGGTCCCGAGCACATCCCAGGTGCACTCACCTGGACTCCAGTGGCCATACTTCAAGAGAGACATGGACAGACTAGAAAGAGTCAAAAAAAGAGCAGCAAAAATGTCAAGATCTCCAG
Source organism: Crocodylus siamensis (assembly GCF_052110815.1). Classification (NCBI taxonomy): domain Eukaryota; kingdom Metazoa; phylum Chordata; order Crocodylia; family Crocodylidae; genus Crocodylus; species Crocodylus siamensis. Next base: position 4,261,013 of record NC_143397.1, read on the forward strand.
GAAGCATTATTTATTATTCTTTTTTTTACGGCAGGCGTATGCCACCCTTCCCAAAAAGAAAGGCTCTGTAAGAGAATAAAACAACTTAAAGGGCCACTAGTATATCAAAAAACCCTAGAGATCTAGTAAACAGTAGCTTGGCCTAGGTTTGCTTGCTAAATACCTGCCCCAATAGGATGGTCTTGCAGTGCTTCCCAAAGATGTCCAGGCTTGGCACCAGTGAGCCTCAGAGGAGGGAGGCCCAGAGCTGAGCCCATTATGAGAAGAGATGTTTGCACGGCACAGTGGTATTACGGACTGTGTCCCCATGTCTCAGCCTTCGAGAAACAGCTGCACAATACTTCAGAAAACCTGACAAATGAAGCACGTGCCAGATGCTAAGCTGGATGTGACTCATTAATGCTGGTCTAACTTAAATGACTTCAAAACACCAACATAATAATATCAAGATCAAGAAAGAGGAAAAATTTTACTCATGATTTCTCCCGGAATAACTTTACCCCAGTTTTTAATAAATGGGACTAGAGTAGGGCAATGTGTGTGTGGTCAATCCTCTTTCACATCATGGCCATGTCTTGTGTCCAGGCCTGGGGGTGAAAGAACCAGCGGCGGAGAGAAGCCGTAGCAGGATGGGTCACACACAGGCGAGGAGGCAGAGGGGTCGTCATCAGACCTTGCATTTCTTGGCCCTCGGGAACATCAGGACATCGTCTTCGCCAAGATGAGGCCGGCCATGATGGGAGGAGAGAGGGTGGGTAGCAGGGTCCATCCGGGAGCCTTGCTGGCTGCAGGAGAAGCCGGTTTGCATTCAAGCCTGTTGAAATCCACGGGGAAGCGTAGGAGTTCCTCCGGCTCATCTTGTGGCGTTTGCACTCAGGGTGAGAGGTGCAGCCTTTCACTGAGGCTTTCAAAGTCCCGTCCCCTGCAGGGCAGAAGAAACACACACTGAGCATCCCAGGATCTCTCACCGGTCCCTGCAACAACCCCCTCCGAGGGCTCAGAGCCGCTCCTTCCTCCTCCGAGCATTCGAGACCCCTGCACCAGCGCCAGGACGCACATCAGGTCCTGGAGTAAGACACCGTAAACTCCTCCCTGGTCTTTTCCTGACACAGTCTAGAGAGTTTGTGTTGTTTAAAGAGGGGATGAATTCACTCTGGTCTGCATGAAGTGCGTAGGCCAGGGAGGCTGCGGGGCTGATGATGGGGCTGGGATTAGCAGGTGGATTGCATCATTTTCTTGGTTGCTGTCTACTTTCTAAAGGCTAATGGAGGACAAGAAACTTTGTGACTTTTACCTCCCCAGGGAATCCCTCTGCTTGTGCTTTGCACCGAGGAATTGTCTAATCTGGCAACCTCGGGGCAGCAATACAGCTGCAAGACGATCACATCATAGAGACTGTGCAAATAACCACGCACTGAAATCCAAACACGGGTGTTCTTCCGTCCGGTCACTTCATTACGTTGGTGCGGTAACCTTGCAAGGTCTCTGTCAGAGACTGAAAAGGCTGATCCGTCTCTGATGAAATGCTGGCGTTGAGAGTTTTGTGGCTGAGACTCTGGGGGTTTCTTCCAAGCAGCAAGACAGTCTGCATTGCTCTCTTTACAGGAAATGGCTACTGGAGGCAGTTGCTCCCTGGAAGCTGGTACTGGCTGTGGGGACTGCGATTTCTGAAAGAAAGGGCTGTGTGCAAGCTGTCTGTGCCCACCTCTGCCCAAGGACGCGTGTCTATGGTGTGAGTGAGTGAGTCACACTCACATCTCCAGCTTCCCTGGCTCTCTCGTCCCCTCCAAGAGGAGGCAAATCTGCTACCATCAACACACAAACTTTCTTATAACCAGTAATCTGCTTTCCCAGAGTGGCGGTCTCAGCTGGGGGCGGCCTGTGGACAGCCCAGCACCAGAGCTGGCCCTGGCTGCATGGTTTTCCCCCGGGTGCTTTAACACTGGGAAAAAGCCCTGTCAGATTAGGAGGCTTTTTCATCCAGGTCCCTGCCACCCGCGGTCTTACACATGTTCCCCCTCCCTTTGAGTCAATAGTCCTCAGCTCTACTTGCATTACATGTGCCGCCTTTTATTTCTCTTGCATGCGTTTCTTGCACCGGGGTTTGTAAGATCAAACAAAAGATGACAGCAGAGAATGAATAAAACTTACCCATGCTAACTGAACCTGCTACATCAATGCAGTAGGTCTCAGACCCGGTACAAGATACAATCTTGTTGTCACAGTCATGAGATCCAAGGCTGTAGCACGCTGGACACTGCAAGCCATTGGGAGTGGTGTTGACTGGTGGCACTGGGAACAATCAGATGACAGTCGGGTTTGACAGGGTTAGAAGGGAAATGTCTGCATTCGAGATCTCCCCGTCGGCCTCTAAGCCTTGCGGGCAGGGGCCACAGCTGTAGCTCAGGACGTGCATGAGCAGCACGGTCCGGTGTCCCCTGGTCTCCTGCGTGAAGCCCTGAAATCTTTCTCTGCTCACTGGGAGTCTCCAGGCCGGTGCATTTTGCCTCCCCGCCCCAGGCCCGTGGGGGATTACCCAGTGCAAGGTGCCCTGCAGGGAGGGCAACGCTTCTCCGGAGCTCAGGACCACCTGCAGCAGGGCAAGGGAGACCTGCCGCCGGCAGCCCCCCACACGTAACCTGTCCCGCTTGCTGGGCAACAGGCCTGTCCCTGCCAGGCTCTGAGCAAACTGTGCTCTTGCTCCAAGGAGGCTCCCGGCATCCGGGGCCAGCACATCGAGGGAGTGATCCTTCCCCTCTACTCTGCTCTGGCGAGGCCACATCTGGAGTCCTGCGTCCAGCTGTGGGCCCCCCACTGCAGAAAGGCTGTGGACACATTGGAGAGAGTCCAGCGGAGGGCAATGAAAATGACTGTGAGGCTGGGGGACAGGACTGGTGAGGAGAGGCTGAGGGAAATGGGCTGACTGATTCTGCAGAAGAGAAGACCGAGGGGGATTGAGCAGCAGCCTTCACCTCCCTGCAGGGGGGCTGCAAAGAGGATGGAGCTGGGCTGGTCTCCATGAGAACAGATGACAGGACAAGGAGCAATAGGCTCAGGCTGCAGCAAGAAAATTTGAAGTTAGATATTAGGAAAAACTTTCTCTGGAGGGCGGTAGTAAAACACTGGGACAGGCTCCCCAGAGAGGTGGTGGACTCTGCATCCTCGGAGGTTTTAAAGACCCGGGTAGACAAAGCCTTGGCTGGGATGATGTAGCTGGGGCTAGTCCTGTTTTGACCAGGGGGTTGGACTAGATGTGACCTCCTCAGGTCTCTTCCAGCCCTCAATTTCTAGGATACTATTAAACCGCCAGGCTGGTGCCAGCTCAGGACAAAGCAGGACTCCTAACTGTGACCCCAGCATGAGCCTCTTGTGAGGGGTGGATGGGGAGGGGAGGGGAGGAGGAGACACATACGTTGGACAGACATAGTTTGACAGGCCTCCCCGGTGCAGCAGGCGATACTGCTTCTCTGTCTTATTCCTCTCCCATAGTCCAATGCTAAAATGGGCATTGGGACACACATCAGAGCTGAGACAGGACTTTGTGTAAGTCAGCGTCTTCACTTCCCCTGCAACAAAGGGAACACGGCCCAGAGTTACCAAACACACTCGTTACCGAAGGATTTTCCTCCCTGCATGTGCATCATCGCTGCCCTGGTGCGGCACGACCCTGCCCCCACGTTATGTACAATCACGACAGGGTGGGGAGATCCTGGACTCCTCCTGAAGGATGTAGTGAAGAGTACTCAAGCCCCAGCTCAGCATTTGTTTGTCTGCCCTAAACACGCAGACCTCTCTTAATCTCCTCTCAGGAGCTTCTCCTTGTCTTTCCCCAGGTCAGTAATTCTCTCTCTCCGCCCATCCATACTTCCGTACCCGGCTCCTCCCCGGAGCGGCACGTAGCTGGCCAGACGATGCCACCATGGTTAGGCTGAGTCGTGGCCATTCAGCGTGTTCCCGTCCAGGAGCCCAGCGCAGGGACCCTGGAGCACCAAGCTGGAGGTGGATGCAAAGAGATGCACGCCCCTGCCCAGCTAACAGCCGAGGGGTCCAGCAAGTGCTCAGAGAGGTGCGTCGGGCAGTGAGCTGGATATTTGGGCCTCCTGTCTGCTCTTCCCTGCCGGCGCGAGAAGGGGCAGGACACACTGGCGGGGTTAGTAACTGCACCTCGAGCTCTTCATCACAGGGCACCAAAGGACTTCACAAGAGGCTTCATCCTGGACCTTGAATTTCAAGGGAAATGGAAGTTGTGGGGGTGGGAAGTAAACTTATTTTCAATTACATCTCACCTACCGACTATCACTTCAGTTTTGGTAATACCGCAGGTATCTTGGCCAGGATTGCAGGTCTCCCTGGAGCCGGAACAGTCTTGCCCTGCCGCATGGCAAACTTCACACTGGAGAGTGCTGCCTGGAGGGGAAAGACAACCGTCGTCCCTCGAGAGAGGGTTACCCCCATTTCTCCTCCCAGCCTCCCTGCTTCCCCTTCTGCATCTCCCTCCACCTCTGAGCGCTATTGCAGCCAGCCCACGTGAGCGACAAAGCAGCTGCCACCTTCTCTTTCTTCTTCCCCGTCTGCCCCTGCTTTTGCCCCAGTTGCTTCCTACATTTCTCACATTTTATTTGCTATTTGCTTATTCCTGTCATTGATCTGAACTCACAAGGAGCTGCCCTCTCACAAAGCAGGTGCTGCCTTCTCTTTTCTTTCTCCCTCGGCACTGAGCGGAGCTGTGCCACGAGGCCTGCAGGGCTCCCAGAGCAGCTGGGATTTGGGGGGCGATGGGAGCAGGGGCCGGACCCCCTGCTGAAATCCAGGTTACAGGGTCGCAGTCTGGGAGCAGGGCAAGCGATGCATTAACCCCTGCAGCTCCGTGGCGCTGCTCACCACGCTGCGCTGCCGCCTGCCCCTCCAGAGCAGGTGGGTTCAAATCCAGCCCACAAGGCACTGTCACTGCGGTGAACACCTAACCACCGTGCTGTACACCTGGCAGGTTGGACGTGCCTCCAGGGGCACCTCGTGCAGCCCCTGCACGGACACACACGGCACTGTCCCCAACCCCTTCTCGGTAAACGCCCCTCCAGCCTCTGCTTGACAACCCCCAGGGAAGGCCCCTCCATCGCCTTCCTGCACGCGTCTTCCTATTGCTGCAGCTGGGAAGCTGGGCAGGAGCCATCTCAGCTGCTTTGAGGAGACGCAGAAAGCAAATTCCTTCGGCTGCTGAGACCTCTCCACACCGCCACGGGTTGGTGCCTGGGACAGTGCCTGTGCCATGCTGTGAGGAGCAGCCGGGGTAGAAAGGCAAAGGGAGGCACGGCCCTGACTGCCGCAGGGAGTGGGAACAGGCGCCGCTACTGCTGGGCTCGGCGCGGCCCAAAAGGGTCAGGGCCTCTCGCCCGCTGCTCTGGGCGCTGGGCACAGGGCTGGGAGGCCTCCGCGGAGCAGCCCAGCGCGTCACTGGCTCCGTCCTGGGCAGGGGCCCAGAGCGACCCCGTGCAGCTCTCACCTTTCCAGCTCCCGTCTCCTCCCACCCACGCTCCTGGTGCCATCCCCCGCGCCCCCCTCCCGGGGGAGTTTTAGAGCAGTCCCAGGGCTAGTCCTCTGCCCTGTCCTGCGGCCTCGGCGCCAGGAGACTCACCTTGGTCGAGGACAGCCAAGAGGGCGTAGAGGATGACGGGTGCTTTCATGGTGCGGAGGAGAGAGCCGGAGGCACTGGCCACGGGTCTCTTGACTTCTTGGTGGATGCAGAGCAATTCTGCCCTGACCGGCTGCGCTCAGAGGACAGCGCAAGCGCTGTTTTGAGAAAGTGAGAATGAAGTGGAAGTGCCAGCATGTGTGAGGCTTTGTTTCTGCAGAGCCACCTCAGCTGGGATTGCACTGATGCCTTAATTCAGGGCAGAGACTTGGCCCTGTCTGTCTCGGATGCTGAGCACGGCACATCTCCCGTGCAGCCTGGGAGGAAAGACTGAGTTTCCTGAGGCTTCCCCAGCATCTCTGTTAATGGGGCAATGAGCTGGTGTTGAGCAAGGAACCTGCCTGGCCAGGTGCCAACAGAAAGGGGAGATCTGGAGCCAAGAACAGGAAAATTTAGTGCAAGGAGGTTGCCCCCGGCCCTTCCAACATGTGGCTGTGCAGAGGTGGCATGGGCTTGGCCTCTCTCCACCCGTTTCTTTAGGAATGGTGTTTCCCCTGTGCAGCCCTATGGCTGGTCTTTCATGCCATTGCTCCTGCAAAGGGACTGTAGCAAAACTCCCAGTTTTTCTTGTTTTCTTTTAAAATGCATTCCCTCCCCTTCCCCAACCATTTCTGACTTTTTCTTTCCCTCTCTGTTCCCTATAGATAAGTATAAGCGAGCTAAGACATAGGATAAGCTTCAGCATTTTATTTTGGTAGCAAGTTGTATTTGTTTTGGTTTTTCTCCTTCTTAATGTTATATAATTATGATGTTTCTATTGACTTTTACTGTTCTATATTACAGTGTTACTGAGACGATCTGATTCAGGCCTACATATGTAAGTCATGTCAGGTTTCCATGTTGTTTGTCAAGTCTCCATTTGTCCCCAGGCCTGGTAGCATAACCCATGGTGCATCCATACCCCTCCTATGTAACTTGGTTCCTGGATGAATGAGGGTGCTTGAGAGACAAGGAGGTAGGTCTAAAAATAGCTCCCTCTGAATGACTGAACCATCAACAGCAATGCCTGGACCAAGGACCCAGCCACTGGAAACAACCTCAGCATTCAAGAAACAAAAAAGAGGCAACCCACCATTGTGCCAAGGCTGCACATGCACAGTATGAACACCTGGAGCCCTCTGGGACAGGACTGACCTTGCCTGGACAGGCCCTCCCCATAGGAGATCAGGGGTAATCTGCCCCATAAAAGGGGGAGTGAAGACTGACTCTTTGGGATGCCCTCTCCATCTGGACCAGCACCAGGCCACATCACCTCTCCACCCAGAGGCCCTGCCGGCAACCCCACTCCTGACAACACCTACTGGACAAGGACCCCTTTCCAGCCTGGATAGGTAGCTATCACCCCCCACCCGCTCTTCAACCAAGGACTTGGACTCTGGGCTTTGGGTCAGGTCTCAAATGTGGGAGTGGATCGGACTATAGAGACCCAGGTGGTGGGCCTCAGTCGTAGCCAGGGGAGGGGGCTGTCACCTGCTTTCCCAGCGCACGCCGATGAAACCCCACTGCGAGAGCCTTGCAAACTTCACCCATTTTACTTCAGCTTAGTGTGCCCGGGGGGGGGACCTGCCCCTGTCCCTGACCACATCCATCGATGCTGAATCTCGGTAACTATTACCAGCACCTCAGCCCTCCTCAGCCCTCCTGCAGGGCAGAGGAGCAGCCCGCGGGTCAGATCGGCCCTGGGGGTTTCTCCAGAGTGGGGGGGTCCACGGGCAGCACCGACCTGCCCGACGCCTCTGCACCGCCCGACCTGGGCCTTAGCTCTGCTTGCTCTGCAGCCTCCGGGGACGGGGGCTGCGTCTTGTTTTTTGTTGAGTGGTTTGCAGTGGGAGAAGGTTTCTCTGTAGTCTAAAAAGGTGCAAGTTCAGAGCTGGCATCTTCTGAGGGAGGCCTCGACTCTAATGAGGGTCTAAACATGTTGAGAAGTCCAATCTACCAGGACCCGGATTGCCATGAGAAACACATGGGGCAGTGAGCCAGCCCATGGCACCAGGCACCTGCCTCCCCCCTGCAAATATAACTTCTGTACACCATAATGGAAAGTGGGGTCAATCCCGTCTGCAGAAACGAAGTGCTTTAGTCCAGGTTCCTGCCACGGGCTACCCGGATGTGGGGAGGCCCGAAGTCTGCACGGTTAGGAGGAACTGTTAGGAGGAAACAATGAATCACAGCTTTATCTCATTCCTCTTTCTGTGAAAAGTTTAAAGAGGTGTTGATGTTTCCATGCAGATTGGAGGCAAAGGATCTGCAAGGCATCTTGGGAGATAACTTCCTCTGCCAAATATTACACATGCGCTCCCATGTGTGTGCGGTCTGTGTAAACACGCACAGGGGGCAGGGGTGTGTGTGCATGCTGAAACACATATACATGCAGACAAAATCCTGGTATTAAGTAGAGATGCCAAAAGCCTGTCCGCTCCTCGTCTACCTTTACCAGCCAGGACCCATTCACGCGGCATGGGGAGCCCACCTGGGGGCTGTTCATTGCACTGGATGGCATCCAAGAGGCAGGCAAGGAGCCCCTTTCTGCTCCACACTTGTTCCCCAGCCCCTGGCCCTGGGTGTGAGGCAGACATCCCAGAGCGCTTCTGCCGCTATGAGGCACTTGGACCTTCACACACGAGACCCTCTCAGCACAACAGCGGGGAGGGAAACTCAGAGGCTCTTTCCAGACACAGCGAGGGTGGGTACAACACTGAATGGGGACTCAGACGATGTGGGCTCAAGCACTGTCTCTGAGACAGACTCACTCTTTGACCCTGGGCAAGTCACTGATCCTCACTGGGCCTCCATTTCCCACCTGAGAAGGGAGCAAGGCAGCTCTGTCTCCTCTCCTCTGCCTTGCTGGCTGGGGTGCTGGGATGGTCTGTGATGGTGGGCAGCAGGGTGCTGAACATGCCAGGGCCCACAGGGACACTGTCACCCCCACAGGAATAATGTGACTCCCTGCAGTTGTGAGACTGAATGGAGGGAAGAGCCCACGGCGGGTCGTCCCACCCAAGAGGCCGTGAGCGCCGACCTCCAGGACACCGGGGCATTTCAGCTGTGGAGCGAGTCCCCTGCAGCCCAGCTCCAGGGAAGGAACAAACCCGCCTCTCTGAGCTGGTTCCTGGTTCTCCCAGGCAGCGCAGGGCATGGCACCGACCGGCCGCACTGAGACCCAGTCGCAGAGAGGGACCAGGTCACAAACCCAGCTGCAGCGCATGGGGGTGGCCGCTCACCGCAAGCACCTGGAGCAGAGGAGCCCTGCAGGCCCCTGCGCCGCTCGCGGGCTGCACGGGTGCAGCACCCAGGCATGGCCATGAGCCCCTGCTGTGAGCACACGAGATGCCGGCAGGCCGCTCAGCTGGGGGAAGGGACCTTTAACCTGTGCAGGATGATGATCCTCGTACCCAGGTCTACCCCCTTCCCCAGCCCTGGCCCTGGCCCAGCACACACACTCTGCTCTGCCATGCTGAATCCCTGTGGAAATAGCTCTCCCTGCCCATCACCGAGGCACGGAGCAGCCCATGTCTACGCTGGCTTGGTGGGAACGATCCCATCACCCCATAGAGCAGTCCTCAGCAGGATCCCATTTATGACCCCATTTGCTTAGTATGACCGCAGCCCAACCAGCCCTCAAGTGCCCCTCACTATCAACCCACAGCCCCCTGGCCCTGCAAGTGCCTCTCCCTCCCAACCTGCAGCCCCCCACTATCCCCAGGTGCCCCAGAGCCAGGGCCAGCAGCGCCCAGCCCCAGGTCCTCCCCCTGGAGATGGCAGCGTGGAGCCCGGCTCTCACCCCCACCCCCCAAGTGCCCCTGACAGGACGATGTGGCAGAGCAGAGCAGAGCCCATGGGTGGGTGGCAGGCTGCCTGCTGCAGGCTCAGGGCTCCCCACCCTGCTACCCTCCCCACGGGGGCTCCACAGCCCAGCGGGTGGGACCTGGCATGGGAGGGAGCACCGTGCTGCCATGGCTGGCAAACTGAGGCACCCCCTGCTCGCCTGGTAGCAGTGGGGGCACAACTCCACACTGTCACCACTGCTGCACCTCATCTTGGTGCCCACCACAGTGCCGCGCTCGCTTTTGCACTGGGTCCTGCCCGCTGGGCTGCAGAGACGGCTCCTGCCTGAAGCCAGTCCAGCCTTGTCGTAGCCCTGCTGTGCACACCGAAATCTCGGGGGCATGCAATGCGGATGTTGTGACCCCACTTGGAGTGATGACCCACAGTTTGGGAACCACTGCTCTAGACCTTCACACATGCTAACCTTCACACATGCTCTAGACCTTCGATGCTAACAAATCGATTGCTCATCCTCTGTATCTTTCAGGGTATCAAAATCTAGTCTGTAATTCCCTCGAGAGTCCTTTTCCCTTGTGGAAAGAAGGGCACTATATTTGCCTTTTTCGGGTGCGTCCAGATGAGTGTGCACATGTGTTTTCCTGGGGATTAATAGCAACAGCATATAGTTGTGCCACTGCTACTTGTCCCCAGGGAATGGCCTTGCATGTGTGCTCTGGTGTGTGGCACATTGGCTGGGGTGGGCGAGACTGGGGCTAGCACCTGGGCTCGCCCCAGAAGTCATACCTGTGGTCCTGGGGGTGTCCTGGGGCCGTGGCGGTGGGGATTCGGGTGCGTGGAGCCTGGCCGGCAGCTGGAGTGTCGACCAGGCTCTAGTTTTGGGTGATGTATACTGCAGTCATGTGCACTACCCCACTTTTTTGGATGCTTTTTTTTTTTTTTAAGATACCAGGATTTCCTGGTATCTAATTTTGCTGCATTGGAAAACCTTTTCATGTGCACTGCGTGCATTTTGTGGCACCTCAGAAGCCTTTGAGCACTCATATGTGCGCTCATCTGGACAACCGCCTCCAGTGTTCGGGGGCATCATCTGATCACAGTGAGTTATCAAAGATGGCTTTGCAATTACCCCGGCCACTTCCTTGAAAACTGTAGGATGAATCTTACCAGGCCCTGCTGATTTGGAAATGTCTAGCTTATCTAAGTCATCCCAAACTTGTTCTATCCCTACCAAACTGTTCTTGATTGTGCTCATTAACTGTATGTATTATCTGACAGCTAACCTCTTCTTTTTGTGAAGACAGTAGTAAAATAATGCATTGAACACTTTGGCTGTCGCAGAGGCATCCATTATTAGCTTCTGTTTCCCTTTGATCTTCTGATATACATGTAGAAAGCTTTGTGTTGCCTTTCAGGTGCCTTGCTAGCTGTATCTCCATGGGTGCATTTACACACGCAATTTAATATGACTGAGTAAACTCCGGCACAATTTGAGCCAGAATAAACTAATCTTGACATCACTGTCTACACATGCATTTAAGCTCAGTAATTTACTCCGCTGTCAGATAATACCTGTGTCTCCTGGGACTCTCCTACCATAGAGTAAATTCACCTACTGCACCCTAATTGCAGTGCACTTGTAGACAGTGATGCTTTAATGCATAGTAAATTAGTCTTCTGCGCAGTAAAGCACACATGTATTCCTGCCCAGGTTGTGCATTGGTTTTTCCTAGTTTCGTTCCTACATACTTTTATTGATATGGGGAAGTTTCCATTTTTTTGTGAGATTCCTTTTTAAGTTTCAAGTCATTGCAAAGTTCAGATTAGCTAAGCCTGTCTCTCGCATGCTTTTGTGCCACCTGACTTTGGTTTTTTGTTTCCCTTTAGACTTGCCTCACCCAGGCTCCTGTCCATCAGTTCTCTGAGACTGTTAAAGGTTGCTTTTTCTGATGTTCTGTGTGTGTTAATTCTGCTGTTCAGCTTCCTTTCTTCCTTTTGTTAGGATGATGGATTGTGGCCTTCCAAGATCACACCCAAATTGCCTTCCACCTTCATATTTTCTTGATGAGTAAGAACCAAATGGTGCAGATCCTCCCCCATTTGGTTTCAACCATCTCTACAAAGAAGTGTCCCCACTACAATGTAAGAACATGCTGGACAGTCAATGCTCTGATACCTTCCCAACAGGCATCACAGCAGCTGAAGTCCCTATATTCAATGTTCAGAGCAAGATCATACAAACGTATTGTCCAGGCAAAGACAAGTCAGCACCTAATGAAGCACTAGATCATTAAGAGTGTCCAGGGCCCGGCAGATTTCGTGTCAGATTAGTTCGGTTCATTAGACACTGAGCCAATTTGAAAATGTAACCATTTCTTTTGGTGGCTCAATTGCAGTTTAGCAATCCTGAAAATTTAATCCCATTTTGAGATGCTTGGAAACCTGGGGAGAAAGGTTTCATTCTGTCTTTCTGACTCAGATGCATCCATACGTTGCTTTTCCCAGGACAAGTCTCATCTCCTGTGATGGCTAACATCATCCATCAGTGAGTCAGCAGAGGGCCTGACATTAAGTGTAGCAGACAGGATACCAGTAAATCTGTTGAATGACCCACGTGACCTAATTGTGGAATTAACCACAAAGTTAGTAGAAAGCAATCCCAGGATGGGAGGGAAATGCCATCATCTGCACTAGAGCTAAAGGTGAATCCATTCCCTGTCACTGGGATATCACAGCACTTCCCTTATGTGGCAGTTGACTGCCCAGAGACACAACACATTACCTAGCCATCGATGACTCTCCTCTGGCAAGCCCACAGACACTAAAATGTGAGTGGGAGACTCAACACCAGGCTGTTATCTCTGTGTAGAGTCAGTGCGGTGGAAAAGTGAGTCACCTTTTCCAACAGAGGGTCTGCTGTTTTACCTACTCATAGCTACAGCATCCTCCGTGCAGACAAGCAAAAGGCCTTTCTGATGCACTTGCTGACCAGGGATTTCATTGAGCCGCCCACCTCCCTGCGCCCGCCCACCTGCCAGGCTCTGAATGCCTCCCTAGGGGCGCCTTATGCTTGGCCGACCCTCTCCCAGAGCACACTCGCTAGCCTGGGGGTAACGTTGCCACCACCACCCCGAGAAGGGACTGTCTCAGCCCTGTGTCCTCGGGGAAACACAGGCCTAATAGTCCAACGGGTACTCGACCCAGTACAGGCACTTGGGGCACTTCCCCAAGTCAGGGGGCAAAAAGTAAAGTCTCGTTTAATCCGCAGACCTAAGGGGTCTCTTAGGCATAATTTAGACCCACCCCTCAATAAGTCTCCCACACCAGTCAAAAAGGAGAACTTTATTGATTACAGGGGGTAGGGTAAGCTAGGGTACAGGGTTGAGCAATATCTTAGAAATCCTAAAGAGCAAACAGTCTGGCTGAGGTAGCCTTTTGATCATGCATCTGTGTTACTGCCAGCTAGATATCTAATCAGATCTCGAGTAGCTTACTCACAAGCATCTTCCAGAGGCAGGTGAAGTTTCCCTTTGGAGGCAGGCGGTTTCCGGCTTGTGAATTTGGGGGAGAGGGCCAATTTTAGATGGCCATGCTCCTCTGTGTCCCCTGCTTGGCTGCTGCCTCACCTCATGGCTGAAGAAGGACTGCCTCCTAGCCCGTCCTAACTAATATAGCCCCTGTGACCTCATTCACCCGGTCCAGTGGAGGTCAGCCCCAGTTGGCTGTCTGCCAACCAATTTGAAATGCATCACCAGTCACCGGGCAGATTCCAGCTCCCAGGTAGATGCCCCTCACCGAGGTAGCTGATGCCAGTCACGTGGGCAGAGGGAGCAGGTTCCCTCTCCCTCAGGACTGCAGCCAGCTCAGGTTACCTAAAGAGACCGGCTGAGGTGTGAATCCTCTGTGCTGGCCCATCTAATCACATTGTCACAGGGCAGAGATTTTGGGGAGAAACCAAGGTGGCTTTCTGCCACACTCCATTCATCCACAAAGGGTGCAAATGGCCTCCAAATGGACCAAGCATTATGTTTGATGAATCCTTTGGCTTGGCAGAGTGCTTTTTTTCCAGTGTAGCATCCCATGGCTCCTGAAGGGCCCATCTCAGGTTTCTCCTGGGCTCCAGAGATGCTTCTTCATTCTGCTCGTGTCATCCTGCACTGCTCTCTTCTCCAAATAGCTAGGCAAGTTCTGGTCACTGTAGTTCTAGCATTGAACCCTGTACTCCACTATGTCACATCTGTACACTATGGGCCTCTCCGCAGATGCTTTCTTATTGGTGTGATGCATCTTTCATCATAGCAGCACCAGCACTGCCTCTTTCACTCTGAAGCTTTCCTACATGCTTCCCATGTCTCTTGGCTACTGCAATTGTGATTACTGCTTGAAGGCAGGGAACAAGAAACCTGGAAATGCCAGGAGGTAAGAGGGGCATTGCCCCATGATCCACCTTGTCTGTGGGTCTGTAGACAGGGCAGACACAAGGCAAAATAGAAGGGGCTATTGCAAAGTGGCATGGAGTAGGGTTTTAACTCTCTGATGTTGTAGCTGCTGATAATTTATACAGAAACCAAAGCAGCTCTGTGTGCTCTGTTCTGCTGCTGTACAACATCCAAGAGTAATTTCCTGATTAAACCCCCCTCAATCTTCTTATAATTGCTGTGTATAAAAGAGCTTCCTTTTTCTTTCAGAGAAGAAAGACCCCAGGGGCAAAGAAACTGGCCAGAGGAAGGCGGCGAGGATGTGGCACGGCTGCTTGAGTCAGTCTTTCCTTGCAGCAGAGCTGGAGAGCAATCTCATGGCAGCGCTGTCTCGACACAGGAAGCACGAGAATGGAGTTGGAAAACAAACTCAGGAAAGCTGGATAGCAGGCATCTCAGGCAGGGACACCTGTCCTAGTAACTTTCTGTACATTAATGTCTTAGAAATGAGTAATGTGGTAGATACTGTAAGCACCACAGCAATGAGCAGCATGTGTTAGGGATGGTATGGGTGACATGACTTAAAAGCTGTGGGTGTACATAAGCTTGGTGAAAACACACTGCCCAAAGCACTTTCACATTGAAAAAACATTTGATTTTGGCAAATCAAGCATGTTCTTTTCATGGATAAGGAAAGATTTTGGCAGAATTTTCTGCCAGGAAAATGTAAACATAAGGTTTGGTTCCAGGTTGGCCTGGCTTTGAGCTTTGGGTCCCTTTGAAGTTCCTCACTGTAGCAGGGCATGAAGATGTGTCTGCTCCTTTGAGGCCAGAAGCAGCCTAGCCAGGGAGCCCAGCAGGCTAGGCAGAGCTCCACATCTTCAGGCTGCCTGAGTGGCAGCCTAATGGGGTAACTGGCCCGCACCTGCAGGAGGTCAGATGACCAGAAGGAGGCAGGGCCCTGGGGACATATAAGCTCAGGGCTGGAGCTATCAGGGTTCACTTTCTATCTAGAGACTTCCAAGGGAAGGACCCTGTCCTTAGAGGGCTACCCAGAGATGTTTGGCTGCCTGCTCTACTGCCTCTAAGGACTAAGGCTCCAGAAGCCTACAAGGTACCCAGGGCTAGGAGACACCCTGTCCTAGGGTGGAGGTTTTGCCTTCTTAAAAGGGCAGAACACAGTCTCCCTTGTTATTGTTGTGCAGTAGTCTAGGGGCTCATGTTTATGTTATTGTTTGTACCGGTGGTTTGAGATGAGGCTGTAGGGGAGGTGGAGCCACATTAGTGCCTGGAGAAAGGGGCACACGATTTGGGTAGAGCCCAGCACCAGTGGGGTGTAGACAGAGGGGCCAGAGGACCAGGTGCCAGAGGGATGTGGAGACACGGGGCTGGAGGGCCTGGCACAAGAGGGGCGCACAGAGGTCACAATAGTAGAATAACACCTATGAGGCATGGGTTGTGGAAAAGGGAAGGTTGGAGTCATGTAATACACCCTGGGCGTTAGGGCAATAAAAGGGCAGCCTCTTGCCTAGAAGCAACTCTTTCATTACAACAAAGGCATGGCAGGAGATTCAGGTGGGCAGACTTCCCTTGCCAGGTGGGCAGGCCAATGTTGTGACCAGCCACGAGACAGCTCCCTGTCATACACACTTTAAAGTTCCAGGGCCTCCGTAGCCCCTCTCTTATGAGTCAGTTTTCCTAACTGTATTGCATCGCACAGAAATCATATAGAAGTAGGGCTATAAGGGAACTCCATAGGTCACCTAGTCCAACCCCCTGCCTGAGGCATGATCGTCCCTATCCACACCATCCCATACAAATCCATGATCTAAGATGTTTGTAAAACTACCACCAATCCTGACACAACACAGGGCATAACACCCTAATCTGCCACAGAAAAGCAGGGGGACCACGGTGGCCAAAGTCCTGTTGCTGCAAAGGTTTCATAGTTTCATGGTTTCTAGGGTCGGAAGGGACCTGAGCAGATCATCTAGTCTGACCCCCTGCCATGGCAGGAAAGAGTACTGGGCTCAAACGACCCCAGCAAGGTGTTCATCTAGCCTCCTCTTAAAGCCCCCCAGGGTAGGAGCCTGCACCACTTCTCTTGGAAGTTGGTTCCAGATCTTAGCCGCCCTGACCGTGAAGTCATGCCTCCTGATATCTAGTCTGAATCTCCCCTCTGCCAGCTTGTGACCATTATTCCTGGTCACTCCTAGGAGTGCTTGGGGGAACAAAGACTCCCCCAGTGCCTGCTGGTCCCCCCTCACTAGTTTGTAACAGGCCACTAGATCCCCCTCAGCCTTCTCTTGTGGAGGCTGAACAGGTTCAGGTCCCGTAGCCTCTCCTCGTATCTTGTATCTTGCTTAGGTCCAATTGGAGCCTATTGCTCCCTTCTAGCATGCCCACATCCCCCCACATCTCAGTGTCATCAGCAAATTTGAACAGGGTGCTTTTTACCCCCTCATCCAAGTCACTGATGAAGATGTTGAACAGTGCGGGCCTGAGGACCGAGCCCTGGGGGACCCCACTGCCCACGTCTCTCCAGGTCGAACATGACCCGTCCACCACCGCTCTCTGGGTACGGCCCTCCAGCCAGTTGGTGACACATCTGACTGTGTGGGTGTTGACACCACAGCCCCCAGTTTCTTAATGAGAACAGGGTGAGAGACAGTGTTGAAGGCCTTCCGAAAGTCCAGGAAGACTGTCCACTGCTGCCCCTGCATCTGAGGATGGGGTGACCTGGTTGTAGAAGGCCGCCAGGTTGGTCTGACAGGACCTGCCTCTAATGAACCCATGTTGGTTGCCCCTAGGCATAATCTCCCCCCGGCCCCTCGTGGACATGAGCCAGGATAATTCTCTCAAAAAGCTTGCCCAGGATCGAGGTAAGACTAACTGGCCTATAGTTTCCCGGGTCCTCCTTCCTCCCCTTTTTGAAGATGGGAACCACGTTGGCCATCTTCCATCCTCTGGCCCCACACCAGAGCACCATGAGTGCTTGTACAGCCGTGCCAGGGGTCCCGCAATGACCGCAGCCAATTCCCTCACTATTCTAGGGTGGAGATCGTCCGGACCAGCTGACTTGAATACATCCAGTCCCTCCAGATGTTCCCTAACTAGTTCCTCACTAACCCTTGGCCTGGGTGCGCCTCCCCTGGGGCCTGAGGGGGGCCCAGCGAGGGGGTGGCTGGTCCAGTCCTTGCTTAGGAAAATGGAGGCAAAGAAATGGTTAAATATGTTAGCTTTGTCATCTGGTGTGACGACCACATTTCCTAACGTGTCCTGCAGGGGCCCCACATTACCCAGTACCTTCTTTTTGCCCCCTGTGTATTTAAAAAAGGACTTCTTGTTGTCCTTGATCCGGGTCGCTCGTCCCAGTCCCGTCTCTGCCTTGGCCTCCCTGACCTCCCCCCTACATCCCCGGGCAACTGCAGTATAGTCATCCCTGGTGATGTCCCCTCCTTTCCATTGGGTGTGCGCCTCCCTTTTAGCTAGGAGACATTCCCGGTTGCTATCATATGCTCAAGAGATCCCCCATAGCCCATACCAATTTGACCAGGGGGTAAAATCCCTTCCTGATCCCAAATACGGTGATCGGTCTGACCTTGTGGTTCCTATTGTGGGCCTGTGCGATGGTGGTGCATCATGGTGATCTCGATGATAAGTGGTTTTTCTGAAGGGCACAAGCACCTCACAAACATGAGCGTGTGCACTTCTGTGCTGGAGGTGGAGAGCCTTAGGCACTGGCAAACAATTAACGGACAACTTGCAATAAAAGGGCAGTTTCCTCTCTCGCGTTTCCTCTCTTCCCATCCTTCCGCAGGCAGCTGCACGCAGGGTTGCTTCGCTCAGCTGAATTTCTCAGACCTAAAATTCCAGAGCCGGACTGACCACATAAAGAATAAAGGCAATTATATTCTGTGTCCTGCCCTAGGCTACAAGCGTTCTCTCTCTCAGGCCTTCCAGTTCACAGTTACTCAATGTGAGGGAGGATGTAAGAGCTGGATCTAATTAAAGGTCAAGTTGTTTGGACAAATTGGTGACTAAATACTAGCTCTTCTAGCCCAAGAAAGGATGCTCGGGTGCGCGTTGAGCCGCGCAGTTGGTGAGGGAAGGTGCTGAGACCTGCTGAAGGCAGTAAGTGGGGGGCAGCAGAGGTGCTAGTCATGCTCTGTAGCTGTTTTTATTACTATTTGACATTGCACTCACTGTGGTTCTCGTTCCTGGGTACTCACAGACATGCTGGGTGGGCTGGGATCCTGGATTTACCTCCTACTAGCCTGAGGCTCCACTGGGCTACTCCTTCCTCAGCTCAGCAGCCTGCGATGCTTGGGATAAAGGGCGAAAGGCAGCTCCCTCTCTTGTTCCCATTGAACCTTCCGTGTGAAACCAAAATTAAGCTGCAAGTCCATGAAAAACTCTTAGTAACTATGCTCATTAGACTCTCCAACCTGTCCTGCATAGTCTGAGCTCTTCTTTTCATAGTGTCTCAGTCCTTCTGAGATGCACAAGTTTTGCTGTTGAGACAAATGCTTTGCGTGTTGGTAGATGGGGTGGGGGAGACCGGTACAGTGGCAGGAAAAGTCTTGTTCTTGGTTTTGGAAGCAGCATTTAAGGCAGATTCACTCCCTAGGTCCAAGGCATGGCTGTAGGACGGAGACCCCAGAGAGATTTGTAACATGTCATTTGGCCACCACCATTCTCGGACTTGCTTGCGCCATAAAGCAAGTGATCCTTTGCAAGCACTCACAATATTGCCAATGGCAGGTGTCTGCAGACGTTTAGAAAGGTCCTCAGAAATGCTGATACTGGGTTTAAAGTCTTGAGAGTTCAAAAACCTAAGAATTTGGGGTGGTTTCTTGACCTTCTAGCTCTGTACCTTTAAGATGCATGTCAGGCCCATTTGCAAGCTCTTCTTCACTGCCGTGAGGGCCATAAAAAAGTAGTGAAGGGAGAACTGAGCTCTCACAGAATTACGATTTTAAGAGCTGAGGCTTCAAGGGAAGTGTCAAGGGTCAGCAGAGCTGGCTCAGCTTGGGTCCATTTGGTATACCATTGACTTCTTTGCTGGGAAACCAACTGGCAAGATCCTGATCCTGATCCTGCTACTGCTCTTCCAAATGTCAGGAGAAGGGCAACTATACTGGGCCTCAGTTTGTCCATCTGTACAGTGGGCAGGATGGAAACCTGTCCCCTTTGGAGGTGGATAAAAGCAACCAAAATCCCTCAGGTGCAAAATGCTGTATCAGTGCCATTGATTATACCACAAGAGGAGAGGCAGTCAGGTGATAAAGGTGAAATGAAGAGACCGGCTGGATTCCCAGCTCTGTCAGACTTACGATGTGACCTTGGACGTGCCACTTAGTCTCCGTGTGGCATCCTTATCTTCCAGATGTTATAATGGGGAGCGGGAGAGGGGATGAAACGGCACTCACACCCATAGCCACAGGGAACATGTCAGCTCTGGAGATGCTCTACTGCTCGTCTGAGTCTTTCGGGGTTGGGACCGTCTCTCCCATGGCTTTCCTTCCCCTCAGCCTGCCAGCTTTAAATTGACCCACGAGAGAGCGCGGTGTTAACTGCTCTCAGCAGCTTTCTCCAAATGTCACTCAGTCTCATCTGTCCCTGTCTTGCACATGCTTGGAGCTTGTCTTGCGGCCCAGAGCTCATGCACGGCACAGGGAGCCCGTGGGTGCAGCTGGATAGCTGAAGGTTCAACAGGCGCTGGGTAGGTTGAGTAGCACCTGCTTGCAGAGCCCCCCGGGAATGACTGCAGAGTTCACAAAGCGGGTTCAGTCCTAAACTCTGTTTGTTTCTATTGACATGACTGGGAAGAACAGCAGGTGTGGAGGCAGATCCCTTCCCGCTCCATATGTGTGTTGGTTTCCTAGACTTGGGAGGGCTTTTGGGGCCTGCTCCAGCAGGTGGACTGCAAGGTCTGAGGCATCGTACGGACGCTAATGCCTTGCCAAGACCTATCCAAGTACATTTATGTAGCCCAGATGAGTCGGTATCTGTTTCCTTGTTTGCCTTTATGCTGCTCTGCCTGGGTCAGACCAGACTTAGCAACGTTTGAAAGATTTCTAGGTGGCATCAGCTTGCATTCATTTCCATGGACCGGTTGCTGTTGGTGTGAGATGCTCAGTGCAGCCCTGCTACTCAGCGTAATGCTGCCACCTTTCGGGATGAAAAAGGAAACGACACTGGGAAATGGCTCGCTGTCAGGTTCAACAAGGACAAGTGCAAAGTCCTGCACTTAGGAGGGAGCAATCCCGTGCACCGGTGCAGGCTGGGGCTGACTGGGAGGAAGATGAAGAGCCAGGAGGAAAAGGTGCAGGGGTTTGGGGCAGGGCAGAAGCAAAGCAGGGAATCTCTTTTCCCACATTACCCTCTGTGCTGGGGGCTTAGCAGAAAGGCACTGCTGGGATTGACCTTTCATAATACCCCTTTGCTGCCGGGCTCTCATTAAAGTAGGCACGAGGTAACCAAGAGGCAATGCCTGTTGGTAACATAAGGTTTTTAGGAAGAAACGGGGAGCGCATATCCATGCTCACGAGGGCCCGGAGTTTCCCCAGCTATGAGCTGCACGTGCAACTTCCTTCTGCCAAAGGCCATGCCTGATGGGCCTACCAGGGAGCTGAACGTATGGTCCTAAAGATGATCCCGATGCTATTTGCTGTGAAGGAATGGATGCTGGAGACTGTACAACCAGAGCCAAAACAGTGCAGGATCCAGTAGATTCGGGACTCTGATTTGTGAGAGTGAGAATTCATCTTCGTTGGAAATCCCTCAATCCAAGGATGATCCCCTTTGGGCAGGGGGCTGGACTCGATGATCTCCCGAGGTCCCTTCCAGCCCTGATGTCTACGAAATCTGTGAAATCTCTCATCGAGACTGATGGGTCTTGAGGTAATTTAGTGTCCGGTCCTTGAGCCACAGACCCATCCACAGAAATTGCAGGTTTCTCTCCAGGGGAAAGAAGGCCGTAGGCTGGGATTTCTCTCCTTTTCCTTCCTCCCCAGTCTTTTCTCTGCTTTGAGAGCAAGATGTTTTATTCCTTCACTACAGGGCATCTGCTGTATGTGTGTGCATCAAATAGGTGCTGCGCTGCTTTGTCTCTGTCTCAGGCAATGCCAAATGTGCAAAAGAAAATAAAACAGGTAAAACCTGGAAAAAAGAGTTCATTTCGCGATCAATACCCAGAAAGTTGTTGGCCATGCTTATTTTAGTGCGCTTAACCAAATAAACTGCTTTTCCAGTGTTGTCGGAGGCAACTTGCAAACCGGATGAGTTTAACTGAAATTTTGTCTCCATCCTGCATCCTGCACCCTGGTTGATCTCTTGGTGACAAGCAGATCTTCCATGCAGAGCTTGACCCGGTATACTGCTGCAACAATTAAAGGCAACTGTCCGTCTTCAGGATCGTGGTGTATGCAGACATGCCGCAATACAGCAGCAAAACAAAACAAAAGAAGGCTGCTTTCTGTTTAAAGAAAGGCCTGGTTTGTCAACTTGAGTTGAGTGAGTGAGTGGATTTTCTCAGGCGTGTAGCCAGATATGTATGGAAAGCTCGGGCTCCAAGATCATAGGAACATTGAGATGTCGGGCTGGAAGGGACCCCCAAGGGTCATCTAGTCCAACCCTTGCCTGAGGCAGGATCATCCCTGTCCAAACTATCCTATACAATCCCTACTCTAAACTCTGCATAAAATGTCAACTCTACATAGGACTTCAGTTATGGCAAAATCATGGCTGATCTCCTGACACCTTGGGAGGAAAAACCTGCAGCACCCTTATAGGCTCGGCAGTGCTACGTTGGTTAGCATACAGAAGAAAAAGACTTGGGGGTCATCACTGACCACAAGATGAACATGAGCCTCCAGTGCGATGCTGCGGATAGTAAAGTGACCAAACCGCTGGCTTGCATCCATAGATGCTTCTCAAGCAAATCCCGGGACGTCATTCTCCCCTTGTACTCGGCCTTGGTGAGGCCGCAGCTGGAGTCCTGCGTCCAGTTTTGAGCTCCACAATTCAAAAAGGATGTGGAGAAGCTTGAGAGAGTGCAGAGGAGAGCCACGCGCATGATCAGAGGTCAGGAAAACAGATCTTACGATGACAGGCTGAGAGCCATGGGACTCTCTAGCCTGGAAAAGCGCAGGCTCAGGGGTGATCTGATGGCCATCTCTAAGTTTACCAGGGGTGACCACCAGGATCTGGGGGAACGTCTGTTCACCAGAGCGCCCCAAGGGATGACGAGGTCGAACGGTCACAAACTCCCGCAAGACCGTTTCAGGCTGGACATAAGGAAGAATTTCTTTCCTGTCCGAGCCCCCAAGGTCTGGAGCAGTCTGCCAGCGGAGGTGGTTCAAGCACCTACACTGAACACCTTCAAGAGCAAATTGGATGCTTATCTTGCTGGGATCCTATGACCCCAGCTGACTTCCTGACCTTTGGGCAGGGGGCTGGACTCGATGATCTCCCGAGGTCCCTTCCAGCCCTGATGTCTATGAAATCTATGAAATCTATGACACTGTCTTCAGCCTCTTCCCTACAAGAGCCATCCTGCCAGTTTCTTTCTTTTCACCAACAAAATACATTTTAAAATAAGGGGGGTGCAGGTTACTGAATTTAAAAAATATCTCCCTGATCTTCAAATCCCCTGATCATTAGTGATACTCTGATAATTTGGATAAAATACAGAAGGGAGTCCTGATGCAATTCTGTAGCTTCACGGTGCTCGTCAGGGCACCTTGGGTAAGGGAAGGTGATCTCTTTCTCTTTCTTGTCATTTAACATGGACTGGACATAAAAACTCACCAGATCAGATGCATCAAAGAGGATTTGAAAGTATAACAGGTCCCAGTAATAATGGGGATCAATGGCGACGGGGCAGCTAATGTTTTCTCCTCCCCCTGCAAGCCAGAGCGCAACCCATGCCCCACGGTCGGTCTGGGCCGTGGGGTAATTGTAGAAATTTAGGTTGACCGGTTATTGAAGTGCCTTATATTTTGTGAGAGAGTGCCTCATATTTTGTGACACTGAGCCTTATATTTTGTGAACATTTTATTGCTGTATATTGATAGTTCAATACTCTCTTAAGTATAAATTTGCAAAGGGACACTGCTGGGAGCTCCTTCCCGGATGGTTATATATACTTATCTATACTTACCCGTGTATAGTGGTGGTTGACTGTTGTTTAATTGTATTAATATGAGCTCACCTGTACTTACCTGTTGTCTATTTTAAATCAAATGATTATCAACACACTGCTTGGGCTATCTGAAGGGGTGTAATTTTGCCTTTATCTGTAGGATATAGCATGATCTGATGATTGCATATCTGCATACATACGTTCATTAATATCAATTCCCTTTACATTCTGTATATATTAATAAATCTGTATATAGTTAAGCATCCCTTGTCCTGGACTGACTCTCTAGGGAGTAGTGGGATCTGGCCTGCATTTTGCTGAATCCCTCTCACAGCACACCTGCCCTGCCACTCACCCCTTGTATCTGGAGAGGGGAGCACATTACCCGAGTGCAACCAGGTTACACTATTCTTCAGTTTAAACAGCCCTTCTCAATGTTATGATTCTTCTTCCCTCATAATCACCCCAGTAATATAGTTCAAAGAAGGCTTGATTTAAATTTGAGTGTTTTATCTTATCTCTCTCCCCTAAAAATACCTCGTTTGATGCACCCCAGGATTACATTAGCATTTTTGCAGTTGCATTGCACTGGTTGCTTATGGTGATCCTACAATTAATGAAGGCAGCACACCCAAGTTGTTGCCTTTCTCCATTCCTCCCATCTCTGGGCCGCACGTTATAAAAACGGAGCCAGCAGATGAAAGGAGCTCACAGCGAACACCAGTGCAGTCTCAAAATCTGCTACCATATGGAAAGCATCTCTCTGATTAGAAAGTGCAGGTTGCAGACCTCCTACGGGATGAGAGCACTTGTCAGGAATCTCCTGGAGCCAGGGAAACCAGGCGGATAAGGTCCATTTGGGGAGATAAGATCCATGTTGTCCTTGAAAGGGAAAGGGAGAAAATCAAAAGCTAGGAAATCAAAAGCAGGAATGCAGGCCGTGCCTACAGAAAAAGGGATGGTAGAGACTCTGGAAAGGATTTAGGGTTACAGTGGGCAAGCGGGTCAACATGAACTCTTGGGGCCGGGTTGAAGGGGCAGAAAGCATTGCAGCCACTGGATGCATGAGCAGGGGAGTGTTAAGTAGGAACCGGGATATGATTTTTGCCTCTGAATATGTTATGGGTGAGGCTGGTACTCGAACTGGAGGGATGGGTACAGTTGTGATATAGCCCTTTAGCCTTTGCAGTGCCACTGACTCTAACAGGCAGCATGGGCAAGGGCAAAAGCAGGATTTGGCCCACTGAAATCTGCTGAAGACAGTTCTGGCTAATGGGAATATTGATTTGGCCTAGTGTTCTCCATACCAGGGAAGAATAGGATCCTATACGGTATTCATACTTGTGTTTTCAACTCTGTTCTAGCTTGGAGGGGACCAGTTCATAGTATCAGAGAAAACGAGGGTGGGAGGGAGCTCAGGAGGTCACACCTAGTCCAACCTCCTGCTCCAAGCAGGACCAGCCTCGACTACATCGTCCCAGCCAAGGCTTTGTCTACCTGGGTCTTAAATACTGCCGAGGACGGAGATTGCACCACCTCTCTAGGGAGCCTGGTCCAGCGCTCTACTACCTTCCTCATGTGAAAATTTTTCCTAATATCCAACCTCAACTGCCCTTGCTGCAGCTTGAGCCCATTGCTCCTTCTCTGTCGTCTGCCCCCACTGAGACCAGCCCAGCTTCATCCTCTTTGCAACCCCCCAGCAGGGAGTTGAAGGCTGCTATTCAATCCCCCGCTTCAGTCTTTTCTTTCTTAGTTCTTTGCAAAGCTAGCTTTTACCCACTTTCACCCTCTTTAGGACTTGCTGTTGAAGACCCTTTGGAAATGCTGGCTGCCCAGACCCTCTGTTCCAAGCCCCGGGTCAATACAGCATTGCTAATTCATAGCCCAAATTTTCATGGTTTTTACCGTCACATTTTTCAGGCAAGTGGTCATGAGCCCGTTCCCTGAAGAACGAAAACCAAATGTCCTTGTAAGTTCATTCTCTGTATGGCCCTCCAGCCCTTAACAAATGGACGGGGGCTCCTTCCCAGTCAAATATTCCCAACGAATCAGCAAGTGGAAGGGAATTTCACAGGACCTGTTTCCATCATTTTGTAGACATTAAGATCAGAGACATCAACAGATGGGTGAATCTGTCCCCCTGCCTAGAAGAGGCCATGAAGTCTCACCCAAGTACTCCACGGCAAGCCTAAGAGCTGACTTAAATCCAATAATTCAGCCCTCAGAAACCTAAACAGTTGACCACAGGCACAGCATGGGAGGGATCGATGCCCGGGCATACGTTAAATCAGGGCTGTCCAACTTTTACGCAACTGGGGACTGCACAGCATGAAGACTCTGCCTGCTGCTGCAGCCAGAGGAAACTAGAGGCCTCGTCTTAACTCTCCATGGGCCACATACTAGCTCTGGGTTTAGATCATGCCTAGATGGTCTAAGCCATGCCCCAGGCTGCAGAGAAAGTGGGGAGGGGAAACAGATATCTGTCCATCCGATCCAGAGGAAGTGCTTTCCTGACTTAAAATACGGCGACCCATATGATCTCACCTACAGAGGTGAACAAGACGTGCCGGCAGGCATGCGAGAGCCGGGTTTGTTGTGCCACTTCCATGCATGGGCACACCTTGCTCAGGGTCCCGTCTCCAGCTGCAGTCCAGAGGGAATATGAACCAAATCAACCAACTTCTGCATCAGAGAGGAAGTAATCTTCCTGACTTGTACAAGCACCTGCCTATGCTCTAGCCCGTGGGATTTGATTATGGTGGCTGCCTTCCTGCAGACATGCAAGTGTCCTAGGCAATGCAAGCCTATGCAAGCCAACGCAAGCCACCCCAGGGCTCATGGGAAGGTGGTTACAGTGATCCGCAGGCCAGGAAAGAGCTAGCCATCCCACCCCTTCCCACCATCCGGCCTGTCAAGGAGTCCTCAATAGATACCAAGGAAGTGTGAGTTGCTGGGACTGTCCCCAGGGCACGGTGGCAGTGACAAAGGCATACTGCTTTGCTCTCAGGTATTAGGGGATTGTCTGGACTCATAACAAAGCCTGCCCTCAGCCAACCCAGCTGGGTACCTGGGTGGATGTGATGCCAGCTATGTCCCTCCCATGTGCACCACTGGCTATGGGATTTAATGTGTTTGCAATGGGTTAGTCGTTGCCATGAGCAGGGCGTTGGACGATATGATCTCGGGAGGTCTCTTCCAGTCCTACTTCCCTGTGAGTCCTGTGCTTGCATTTCAGCAAATCTTTTGGAGTGGGCTGACAACACAGATCTAATGCTATCGTAAATCTAAGACGGCAAGCATAACTAGGCGCAGTGCCTGGAGCTGATTTGGGTTTTTTTTCCTAGCTTGTATACTTGTCAGGAACATTTCCTTCATGCTGGTTGGTCAGGGGGCTGCACTAGTGTCTTTCTTTATGAGACGTCCTTGATGCTGACTGGTTAGTGACAGCAGCTGGGGCTGGGATTATGTCTCATCTTTGGTATGGACTGGACAAGGGACAGACTGAGGAGGTCAACAGCTAGCTCGATTGAAAAGACACCCTGAAATTGCTGACCTCCTCGAAGGGTTTGGGGAGGCAGATAGTTTGGGACACAGCTTGCAGTGAAGCTGAGGGAGAAAGGCCACGGTAAATCTGTGGTGGCTTATTAATCAGTACAGAAGGTTTCTAAGCTACTTGCTGAGCAAGAATAGCAGCTAATCGATATTTACCCAGCCTGTTTTTACAGAAACACCCCCCCGCCGGAGGTATTAAACAAAATCAGCTAAGGTTTTCAGGAATCCTGTTGTCCTCCATAAGCCACACACACCAGAGACACATCTCTCTGATGCCCGACTGTTTGTCTTGGCTCTTTCTTAGGTTTTAGGCTACCTGGAGCTTGAAAAGGACCAGATGAGCTCAAAAGGGGATGAGTCAGAGACTAAATATCTGAATTTCAGCCATGGAAGAAGTTGGGGAAGGTGCTGGTAGCTGATGAGGAGCCAAGATTTGCTGCTTCTAGTTGACTGCTCTCAGCAATAGGCAACAGCCTCAGGCTTGGGCATACTTACTCTCCCCCAGGCCTCTGAGTCTTGTGCTCCTGGCTGCCGTGTCCCAGCTGTTTCAACGGGGACGTCCCCACTTGTCATAACCTTTGGCTTGAGGGTTAAGGCACTCCCTGGAGCAATGGGAGACGTAGGGTTGAATCCTCTACAGATGAAGTTTTCTAATATCTGGGCGAGGGCTGCGATTGCTAGAATATTATGCCAGAGGTAGGCACCTGCCCGATGGGAGTTTAGGCACCTGCCTGCTCAGCCTGTGCTTCTTCTGTGCATGCACAAAAGCCAGATTTAGGTGCCCGAACTCTTTGCAGCCCAAATCGTAATCCTTTAATGAGTTTTATGGTAGTCGCTGTGAGTTATTTTGGGTCATTTTTGCCACGTAGGTGCCCATAAGCCCAGGGCTTGGAGCAAGGAGGGCAGTCTGGCCGTGCAGGCTGCAGGGAAGGGATGTCCCAGGAGAGAAGGGCTGCAGGAGGCAGCCTGGCAGGTACCCGAGCCACCTATGACAGCTGGGAGGTGACAGGTCAAAGGGAAGTATGGCTTTGAGGGTGACCTTGACCCCTTCTATCCACTGATTGAAGCCAGCCACAAGAAGGGAAGATGTGGGGGCCAGAAGGAGAGCAAGTCAGAGGGAGACTGGGTCTGCAGCTGACCCTGCTCCTGCCTGCAGGTGCCCTGCACGTCCAGCATCCAAAGCAACACGGGGTCAATGTGGGACATGGAGGCACCAGCACCATTGCCTGCACCTGAATGTTAAACACCGGGTGACTGCCGGCTGCACTTCATCCGGGTGTCCAGATACTCCTCACTGGAGAAGGCATGACGTGTAGGCATGTGCGTGTGCCTGCATACACACAGACCTTCAGCAAGTCTCTCTTCTGTCCTTGCCTACCTCTGTCATGGTCACAGGTAAACTCTAGGGCAGTATCACTCTAATCCTTACTAAGTGGAGTTAAAATGTGACCGAATGCACATTCACGGAGATTAATATGTGTTAAGGGCTACTGTGGTGGTGTAAGGTTGCTCCCCTTCAGGTGAGAGTATCTAACGTGCTAACTTTCATACATCACCACATTACAATGATTTGCAGTTGTTCATTGAATCAGAGAAAATGAGGGTGGAAGGGACCTCAGGAGGTCACATCTAGTCCAACCCCTGCTCCAAGCAGGACCAGCCCCAACTCCATCACCCCAGCCAAGGCTTTGTCTACCAGGGGCTTTACAACCTCCAGGGAAGGAGACCGCACCACCGCTCTGGGGAGCCTGTCCCAGTGTTTTACCATCCTCCTAGTGAGAGAGTTTGTCCTAACATTTAACTAACAGAGAGCTGGTGGCTCCTGTTGTTTTAAGAAGAAGAACTGCAGCAGGAGAGGCCAAGCAGTAGCAAAACCCTGGGCAGGGGAGAGGCCCATCAGGGTCAAGAGCTGCATCTGCCGGCAGCCAGGCGGGCGCGCTGCAAGGGAATAGGCAGCTGGAGACGTGAGGCCGTGATTGCTTATGGCAAGCCTGGCAGCCCACAATAAGCCTACAAAGCAATGCCAGGCCCATATAAGCCCAGGACCGGAGCTGCTCAGGCAGCTTAGCTACTGCTCTTGTATGGTCACATCGACAGTGGGTTAAGGTAGGGACAGCCTATACCCAGTGGTTTGGGATGGGACGGTAAGGGGTGGTCCTTGGAGGTCCCAACAGTGCTCTAGGGGCACCTGATTGCCTTGAGCCCTGCTAGGGGCAGGCTCGCGGCGCAGAGACAGGGGCCAGCGTCCCGGCGCCCGAGAGCTGATGCCTAGAAGCCAGGTCCCGCACAGCAGGGCTGGGCTAGAAGGTCCCATACGGCGGGGTGGAGGCTGAGAAAGCGAAAGCCTTCTCCACCAGGAGAGTGACGATGTAGCGACCCCTGCGAGGCATCGATGTGGGTACTGGGGAGGATGGAGCCCACATAATTAGCCCTTAAGGCAACGAGCACAAACACCTGTGTGCATGAGAGATCTGGCTTGTGAAGCCCTGGGGTAGTCTCCCCTTTTTTCCTTAAAAGACATCTGCTGGCAATGCTCCCACCAATGCAGCCCAGGATGCCATTAGCCTTCTAGGCAACAAGGCACACCGCCGGCTCATCTCCATCTTCTCGTCCTCTGCAACCCCCAGGTCTTTTTCTGCAGAGTTGCTGCTTAGCCCGCCGGTCCCCAGCTACTTGCTAAGCAATAGCATTCATGCATTAACATTGCTTCTGTGTCTCCTTGTGAACCCTGGGATGTATGGGGTCGCGATCTGATGCCCGAATCAGACCCCGAGCTCCTGCCTCACCGGATTAATCCTGTCAATTTGTCACCCCTTTCCGGTGAAGCACCCTATAGGCAAAACCCTGATGCAAACGCGCAGCTTCTTAGTGCTGCCCAGAGCAGGGGAGCTGGGATCTGGGAACGTGATCTGCCTTTCTAGACTCTCAATAAAACTCCAGGAGACTAGCTACATCAAAGCAGGGTTGAAACCATAGCTGATTGTGCGATAATGGGGATGAACGATGGCAGGGCAGCTGAGGTTTGACTGATGCTATTTGATAAGGGGCAGACCACAGCATTTAGCCTAAATACTTGGGATTACTCTTGGAGTCTCTGGCAAATGTGTCGCAGCCTGGATATTCCTCCTACCATGACGTGCCTGGACAGTATCTGTGTAATTGCTCCACGTGTCTGCAAGGAATTTGTGGCATCACTTTCTCCGCTCTGGGAGCAGGAGTTGTTTAATACCTTCCTCTCCGAGGGATGGGGAGTTTCAGGAAGAGACATATTTGCCCCTCAGACGGGCTTCTCTGATCTGTTGTTGTTGGCTGGTCCCTCGTACACTCGCTGCCCCTCTGCCTAATTCTGTATTGCAGCCACCGTCCTTCTCGGCAGGGAGGTCGGGCTGTGGCTTTGTCCTTGCCACTCTTAAACTGGAAGTGTCTACGAGTGCAGTGGGTCCCCCAAAACC
Source organism: Crocodylus siamensis (assembly GCF_052110815.1). Lineage (NCBI taxonomy): Eukaryota > Metazoa > Chordata > Crocodylia > Crocodylidae > Crocodylus > Crocodylus siamensis. The sequence continues at coordinate 4,291,055 of NC_143397.1, forward strand.
AGGTGCCTGGTACCCCGGCATGGTCCGTGATAAACTTTCGGCATGATAGACTGTAGCCCTGTGAGCCAGCTCTCATTTATGCGTGGAAATGCAGGCTACATCCCCCCGGCCTTTATTGCATCCTGCATGGGTGATGCTTTATGAAACACCAACCTTCGGGGAGATAACGTGATCCTCTCCAGCGCCCATCCTCCCACTAGGCAGCAGACCCACAGAGGCACTGTGACTACCACGCTGCTTGAAAATGGAGGAGTCTAAAACTAGGCATCTCGGACAAAGTCGGCTTGGCTTCCAGACGGGCTGAGCGCTTGCACCTCCTGCTTGCCCCCGCTAGACTGGATGGCCGTGACATGTCTTACATGAGGCTACCTCTAAAACCCACAGAGGTTTACACAGAAGGGTACTGCAGTCGGTGCAGTAGCCTGCTCAGCAAGCGCAGTACCCTTCTGCAAGCACAGGATATGTGGGCATTGCATTGGCTTTCCGTTGACTTCCACGCGGAGCCGAAGATGCTGGGTTTGCCTTGTAAAGACCTAAGTGGCCGCAGACCAGCACATGTGGGAGATTGGCAGCATTTCTGCTTGGGCTGCGTTACTGCCGCCATGGCTGTGGGAAGCAGTGGAGTTGGGGCTGATTAGCGAGAGGAGAGAGGGAGGGGATTGATGGAGGGGATGTTCTCTGTGCCATCCCTTTTCTTTGGGACTTATGCACTTCCCTCCTCGTGCCGAGAGCTGAGGTGGCTCGAAAAGGGCTTTGGAGATAAGTGGGAGTATGAGGGGTGTGAGATTTTGGGTCCTTAGGTCTTGAATCGGTGGGGAGGATGTGCTGCCGTGTTGGTTTAATGACCAAACCTTGCATCACACATCGCAGCAGGCCCGTTAGGAGAAAAAGCCATTTGAGATGGGAGGGTGAAACACCTCTCAAAGAGCCTCAAGCTCCTGTTCAATGATACGTGTGTTTTTTAACTCTTAAGGTTATGAACCGGAGCCTCAGAAATAAATCGCAGTCTTGTTGTTGACTTCAATGGGCTTTGGATCCGCTGTTTTAAGTCTGGGGGGTAGACAGTTGCAGATAACACGGTTCAAGTCTTCACCCGTGTGGCCCCATCACTGCCACCAAGATAGCCCCGTGTCTGGAGAAGATGGATTCAGAGATGAGGAAGAGCTGGGTCCATGACATTAGCCACAGGTGGTAGTGGCAGAGGAAAAAAACACCCGGAAGAGTTTGTAGACATAGTGAAATGTCATTTGGATAGGTGGCACAAACCCACAATTGGTCAATCAAGATTTTTCTGAGGCTATAGACTTAGTTTCCTCATTGATGCCGTCCCTTCCTGTAGCAGCTTCTGGGGGTAACAGCAGCTGATACATCTGGCGGGGACAGAAGACTATCCCATCCCAGCAGATGATGATCTGGTATTGTGCCTGCCTGGGTTCCCATCCATTGGGGCAAGGAGGAAAGGTCCCAGACTCCAAAATCCCAACTCAGTCAATCCAGCCAGTGGCACCAACAGCATCCTGTACCTTGAACCGGGACCCGGGTCACCTGGGATTTATTGAGAAAAAGCAGCAGCAGCCTGATGGGTAAGGGTCTCTTCTCCTGGTGCCTTCCTGTGCCTCCTAGGGATCCAGCTTTGGACCAGGTGGGGAAGGTGGTTTTGCTGTAACCCTGCTAGGCCCCCAGGAAGCCTCATCATCTCCCATCTCTTTGTTTCAGGTGGTGCCTGGGAGGGAGGAGACCGCTTGTTGAGGTCATGCTAGTTTTCTGTGCTCTTCCCATCTCCTCCTACCATCACTCCCAAAGGCTGGAAACTTTCCAGCCCTTGCTGCAAAAGCTGCTGCATTTCAGTGCCAAGGGAAGATCAAGGGACATCCCATGTGCACCTTCTTGGTTTCTTGAGGGCACCTGAGGGATCACTGCTACAAAAGCCAAGTCTCAGGAGAAAGCCCTAAATGCCATAAATGCACAGTACCCAGGGTTACTGTGCCATAGCACTGGTGCAGTTATTTGGTGACATTTACTGCACATTAGCAGAGCTATTTCCTTGGGATGCAGAGCTATTTCCTCCCAGATCCTGCTCAGAGTATTTCTGTTTATCAGAGAGGTGCCAGCTCCCGGTAACTCAATGAGAACCTATCACCAGCAAATAAAATACCAACCCAGCACTGCACTGGAGAAGAGAATTTGGAGCAAATTAGGTGCTGGTTCTCGTTCACCAGGTAGAAACCAGATGCATAGCCTTGGTCACTCGGAGCAATAACGTGCCCTAAACTGGACCACTGCCTCACCTCCCCATGTGGACACACTAGGTAAATGTTACTAAGCACCTCTTGAAGCTGAGAGTGCCACGAGTTAGGCTACTGCCAGTGCTGAGCTGATGAACCAGTCCTCCCCTCCTCTAGCTTGGGAATCGCTACCCCAGTCGGTGCAGACACAGATGCAAGATGAAGTGACAGGCAAAATGGGAGCAAAGCTCATCCAGCTGCTAATTGAGCCTCCCATCCCCCCAGGGTCATTTAATAATGGGGATACCAAGGGTCCCCCAGTGAGTCAGTGTCAGAGCGAGGCATGGATCCCGGGAGTCCTGGCACCAAGTCTCCTCGCCGGTGTTTTGGAGATGTCCCCTATTCTGGCCCAGCAAGGGTGGGCTTGCCGGCTGTGCTGCTGTGGAGGACGTGACCCCACTTCGCCGCTCTTCCTCGATAGGCTCTTCGGCTCCTTCGGCCTAATGAGCAGTAACAACCACCTAATCCTCGTCCTGCTGACACAGTCCCTGCAGGGATTACCTGGCATTTGCTCACCCCTGTGATCGCTTTATTGAGCTGGGCTGCGGCAGCTTTGCGCCCCGCTTCTTGTTGCCCTTGCCTAGGGAAACGGAGGGTCCCACACGAGAGCGCGCTCCATCGGTGCCCGGTGGGAGTGCACACAGGGGCTGTCCTCCCTCCTTTCTCCCCTGCAAGGTAAGAATCGCCGTTGCTTAACAGAGGGAGAAAGGGAGGCCACGGGCATTGCCAAAGGTCACGCTGCAAATCGCTGAGCAGCAGGCAATAGAAACTCTCATTTCCTCTTTACAGCTAATGCAGAGAAAACCCACGAGGTGGGGAAGGATGCAATGGGCGGGGAGGAGTTGCAGCAACTGAAGAGGAAGTGTTGGGTCGGAGGGGTGCAGTTTTTGGGGACTGATTGAGGGACTGGGCTCGAACAGCAGTCGTGCCAAGATAGAAGTGTGCTGATGAAGTGCTCGGGGCACTGGGATGGAGACTTTGTCAGGACACGTGTAAGAAGAACCGGATGCCCCAGAGGAATAGAAACAGGAAGAGATGTGACGGGACAAAGGGCAAGTTTATGTGCCTCGGGACTAACGGTGCTCCGAGCCGGGAGCTCCCCAGCTGGAAGTGAGAGAGGAGGAAGAGAAAGGGTGTAAGACTCACCTGCAGCGAGACGGCACCGTGAGCAGGATGCAAAGAGGCAAACGTGGTCCTTAGACGTAGCAAGAGAGGTAGGACAGATTGGCAAGCATTTCTCCCCTTGTAAGTAGCCCTGGATTATGCCCTCCAAGCCTGACTCGTGCTCAGGAGGGATGAATTCAGATGGGAAGAGGTGCAGAGAAGGGCTGCGAGGGTGGATGGGAGAATAAGGAGTCTGCCTGATGAGGAGGGACCGAAAAACCTGCCTGCTTCAGCAGCACAAAGGCTGAGCTGTGCGGGGGGAGGGAGCATTTCTTGGTTTAAATCCCTCGAGTGGGGTGAACACTAGGGAGGGGGAAAGGATGCTCTGTGCTGAAGGACAGTGTTGGTACAAGAGCAAACGGGTATAAAGTGGTCACGAACTCACTTAGGTTGGGCACCCGTCGGAGAAGTGGGCCTCTGGGATAGCCACCCGGTAGGAGAAAAGGGGCAAAACACCTACTTGCTCTATGAAAAGGATGTAGATACCATCTGCAGTAGCTGGGGATGGCAAACCCTGCTACTCCTGTTCCTGATAAGAAGGACTATTACCCATCTTTCACCGTGGGAGGACGAGGTGTCCTCTGCACCCTTTTCCCACTCTCCTCCTGGCCCCCGTGGCAGTAGCAGCCCTCGCCGGTGGAGGAGAGCTTCCCCAGGGATGCAGCGGACAGGAGAGCAGACACCCACGGTTTCCTGTCTATCCCAATCCCAGCAGGCTCTCTCCAGCGCTCATTTTCTGCTGCCCCAGAGAGGGGAAGAGACCTCAGACCCGAAGGGCTCCCCCGGATCGTGCAATGCATCCCTCTGCTGTTGCACATCGCAAGCCTTTCCGATGAAGCTAAGGATCGCCGAGGGTTTTGCTTTTTCTCCTCTGATAGTCAGACACCTTTAGCTGAACTCAGGTCCTTGCTGAAGCAGCTCACGCTACTCGCGCCAGCAGGTTGTAGTCTACCCTACCAAGGAAGGATGCTTCAAGGAAAACTGCTGAAGCTTCGAGGCTGGATTTCTGAGGGTGGGATTAACCCTGTTGCTCCTGTCTCCCTTTCTGCTCCTTCCTGTGCTTGAAGTTTGGAGTGGGGGCTGCCCTCTCGTTCCACCGGGATTGATCAAAGCCCCTCCTGGCTCTGAATCGAAGGGTTTGTTTCATGAGGAGGTTACCACAAAGTACAAAGGGCAGGGCTTGGCTCCAGAATGGCCTGGACACCTTGGGGAAGTGGTCCATAGTTAATGAGATGAGATTCAGCAAGGACGAGGGAAAAGTGCTGCACTTGGGCAGAGCGACTGCATGCAGAAATGCGTGGGAAAGGAGCAGGCTGCAGCACTGCAGAGAAAGGCCTGGGGGTTGCGGTGGTCCGTGCGCTGAATACGAGCCTTTCCTTGTGGCAGGAAAGGCACCCTAGGCTGTATCAACAGGAGTGTCGCTTGCAGATTGAGGGAAGTGATTCTCCCACTCTCTATTCAACACTGGTGAGACCATTCCCGGTGTCTTGCGTCTCACCCTGGGCTTCAAGAAAGATGCGGACAGACTGGAGAGTCCAGAGCAGGGCAACGGAAATGACTGGGAAGCAAGACTGACGAGGAAAGGCTGAAAGAACTAGGGTTATTTAGCCAGGAGACGAGAAAACCGGGGTGGGATTTGGTCACAGTCTTCAAATCCTTGCAGGGTGGTTATAAAGAGGATGGAGATGGGCTTTTCTCTGTGGCCATAGGGGATAGGACAAGGAGCAATAGCCTCAGGCTGCAGCAGAGGAAATTTAGGCTGGAGATGAGGAGGGACTTTCTGACCCTGAGGCATTGGAATAAGCACCTAGGGAAGTGGTGAAAACTCCTCCATCCTTGGAAACTTTCAAGAGCAGGTTGCACAGACACTCAGCAGGATGATTTAGTCAGGGATGCTCCGGCCTTGAGCAGCGGGGTAGACGAGATGATCTTCCAGCCTTAATTTCCTGTGGCCCTGTGGAAGTCGGCTTGGGCATGAGTTTCACACAGAAGCAAGCTAGCTCTCATGAAGAGTGTGAACATGGGACATTAGTAGCTACCATCTTCCCTTCCTAGGAGCTTCACTGTGTGGACAAGCCCAACCTTCGGTCTAACACTGCTGCCAGCGCAATCCTGTAGGGACCAGGAGGACCCAGTAACTAGTGGAGAGATGGCTTTGGTAGGCAGATGGGAAGTAGAAAGAGAGGAGTCGGTGCAAACAAGGTGGGATGGTGAGCACGTGGGTGAGAAAACCGGAAGGGGCGAGAGAAGTGGAGGCAGCCACCGGCGAGCACACACGAGAAGCAGAGGGCTAGAAGTAGATGGCCTAGCTGCTGCACGAGATTCAGGCAGTGGATGGGTAGTTGGGGACAAAGCAGCTTCCTCCTCTGCACGCGAGGATGTGATGTCGCTGTCAGTGGAGGTACCGCCTGCCTGGAGATGCCCAGGCTGCTCAGAGGCATCCGCGATGCTTGTGGCTCGAGTCAAAGGGAAGGGACGGAGAAGAAACTTGGCCTTTGAAGGACGTATTCTGGTTCCTGGTCTTTTGAGTGCGGATAGTGCTTCGCGGACGACTGGGAAGTCGCGAGGGCGGAGTGGTTTCTCTGTGGACAGAGAAGGACAAAACTCAGACTAATCCAGAGAGGGAGGGTGCACCGGGGCAGCCAGTTTGCTCCATGTCTGCCTTTTTCTCGATAGGCTACGTACTGGATAATATCAAGAGTAAATTGGATGCTTATCTTGCTGGGATCCTATGACCCCAGCTGACTTCCTGCCCTTTGGGCGGGGGGCTGGACTCAACGATCTCCCGAGGTCCCTTCCAGCCCTAATGTCTATGAAAGCTATGAAATCAATGTACTCTCTAGAGACGGTCTCTTCCTTGCACAAAGCTGGCTCTCTTGGCGCCTGGTCTTATCCTGCATCACGACGAGAGGGGTCATAACAGTTTCTCGCTCAGCAGTCCCTGTGCAGTGAGGCACGCTGGGACGCATTGAACCACAGCCCCAGCCTGAGCAGCCGCCTCAGAGCTGGTGTCCAGCATCTTCCGGAGTTCATTAGGCCTCTTTGCAAGGAGCACTGCATCCTCCGCAGAGGCCAGCATGTTTGTGAGCCCCCCGGGCCATGCTCCCCCGTGATCACCGAGGGGCTCCAGAGCCAGCTGAGAGATGATGGGGCTTAGAGGGCAGCCGTTCGCGTACTGCCCCCATAGCTTTCGGGGGGAGCTTGCCCTGCAGTCCAGCAGTGTCCTCGCAACTGGGCTGTAGCTGTTCCTAGCTGAGTTTTGAATGAGCTGGCTGGGCTGTTGCTAGCACTTGCCCCGGGCCCAGGGCAGGCCTTGCTGCCATAGTCGCATTGCTGCCGGTACCCACGCCAGCTCAGGGCCAGCGACCTGAACTGCCCTTGCATCTCTGCATCGCCTTGCTCTCTGATGCACAGACTGTCACCTCTGCTAGCCGGGGGCATGACAGTCTCTGTTTGGAGAGCGCCAAGCACAACGAGCTGTAGGCTACAGACCACAGCTGCGTCCGTCAGGTGTAACCGCAAAATAAATACGCAGGCTTTTAAATCAGCACGTGCATGTTTAAATGAATACGTGCATTTAAAAAAAATAAATACAGGCTGCTAACTCTTCTCTGATGCCAGCAGGGAACCTCTTAGGTCTGCCGTAGGGTTTGGCTGCCTCCTCGTGGCCTTGCTGTGAAAAAGCGTACATAAGTTAGGCTTGTTTATGTTACATGGTGTGTGCATGCATGGGGGGGGGTGTTTGTGTGTCACAGGTGCCTCACACACGCATATGATTTCTTTTTTAATTAGTGTCTAAATAATGACAGTACCGGACATCATCTTAGCCAGGGGGCAGCAGAAGTTCAGGGATATTACATTGCATCACATTGCATTTTATCATACTGTTCTCTACTCAGCTATACAATACTGTACTATTGAATTGCACTGCATTATATTATATTATTGCAATATATAATATGATATATAATATGATATGCACATTTACACTGTAACAGAGGACCCTTATCCCCATGTTACTTGGAGGAAGGGAGAAAGGAGTGGCATTGTGGGTGCAGCCTGCAGGGAGCTCAGCTGAAAGGGCTGCAGGGCCCAGCCTGCAGACAGATGAACCCTTGTCTGCTGAACAGGGAACGAGCATTTAGACCCTATTAGCAACCAGCCAGGCGGGGTGACTGGCAGACGAAGGAGCGAGGGCCATATAGGCCTGAGTCTGGAGTGTACAGGTGGGCTACATAGGTGGGAGATGAGTCTACGTTTCGTTTGCTGTTGTTTGGGGTTTATATTAGACTGTAGGACCAGGTTGTGTCCGTAAGGGATGAGGCAGCCACCCTGCAAAAGGGATAGGCAGAGCAAGCAGGGGCAAGGCTGAGAAAGCCAAGATCCAGGCATGAGCCTAGCGAGGTCTAGGGGGGCACGTGTCCGAAGGGTGGAGGGGCAGAGGGAGGAGACCTAAAGGGGATGTGCCTGGGGGGGTGAGGGGCCAAACGCCAGGCACAGGAGGGGCTCAGGGGCCAGCGTGTGATCCTAGAGAAGCCTTGGGGGGGTGGGCTGTGCTTGGGGCCAAGGGCTGACGATCAGGCACCGGTGGGGTTGAGGCCTGAACAGAGGACCAGAGAGAAGGGGTTCAGGGGAAGGGTCCCAGAGACCCTCCCCCCATATCGTGAGGGGCCGAGGCCCCAGTCGACCCCAGTGGGGTTGGGGACCTGGTGGGCAGCTAGGCCCAGACCCCAGAGAGAGAGAGACTGGGTCAGGGGAGCCTGGACAAATGGTTACGGGGGAGCCCTGCCACGGCCAGGGCTGAGTCAGCTGGCAGCCGAATGAGCAGGGCTGGGCAAGGCATGAACTCCAGGCAGCCTCCCCTAATGTATGTAATTAATACATTCATGTATTATTTAATACATTAACTAATGTATTCATTTTGCCATCATGGTATGGCAGGGAGAGTGGGGGTGGCCTGAGAAGGGGAACTGTAACAGGGGACCGGGTGTAGGGAAACGGGTGTAGAGCGGCCCTCCGTGGGCCACCCGTGAGGTGGCACCTGTGACTCATGTGCACCCCCCCTGCCCCCCCGTAACATAAACAAACTTAATTTATGTAAGCTTTTTCACAGCAGAAAAAGACCTGGGGGTTGCAGTGGACAATATGGGTGGAGGGTATGTACATAAATTAAGCTGAACAGGAGCCGGCAGTGCGCCCTTATAGCCAAGGAGGCCACCAGCATCCCGAGCTGCACTGGTAGGGGTGTCGCCAGCAGATCCAGGGCAGTGGTCCTTCCCCTCTGTTCAGCACTGGGGAGGCCACATCTGTGTCCGGCTGTGGGCCCCCACTACAGAAAGGATGGGGATGCATTGGAGAGAGTCCAGTGGAGGGCAAGGAAAATGGTTTGGGAAGTGGGGGATATGACTGGGGAGGAGAGGCTGAGGGAAATGGGTTTATTGAGTCTGCAGAAGAGAAGACCGAGGGGGATTGAACAGCAGCCTTCACCTCCCTGCCGGGGGGCTGCAAAGAGCATGGAGCTGGGCTGGTCTCAGTGGGGGCAGATGACAGGACAAGGAGCACTGGGCTCCAGTTGCAGCAAGGGAAGTTGAGGTTGGATATTAGGAAGAAAAACTCTCACAAGAAGGGCGGTGAAGCACTGGAGCAGGCTCCCCAGAGAGGCGGTGCAGTCTCCATCCTTGGAGGTTTTGAAGACCCGGGTAGACAAAGCCTTGGCTGGGATGATGCAGTTGGGGCTGGTCCTGCTCTGACCACGGGGTTGGGCTAGATGTGACCCCCTGAGGTCCCTTCCCACCCACATTTTCTAAGATGTTAAGTCTATGAGCTGTAGGCAGCCTTCAGAAGATAAGCTTAATGTTGACATGGCCTCACTGCCTTTAAACCAAGAGGTATCAATAGACACCCCCCCGCCCCGAGCTTATCTGGTCCCAGGGAAAGTCATTATATACAGTAGGTCGAGATGGACATGAGGAGGCTGGTCCAGCAACAGGAATTTTAACACCAGGTCTGGCCAATGGACTGATGAGCCTGGATCCTACCTCCCCCAACAGTTAATGTTTCATCCTTCAGGGGATGGTGCCCAGACCCCAGGCAGAGGTGCTGGTGGGATAATCTGCTCCTTGAAAAGGGTCCTTCCTCACCACAATAACTAGAGGTTTTACATCTCTTCCAAAAGTCAGGTGTACAACAGAGAAACAACAGCAGCAACAGCCAGGGGAAAGGGAGAGCCGCTACCTTTGAGGACACAGGCGGCTGGTTTTAAGAGAAGAGATGCCAGCACTGCAAGGGCTTTCCACAGCAACTTCTCACAGCCCCGACAGTGGAGAGGGAAAGGCAAGTTCAGCCCCCGGGGACAGCTCGCTCTTGGGCCTCCCTGCTGAGATGTCCACTTAGCATCATCGCGTGCTGGGCACTTGCTGTCTGTTGGATGCTGCTAAATTGCCATAGCGTTTGACCCCTGAGCACTGGGACGGGTTTCAAACTGGCTGAACAGAGGTGAAAGCCCCATGTTCAGTGATCACCCACCCATCTCCTTCCCCACCAATCGCTCTGTGCATCAGGACTGTCATAAGAGACCTTTCCTGGATGTTGATGTCTCTCTTTCAGTAGGCTGGGCCCCCGCATCCCCCGCAGGGGTGATTCCCAGGGGTGAAGATGGTGCCAGTGTTAGCAAAGGGGAGTTTTATCCAGACAGGGCAAAGCTTTCTGGTTGGAGGCGGAAGTTCTCCCCCTGCTTCTCTTCCCGGGTCTGTTTCAATTATTAATTGAAAGCAGCTCCACTCAGGCTAAATGAAATCCCATGAGCTTTCCATCTCTCCAGACATCTGTAAACAGCTTACCAAGCCTGCAGCTGAGATGAGCCTGCAGCGAGGACCAAGCCAGGCTGGACAGAAGGGCTACGGACAAGACGTTACACATAAACTGGTTTAAGTGATCAGAAACTGGTTTAAACTGAACATAAGTTCAGTGCACGTAAACCAGTTTCAAAATGACCAAAACCAGTTTGAGATAAACCTGGTTGAATGTAGTATCAGATCAGACTTAACTGATTGATGCAACAATTCATGCAACTTCTGTCCCAAACCAAGGTGACTTGCCCTCTGATGGCGGTAGGAGGAGTTTGGTGGATACCAGTAAAAACCTGTTGACTTATTAAAACCAAATTACCCACGGTTGAACTTTGAGATCTTCAGGGCTTCCCATCTTTCACCAGCACTTTTCAAGGCCACAAACGAGATCCCAGTGTGATAATAAGAAAGACTGTAGTTTTGTAGCTCCAAGTATGTACAGGACAGCATAGTGGCAAGTAAAACAAGCTTCCTGCCCCAAAGAGCTGTGATCTGGACAGGCATCACGGAGATGAGGGACACGTGATGAATGACACTAAAGCAGTGGTTTTCAACCTTTGTAGAGGCAAGGCACCTCTGCCAGACTCAAAGTATCCCTTGGAAAATGCCAGTTCTTCATTTTCACTTGCTCTGTGACTGCAGAAAAGTACTAGAGCAATTCTTCTGTTGCAATGAACTCAGGAAGACCACAATCGGTCAGAACAGCTTTAACACCTGAGTCCCTGTTTGAAATCTTAGCGTTTATCCTGTGACCATGTGTGCACATCTTACAGCGTGTGGTACCCTCGAGAGGAATGTGAATGAGAACCACCGGGCTCAAGCAAAGCTGTGGGGTTCAACATGTGTCCCATGAGTCACCCTTCATGGAGGGCAACGTTGGGATTACTAGGCCACGGGAGGAAGCAAGGTTTGAGGAGAGTGGGTGGAGGAAATCAGATCTGCTAAATCTGCTCATCAGCGAAAGAAAAATCCCCACATCACAGAGGCTTCCACACCAAGGCCTGATGCACGGACGCTGCCACGTTCCCCCAACACGTTCCTGTGTTTCTTGTCAATTGAGAGCCTAGTCCTGCTGGTGCTGAGCGCTGTTCCCTCCCCGCAGCCTACAGTAGTCGAGAGTACCCAGCAGCTGTATAGCTCCTTCCTCAGAAAGCCACGAGCATGAGACACAGCTTTGCATCCTGCCTGCCCCCCTGCAGCCACTGCTTGCCCAGGACGAGTCTCTGCGTTCCCCGAAGGGGTCGTATAGGAGACATGGGGGTGAAAGGGGTGTCATGACATAGAGCCCAGGGCTGGGACCAGCCCCATAACTCTTTTATCTTCAGGGTTCATGAGCACCTCTGGTACCAGGGAATGCTGCTTGAGCCACTCGGGTGAGCAGAGTTAATGTTTTATGGGAAGAAGCCTGGCCTCGCAGTGACACAGTAACATTTACAGCTTTGATGAGGAGCGATTGAGTGGAAAATGAGCTCCGGGGGGCAGAGGAGACAGCTCTGATGTGAAACCAGATGGGAGAATATTGTCTGTGGCCCAATCCCATGAAACCGCTGCAGCAGGACTGGTTCCTATGCAATCTCTGCCTTCAGAGGAGCAGTCATACAGAGCGTGGAGGAGTAAAGCTTTGCCCAGCTCCCCCAAAGTGCCGTAGGTGTTGGCACCAGCGTCACTACTTGGGTATGACTGATGTGGGACCTTCCACACCGAGAGTCCGTTGCTTGACCTGAGGCTGCATCTACACCAGCAAAGGAAATGGGTCTTCTTCACTGTAGGGCGACTGACATCTAGTATAGCCTTTGTGTGAGCAGGTGTAGGCACTCCACGGGTGTCACGATGAGCTTTCCACCCTCTGTGCCCTCCGTCCACTCCCTTTTAGTCTTTTTGCTTGCCACGTCTTGATGTAAACTCAGTAGGAGCTAGGCACGCTTTACAGAAATGGGCCCTTATCTGGTCCAGAGCTCCCTGGCCTGTCCCACTTTTGCTTTGGTTGAGCCTTCAAGTTGAGAACCCACTATTCAGGGCTGCTGGCTCCTGGCTTAACTTTGGGTCACACTTTGTGACCTCCAAAACTCATGATATGTGCCTTGTTGTAAACTAGCGGTCCCAAATTGTACTCACTCCTACTCTGCCTGCTTGGCTGAGCTTTGAGTTTGGGGTGTTCATAGGCACCCCTTTCAGTGGTCTCTGCCTCCCCTTCAGCCACAATCCGATCCTCCGGGAAATAAGATGAAGAGCTCCAAAATAACACTGCCCATCTCCAGGCACAGCAATGTCCCAGGATGGTTCTGGCCCTAGTGTCTCCCTTGGCCAGACTGCCCCTTTCTGGTCTAAAGCTTGGGCTTATATAGTGGACTGTGGGTCATCTGACCCTTCACTTCCACTTCCTGGGTCGTCAGGTGCTATCAGCACCGGGACTCGGCAACCACCTTGTTTCACGTCCTTCAGGTGGAGAATGTAGCAAGGAGAGGGGGGGAAAGGCAGCAGTGGGAACAGGCCCGAAACCACTCATCTCTCTAGTAATGGGATTGGGGCCAGCAGTTCATATCATGGTGGGACCTGTCTCTTCTTGGGAGATAAGTAAAATGCCAGTGAAGACATGAGCAGAAGGAGGCTTTTGGGGTTAAGACCAGTTGTCAGGGAGCTGGGAGGGTAGAGCTTGCTTCCTGCCTCTGTCAAAGACCTTCTGCATGTCCTTGGTCACATCGCTGCATCTTCACTGGCTCCCTACAAGGGCAGGAGGTCCCAGTTAGGGTAGCCAAAATCTGGAACAAACTTCCCAGGGACGTGGTCCTCACCCCTACCTTGGGCAAATTCAAGAGGAGGTTGGATGATCACCTGTCTGGGCTCTTGTGAACCCAGCACTCATTCCTGCCTGTGGCAGGGGTTCAGGCTAGATGATCTGTTCAGGTCCCTCCTGACCCTAGCTACTGAGAAGTTTGTAACTGAAGGAGAAGCTTCGGCAAGTTGGTTCTCTCTGCCGATCGAGGACAGCCAGTAGCTTTTAAGGGGGAACTGACAGCTTTATGAGACCGAGCCCTCAAAATCATTGTTGTCTTCATTAGAAGCAAGGTCAAGGCTGAGACAGGAAGGGATGACAAGTGAAGGGGAAGCTGGAGAGACCAAGACCCCAGCAAAGGATCAGGAGAGATGCTTCAGCTGTTCACCATCTTCCTGGCTCCCTGGAAAACATTATTTTTGGTTCATATTAAAGTCTTAATATGAGCTGGGATTTTTCCCTGCCTAAAGTTCATCTTAACCCTGAGCTCTTCGGGGAGAGATCTGAGCCCAGGGGGGATTTGGAGAGATGAAGGGATGCAGCTGCTGGGGAGAACAGTTTTGAAAAACGCGGGGTCTCAGGAGACAGCTGTACAAACATGCCCTAGAGCCTGTGCAGTAGCAAGAGCAGCGTCGGGCAGAGGGGTATTCCTCATGGTGGGACAACCTCAAGGGAGGACAGCTCCACCTGCCTGGTTGAGCTCAAGGCCTGGCCTGTTACCACCAGTGACCATCACGTTGGTTGTGGATGGGTGCCCTAAGCACCGGCAGCACCCGCTCAAGCAGTCAGGGTGTCATCTGGGTCTCATGCTGGAGTTGGCTCCCAGCCTTAGCAAGCTGGTCCACTCCTTATACTTTGGAGGCCAAACTAACTGTAGCTTAGTGACATGAGTAAAGCACACTGACACCTTGATCTACAACCTTCTATATGCAGGATGGATGTTGGTGGCTGGACAACCGGGTAAAAATCAATATTTGTCACTGGTTGCTTAACTCAGAGAGGGGAGAAAGGGAGCTGATGGGTGGAGCTGGCATTGCTTCCTCATGCATCCACCACCCTCTGTTGCCCTTGTGTGAAAGGAGAGGCAAGATAGACTTACTTGTAATGGCCATCTGTAGACCAGCCATTATGGCAGCGTTGCCAGGCTGGCTGTGCTGCCCAGGCCCTGCTCGAAAGTCAGAGGATATAAATCCGGTCACGCTTAGCTCTGCTTAGCTCCTTGTACAGTTCATCCCAATTATTTATGTAGTGAGGTGAAATGACTGCTGCCATGCAATGCAAAGCCAGGTCTCCTGGTCAGAGTCTAATCCCCTGGCACCAACATTTATGGATGTGCCCCTTATTCACGTTGGGGTCTTGTGGATGAATGGTGCTTTAGAAACATAAGGGACCCTACTGAATGTAGAACCATAGTGTTGCAGAAAATGAAGGTTGGAAGGGATGTCAGGAGGTCATCGAGTCCAATCCCCTGCTCAAAACAGGACCAGCCCCAGCTATATCACCCCAGCCAAGGCTTTGTCTAGCCAGGTCTTAAAAACCTCCAAGGATGTAGACTCCACCATCCCTCTGGGTAACCTGTTTCAGTGCTTTACTACCCCCCCATGAGAAATTTTTTCCTTATATCTAACCTGCACTTCCTTTTGTGCAACTGGAGCCCATTGCTCCTTGTCCTGTCATCCGCCCCCACTGAGACCAGCCCCGCTCCATCCTCTTTGCAGCCCCCCTGCAGGGAGGTGACGGCTGCTATTCAATCCCCCTCGGTCTTCTCAATGTAACTAGTGGGGAACATCATTTTGCCCAGTTGTCCGTCACTGAAGTCCAAGTGCAGTTGATTTCAGTGGGAAATGTGGACGGACAGGCTTTTGTGTGAGAGTACAGGAATACTATATCCTATCTGTATGACCCTGGAGATCCCTTCCAACCAGAGCATCAAACTCATATTGAGCTCATCTTTCTGCAAACATACGGCTTTGCAAAGCTGTGCGGGCACAAGCAGCCTTCCTCTGGGAACCCATTTCCATTCTAGCTATGGAGGGGCTGGCCTATGGCTGGCTTGCTGAAATCCTGGTTTAATTTTTACAGGTTGGAGGGACTTTCTTACAAAACCTTTTTCTGATGTGCAGCCAGAAATAGCTCTGTTTTTCCCCAGCCTGGTTCAAACCTCGGAGATGCTGAATATTAACTTGGAAGTGACCCAATGAGAGCAAATGCTGTGAGCAAGGGGGATTTTGTTACTTGATTTCCTACACAAAGAAATTGGAGAGGCCTCCCAGTGTGTGGGTACTACTCCCTGGAGAAATACTTGATGTGATATCTTCCCTGTGACCCTCCATTATTGTAATGGAGAAATGCTCACATGGGAGCATATGGGGTAAACTCAGCCTAAAAAAACCTAGAAATATCTCTCCTGGAGCATGGATCGGTAGAAATAGGCCTTCCCTTGCAAAAGAGTCCCAGCAACTCACATGGGACAGACAGACTGAAACTGAACCATGTGTGAAGGGCCCTCAGCTTGATGCTTTTTTAGAGACATCCTGTCATAGTCCCCATGGGCCAGGACTGGCGCACACAATGCGAGCGGGGTTGCAGAGGGAGCACGATCAGTTTATTGCAATGGGATTATTTGACGTTGCACCAGGGGGTCAGGGGAATTGAACTGCATCCGACTTTAGATCGTAAGCTCTTTAGGGGCAGGACTTAGGGCCTGTGTTATTCTGCTTTGGTTGCATGGGTTAAATCTGGAGTGACCCTGCTGACATCCACGGAGAGGCCTGAGATTTACAGTCTAAGGAAGCACAGAGCGTTTTGTCAAGGCGGCTTTAAAAAAGTAGTGTGCTGGGAGGACTTGAAAAGCAAATTTAAGTGTGTGCTGCTGGAGGGCCCTGGCCCTGTCTGTCAGCCACTGCCTTCATTATCGTATCACCGTCAAAGCGCCCGAGCCTTGCTTCATGAACTGAAATGTTTTTCCACCGCCCACCCTTGCTGTAACAGAGCATCCCACGTCAAGTGGTACCAATTCTCCCACGCTGCATGTGACACCTCTTCTGGAGTACTGCAGATCAAAATGGGCTCGCTTGTGCCTGAAACCCATTCACAACTGGCCCTCCAGGCTAGGGACAGAAATTACACCTAAACCGGTATAAGTGGTCAGAAACCAGTTGAAATCTGCAATGCAACACAAGTTCAGTGCATGTAAACTGCTTCCAAAATGGCCGAGAGTGGTATAAGATAAACCTGGATGGATTTTACTGAGCTAGGGTAAACTGGTTTGTTGAACTTCTGTCCCAGATCCCCTCCAGATTCAAGTTAACTCACATTCCCCCAGCATCCCAGGATGCTTTGTACCTCCCCTGCAAAACCCTCCCTTGCAGGGTGGGTGGCTGGGCTAGCCTTGGCCCAAGCTGTCCGCTCCCGCCCAGCAAGGAGGCGTGCTTTAGCACCCCCTGGCTCCTGGCCTGGGCCACTGCAGGCACGTGGCTGCATTGCTGGAATCAAAAGTGAATGTCCGTTCACTTGCTTATCGGCTCAATCTATGCAGCTTAGACTGACCTGCGGAGACTGAATTGATTCAGCCTCAGGCTTTTTGACTGTGCTTAGCCCCAAAGAAAAGAGAAGGGAACAGGGTTAATCAGGAACGGGATTCTTCCTCTCCCACTTCACAGGCCCTGTTCCACTCCCCGGACTGGCTTTGGTTAACATTAGCAAGTCCATCCCATCTGTGACCTGCTCTCTCTCTCTGACTTCACTGCAGACAGTCCACCGAGCCGTCCTCCAAAGGCCTCCTTCTCAGACAGAGCGGAGGGGGCAAACTCACCAGCCTTTATGTCCGTGGCTCAGGGAGGAAGAGACGGTCGAGCTCACTTGGGACCTGCGGCATCATGCTGGAAGCTCCTGCAGAGAAGCATATTGGACCCGACTCCTTGGATGCTGCTCCTGTTACACAAAGGAGTCAGCCCTGTTTTTCTAAAAAAAAAATGAAGCTTTCTTAGCACCGATATGGGCAGGAGCACAGACTAACGAACATCTCGGTCAGTGTGAGAAGCGCTGTGAGGTCTCTTCTCCAGGTTGTTTCCAGGTAATTTGGCATAAGGGGAGAGATGAGAGCAGCTTCGAAGTATCTAAAGGCCGCCATGCAGCAAAAAGAGAGAACAACTACCCTCCCTTGCTGCAGAGGGTGGTTAAATTGCACCAACACCGACGTCGATTTAAAATCTGGGGGGAAAAATCCCCCCAGACGTCCTTACCGTCGGTGCAGCAGGCCAGCAGGGAAGTTATAATCTCCTTCAGTGCAGGTCGTCGAGCTGGACACTGCTGTGCCTGCAGTGGGGTAGAAACAGCGCATCCCGCATTCGTGCGGGGAGTTGGACGGGACGAACCCTTCTAACCCCCGGCTTCGAAGAGGAAGCCGCCGGGGGGGAAGTGGTTGAAGCAAAGCGGTGGCAACCTCCCTTGCGTGCTCCGGAGGAGTGACTTATAGGCAGAAAGAGGAAGAGATGACACGGGAGGAGGCCAGCAGCGGTCGCCTCCGGAAGGACGACGCTCATGGAAACTTCCAGAGCCCGGAACGGCCGGTAGGCGCCCCGGGAGTTGCCGGCGGGGCATCGCGGCGACGGTGCGGGACGCGGCGCCTCGAGGCAGTGGCACTCAGAGCCAGGGGCCGAACAGGTGAAACAGCAGAGACGCGATTCCTGCCCGGAGCTAAGGGCCCCGACCCCAAGGCCGCCGGCGCGGCCGGTTTGGCCGAGGGGGAGGGAGGTCCCCATTTTAGCACAAAGACGGCGGCAAGGAAGGCCGAAGCAACTCGGGGGGGGGGAGCAGCCCTTCATCCTTCCCGGAGATAACGGCCCCGGGACAGGAGCCGGCCATGCAGTAGGGGACTGAGATGAAGCCAAGAGACCGCAGGCCTGGAGGGGTTGCAAAGGTTGCAGCCAGGCAGAAAAGGGGGCACGTGGGGAGCTAGAGACAGGACGGCAGGCACGGGCCAGCCGCGCCGCCCAGCCGGCACTGCTGCCGCGGGGGTCTGAGGAAGGAGACGGGAGCGATGCTGACATTTTGGGAGGTCCGGGGACCTGCTGGGTTACTCGGGGTCCCCTTATTGAGGCCCAGGGATAAAGGCGGTCATCGCCTTGTAGAACCACCTGGCGCCCTGCCCGTCGATATGCATCCTTGACCGGTGAACGGGAAAGGCCGGTGCATCCCCCCGGCGAACACGCCAGCCTCCAGCTGACCCACGGGCAGGGAAGAATTGAGGCGTAAAGTGTGGGATTTTGGCAGGCCGGTCCCGCAACCGGCACAAAAGAGGTGGGTGGTAAAGCGATGGATGCGGGGGGTGTCTTCCTCCTCTTTTCCAGCACGTCTCCACGCAGCAATGCTGTTTGGGGTTGTTCTGTCGTTCTGGGGCGTTTGCCATCTGTCCCCACAGGGAAAGAGTTAATGACCGTCCCTTTTTGGGGGGTATGACTCCCCGTCTGTGCCACACCCCGGGTGACGCCGCCTGCTCTTTGACCCGGGTCGTAAAAGCATCTGTGCCGATAGAGACTCAGCTCCTGGCTGACACTTCTGGGTCCACCCCAGCCACTTCCTTTCTCGGCTCGCTCCGGAGGTCACAGCTCTTTTTCCCACGTCAGGGAATCTGTCACGGGGATATTTTTAAGTGCAGGTTTAGACGCGTGTTTTCATCCGGGATATTTAGACAGGCACGGTCCTGCTCTGAGCAGGGCACTGGATTCGTTGACTTCCCAAGAGCCTTTCCAGTCTGATTTGCTATGATTTGGACTCAAAAGAAAATGACGAGCTGTTAGCAGAGCCTGGCAGGAGCACAGACCCACTCGTGTCTGAGTTCGTGTTAGAAATGCTGTGAGATCCCCCATGCAGCAGCGTGATGATGTCAGAAAGACGGCATGTGCTGGAAATCACGTCTCCTCTCAGCCCTTTGTACACCCACTCGCAGTATGGGGAAGTGGGGATATTGCACAGCTAGCAAGAGACACGTGAAGCTGGGAGGATCTCCTCTGGGCACTCTTTGCCCTCTTGGCCACCACTCCTCCTCCAGGCACAGGATCATCTCCGTGCTAGGGAGGTAAACACCCCAAAGTGCTGGCAGGAACGCCCTGCGCAGCCGTGTGATTATCATTCTTCTTGATTAAATGGTCTTTAATATCCCAGGCGGCTTGTAGTTGACTACCTCTTCAGCTAAGCAGCTTAATGATGTCAACACACTGTCCCTCCAAAGAGGAGGGCTTGTCCTTCGGCATAAAACACCCTCCCTGGCCGAGATGCAGCAGATAATCTGCACAGGCTCCTTCCTTAGTGTTGTCCAGGGCAGCTGTGCTGCATCCTATGAGGCAAGGTACTGTATGGATGGGTAGATGCAATAGGCCTTGCAGCAAGGGTTGTAGCAGCGAGATGGAAACCCCAGTGCATGGGTGTAGCTTGCCGATGCAATAGTGAGCTGTGAAGTCTGCATTGGTGTCATGTGATAAACCGGTGCAGCCCCCGTGCACCTGGGCCTGGCGTTCTGCAAGGAGGCCTGGGCATCGCCCGGCGACCTGCAGAAAGGGCAGAAAGCAAGACGATGGAGCAACTGGAAACAGACTTCCAAGGAAGGGCTGTAAAGGAGTTAATATGTTTAATTTGGTTAATGGGTGACTAAGAGGAGGATGTGATAACTGCCGTAGAGGGGTTTGGGGGGGCGGGAACGCCGCGGGCATGAGAACGTTGTGATAAAGGGGTGCAAAAAGGAGCAAGGGGATCGCATTTAGGGAGGGGAAATTTGGCACGGATATCAAGGGAAACTTCTTGGCAGTGAAATCCTGTAGGCTGCAGAAACGTCTCCTGGTGGAAGCGGTGGGAGTCTTGTCACTTAGATGCGTGACTCTGCAGGGCCAGGGACGCGTGCTAGGTCCTGCGGAAGAGGGGTCAGTCTCTTCCTTTCCGGGTTTCTGCAATACTGGTGGGCTTACTTGGTTGTTTTCCTTGTTGCTTCCCAGAGCCACATGCTTGTCCCACGCCTTGTAAGCCCTGTGCTTATGCAAACCACAGGCTCCCACAGCTGATTATCCAACAGCCAAAGGGTATTAGCATGAGAGGAAAGGGATCCTGTGTCAGGAAGGTGGGTAAAGGGAATGTCTGCCTATGAGGCTCGTGTCTTCCTGGCCCCCGGCAGGGGATTAGGTGCTCAGGGCACCGAGAGGTCTGAGCACCCAAGGGTGGATGGGACACGGAGGAGCAGAGGAAACTGAGACAACAGTTTTTGGCTCCTCGTTGTCCTAGAGAAAGGCGACCAAGATACAGAGCTTAAGAAACACCTTCCTGAAGTGCTGGGACAGAAACATCCGACTGTCGTGAATCTCTAGCTGCCGCGTTCGTCACCCATGGTCACGGCCCTTTGGGTAGATGTGATATCTTTTATAGTTGGAGAAAACTGGTTCCTTGCAAGCTTTCCGGTACCGACACCCTTCTTCATCCTCCCTCTGCCTGAAGAAGGGTGTTTGCACCCGAAAGCTTGCAAAGAACAACTTTTTGTTGGTCCAGTGAAAGATATCACATTTACCCAAAATAATGTTAGCTGCCTAGGTCCTCAGACCAACACGGCTACGACCAGCATCCCTGAAGTACTGTCACGGTGCCACACCAGAGTCGGGGCAGGACTCGGGTGTTTTCAAAGAAAGCCAAAGGCAAATCTCCGCGAGCTGGTTTCAGTACAGGGGCTAAGACACCCAGGTGAGCAGTCCTGACTCGGTCCATTCAAAGGCGCCCGCTTGCGATGCATCAGGCGGCTCATTGTGCCACAAAACAGGAGCCGGCTGATCTGCGCCCGCGGAGAACGAGAGCAGCTCGAGGACTACAATTGGGACGTTTATCACCCTGTCTCCATGGGGACGGACTCTGACGGAGGAGCAAAGTTTATTTTGTCTTCTAGCAATGTTGCGCCTTTGTCATGTTGATCGACCTCCTCTTCCCCCAGGAGTTCACCGGTGCAAAGAGAAAAAAAAAAAAGGGTTTAAAAGCAACAAAAAAAAAGGGACTTTGAGGCTAGTTGCTGCTTCATTGGTTTGTTCATCTTTAATCGAGTGACCGGAGGCGTTGGAGGGCGAGGGGGGGGCGAGCCGGCTCAAAAGGGAGCTGTCCCGTGTCATGAAATCTGCTTTCGCCGCAGGGGCCTGGTGGGCTGAAAGCTGACGGCAGAGCGCAGGATGCTGGAGAAAATTCAGAAGATCCTGACGGTCCGCAACGAGCTGGTCCGGGAGGCGCTGGCCGAGGCGCTGGGCACCTTTCTTCTGATGGTAAGGGACATGGCCTGCGTTGTGCATGTGTGTGTGCCCGCGCAGGTGGGCATGGGCCCGTGCGTGCCCGCGCCTGACCCGCGCATTTCCCAGAGCAGACTGAAGACTCAGCAGCCGGGCGCAGCTCTCACGCCAGACCCTTTTGACACCTGCGGTGCTGGCAGGCTGCTACGGGTTAACTCTCGGCCCAGGTTTGCCCTGCCCGGCAGCTGAATGAGCTTATTGTCAGGGGCAAAGGCAGAAGTGGAGAGATCAAGGGGCCACGCAGCAGCCCGGGAACCAAACAACGGGTCTAATTGTCTGTTGCGAGAGAATAGTTTGTTGCCAAAGCCGCGGAGCAGCAGCTCGTCGATAGCAGCCAGCTGCTTAGTCAGGCTGCACCTTGTCTCCCGGGTCCTGATCCCTGGGATGCACGTGGAGAAGGTGAGGCAGAGAGGGTAAGGGACTTGCCCAAGGGCAGACCCTGCCACTGACATACTCTAAGTGCAGGGCTGGGGGCCAGAGGCTTCCCCCTCCCAACCTGGCTTGTTACTGCCCAGCGGGGCAGAGCAGAAAACATATTGCTCTCCCACGGGGGTGGAACCCAGTGTCTAATAAAAGTAATTACTCTAATTCAGAGCCAGACGGGTCGTGGGCTTGGGTGGCACCTCTTAGTGACTGACACGCACGCCCCAATCGCACCCAGTCTTCCCTTGCTGCTTGACGTTGCAATGGTGCCTCTTTATCGGACGACTTCTCACCAAATAACTCACAGGAGAAGCAGATTTGGGGCCTTAGTGCGAGAGGCCCTGTTTCCAGCTCCAGACCTCTCCTTACAATATATGATTTGGTGGTCTGGGCATCAAAAAAGAGTCAAAGCGGGAAGCGGGAATGCAGAAGGGATCTTGCATTTCTCCTTTAGCACCCAAATAGCCCCACTGTGCTGGGTACTGGGCAGGAAAATACTGCCTTTGCTCTGAATTGCTCCACCAACCATTGGTGTCAGGAGTCTGGGGCAGGGATTGGGTTTGTACAGAGCTGGGCACAGGGGAGCCCCGGAGACCGGGCACTGCAGTGACACCAGGGCTGCTCGTGCCTGTTAGTCTTCTTCCTGTCTCCTGCTTGCACGCACAACCATATGGCATTGCCTGCACATAACCAAATGGGCATGTATTTTTTTCACGCTCTGTTGTATGCGTAGACCCCAGGTCGCAGGGTTGTCGGGGTGGACTCTCAGCAAAGCCTGCTGCCAACCCACCCAGCTGTGAAAGGGCATCTAGTCATTTGGCTTATCCACCAGGGTATGTGCCAGGAGCTTAGCAAACAATATTTTTTTTCTTCTCATTTTTCATACTCACAAGAGTCAGATCGTGCAGAGGTATTGGTAGAGCACCTGATGATAGAGAGGGTCCCAACTGATTTCATAGTCACGGGAGCAGTGACCCCAGTTCATACGCTCTGGGCTGTCCCGGCAGAGCTGGGGTCGAGTCGCTTGACTCCAGGTGACATGCAGATGAAATATAAAATCCCCGCTTTCAGGAGAGGAGAGTTAAGAGTTTCTCTGCTTTCCAAGACCACAGGTGCGAGGCTTTTTTCGAGAGCATTCATGGAGTTGGGGGGCTCCTAGACATTTTGGGGACTTTGATCTACTGAACCTGTGATCACATCAGCTCAAACTGGCCAGACCCTTAGGAAGTAAAACAGGCTCCCCAGAGCGGTGGCGCAGTCTCCATCCTTGGAGGTGTTTAAGACCTGGGTAGACAAAGCCTTGGTTGGGATGATGTAGTTGGGGCTGGTCCTGCTTGGAGCAGGGGTTGGACTAGATGTGACCTCCCGAGGTGTCTTCAATTCTCATTTTCTAAGTGGGGTGGATAGATAGGCGCTTGCCGTAACCCTGATGGGCATTGCACATCACTACATCCCATAGGTGCAGAGCGGCGGACAGCTTGGCATTGCTCTCACCTGACATAAGCTTGCAAGTGCACCCTGCTCCTCTCCTGGGCAAGCCGGTGGTGTTGAAGGATTGGCAATGTGAAGGGCAGGATCCTCTGGCTTTTTGCCAGCGTTCATTAACGTGATGGCAGCTCCAGATTGGGACGGGTGGAGCCCCGCGTGGCCATGACCCGTGTAAACATGTCAAAAGCCAGGCCTTGCTCCAAGAGCTGACAACCTCTCTGAAGGCGAGAGCCAGAAAGTGGGTGTAGCCGCATTGCAGGCGGGACCAAGGGAGGACAGAGGCAGCGCAGTGATCATTAGAGGAATTACACTGTCACTTATCTATATTTAGAAATAGTATTAGTGCTACAGGCCACACACCTGGGCTCCTGCAAGCAGACCTGTAATGAGCCCGCGCTGTGGACATCATTGACCGGCAGGGATATCGCGGGGTGTCCATTATCGTATCACAGTTGTCGTGTCTGGTGTGCTGTGTTAAGGGATTTGCCAGGTGAACCAGCAGCAGGTTTGGCAGAAAGGACAGAGTATCTGTATAAAGAATTAGGCAGGGAGGGAAATGCCCAACAAAGCTTTGGGGACCTGCTTTCCGGCCTGCTGTAGCCTAGTGCTGGTTCTCCCCGCGGGCAGCCTTGGAGCGGCAGGTCCGTGGAGGACTTTGCGATACATCGAATAACCCAAATTCACACCAGACGTGGGAGTCTCTGGGGAGAGCTCACAGTACACCAAGAATAAGCAGCTGCTTTCACTGGGAGCTGCAGGACTAATTGCAGCGTCCATCAGTGACGAAGGACATGTCTTCCATCCTTCTCGTGACTACCGGCATAGTCCAAAGCTCGCTGAAGTTCATGGGAAGCCTCCCATGGATTAAGTAGACTGGCTCAGAGCCTGAAAGAGAGGAGCTCCCTTAGTCTTAGGCAAGCACCGTGCTTTGCTTTACGCGGAGCTGGGGTTTGAATTTGCACCTGACCCGGCTCAGTGCAGTTGCTCCAAGCGTACGGTCCAGCCTGGCACCGCTTTCTGAGATGATAGAAAGCACCATCTACCTACAGATAGTCCTGTGGATGTGCCGTGTCAAAACCCAGACACATAATAGCATGGTCCACGTCCTGCCCCGTGTCTTGTCTCTGAAACGACACATAAGGTCCTGGCTTGGAAATGCTGCCGGTGTCCAAACGCCTCGCTGAGACAGCGGGCGCAGGAACCAACACGATCCCACACAGGGGTCAGAGACCAGCGGGAATACCTGTGTTTTGGCTTTATTTCGCTGTTCCTAGAAAGTGGCTTATCTCTAGTCTGCCCTGGGGCTTCCCCACTATAGCAATGCACTTCCTCAGCCCGTGCTCACGCCCTGCAACGGCTTTGCTCTGTCGATGCTGCGGGGAGTCCTTGGTGATGCAGCTCAGGGCAATAAAATACCTGGCCTGAGCAGGAAAGGAGCTTCACAAGGGATTTCTAGAGTCCAGAGACCTAAGACCAGCTGGGAAATGGCCTTCACACAGTGCAGATCACCGCTGCATGCAGCAGGTCATCAGCGCGTGTGCACAGGTGCGGGGGTGCGAGGCCGGTCCAGCGGCTGGGTGGAAGGATGGATCCTGGTGATGTCTGAAAGCAAGTCGGCAAAATTGTCATTAAAGGCAGGCTGGGAGATGCAGGGCAGCACAACAGGACAGGCAAAGGGTGACAGCGTTAGCTAGCACAGGATGACCCTACCCATCCCCTGGCACACCACTTTCCACTGGTGATCTGCTGAGTCCTGGGACGCTCGTGGTGCCGGGGGCTCTCTCGAATGCCCGCGATGGCCGGGATTCGGTATTGTGAGACGTTCCCTTTCCCTCTGTATAGTGTGGTAGGAACAATGCCTAGAACTGGGCAAATAATTGGTTTTCCTCTTTGCTGGCTGAACTGAAAGAGTAAAAAATATAGATTTTTTTTTAGTTTTCTTGGAAAAATAAGTCTTTTTTTGGGAGGGGGGGTTGGTTTGGGGGGGTGGGGGTTGGGTTGTTGTTTGAAACGCATTCTTCCCAACCCTTACAGCTCAATGTGAACAATTTGGGAGACAAAACTATTGTGTCCAAAACGAATTGGAAAAGTTTTATTTGTTCAAAAACCATGTCAGGTGAGGTGACCAGGGTTTGACTTCTCCACAGTCACCAGTCTGGCCCAGCTTTGAAGAGTTTCCGCACCCCGGGATATTTTCAGAAAGGACAGAGTATCTGTATAAAGAATTAGGCAGGGAGGGAAATGCCCAACGAAGCACGGGGGTGTCTTACAAAGCTTTGGGGACCTGCTTTCCGGCCTGCTGTAGCCTAGTGCCGGTTCTCCCCGCAGGCAGCCTTGGAGCGGCACATCGAATAACCCAAATTCACACCAGATGTGGGAGTCTCTGGGGAGAGCTCACAGTACACCAAGAATAAGCAGCTGCTTTCACTGGGAGCTGCAGAACTAATTGCAAATAGCTCTGTATAGTGTGGTAGGAACAATGCCTAGAACTGGGCAAATAATTGGTTTTCCAATTATTCTAAACCTTTCCCCCAAACCCTCTCCCAGCTCTAGTTATGTGATGCCTCGGCTCCTTTTCCTCTTAGCTCCTGGAGTGAATCTCTCAGCGTGCCTGTATTTTAGGGCTAGGTCTGGCCATTGGGGCTGTAGCTTGTCCCACATCATTGACAGCAACCTGGATCTGCATTTCCATGCCCCAGTCCCAAATTGCAAGGCAGCGATGGGAGCTCTAAATCAGTGGTTATGAATGTTTCTAGGCTCAGGGGTCCTCTTGCTAGACTCAAGCCACCCCGAACATGCCAGCTCTGAGCTTTTCACCCATTTCTTGACTGAACAGAGCAATTCTCCTGTGGCCAAGAGTGCAGAAAGACCCCAGCAGGTCCTGGCTGGAGTCTCTTGTGAATCATGTGGAAGTGCTTGCACACCTGAGAGTGCCAACGGTGCACAGCACCCCACAGAGCTGGGTGCAAATCACTGCTGTAGGGGGCACATGCGTGTTTGCACAGCGGGTCCCCTGAAGCGAGGGTTTGCGGGGAACCCCATCCTTCATCTCCGAGCGGCTGCCCTCCTCGTGTCGTCGCGTTTAGCCTTGACTAGGATCTAGGCAAGGCCGCCCCGGGAGGACTCATGCAATGGTGCAGCCTTCTTCTTCTGTCTTTGCATTAGCTCCTTGGCTTAGGGTCCGTTGCCCAGGTGAATCTAGGAGGAGGAAAGTTTGGGGAATACCTGAGCATCAACCTGTCATTCGGACTGGGCGTCACTTTGGGCATCCATGCAGCTGGCGGGGTCTCAGGTGAGTGAGCACGCTGGATGGAGGGCACGGAGGGGCATCTTCCTGGAGCTGGGTGCTGGGTATGTCCTCAAGGGAGGTGGCCTGTGGGCTGGTGCTGCTGAACAAGTTGTGTTTTAGTGACACGGTGAGGACCCTTCCCCTGGACGCTGCGACCCTGGTGGGAAGGCTTTGCTGTCCTAGCAGCGCTGGTGCAGCACAGGGAGGAGGGGCCTTGGACACACATCTGGGTGCTGAGGCTGCGGAGGTGGGAGGATTGCGGGAGGGAGCGCAGTAGGGAGCCACCGTTCCCCGGCTTCCCCTTCAGAGCACGTGGCCCCTCGGGTCCCCTAGATCCACCGCTCAGGTCCAGAGACGGACCTGCCCATCCCTCCCATGGATGCGATAGGAGGCACGTGCCACCCCGATCCCAGTGGAGCAGCTTGGGAAGAAACTCAGAGCGTCAGGGTTCCCCTCCCCTGCGTAGGCCCTGCACGGGGTGACTCAAAACCCGCCTTTCACTATTCCTGGATGCACTGGTTTCCCTGCCAGGACTCCCTGCAGGGAAATGAGAGGGCAACGAGGGAGATAGGAGCACTTTGGACTCCAGTGTCCTTGAAATAAACCTTGTGTAGCCTGGATCTTGCCCAGTGGGAACTCAGTCTCTTGCTCTATAAGAAATTCTGGTGCCAATGGCACTGAGCAGCTTATGAGTTTGATCCTAGATTCAAACACACACACACACGCACACACAGACACACACATCTGCAGACATGCCCATGCACACACAGACACACACCTCTCTATAGACATGCACACACACACGCACAGGCATGAACACACACACACACACGGGCACGTACACATGCGCATACGTGCACACTAGGGATATCGTTTCAGGGCAACAGCACTGGATCTCTCCGTGCCTCTTATCTTCTGTAATCGCTGCGCTTGTCTGTCCTGGCAGAAGAGGCTGGGGCCTATGCTGGCAGGGAGCTGAACCCAACCCTTGCTCCTCACATTGCAGGATGAAACGTAGGATTTCTAGGGGCAGGGCATAGCAGGGGATGTAGGAGAAAAGGAAGAGCACCTTGGCATGAGCAGCCTGCTTGCTGCCTCACTGTCCATCTGGAGGTGATAGATCTGCTTGGGGGGAAGGAGGCTGGGTGAAGGGGATGACCTACACCACGTTTGTTAGCAAAGGGATTGACCTTCAGCTACAGGACGTGAGAGGAGGTGTCATTTCAGCTCAGGCAGGGACGGGGCTCATACTGATGGTCACACTCAGAGCCAGCTTCAGATCGCGGGTTGGCTTCACCTCTGCGATGAGCAGAGAGGAGACTCCTAGGAAGATGCTGTACAGGTGGACTAGGGCTAGTGTGTCCCAGCCTACAGGAGCTGGCAGGGGAGAACTCGCTTGCTGCTCTCCGGTCCCATTCGGATCGCCAGGCAGCGTCCTGCCAGTGCCTCATCCCCCCTGCTTCTTCCCTGTTGTAAGACAGTGCCGATAAGTGAAGCCGTGCCTTGGTTCATTTCCAGAGGTACCTCGGTGTTAGTGGTGTGCAAGGGGCTGGGAGGTTTGAAGACAGGTTGAGTACATAGTTGCTTGGGAATGCAGGAGCCTGGACTCGATGGTCAGCAGGCCCCTTCCAGCCCCCTGGTCCTGGTGTAGAAAAGGGGATGGCCATTAAGACTGGAGGGTGAGAGCAAAGTTATCCGAATTCATCCCGGGCTTGGTTCGCCCATGGACCAAGGTGGATAAGGCCTGCTAGTATCTGAGGCCAGGCATCACGACTGCCCATCTTTGACTCCTTGGCCGGGATAAAAGTAACTTCCCCAGCACTGGTCCCCCGGCCTCACCAGCCCACGGGCAATGACACTGAGCAAGCAATGGGCTGCTGGCAACATCCTGCTTACTCTCCCTGTCCACCTAAAGAAACATGCACCTGTGTGAGGCAAAAACTCCTGCAGCTATGCACGATGTTGGAGGGTCTCGTGGGCGTACCATTGCCTGTGAACCATCAGTTGGGTAGAATCATAAACCCATAGAAAATGAGGGTGGAAGGGACCTCAGGAAGTCACATCTAGTGCAACCCCCTGCTCCAAACAGGACCAGCCCCAACTACATCATCCCAGCCAAGGCTTTGTCTACCCGGGTCTTCAACACCTCCAAGGACGGAGAGTTCACAACTTCTCTGCATAACCTGTCCCAGTGCTTTACTACCCTCCTCATGAGAAAGTTTTTCCTACTATCTAACCTCAACTTTCCTTGCTGCAACTTGAGCCCATTGCTTCTTATTCTGTTATCAACCACCACCAAAAACAGCCCAACTCCATCCTCCTTGGAGCCACCCTCCAGGGTACTCATGCACCAGAGTTTCCCACTGAGATCTGAGCCACCTTTTCCTGGGCACTGAGCTTAAGACAAGAGGCAGCCCCTGCCTGCAGAGCTTGCTAAGCTCACTAGGAAGAAGTAGCACTCCTATTTTACAGATGGGAGAACTGGGGCCCAGAGAGAATAAATGATGTGCTTAAGGTCACAAGAGAATTGTGTGGCAGAGATCAGGGGTGAACCCAGATCTCCCGAGGCCCAGCTCAGCACCAGAGGAGCAAGACTGTCCTTCCTTTCAGCAGCAAAACAGCTCCTCAGAGCAGGGCACTAGGGATAGTGTGTCCCAGGGGAAAAATGACTCTTGTGTCTTTAGAAAATGGAGCAACCAGAAGGCTGATACCAGCTCACTCTGGTGCTCTCCTGCCCTGCTCAGGATCTCTGGGTGAAGCCAGGAGAGAAGTTAATTAACAGCAGGAATGATAATGCATTAGTCACCCAGAGCAGGTGAGATCCCACAGCTAAGCCACGGAGTGCTGCGGGGGTAATTTCCCAGCTGCAATTCATTCCCACCCTCCCTTATAGGCCTCATTTCTCCACCACGAACATGTAGTCCTGGCACCCCCTCCAGGCCTGATTCTGGAGGTGCTGAGCCTTGCAGTGTCCTTGGACTTCGGGGAGGTTGTAGTGCTTGCAAACACTGCTGTTCTGAGTTGCTCTACAAGGTGTAGGACAACCGGGAACCACATCCCCGCAAGTCACCAGCCTCCTTTTCCTGCACGGGAGACCTGTGTGCATGCATGGGAGTCCACTGCCCGAGGGTTGGGGCGGAGCACTGAGCTATACCGCCGGGAGCCGCTGGGCTGGGGCTGCTCCACGGTGTAGCCACGCACCGGTGTGGGAGGTGTTTTGCATTCACTTCCTGCAGGGGCAATGTGACTGCACCAGGCAGAGGTGCCTGGAGAGAAGCAAGACCCATGGGTGGATGCCCAAGGGATGACTCCTCCTGGGTGGATGTTGCTGGTGCCTGGTATTCCCCAGCACCAGCCTCGGGGACGGCCAGCAACGGTGCAATCGTTGCTCTGGGACAGGTGCAGTAAAGCAGATGCAATGCTTTCTTTCCGCAGGAGCTCACCTGAATGCCTCCATTACCTTCACCTACTGTCTCCTGGGGAAGCTGCCCTGGAAGAAGCTTCCGGCCTACGTGGTGGGCCAGTTCCTGGGGTCCTTCGTGGCAGCAGCCACCATCTTCGGCTTGTATTACGGTAGGGTGGCTTTTCCCCAGCTATGGTCCTGGCTGACCGTGCGTTAGTTTGATTGCCGGACAGGCGCGCTGGCAAGCATGGGGCTGCTATGCGGGCCAGCAAAGGCAGGGCTAGTGCATCTTCCATGCTGTCTCCCGGCCAGCTCAGAATAGCACTTGGATGCTGAGTCCAGGAGGGTTTAAACCCATGCTGGAGCTGGGCAAATGGCTTGAGTGACACGTTTCAGGGCGCGCTGCTGATCCCACGTGAAGGAGCTACTTGCTCAGCTCCTGCCTCTCTGCCCTGCAGGGCCAAGCTGCCCGAGATCTCCCTTCTGCTGGTCCTTAGCCCATGATTAGATGCACACTAGGACAGGAGTGCTTTCACCTGGCTTAGTGCACGTGCACAGTGTCAGGCAGAAAAGATATGCTGTGCCTTTGCACCTACCTTCTGGGTCCCGTATGAAAAGACACTGGCCCTGGGCTTAGCCCAAGAGACTCGAGCTCTCTTTTGGGGAGCAAATGCCACCACCCTTGGAGAACCGATGCTCCCAGGCATCGGCCTCTTGGTCCCACGATGCTGAATGTCTCCACTGCCCTCACCCTGGCTGGGTTTTGGGGAGGACGCGTGTCTTTCTGGCCTGCTAGGGCTTTGTGAAGGAAGGTGGGCCCCAGGAAGGTATTCTCACAACCCAAAGTCAATCATCTGCTGTGTGTCATGCTGCAGCCAGCCCTCCCTGAGGTCGTTGAGGCTGGGGCTCCCACGGCAAGAGCTGGAGGGGGAAGGATGCAGAATGGGTATAGCAGGTGGCTCAATGAGACGTGGTATTTTAAAACTCGACTGCAGCTGGAGCTGGGAGGAAGGGGGACACCTCGGAGGATCAGGACAAGGTGGGGTTTGTTTTGCTGCCTGCTGCTACCAGGAGCGAGACCATCTGGCTGCTGGCTCTGGCATGTCTCAAATGGGGGACAGGGAAGGAGTCTTTCTTCTTTCTGGGGGCCCCCAAGGCTGTGCAGCTGCAGAGGGAGGTCACATCTAGCTCAGGCGGCTGCTGTCATGTCTCCAGGCCAAAGTCTCCTGGAGACGAGCGGTCGATGAACTCTGTGCCTGGGAAGGGTGTGATGGCAAGGCCACGTCCTCCCGCTCCTCTCCTCTCTTGCTGCAATTGTGGTGTCTGCACTGAGGGCCCTGCCCGGTCTCTCTGGCTCAGCCTGGTCCCCGCATGCATTACCCTGGTCTCCCTTTCTCCTAGATGCACTTTACCTCTACACTGGAGGCAACTTCACCGTGATGGGACCCAATGCCACAGCCGGGTTCTTCGCCACCTACCCAGCCCCGTATATGTCCCTGACGGGGGCTTTCTTCAACGAGGTTAGTCCCTGGGGTGACTAGGGTGGAGGATGGGGACGCGTGGTGTTGAGAGGGTGCCACATGGATGACGCAGAGCCAGGAGCTGTAACGAGCCCCTATGCGGACGAGCTGAGTGCCAAGAAGGAGGTTGGGTCGCAATGGGATGGGCTGCAGGCAAAGGCGAGCGGGCACAGCAATGTGGTATGATTGAGAGGTGGATCCCTGGAAATGGAGAGCGCAGGAGCTGGGGGCGGGTGGATGTGTGAAGATGGGGAGTTAGCAGTGAGAGCCCCAGAGCAGGGCTTTGCTGGGAACCGGCTTGTCCTTGTTCCCGCAAGACGCCGGCTCTGCATGGCACGTGGCTCTGAGAGGTGCACTTGCCTCAGTTTCTTGGGGGGCATTGGGGAACCCCTGCTGATTTCCCATCTTGGTGCATCATGACAAGGTCTCCAGGCAGCTTCAAACAGGCCACTGATAGAGCAACTGGGGAAGGGGCTGATCACACCGGGGTGGGGGACACCTGGATTGACTTCTCTGAGGATGGCTTAGGAATGACACAGGGGCACGGGGTTTGGACCATTTGACCCCCAGGACCCTCCCATGGAGGGAAAGGATCAGAAAGCTGGCAATGAGACGCTGCACCCGGGGGCACGGCAGCATCGTGGTGGCCATGTGCTGGACCACGACCTACCCAAGCATGCCCCAGCCCAGAAATACACCATCTGGTCCTGTGTGGTCTGTTGTTTTGGGGTGGAACCTGCCCCTTCTTTCACCTGGGGGACAACCCAGCTTAGCAGGGACCAAGTCTTGTGCACTCACCAGTACAGGCCCAGTCCATTCCCGCTCCCTACGCATTGCTAGTGCCTCATGTACCCAGGCTGGTCCTCTGTGTGGCTCATTGCACTATTAAGGGAGTTTCTCTGCTATTCAGCTTTGCATTGATCACTGTCTGGTTGCCTCCCGTGCTTTGCAATTATAATCTTTTCTTTCTGAGCCTCTCCACAGCACCCCAAAAAGTTCCTCTCCTACCAGGGGCCTGGCAACCTTCAAACTTTCTCGGACAGCTTTCCTGGCTTGATGCTCTGGTGTGGTGATGTTAAGATGATTGCAGAACAGGCAATTTTGAACTGCTTGGCTGTGATTTAAGTGTATGTTGGCAAGGCAGTCAATTGTTCAGTCAAATATTGTCAGTTGACTTCATATTTTTGATTGGTCAAAGATTTTAGCAGTTTTACAAAAGAAATATATATATTTTTTGGAGTTTTCTTGACAGAAATATGATTTTTATCAGGTTTTTTTGGGACACATTTCTTAATGGAAAACTTGTGCTTTTTCTGTGTATTATTTGGACCTGTTAGCAATCTTTTACAATTTTTGACCTAACTTTATTTGACTGGTCAAATACCCAACCCTAGTATTTACTCATGGCAGACAAGACCATGGCCAGATCAGACAAAGCAAAGGGTGAGATAAAAGTCCATCTTGTACATCAGGATGATGCACAACATTGTCTGTTATGATCATATCTGCTAGCTGGGATTCAAATGCAAGTCATCCCCAGCTCCAGCTCATCAGTGGAGGGCTACTGGAGAAAGAACATTGCATTCATCAACATCATCATCATCATTTAATCCCAGTGACAGACCAGGGCTTCTTTGCTGACATACAGCTGAGCTGTCCTGATACAATGTCAGAGCCCCTGTGCTGCAACCAGTGATTGGAGAGTCTCTTTCAGTTGAAATCTCAGGGTCCTCCTGGAGCAGAAAGATCCAGCTCTGCCC
Organism: Crocodylus siamensis; assembly: GCF_052110815.1. Lineage (NCBI taxonomy): Eukaryota > Metazoa > Chordata > Crocodylia > Crocodylidae > Crocodylus > Crocodylus siamensis. The sequence goes on from NC_143397.1 coordinate 4,324,317, forward strand.
TGAACGGCCATGTAGTGATGACAGTAGCGTCCCCACATGGCCTTAGATCTGGCTTATCTTCAGGGCAATGCACAGCATGACTGCTGCATGGGGACTCTGCCATACCAGAGTATAAATGCAAAGCACGGGACCGATTCTAAGCTCAATCGATCCCAAGCTGAATGGCGGTGTGAGCTCCCAGCAGCCACAAAGCCATCACTTTTATTAACTTTTTTGGGTGGAACAGCTGCAAAAATCCAGGTGCCGAATGAATTCCACAAAGCAGAGGGACACGTGCAGTTGTCTCGGCTCAAGTCCCATGATGCCTGTGACACCACAGGGCTAAAAATGATGGCCGTGCTCTATCAGAGCAGGGAGATTCATTTTTCCTTGTGGGCAGAGCACCTGGCAGCAGCCGCAAGAGCGGCTGGCATTTGTGTCCCGACACCTTTACATTGAGCACGGCTGGCTGCTTCATTGCTGCAGGTTTTCAGGGCTCTGCCTGAGCCTGGTACAAACAGGCTTACCTGCCCTGCAGTGTTAGAGACCTCAGTACTGCTGCTGGGCAGGTCAGTCCTGCTCACCCTGTCCTGCTCTGTGCATGAGGACCCCAGAAACGAGGCAGTGAGGACAGCCCAGGGCATCCTGGCACCACACGCGGGACCTAGACTCCTGGCCTGCTCAGGAGCGGTGGCTTGGGGGACCCACGTCATCCTCTCCACCTCACTTCTCATGTCGATGAGGACACGAAGCAGAGATGGGGGCTTCTTGGCTCAAAGGCCAGACTGACCTTTGGCTTCTGTGATGCACATGTATCCTCAGTGCCTAGGGCTAGTGGAAAGGCGAGATGAAGGATAGTTTCACTCGGTGTCTGCGTGTCCATATTCATGTTGCTGGTTAGCGTGATGGATGCTTTCACTAGGAACTCGGCTGCCTATTCCACACGGGCTCCACGGCATCTGGCCAGACATCGAATGATGGCCCCGGAGGAAAAAGGTTTCACATTTGTGGATAATCCATCTTTTCAAACCACCTCTGGGATCTCTTCCTTTTATGCAGTGACCAGTTTCTATCCCTCTCTAAGGTGCTGCTTTCTCAACCGACCTGTTTCTTCCTTTGCCTCTAGTTTATTGGCACTGCAGTGCTGCTTTTGGGCATACTGATCATCCATGATGAGAAGAATAATCCAGCCTTAAAGGGAACCCAGGCAGTGGTCACGGGGCTCCTGGTCTTTGTGATCGGCATGTCAATGGGAATCAACACAGGATATGCCATCAACCCCTCAAGAGACCTCCCTCCCAGGATCTTCACTGCGATAGCCGGCTGGGGGCTGGAGGTCTTCAGGTAAGGGGTCCATTTCATGCTGGGCAGATCACAGAGGTTTCTCTGACCCTCCCTCCGGTTTGGTGAAGGCACAGGACTGGGAACCCATCTGGGTGCCATGTCTGACCTTGAAACAAGTTTTCTGGATAACCCAGGGCAAATCATTTAACTTTGGTCTGTGTGGCACTATTTGTAGGAGGTGGACAGTAAAGCTTCCCTACCCGATTGGGTGCGATGAGCCTTGCTTCATCTGGAGTTTGACCCAAAGCTTCTCACAGTCCATAGCAAACCTCCCATTGATTCAGAAGGAGTCTCCTCGCACAAAATCTTTGAACGTCCCCTTTGAAATCCTCACACAGGAGTGCAAAATGCCACTTCATAAGGAGTCAGAAAGCTTGCAATTAAAGAATTTTTTCCCCCCCAAATCTGGTTGGTTTAATAAAAGATATCACCTCTGCCATGAGCTCTGATTCCTTTTTGCCTCCAGATGAATACAGCTACTACCTGGATACCTGACACTGTAAAAGCAGTGTATTCTAGGGGAAAAAAGGCTCTGCTACAAGAGAATTTCACTGTACACATCAGTGAAGGACATGGACAGACACAACTCAGTCTGGGCTAGTACCTCCACAGGATAGGACAGCAGGGCATATGTTCTGTCCCCGTTTGATTCATCTGAAATCTCTCTTCTGTGTTTTTCTTTTAGGGCTGGAAATAACTGGTGGTGGGTCCCGATCGTAGCTCCGACGTTGGGAAGTCTGTTTGGCGTTTTAGTCCACAAACTCTTCATTGATCTTCATAATCAGCCGGCCACCGACAGCGGAAACGAGAAAGAGAAGTACACTTTGGAGAGTGCTCGGATGTGACGTCCAGCTGTTCCTCAGAACTAAGCCTGAAAGAAAAGCTCTAGACAAGGCGTGTTGCACGCATGCACTTACGCTGATTGTCACTGACTGGCTCTTGAGACACCCGCTGGCAATAAATGCACCTTTTAATTTATTCATCCCCCACTTCTGGAAGGTGTGAGGATGGAGGCTAGGTTTGAATAAATCTTTGCAACTTGATCAGACTAGCTGGGATTTCTAATGGATCACATTATTCTCAAGAGGGCCAAATGTGGCTCTGCCCTAAATAAGTTATTCAATGGGATTTAAAGTTTATTAACTACTTTTTTCTCTAGGGAAATAATACATATAACTCCATCGCACTGGTGAAAAACCCTGCACAGCTTAAATGATTCCAGGCACGTAATTCTGTCGCATCCCAGATGTGAGATGCAATAGGGAGGTGTGGATTAAGCTCACCATGTGCTCTATTCAAGGCAAGGTCAGTGCTTCCCCATGGGGTGACAGCACCTTGAACAAAGGTGTTTTGATTGTGAATGTTGCTTGGTAATACAGCAAGGCCTGAATCCCTGGGAGGGGGATGGGGGTCAGCCCCGTTGATTTAGTACGGCTCTGCCTTTAGTGGGTAACCTCCCACTTATAACGAGGCTATCAAGCATCTGGTTTGGCAGGATGGAGGGGGGAGTAGCCTGTTCTCAGTAAGGCTTTGGCAGCTTTCAGTGGAGCCTCTCCTTTCCTGACTTCTGTGTCCACAGTGCTGAACCATAAGTGCTGGGCAGTCTCCTGGCCAGAGACCTTCCGATCCCTTGTTCTGTTTTGGTGGACACTTGTGGACCAGGATGTTTGCTTTCTGCAACTGAAAGCATTCAGCTGTGGAGCTACAGCTTTAAACAGGATCTTTTAATGCTGAAACAGAAAACAAGCTCCCCCCACACCACTCGGGGAAACCCCAGGAGACTTAGGAACGAATCCTGAGCCTGGACGGGCTGCTTCTACAGGGCAGAGGAACAGGCATTCGGCCTCATTACTGGCCCTCTGACACCCTCCAGCGTCCTCAAAAACAAGCATGCCGAATCTTCCTCTTCCCAGGCCGACGCGTGAAGGTGACTCTTTCTACCCATCTCCCGTGCTTGATCCCCAAGTGCTCCAGGGCTGCCGCAGGACTTCAGCACACGACTGGGTTTCTGGAGCTGGACAACATAGATGAGCAGTGGTGTTACGATGGGTCCAGATGTCCTGCTCCAAGGATGGCAACCATAGACTGCAAATCCCCTCTCACAAAAGCCAGGCTGTTCACCTCAGGCTGAATCAATGGACTGTTTTTCGGGACTCTGCCTCTTCCCCCTGTTTTCAGCTGACCTTAAGTTTGTAACAGCATGACTTATCTGTGGAACTAATAAAGCAGAAACGTGTCTGGGCTGCTCCACCAGCCCTTGTGCCTTTTGGTTGATGCTTGTACACTGCGCACAGGTCTCACGTGGCCTCAACGCCAAACCTGCTTAGCAAGACCCTCACAAGGTAGAAAGTCTGAAGCTGAAAGCGCTCAGAAAGAGCTGGTTTTTGCTGGAGGGGATTCTTTTATCACAGCTGTGAGGTGATCTTCCCAGGACCTTTCATGTGCCCTGGTGTAGACGCTACTCTGGGAGCAGTAGGACCTAAAGGCAGCTGATATTTTGAACAGTGCTGCCATATACAGGGCAGCTTTAAGGATGCTGTTGCTGCAATTTAAATGGTCCTGCAGGATGGTCTGCACTGAAGTGGAGGCCTCAAACAGCTTGAGATTGGATCAGCTTAAAAATCATGATAGCCCATTCATCCTTGGTGGGAAGTTTTGAGCTCCGTCTCTCAGAGGAACAGCTCACATCCCCGCTCACAGCCTGGCCTGTGGGTTCCTAAAGCACTTGGTATTCAAGACACTTTGGCGGAAAATATTAAACTCTTTATTAAAATAGTATGTAGCACTGGCACAGTGCTTTAATATTTTAAAGGGCTGTACAAATATTGAAGCTTCACCCACCCCTGAGGTAGGTTGGCAATCCTTTGCTAAATAAAAGACACCACAATTGAAATAAGCATTGGTCATTTTGAGACAGTGCCTCTTACTTCTCTATCTAGACACGGCCAAACATCTTGGGGTGTCAGCTGCGCTGCACACGGCTGCCGGGGTGGGCTTGTATTCCAGGATAAATGCAAATGGCTTGCATCGTTTGTGGGTCTGTGTGGTACAAGGTGGGGGTTGACTTACCTTGCATTTTCCATGGGGAAGGCATGCACATGAGCAATTACCGCAGGGCAGCTGTACAGTCACACTCTTGCTTGCCTCACACTTGAACCTCCCATGCCCTTAGACACACAAGCGTGTCCATGTAGCAATGGTGGGTGCAGATGAAGACCAGCAGCAAATAGGTTAAAGTGCAGTTTTGCCCTGAAGGATCACTCGGTATAAAAAGGCAGCAGAGGAGGATTGCACGCTTGTTGAGACTTGAGGGGACGAGCTGCGTGGTTACACGTTCTGCATCTTCAGTGTAAGCTGGATGGGTCTGTGCCCTCCAGGCTTTGTGCAGGTGCCTGGTTATGACCAGGGCGGAGGGCAGGAAGGTGTAACGGCCTGTGGCTCTGGCTCTTCTCCGTCCTCCTGTATGGATGCCTGGATGACCTGGGCAGGCACAACGGGGCCAGCTTTCATTTTGGGTAGTTCCACGTGGCACCAAGGCCGCAGTGAGTGGTTAGGCAGCTAAGGGGAGCTCTGGTCTCTCACGGCAGGCTCCGCGCCTGGTGGGAAAGGGCACAGGCGGGGAGCTGCAAGCCAAGGTTTGTTTCTTCTAAACGACCTTAGTTAAGAGAGGGGCTGAGATACAGTGAGGATGGGAAGGCCCTTCCTGAGGAACTTGTGGAGACAACCCTGGTGACTTCATAGACAGCCACGTGAAATACGGAGTCCGGGTGGTCCTGGTGCAGGTTAGAAGCCTGGGGACAGCGGCTTTCAGGGGTGAGCATCGCTGTCCTGAGACTCCAGAGGAGACATCTTATGGAGGAAGCCCTGTGTGCTACAGCTGGGCAATCCTCATTGAGCAGCAGGCATAAAGTCCCACTGCAGCCCCATGATACTGGATATTCAAATGCTGCAGCTGAAACCACGAGAAACCTTTCTACTCCTTCAGAAAGGCCTTCAACCCTATTTCCCGCACAGGCCCAGGTCCTACAGCAGTGCATGGCAGAGTATTCATCCACTTCTTAAAGGTAGGGATTGTAGGTGATCAGTGCCTCTTAGGATCATACCCTCCACTTCTACTCTGTACAAGCACCTTCTGGTTGGGATACCAGGCTCTATCCCTGGTCCCCAGCACTGTCTTTAGCTGGTCATGGTGCGAGATGCCTTGGCTCTTTTGCACTGCTCTGGGCATTGGCAGCTCTGAGAAAGGGGGCATGTTCTGTTCCCTAACACCAAAAGGCTAGAGTTGTTTAAAGCACAGTCTGTGTAAAGGGTAAGGTGAGGGTAGAGAGGCAAGTAGCTTCAAGCACTCGTGACACCACTGGCTGAAAGTGCACGGCGCTGTCTGCTCTCTTCAACACCACAGGGGAGCATCCACTAACGTCAGTGGCTTTCCTCCTGCTTTCGCTGCACATGGCAATCTGGGCAGGCTTCTTTCCTTCCAAAGGAGATGAAAAATGATTTGTGTGTGCATGCTGCATTCAACCGGGAGCATGCTGTATTCAACCAGGTGGATTTATGTGTGCTTGTTGTATTCAGTGGGTGGATAAAGAGACCTAAATGGATTTTTGGGTGCTGCAGTCCATCAGTGGTAATGCAACCCCTACAGGGCATCTATAGCCCTTTTGTCCACTCCAGCAGGAATAAGATTTACCAGCATTTCTACAGGGTCTTGCTGGAGCAGCAGCACTGAGGATCTCCACCCTGCTCATAACATGGATGGTGGTCATGCAAGGGTTGCGATGCAGTTTCTGTGGGAGGGGCTATTCATGCACAAGCGATTTGGTCTGCACCTCCGAGAGGCCGTCACGGGCCTTCGTGGTCCGGGACATGCGTGTTCTCCAGTCACATCTGTGGGTCTCGCTTCCGGGAAGAGTTCCCCGGTACTGAGGAAGCCTTGGAGGAGGTGGTGCTGGTGTGGCTCTTCTGGGAGCCGGCCGGCTGGGAGGGCAACTTCTTTTTGAGCACTGGCGTTTTGTTCTTGCTTTTAAACACCTTGTTGGGGTCCAGCTTGTTCACAAAGGTGTCGGCTTCTTCCGAGAGCAGCGCAGTGTTGATGGTGATGGGCTTGTACATGTTAAACCATTGCTGAAAAACAGGGTGTTGGAAAGGCAAACAAGAAAAGAAGTCAGCACAGGTTAGAGCCACGTGGAGGGATGTCCTAGAACCGACATGCAGTTTAAACCCACCCAGAAGCCCGTCACCAAGAACATGTGTTGCTCTGTGTGTCACGTGTTTTATGACAGAGGTGCTTGACGCACACTTCCCAAGTTTTTCTCTCACTTGACATGAGTTCTTTATAGGGGAACACTATCACAGACATCACCCTGTTACACGTAAGGGAGAGGGGGAACAAAGCTGAGCTCACCTGGATTCAGAGAAGCACAAAGGGGATTAGACCTCTGCATTTAAAATTACTTAAAAAAAATCAGTCAGGAATTTCTGAGCCTCTCAAACAACACAAGCCCCCTCCCTCATCTTCCAGCAGTGCTGTATTTCAATCTGTTTGCCAGAAAAAGATTGGGCTTACTTCTCAGCTGACTGATTTCCTGCCCAGAAGTCACCGTAACCATTATCTGGTTCTCAGGTGCCACCAAGCGGCTTTAATCTCCTAAATTCACATCCCCGCTGCCTGCTGCTTTCCCTGTTACAGCCACCTGATTGACAGAGGCAGATAGTGTAGGGGTCGATGTGGCAGGGTGCCTGATAAGACAGCCTGCTCTGGAAGCAAAGCAAAATGCTCACCAGGGTGAACAGGCCGGTACATAAACATACAGGGTTGCAGATAGATTGGAAATAGTCTCACCCTCCGGCGAGGCCTTTCAAAAGGATAATGTCAGTGAGGACTATGGTAGGCTCCAGAGAGGCTTCTAAAATGGTACAAAGATGGACTCTAGGTGACCAAGTCCACAGAAGTGCTCCAGCCCACCCCCGGCTTGGTGGCTGGCTATGTGCGAAGCCCGCCTCCATTCCCTTGGCACCTTGTTTTGGCCTGCAAAGTCCCCAAGGTGCCTACACATGGGCTGCCATGTGCGATGGCAGTGCCTCAATCAGAACAACTCCTCACTGAAGCTCTATGGAGATGCAGACGCAAGGCGGGGTAGCACCTGCGATCCACATAAGTGGTGGGAGGGCCCCTATGAGGCATGCTCAGACCATGCCTAGTGCGTGCTAACAGCCTGGAGCAATACAGCACTGAGCATGCAAGTAGAGGCCATTGACCTTGCTTCTCTGAATCTCACTTTTCAGGTGCCTAATATTGACATCACGTGTCATCTAAGTGGAGGCACCGAAGGAGCCTTTCTGGATCTCAACCTAGGTGACTGGAGTGGCCAAAGGCTAGCAAATGAGGGGGATGTCATCTAAATGAGGAACTGGAGCATTTGGGGACTGGACACGCCATCATGTCACTCAAGTATCAAGGAATCACTGGCAATCTCTCAATACAAGGATGACAGTCTTCAGTAACTAGGGAAGTCATCAGTGAGTCCTGAGATGACTGGGGAGGCTACTCCGAGATCTGCATGTTTGACAAACAGTTCCAGGAGGAAGGAGTAGATCCTGGTGACGTTGGGTCACAGCTCTTCCCCCATAGGTGTCTCATCCATCGGCTTCCATAGCAAGGTGAGTCTGCTCAAAATGATCGATGCCTTGTTGTGCTTCACAGTGCCGTCGGGGCTGATTCTCTCATGCACTGATGCGTGAATCTCCCAGGTATTGATATTAAAGTCACATTTCTTAAGACTGGTCTTTGAATCGCTTCCTTTCCCCACCTCTAGAGTAGTGACCAGCGGAGAGTTGGGAGTATAAGAACTGTTTTGGGGGCCAGTTGTCAGGCACCATTATGATGCGTCCTGTCCAATGGAGCTGGTGTTGTATACATCTGGCTTCAGTGCTGGTGGTGTTTGCTTGAGCCAGAAAGCTGACACTTGTTTTTCTGTCCTTCCAATTGATATGGACAATTTGCCAAGGACATCACTGATCATTCCACAGCTTTCAGGCGTTTCTGATATGTCATCCAAGTTTCACACCCGTGCAACAGGATAGGGATGACAACAGCTTGGTAGATGAGAAATTTGGTTTGGGATCACTGAAGACACAGTGTTGGAGATGTCCAAAGGCAGCACTGACAGATTTTATCTTGTGTTGACTACCATTATCTACATTTACTTTTGGGGAAAGGTGACTATGGGTAAGGGAAATGCTTGATGTTTTCCAACGGCTGTCCTCTAATTGCAATATTTGGAGGAACAGCTTGGTTTGGAGTGAGTTGGTGGGTTTTTAAATCAGGAAATATAGCCATGGAGTTGAAAAATGCCTTATTCAGCTTGCTATCTCATTTCTCAGGAGCCCTTGGCATGACAATTTGTAACATGCCAGACTTTACACCAGTATATTCCTGGACAAAAAATGGTGAATCAGCCACAGATAAGTGGCTTGTTGAAACAGTCCTTTCTTTGTGGTGCAGATCGATCCCGCAGTAATTTTAACATGTGGGTGGTTGACATGTTACAATTTGTCTTGTTGCATCTGGTGCAGGACAAATGCAATGTCTGCTAGGGGCCAGAGTGGCCTATACCTGCTATAGCAGCTTGGAAACCGTTTACAAGCTGCCAATTTCAAAGCTCCTAAAGCATCCCTGACCTGACTAGGTCCTGGCAGTTTCACCAGTTATGCAGTTAGGTGGAGTGCAATTACATTACAAAACAGATGGTGGGGCTGAAGGTTTCTTGTGCACCTAGGTGTCTCATGCACATTGCTGATAACCAAGGAAAGCAATGGGCAAAACATTTTGATTGTTGTGATGTTACACAGGTAAGCAAATTATACATTTACCTATATCCATATAAGTGGAGTATACTGTACATGGACTATGTTGCTGGGAAAAGCTGTCTGTGAGATACAGTGTATGCAGCTTCTACTGCGGTAGATTTATTTAGACTGCAGTAGGCTATGGAAGAAATTAGAAATGCAGAGGGCCTCAGTGAAGCGTTTGCTAGGTTTTAAGCCATCGCTGACTGCAGTTTCATAGGCACAGGCTGCAGAATGGAGCCTGGAACCCAGGAAATATCACTCTGCTGACAGCATGTCTGTCTGTCACATCTGTGATAAAGCAAGAAGCTATGGCAACTGCACGTGACAGGGAGCAAAGGCCCTGCCAGCCTACCTGGAGACAGCACAGACGAGCACGTGACCCAAAGCATTACCAGCATCATCCTGGGGAGCAGTGGGGGTTTTGGAGGAGTGGAGATGGGTTGGGACTAAAGGACCAGTCAGGCACAGAACAAAGGCAAGAGACGGTAAGAACAGCTACCTGGCAGAAAGTAACAGCAGTAATAACAATGGGTAATGCTGCCCCTTGCTCAGTGCTGGGCCTAGGGCAGAGGTGGGCAAATATTTTGACTGGAGGGCCACTTAATGAGTTCTGGTGTCCTCTCAAGGGCCACACATTTTTTTGCTTTTCTTCCACATCCCCATTCTGCCCAGAGCTGCAGCATGCCCTGATCCCGATGCCACCCAGAACCTGCTAACTGCATCCACAGCTTATGCCTGCACCTGCCTGGTGTGGGGGAAGTAGCCCGGGTCAGGTGCTGGTGTCAGCTGTGGACATGGCTGGCAGGTTCTGGGTGCGGATTGGGGCATCCACTGCCAGCAAGCCAGATCCTATGAATTTGTGGTTATGCATCTGCTGGCCAGGTTGGCAGGCTGGATCCGGGGCTGTATTTTGCTCACCCCTGGCCTAGAGGCACAGCGTGCAGGCTGCATCCTTCCAGCAGCAGTTTCAGTTTGTAGGGGCAGGGGGCACTGGGAATACCTCCCTCATGAGACACAAGACAAGGAGACACACAGATAAGCAAGCAGGATTAACGCAGCTCAAGCCTTGACGCTAGAATCAATGAGAGAGGGTGAAAGGCCTGCATGATCTGTGTGAATTAAATGGCCATGTACCTTAGCAGTGAGCTTCTTAAATGGCTTTGGCTGCACCCTATGACAGCCCTTTATGAGGATCAACTCACTCCCCTGCTTGTGTCATGTCCAGTGTGTAGCTGGGTTTCCAGGTCCATTTGCTTAGGCCTTTACCTCCCTTCCCCTAGCACTGGCTTGCGCTGGGGGTGGGAAGGAGAAGGTAACACCAGGTGCTCAGCCCTCACTTTGCACCCATGCTCAGAGCCTGGCTCTCGACAAATCTTACCTGGCTGCTAGGAAGCGAATGGAGGACCTTGTACTTTCCTACTCCTTGCATAGGTACAGAAGGGGAGGGGATTCAATAAGCAGTAGGAGCCATGCTTTCACTGCCAGCTGCCTCTGGACTGTATGAGACTGAGTTGAGCTCTAGCTCTGCTTTTCTAACATACACTCCCCGGCCCACTGGACTGATGCGGTGGAGAGGAGCAGCTTGCTGGCCTGATGACAGCGCCTTGCTGTGGAGGGAGGTGCCCTCTCCAGTTTACAAACCGCCCCCAAGAAAGTGGGGGAGGAAAGTGAATTTTGTTCAGCCCTCTGAAAACCAAGCAGGCTTCTGCTCTCTCACCTTGGCCTGGGGGCTGACACCGTAGCTTGTAAAGGCGTACTGCCACTGGGGGAGACCCAGGTGGGTGATCAGTAGTCGGTAGTAGGCAGTGAAGGTCTTGGTGAGGAAGTGCCAGTACAGCGCTCTGTCCAGAAACCATATCTCTGTGTCTGGGGTGACAACTGGAATGAAAATAGAGGAAGGTCACAGAAATCATAGCACTGCTTTGCAGTTAAGGGATGAGATCCTGACTGAGACTGCTTAAGTGACACAGCATTGTGAGGCTAAATGCACAGGTCTTCCAAATTGCACCTACGGCCAGTGCATCCTGCTATCTAGGGGTAGCACAAGTGAGTGGTTGAATCACACCTGGAAAACCTGGATTTATTGGTTTCACACATCCTCATCTCATACTCAGCCCCTGTACCTGCTTTCCCATCTATAAGAGGGGAATGATGCTACTCATTGCTTCCCAGTATGGCTTTGAGATGCAGTGCTGGTGACATGCTTCGAGAGCTGTGGGTGAAAGGCCACAGAGAATTTAAAGTATCTGGATTATAAATCTTCTGTCCACAGGGTTCAAGTGTTGATAAACTAGGAATGGGAATGTTAATGTATGTGTGTATGTGCACACACTTGCTCACACAGATGTGCTTGAGTGTGCACAGGAGAGAGAAATGGAAGTTAAACAGACATGTATCAGCTGGTGACTAATTCCTAAGTGGGCTACGTACTTTACTTGTCCCTGGTGCAAAGAGCATGCACGGTTTTCCATGTGTTCTTTGCTACCCAGCTCACACCTCTCTTTCTTTGTGGCATGTTCCTCTGCAGTTTCTGTTCAGAGGCCCCTTCCTAATTTGGTTTTTAATTAGCAACTGGAGAAATTGCAGAACCGGTTTGAAACCAGCTTGGCAGATTCACATTTTCTTTGTTCTCCCTTCCCCAGTGTACAGAGTGTTACACACACCTTCAGGAAGAATGTAAATAGTGTGGCCGAAGTCTACAAGCCCATACACACTCGCACGTGATTGCCTTTAGACGCGGGGGTAGTGCTAGTGAAGCTGTTTGGACTACTCCCATCTCTAAGGCTTGGTAAACCTCATGTACGTTCTTTCCCATCTCCATGTCCAAGTATCTGAAGCATGTAGAAATCACATACAAGACTCCTACATTCTTCAGCAAGGGGAAAATCTTGGCTCCAATAAATTCAGGGCAAGTTTTGCCATTGAGTTCAATGGAGCCAGGAATTCACCTTAAATGTCCATGCCGACACTGCTAAGCAATACTGCACAAAGCGATATATCCACCACCCAGGCGCAACCTTCCATTGTGGCTGGTTAACTCTGCTCTTTTTGGTCTTTACCTGGCTTGGTATTCTTATACACGAGGCAAACTTTCCCATTCCCATTGCATGGGTCTAACTCAAAGATCAGGCTACGAGAGTCAAAGTGAGGCTTCTCCAGCTTGTCTTCGTTACCTTCAAAGAGAAACAACAATCACTCTAAAGCAATTCTGACTGCATCTGCTCTGTACATAGGGGCAGATTTGCAAAGAACCTGCTGCTGTGATGCCTATTTCACATCTATGTCTGGTTGTGTGTCACACACCCTCTATTTTGTGTAAAAATGCAATTCAGATACAGCAGTTCCTACCCGAAGGATCCACATTATTTTTGCAGATACATCTGTTGCTTGCATAAATCTATGCACACAAAAATAACTTAAGGGTGCAACTTTAGAGGCATGTTTTGAAAAGATGTCATTAACTTGCAATGAAGGATTCACTTTCAATTGGTAAATATTGATACTTGGGGATTATTATGAGAAATAAGCCATAACATCTTCATTCTAAAGAGACAGAGAGAGAATAAATGGTGGAATAAAAAAAAGGCAGCTTGAGTTATACTTTCTGTACTTTTATGACACTTTGCTCTGGTTCTGCTTGTACATAAACACCCAGCAAAACCTCTTAGAGAAGCAATTTTACACTTGCTTGTAAATACACTTGCAATTCATAGCACTTAGCTGCCCCTCAAGCTGGCTGCTCTCACAAATGCAGATGCCCCTTTTCAGGAGCCAGATTTTAGTTGTTGTTTATATTCTGAAGATTTAACAGTGATTTAGAGGGATTTTAAAGCATATTAGGAAAACTGGCTTTTGTGGAGGTAATAGCACAGCTGCATAATTTTGAAATAACCATTTTAAAACCTGCATTAGAATTGTTAATCACTGACTTAAGACTGGGAACAATGGTGCGAAAAATCATTTACACAGAAAGTGTTTCATGACAATAAAACCTGAGATCCTACAAAAAAACAACAGTCACTTTTCTGACTCAATCTCCTAAGTACATTAGGATTAGTCAGTATCAATGTACTATTTAAGAAGGACAAACCTTGTTCTGCAGTAAAAGAAGCCAGGTGCAATTTAACAGAATTTGCCACAGAAAACAAAGGGTTTGAGATTTTCTAGGGGGGAAAAAAAGAGTCTGAATTTGTGATGCTTTCTTACAAAGTAGCATCTCAGAGGAGAGCCCATGTTGTGATATAACCAATGCTTGCACATGCAAAGCAAACCTAGTGACATGCATGGAGGAGTACGTGGTTTAATGAGAACAGAATCTGACCCATTTGATAAGGCAGGGGATCAGGATTATAGCTGGACTGTCATGTGCTGAAGGAAAGCACTCCTCTACACCCAGAGAGAAACCAGCCAGATCTAGAAAAAGCAATTCTCAAATCAAATATGAATGCGCAGGCTTATTCTTTTGGTTTTTCGCAAGAATCAGTGTGATGCTTGGTTCTCCCCCATTGCCACCTTGTTAAATTGCAAACTCCTTGAGGGAGGGGGCAGATCGATTTACATTTGTCTGCAAAACCTCTTACATCTGTTTGTGATCTAAACAGACAACATCTCCTCTTACTGCCCTGTGTTCAGGTATGTGTTTCCACTGAAACTTCAAACTCTGAAGAACTGCCTTCAAAGTCAACCTATTCAATGGGCCAACCCCCTTCCCAGATGAAGATTATTGCTACTGGTATTTTATATAGCATTGTAGCAATGCTCCTGCCATGCTGAATCAATCAAGGAGTCCCCAGGTAAATATTTAAGAAGCAAGAAACAAGACACATGGGGCAGTTTGGGTGGGGAAGAGTACGAGGAGGTGGAGTTGGTCATTTTCTGTGGGACCTGAAGCATGCAGGCCCAGATTCTCAGAGCTGTGTATATATTTCATTCCTACAGATTTGCATGAGAGCTAGGCAGCTAAATTCTTTTGACGATCTAGTCAGGTATCCAGGTTGTAGCCGTATTACTCTAGAGGCAAAAGGAATCAGAACTCATGGCAGAGGTGGTATTTTTTATTAGACCAAATTTTTTTTTGTTGCAAAATTTGTTTGCAAAAATCTAGCTAGTTTAATAAAAGATATCACCTCTACCACGAGTTCAGATTCCTTTGAGGATCTAGGACTGTTTCCATCCGGTCTCAGGAGGACAGCAAGCAATGGGTCTTCTTAAGAGTGACCTGTGACCTCTCTGTCCCTACTGTCAAAGTGCAACTAAACATATTCTGCAGAAAGGCAGTTTATCCTAACCCATCATGTAAAGCATGTCGTAACAGCTGTGTGTCCCACCCCAACCGCAGCCCCAAAGACAGTACCTTCCTCATCGGTATCATCTTCCAAGTCAGCAAGTGTTGGAGCATTGGGCAAAGCATATAGCGATGAGCTGCCCAGTCGGCTTAGTCTGGAGATGCTGTTAATCATCATGGAGCCCAGAGGCATGGGGGTATCTGTAATGCACAGTTGTGAGACTGATAATCAACATGTCCTAGCAGCAAAAGAAGTGGAGGAGATCTTTTCTTTTGGGCCAATCCTCCACTCATGGCAGAAGAGCTGAATCTTGAAGCAGGCCTGGGAGTGTAATTACTCCAGGCTCTGGTATTCATCTGATACCATCGTGCCAGAAGCTCCCCTTCTTTTGTATGGAGCAAGCTCCAAATCAGGTTTCTCATTTGAATGCAACAGTGCAGAGTAGGGCAGTAAAGGTAAAGGTAAAGGCATGCCCTTTACAAGCTGTTGAGGCAGTGCTTCATTGTTTCTTTAACCTCCACACAAGGTGATGTGGTCGGCACCATGCTCCAGCTGCCTTTAGCCCCGGGTAGCGGTGGGGACCCATTGGATAGGAGGCTGGGAGGGCCTCAGGGCTATGCTGGAAGTGGAAGCAATGAGTAGAAACCCACCACCCTCACCTGGGATCAAAGCCAGTCCTTCCAGACCATAGTCAGTCATCTACAGATTGAGTTATGCAGTTCCCAGAGGATGGCAGGGGAGGTGTCAGTCCACTAAAAAGGTCTCAGAACATTATGGGGCTCTGTAGGTCATAGCATTTGGCTCCACCTGGAGATCAGTGGGCAGCCAAAGCTGGAGCACTGGTGTTGCTTCTGACATGAAAGTCCACAAGGAGAAAAGTGCACCCCATGCTTACTGGTGGGAACGGCAAGCACCTGTGTAATTTGGGCAAGGTCCTTACTTCAGAGTAAAAGAGCGTTTCTTTTCTTGCCAGGCAGAGATGGAGGAGAGAGGGCCCAATCCCACCATTGCTGGAGTAATTCCACTGAAGCCAGTGGAGTTACGCGGGAGTGAGGTCTGAATCAATGCCAGGGGCTGCAACTGTTTGTATCACAGTGTAATGTAAAACTCCCACTACTTCAGCGATTGTAGGATCAGGACCTTCATTCCAATGTTGTTCTCAGTTAGATCGCCACCGTGGTATCTGGGGCTCAGCTAACACCTGTTGTATTACCTTTGCAAAGCTGTTCAATTGTTGTCTACTCCCATCAAGTCAGATGTGACTAAAAATGGCATAAAATGCATGAGGCCAACTGAAAACCAGAGGTTACATGTGAGCTGAAGAGCAGGCTAACATTGCGGGCCTCCCGAGAAGCTATTTGGGAGGACTTTGTTAAACTTGTGATCTTCTTCTAGCTCAGAGATGAAAGCAGTCACATTACTTGAGCTAAGACACTATCTCATCATAAAACTTCAGGGAGGCAGGAGAGGCAAAACAGGATGTGTATTTATGTGCAGGCTTTTCTTTGGTGCTCATTGCCGGCATTGCATAAAACAGAATGGATGGAGCCACATGACAGTCAGATGAGGAAGGGAAGTGCAACTATCCTTTTTTCATGGATGCTGAGTGCAAGCCAACAGAAATCAGGCGATTTTTTTCAAAAGCATCCATGGCAGTCAGAAACTCCCAGGTTGATTTATTCTCAAGCCAGAGATTTATTTATGAAACCCCAAGAAGTGGTGGTGAGGCCTCGTTCAAAGTACGCGTTGCTTTTTGAATACTTTAAATCAGCCAGGTTTCTACTGCTGAATGAAATCTGTGACTTATGTATTCATTTATGTGATCATCAGGGTCATAACTGGGCTAGCACAGCACGTATTGGCATTCATGTCAACAAAAATAAAACCTAAGAACCACAGACTGGATCCTAACAAATTCTAGGCACAGAAAGTTTCCAGCTGGAGTCCTACATATGGACACACTTCAGGCTTGAGCCTTATAGATTCATAGATGCTAGGGCCGGAAGGGATCTCAACAGATCAGAGTCTGACCCCCTGCCTGGGCAGGAAAGAGCGCTGGGGTCAGATGACCCCAGCTGGGTGCCTATCCAGCCTTCTCCTAAAGACCCCCAAGGTAGGGGAGAGCACCACCTCCCTTGAAAGCCATTCCAAATTTTGGCCACCCTTACCGTGAAGTTTTTCCTGATGTCTAGCCTAAATCTGCTGTCAGTTTGTGACCATTGTTCCTTGTTACCCCAAGAGGCGCCCTGGTGAACAGAGCATCTTTGATTCCTTGCCGCATCCCCCTGATGAATTTGTAGGTGGCCACAAGATCCCCCCTCTCTTGTGGAGGCTGAAGAGTTCCAGGTCCCTCAGTCTTTCCTCGTAGGGCTTGTCCTGTAAGCCCCTAACCATATGATTGGCACTCCTCTGAACCCTCGAGTCTATCAACGTCTTTCTTGAAGTACGGCGCCCAAACCTGGACACAGTACTCCAACTGCGGTCTGATCAATGCCTCATGGAGGGGAAGTATCACCTCCTTGGGTCTATTCATCTCGCATCTGCTGATGCATGATGAAGTGCAGCTAGCTTTGTTGATGATTTCATCACACTAATGACTCATGTTCATCTTGGAGTCCACTATGACTCTGAAATCCCTTTTTGCTTCTGTGCTGCTGGGAGGGCGACTTCCCAGGCAGGAGGTGTGCTGGATATTTTTGTGCCCCAGCACTCTGCACTTGTCCTTGTTGTACTGCACCCTATTGCGTACTGCCCACTTTTCTAACTGTCTAGGTCTGCCCCCGGAGCGTGAGCTTCACCCCACAATTTAGTATCGTCTGCATACTTGGACAGAGTACCCTTCACCCCCACGTCCAAGTCACTGATGAAGATATTGAAGAGTACAGGTCCAAGGACCAAACCCTGCCAGACCCCACTACCCACATCCTTCCAGGCCAATACCGACACACCTACTACCGCTCTCTGGGTGCGACCACTAAGACAATTTGCCACCTTCTGCATCACGAACAGAACTTGCACTTGCGTTCATCTGTTATTATCAAGGCTCTCCTCATGCTGACTCCAAATTTTGCGCAGAAGTCCGGATTTATCAAGGGAAATTTTCATTACAATTTTCTACAGCCAATGATTGAATTACCCAGAAACAGCCAGCTAAAGCCATCAAGACGAAGGCAGAAGCAGTGGTGTTTATTATTAAGAATGACACAGGCTCTGTGGTTCTGGTTAAGTTAGATGTAAGACTTTGCTAAGCTGTGATCAAATTAAAAAAGAAAATACTTCCACTGACACAACGGACACACAGAAAGAGGGGAGAATCTAAGTGAAAAGGAAATAGTATCACGGAAAGACAGAATGCACTGAAGGGACTATATTAGCGGGGAGGACACAACCAGACTTACCATCTATCTTCACGCTCCATGTCATGTGGAAGCCGTCGGTCATCAGGTAGAAATTCTTTAAATCCTCTGGCAACACACAGGAGTTTTTCTAAAATCACAAACATTCCCTAAGTATTATACAAGAAAAAACTCCAGGGCCTGCTTTCAGCCAAACGAGTGACTGACTGCATATTCAGACAGGAACATTCACCATCAATTATTTTCCTGAGCTTCAGCACAAACAAGATAAAATTAAATCTTTAAAGACATCTGCACTGCTCTGGTTCTAGTTTCCACTATAGGTTAGTTATCTGATGTAAAAAAGACAGGAAAATTCCCTAATTAACCACTGGTATTTAGGGGTGTTCCACAATCCATCACTTTGGTAATGAATTCAAGCTCCCAGTGACAGACATCACTGCATACAGAGGCATTGCCAGGGACAGAGTTTTACCAAACATATGGCCTGGGGGCTGCATCCAACCCACAGAGGTTGATAGTTTGGTCTGTGGGGTTTCTAGCCATGGCTGCCAGCAGCCAAGTAGTTGTCAACACAGCAGCTCTGGGAGCCACGGCGAGAAGTGCTACAGACCACATCCAGTCCACCAGCTCTTTGAGTTTGACAGCTCTGCCTTCAATGAAACCAAGATCAAACCAACTCCTTTTACACAAGCTAAAGCAATGAGGGCTGATCTTTTTGCTACAAATCAGCCCCACACCTTTCCCAAGGACCACTCCAATCCTCTTCCCCTTCCCAACCTGCTGCTCTGCTTTTTGCCTCCAGCCCCGGGCTTCCTGCATGACCAGCTGCTCTGCTTACTGTTTCCTTCCATTCTGCTTCCTTCCTTTCCCGTACTCCCTGCCCAATTTGCTGCTTTGCTATCTGCTTTTTGGGGAATGCTAACTCCTCCCTGATCTTCTGCGTACACGCACACAGACTGCCCGTGCCACTTGTGGTGCCTTGCTGCAGGCTGGCCACCCCTGACCTAAAGGATTAGAAGGGCATGTCTATAAAGCACCATGTAGTCTATGTTATTAATACCTCTTTCATAGGGAAGGCTATAAATATTGCAGGTTCCCCTAGTGCAGCCCAGGACAGGGCTGGGTTTCACAGCTATACTTCGTGTCACCTATGTAGCTATACTTCCAGCTGCGTTTATCCAGCTGATATGTGGGCTCCTCTCCTATGATGTTTCATTTTTTACTGCTGCCAACAGACAAATATTGTTGCACCCCATGTCCTTTTGGCTTTGCTGCCCATCAGTATTGTGTGCCACACAGTGCAATGATCCTTACTATTGATCCACTGGCCACGCCAGCATGGTGGTCACTCACATATTAGGTTTTCCAGGGCCTCCAGAGGGATTCCCCATGGACAGCAGGGATAAAAATGAAGGAAACGACACTGCAAAAAGCTTGTTGATAAGAAATCCTCCATCGCTCGAGATCACAATGCTGACAGGCGAGGCTGTTTGATGTTTGCTTCAGAAGATTAGGTCGCGTGGGTATTTCTGAAGTTCTGCAAATGCCTGGAACAGATGCTCCCTTGTTTCGCCAGCTCTTTTCAACACTAAATATTTATCATTTCACACTTCAGCTTCCTAAGTTTTAATTTCACGCTGCTGCCGCAAGTGCAATAAGCAGGATGAAAACTATGAAGGCCATAAATAAGAGAGATGTGCCACAAAGTCCCACCCGAACGCAAATATGTACATACCACATTCATTCTTTTTAAAATTCTGTTTGATCCTCTTTAACTTGTCTGCTAATAAACTTTTACAACTGAGCAGCTCTGCTGGCTTTGCTGGCATTACTCTTAGGAGTCAGAGCAATGAATGGTCAGTATATGGAAAGAGAGAAGAGACTTCTAGATGGATCTAGTGTCTTGAATCCTTTGATTTGTCTTGAATCATCTAAGAGAGCAGAACAACTTGTATACATGTTTTCCCAGTCTCATTCTCTCAATTGTCAGATCTTCCTCTGCTAAACTCCCATTTGCTGCTGAGCCTGATGAGGGTTTTGGAAACAACCAAGGAAGATGCTACATTAGAGCAGATCTTGGACATCTTCAGGTTCCTGGAGGTCTAGACTGATGCCCAGTGTTTTCCACAACAATGCAGAAGATGGACTGATGGTGAGTTTGGGACTTAGAAAGAGCTGTCCTCTTATGGTAGAAGTAAGATAAGCTACCCTAACTACATGCCAGAAACTGCTTCATCGCGGTCCTTTCAAACCGCTGTGCTCTCTGCTCATCTGATACTTTCTAAAGTTACACTCGCTCGGCCCATAAAGCACAAGATCCTATATACCCAATATTTTCTGTGACTAAGTTCTTGGCAAATATTCTCCAAAGAAACCATTCAATGCTCAAGTCCTACATTAGAGGGAAACTATGCTGGTCAGCAAAGTTATGCTGACAAAGATGTGGTCATCACCAGGTGCATTTGTGTGTGCAATTAATGCAAAGCAATAAACTCTGGAGCATATTGCATCAGAATTTATTGCTCCTGGGCACTGTAATTACTTGTGCGCTCGGGGTTGCACCACGTTGAGCTGGGCCAGGGGGCCAGCCCGGGGCTGCTCTGATCTGACTCATCATGCTGCAGAGGGGCTGGCTGGGGCACAAGGGTACATCAGTGCAGGGCCAGTTAGCAGGCAAACCCCGCACTGAGGCAGCCCTGTCAGCATCTACATGTGCATTGCTGTGCAGTAAATAATGCTGCTATAGGTTAATATTTGTATTTACAAGTACTATGGTGGCACTTATTAATTTACTGTGACCTAATAAGGCCGCATATGTAGATGTGGAGACTTTACTGAGGAGCTATTTAGGCAGCTCCATGATAAATATGTCCTGTAGATGCATCCATTGTGTTTCCAGATAAAACATAGATACTGCATGTGGCAGTTTACTTAAAAACAGTGTAAGAATAGTTCATTACCGGGAAAAGATAATGTTCAACTGGAATTGAATACGCAAGGCTCCGGAGAGACTGAGAGGCCCTCAGTTGATTCCATGCACAATCTGAGTGCAGGAAAAGGAGATTGATGCTACTCTTATGCTAGAGCTGGCCTGCAGCCAATCTCTCTCGCTGCATAAGTTAATGAAGCTTCATGGCTGGTCTAACCCAGATGACCAAGCCTCTAAGACACCAACATGCTAGGCTGTTCCACACACAGCCTTGTGGGGGTCTTAGATGATGGGAATTCCCAATGTTCATTGACCACAAGATGAACATGAGCCTCCAATGCGATGCTGCGGCTAGTAAAGCGACCAAAATGCTGGCGTGCATCCATAGATGCTTCTCGAGCAAATCCCGGGACGTCATTCTCCCCTTGTACTCGGCCTTAGTGAGGCCGCAGCTGGAGTACTGAGTCCAGTTTTGGGCTCCACAATTCAAAAAGGATGTGGAGAAGCTTGAGAGAGTCCAGAGGAGAGCCACGCGCATGATCAGAGGTCAGGAAAACAGATCTTACGATGACAGGCTGAGAGCCATGGGACTCTTTAGCCTGGAAAAGCGCAGGCTCAGGGGTGATCTGATGGCCACCTACAAGTTTATCAGGGGTGACCACCAGGATCTGGGGGAACATCTGTTCACCAGAGCGCCCCATGGGATGACGAGGTCGAACGGTCACAAACTCCTGCAAGACTGTTTCAGGCTGGACATAAGGAAGAATTTCTTTACTGTCCGAGCCCCCAAGGGCTGGAACAGTCTGCCAGCGGAGGTGGTTCAAGCGCCTACACTGAACACCTTCAAGAGTAAATTGGATGCTTATCTTGCTGGGATCCTATGACCCCAGCTGACTTCCTGCGCTTTGGGCAGGGGGCTGGACTCGATGATCTCCCGAGGTCCCTTCCAGCCCTAATGTCTTTGAAATCTATGAAATCTATGAATACACCTGCCTGCCTTGCAGCCTCTTTGCACCCCCACAGCAGCACAAAGGAGGCGGCAGAGTGGGACTGAGTCTTAGTGACGGAGAAGAGGGTTTTGCATCCGTCTGTGCACTGGTTTTGGAATGGGTGTGGGTGAATCCATCACTCTCCCCACCTATCTCTGGTGCATATTATGTTCCCCTTGTGCTCCTTGGAGGGCAGACAGTGCAGCTCTGTCTAGTGTTTGGGAACAAGGAATACACACATCATTGTGCCCAACATTTACCTAGAGTCATTTGGTGCAAGCTAACATGGGCTAAGGCAATCCTTTAACCACCTGACTCTTCAGAGGTACGTGTTTCCAAAGCACTGAGCAAAGCTATGCCTAGATCAAGAATTAAATGCTGGCAGCTGGGCTCAACTGGGAGCTTGTATAAGGCATTTGTGAGCACAAACTAGGCAAGATGGAACCACAACCCATCCCCCAAGCGGAAGAGGCCCAAGCTGGCTTTGAAACCCTACACCAAGACCACTGCAATTTACACCCTGATAGCACTTCCAAACCATAGGGACATTTACCAAGGTCAATGGCGAAAGAGCACTGGCACTTTTGGGCTTGCAGGTCCTAGATCTGTACAGACAAAACCAAGCTGAGAAACAGTCCCACATGCATCAGAGCTTCAGCAGCATGACAGGCAGGGATCAAGTGAAGATAGCGGAGGGCAGCATCAACTGGTGGAGAGGTTGTTGACTGGCTCATTTGGAGGACATTTCTTTGGCACCCCTCTTTTATCCCATCAAGCAAAGTAGCAGTACTGCTCTACGATTCCCAGCCCCGGGCACCTATTGTACTTTCAGTTCTTTCTTGTGCTGAAAGCGAACGCTGCTAAGCCAATCTTGCAGACGGTAAAACTGAGTCACAGAAACGGATATGGTGATTAGTTTTGGCGTCTCAGTCAAATAATAACACTGTCTCTGAATTTTCAAGTTTGAGTTTCTGTCCAACAGGTCTGAACTATAAGTGACTCCCAATATTTATCTGCCTCCCCACACCGCTTTATTTCTATGCTTTTAAATGCCTGGGAGGAGTTGTGTATAAGTATATGGTAGCAACTATAGCAGTGTGTGTGTGTTTGTGTACGTGTGTGTGTGTGCCTGCCTCTAGATTTACCCCACAAAGCTTTGAAAGACCAGAGCTTCTCTGGGTCCCCAGATCATCCTGATTGCAGTAAGCTGAGATATTTGGGAGCCAGAGATAAGGCTCCCATTCTCTTTCCAGTGCAGAGCTGTTGGCCGTTTTGAGGCTACATAAACTTTGTGATTGTTTTTAAGATAGTCTGTGCCCAGCTCACCATACATTTAAATGTCAGGAACAGTGGGAAAGTTTAACTGCCCAGAAGATTTTAGCCAGAAGGACACTGAAAGGTTGGTGATGAATCATGACTGTGAAAAGGTGTCATTTTAAAGCATTTATAACTTAAAAACTGGGATTTTTTTCTCCCTGAAAAAACAAACATACCCTATTCTTGAATGCCTTGAAAGGACTGGCAGAAACAGCTCTTCCGTGCACGAGGTGTACGAGAACTGAATACAGTTTATAGTGGAAAGGTGGCTGTGACATGGACCTCTTACTGAATGGGTTCCTATGAAGAGGTTTTTTTTAGGCCTATAACTCAACAATTGTTTGGCCGATTTTGTTTAAACTTTGCAAGAAAATATCTTCTTTCTGTTTAGAAAATATATAGCGAACTTCAGGCCAACCCCTGCTTCTCAGCTGGAGTTATGTTATTAGATGAAATTAGGGATTGTAAGGGAACCTGGCTACAACCTGAACTATAGGGAGAGGACTGCTTCTCCTCAAGTAAATGTGTAAATGTTGCCGCCTAGTGGCTGACAATAAAATGAAGAAGACTAACGATATAGCTGTAGATTTCCTCGACTTAAAAAATCGGAAGCAATGAGATGGGAGAGAACTTCAAGTTCAGTGCTAAGAGATAAGCCCTGAAAAGTGTTGGTAAAAAGAACTCAATTCCCACCAACAGGCTCCTAAAGATCTCAGTACTTTTTCCAAGAGACTAAGCTACATAGCTCATATTTTCACAAACAAGAAAAATTGTTAAGGCTGGTAGATCTAAGATTTCATCGATGTGATTGGTAAGGACATAGGCAGCTAAATCCTTCAATAGTCCATATACACTTTATTTCTAACTACCCTTTCTTAACAACATCTTCCTACTTTCCCTTACATATATAAAGGGAAACATAGTACCCCTGCCTATATAAAGGGCTGCATGAATTATTTCACAAGCATAATTTACTCATTCAAAAAAAAATAAAAGTTGAAATGTTTCTAGATCTCTGGAATGTGTTGACTTTGCATTTCAAACCAATGCTTTATTTCAGAGTATGTCAACATAATTCTAAAAATGTAAAATGCATTTCCTTCATTGTAGAGTAAAAGCTGTGTTATCCGGCACTTTACCATCCAGAATGCTCGATTAACGGCATCTGTCATAGACGGCATCTGTTGTTTATGGCTGTGGATTGAGGCGGCAAAAGCAAAACCAGAAGTCCCACCGTGGCATTTCTGGTTTTGCAGAGTCCCACTTCTTCCTTAAGGACCAGGGCCCAGGGCAAAGCAGCCTGAGCAGGGCCCTCCTTGCTGTCCCCCAGCACACTGACACCAGGGAGTGAAAGCGCTGGCGCACTGGCAAAGTTGCCTCCAACCTGCTGGAGATAAACTCTTAGATAACTGGCATTTTTGATTAACCGGCACCCCCAGCTCTCTATGGATGCCGGGTAACAGAGCTTATACTGTACAGGCAGTCCTCAACTTACAGTGTTTCGAGTTACAATGTTTTGCACTTACAACATTTATAAACTGACACCGTTTCAACTTTCTGACGTCAGTTTCGACTTTACACCGCTTGATCCGATGTGAGACCACACCAGCGAACAAGTTTGCTGCATCAGCCGTGTCCCTGGAGGACATCTGGGAAAGACCAGCAGGGGGGACGATGCTCAGGGGCAACCAGCATGGTTTCATTAAGGGCAGGTCCTGTCAGACCAACATGATGGCCTTCTATGATCAGGTCACAAAATCATTGAACGCAGGTGTCGCGGTAGATGTAGTCTTTCTGGACTTCAGGAAGGCCTTTGAACAGGGTGCTTTTCATCCCTCATCCAAGTTTCTAATAAAGAGATTAAACAGTGCGGGCCCAAAGACCGAGCCCTCGGGGACCCCACTGCCCACATCCCTCCACTGCCCACATCCCTCCAGGTCAAAAATGACCCGTCCACCACCACACTCTGGGTGCAGTCCATCAGCCAATTTGCTATCCATCTGACTGTGTAGGCATCAGTGCCACAGTCACCTAGCTTTTTAATGAGAATGAGGTGAGAGACAATGTCAAATTCACTGACGACACCAAGATCTGGGGGTGAGGTGGGCATGCTAGAAAGGAGGGACAGCATACAGCTGAACCTGGACAGGTTACAGGGGTGGGCAAATGAGAATAGGATAGGATTCAATACTGACAAGTGCAAGGTGCTGCACTTGGGCAGTAAGAACCAGCAGCAGACCTACAGGCTGGGGAACTTCCGCCTTGAATGCACAGTGGCAGAAAAGGATCTTGGAGTCATTACCGATTCCAAAATGATCAGGGGCTACCAATGTGAGGATGCAGTCAGGAAGGCCAACCACACCTTGTCGTGCATCCACAGATGCATCACAAGCAGAGCCAAGGAGGTGATCCTCCCCCTCTATGTGACACTGGTCAGGCCACAGCTGGAGTACTGCATCCAGTTCTGGGCGCTGCACTTCAGGAGGGATGTGGACAGCATGGAGAGGGTCCAGAGGAGGCCACTCGCATGGTCGGGGGCAGCAGGACAGGCCCTACGATCGGAGGCTATGAGACCTGAATCTATTCAGCCTTCACAAGAGAAGGCTGAGAGGGAACCTGGTGGCCATCTACAAACTTACCGGGGGGACCAGTGGAGCATGGGAGAGACCCTGTTCACCCGTGTACCTCCTGGTGTAACAAGGAATAACAGCCATAAGTTGCTAGAGAGTAGGTTCAGGCTGGACATTAGAAGACACTACTTCACAGTCAGGGCAGCTAGGATCTTGAACCGACTTCCAAAGGAAGTGGTGCTGGCTCCTACCCTGGGGGTCTTTAAGAGAAGGCTTGACAATTACCTCCATACGAACCCAGTATTCTCTCCTGCCCAGGGTGGGGGGTCGGACTTGATGATCTACTTAGGTCCCTTCTGACTCTACATCTATGAATCTGTCCAAACTTCCTTGGACACTTTCTTTAAGAAAGCAGACAAGACTCCAGAAAAACCTGCAGCCAAGACTCCTGAGAAGACTCCAGCCAAGAACCCTTCAAAAAGTCCAGCCAAGTCACCTTAAAGAAGTCCTAACAAATCAATATGATTGCTACTTATAATATAAATACATTAATGTAGCTATATTACTTGTGTATAATCGATTGAGTACAAAATTCTGGGGTATTTTTGGTGAAAATAAGGTACCGGCCTTGGTTCAGGAACCAATCCCCCGTTTATAACACTGTTTCTTATGAGAACATGGAGTTACAACGTTTCAACTTAGGACACAGTTTTCAGGAACCAATTGTGTCGTAAGTCCAAGGACCGCCTGTATTAAATTTTTTTTAATGTAAAACAAATTTTCTCCCTACTTTTTGTCCAGATGCCAAATCAATTACTTACACAGTTCTACACACAGTCCACACACCAGCTTGAAAAAAAGCACAGCCTTGTCTCTACCCATGAAACTGGATATATGGGCATGCATTTTGATGATTACTATAGGGTGCGATGCGTTACTTCATACACCTTTCTGCCATAGCTTTATTCCTGATCGTAGACCATGGAGTTGGAAAGGATCTCAAGATAATCTTCTTCAGCTCCTTGCACACAGATGCAGGATTTTTCTATAGGTGTAAATTGCAAATGGCAATTGTGCAAAATGTTTTATTGTAGAGTGGGGTTATCAGACTCATTTGTCCCGCAGGCCATATGAGTGGCCTGGAGCCAGGCAAGGCCCATAAACCCCAGAGAATGTATTTTGTGTGGGATATAGTCAGGCTGAATTCACTACAGTGTATGTAAGTATGGTTAAACCTGCCCTCTTACCCTGCTGTAATAAAAGAACTCACTTGCTCCCATGAGATGATGGTGTGGCGTTCAGCTGGCTCCTTTTCCACAAGTGTCACCTCAGCCACGCCAGGTGAAGTTTCTGTGAAAGAAAAAGACCTGTTAGTACCTGGCAGATATAATGCCAAGGGCTGTGATACAATTTGGCAAGCTAAGCAGGGGCAGGCCTGACCTGCACAAAGACTTGCTTTATGTAATGAATATCCACCGGAAGTGGCGCTGAAGATAAAGCAAGTGGTGTTCTTCTTCCTGTCAGTGCACATGCAAGACATTGTCTTTACAAAGGCTAACCCGAGATTGTATTTAAAAAAAATACTAAAAATATTTTGGTCCAAACGGACTAAAATCAGTTCTCACTGACCTCATTTGTTTTGGATCAGATTAAAAAAGATTATTTTCCTGCTATGAGAACAGGAAATACAATAAAGGAAGCTGTACATAAGACTGACCACTTTGCAGTGCTTTCAAGGCTGGCTAAGCTGTGAAAATACTGCCTCCCAAAACAGCCAGTCATGATCTAATCACTTTATAATACACAGCACAACATACTAAACTGGAAAGACAAGCATCAGAGAATGCTGGTCCTGTTTCCTTTCCTTTTATTGAGCATTTTGGGTATGTCTACATGTTCAATTAATGCGCTTTAGGTAATGCGCCTTAAATTTAGTACCTCTGGGCATTTGTATACATGCTTGCGCTGCAATGCTGGCCACTTTTAAAAGTGCCTGGCACTGTAGTGCATACAGTTGTACAAGCAGCAAAATGTGCCTTGGTGCTGAGAAAATGGCGGTGGCTCACTTCTGAACTAAAACACATCAGAAGTGTTTTAGTTCAAAAATGTACTGCTGCCATTTTCTGCATGCTGACGCATATTTCGCTGCTTATATAACTGCATACGGAGCAGCGCAGTTCACATCAGCTTGTGCGTGGAGCACACCCGATTAATTGAGTTTGCTCTGACCCGTCAGATCTCTGGTGCGTCACGGGACAAAAAGGTAGGTGTATAAGTGCCCTCCACTGTGAGGTACTAGTAAAAGGTCCTATTTGAAAGCACATTAGATAAAGAGCATGGGGTTTTTATGATGCTTTAATGTGCATTCAAATAGGCTAATGTGCATTAAAGTGCACGTATGGATGCACCTAACAGTAGGTCACCCAAAGCTTTTCAATCAGTGTTTTAGTGCTGGGTAGTTTGACTTCTCTGAGACATTTCCTAGTCAGGGGTGTATCTGCCACATTCTCCAAAGCTTTCAAAGGTAAATTGCAACTCTGTCAATAACTCTAACCCAGTGATTCTCAACTCGGCAGCTGTGGCACCCTGGGGTGCCCTGAGATCCCTCCAGGAGTGCCACAGGGTGCCATGCAATGTTAGCACTGTTAGGTGAGCAAACGTGATTTGCAAGACAAACAGAAAGATTTAAACTAGAAACCCATAGCGCTAAAAGCATTCTGACCTCTTGTGGTCTTTCTGAGTTCACTGAACAGAAGAAATTCCTCTGTTGTCTTTTTGAAGTCAAAAATCAAATGAAAACTAACAGCTGACATTTTCCCAAGGGTGCCTTGAGTCTGAGGGGTGTCTTCATCTTATCAGGGGTGCCTTGAGCCTAAAAAGCTTGAGAACCACTGCTCTAATCTAAGGTTCATGGATGCATCATTCACAATAGTATCAGTTGTGCAGAAAATATGTAAGGAAACTGATTCTCCTCCCCCCCTCCGCAACATTATTTTCAGAGCATTTTGGCCTCTGAAGTTAAAGATGGAAAAATCCTATTAGGTCATCTAGTTCATTTCCCCCAGCATACACAGGAATCCTGCCTATGGAAGATTTTCCAATGCTTTGCTTGTTTTCATTTTAAATGATTGAGGGAAAGAGGGATTTTGGCTGTGCTAAAATATACGTCCTCCATACTGGGGGCTCTATTCTGGATTTGAGGAAGAGGGTAGAATCAATGCTCTCTGGGATCTTTCCCTTTACTAAGTTACGTGAGTCAAGCTAACAGATAATAACAGAATAATTGTTATTTCTATGATCAAAGAAAACAGCAAGGATGTTTAATTCATCAGGTACAAAAGCTCAGCTGGGATAGTGGAAGATTTAATATTGTATCAGTCTTAGGAAGGTGTCAAGGGGATGAATGAACCGTAAGTTCTAAAGGGGTCTGAACCAAATCCAAGATCAAAAGAAAGAGAAACTCTATCTTAAAAGCCTGGATGTTATATTAAAAATATCCTGTGGGTAAACTGAAGATCACGCCTAACAGTCCTTCATGAGTATGGATGGAAGTGCCATTACACATGAAGCGGAAGAAGAAGAAATGTGCCACGGGCACCTTTTCTGAATCCCCGTGGAAGAAATCAAGAGGCTAGCCAGTCTCGACGAAAGATATGGAATAAAGCTGAACAAATTTAAGAGGCGAATTCCCCCACTTCGACATTCAGAATCACAGTCACAATAACCTTTTGCATATACTTTACACCTTTCATCTGGATGTTTCCTACCACACTTCAGGAAACTTTAAGAGAGATACGACCTAAGGATCCGCGCACGAGGTTGGCAGTTGAGAACTCCAACGTTACACTTCTTGCTCCGCTGCTGCGGTTCCTTTCAACTCTGGTCCAGTCACTGCCGCCCTGGGAAGGTGAACACTTATGTTCTGATCTCACAGGGTACTGAAGAGCACATCTGCTCTGAAACGAGACTGGGAAAATGACAACACGAAATGCCACATATTTTAACAGCCAGCACTTGTCAGCTGAATTTAGGACTGAAGAATCAATTTTTCACTTCTTGGGCATTGTTGTTAGTCAGAGTTTCTGCAGGATAAAGCATGCCCCGAACAAAAGCTGTGTATTTGCCTTGTCTTCAAATTATAGCCTCTATACGTTCTGTGATACTCACTGCCTCCGCCCAGTTTCTATAGAGGTGGGAACTTAAAAAATTCTGAATGTGGGGCACAAAGAGGAAGAGGATTTGTAAAGGGAGGATCACATTCACCCACATAAACATTTGGCAAATGGGGCTGCAAACTACCACTTATTGTGTGGAATGAACCAGTTGAAAAGGGACATGCCAAATTTTAATGTATGACCATCCTCCTACCAGTAAAAGCATTCCACTAAATCGATCGAGTTAAAAGGCTCATGCCTGCTTTTATGCCAAGGGATGAAGAAAAGTGTCTCTGGGTTTTATGAGTCATCCCAGAAAAAGCAGCTGAACTAATAGCAAGACAAGTTTTATTGGTCGCACCCCTAAGGGATCTTCTTTGCTATCAAAAGGAAGGATGCAAAGCCTATCGATATTCCATAAGAACAACATCTAGTCTTCCTCACTCTGTTCTAGTTTGACAGTTCAGCAAGGTTGATTCAGATGTTGGTGTAATAAAATACAGTGTACTCTGTTGAAACACACAGCCTTGGAACTAGAGAAGGGCTATGCACTTACCCAGAATATGCACTCCTGTAAGCCTGATGCCCATCATATACAGGCATCAGTGACTGGCAACTCCAAAACCTGGGGGGATTTGATTTAAATCAAATTGAATTAAATCATGAGTCCAATCGCAATTCAAATCACTAGCCAGGAAGCCTTGATTTAGTCAATGTTTTCTACAAAAAGTGCATTCTTGTTGTTTGATAGCCTTTATTTATTTAACTTCTTGAAACTTTACATTTTTATACTGCTGTTAACTTGCATTCCATGGGACGTCCAGCAGTAAGTACAGCACAGGTAAGCAATAAGCAGGTAAGCAGTAAGGGGCCCATTGGGCATCAGAGCTGGGGGGAGCGGGGGCGACAAAGGCGCCAGTCACAGGGCTCAAGTGCCTATACACTAATGCTAGGAGCATGGGGAGCAAGCAGGATGAACTTGCACTCCTGCTTGCAGAGAACACCTACGACTTAGTGGGGTTAACAGAAACCTGGCGGGACTCTACCCCCGACTGGGCAGTACACATTCAGGGCTATAAGCTATACAGAAAGGATAGAGTGGGGAAGAGAGGGGGAGGGGTTGCGCTCCATGTCAAGAAGTGTTATACATCGACCCTTATCAAAATGGAATCAGAGGAGGAGAAAGTAGAAGAATTATGGGTTAGGATACATGGAGGTCAAGGAGAAAGGGATTTGGTGGTACGGGTCTGCTACAGATGCCTACACCAAGGGGAAGAACTAGATTTGGGAGTCCTGAGGCAGCTCTCAGAGACCATAAAGACTAGGGAGGCGGTAGTCATGGGGGACCTAAATAACCCTGACATCTGCTGGGAGACACAGACAGCACAGTCCCACCATTCACTCAGGTTCCTATCCTGTGTGCAGGACCTCCACCTGACGCAGGAGGTACATGGTCCCACTAGGGGGAATGCCATACCGGACCTGGTATTGGCAACAGGGGATGACATGGTAGGGGACCTACAGATCAGTGGTCACCTGGGGGACAGTGACCACCAAATAAGAGAATTCACTATAAGGTGCAGAGTGAGAAAGGTAACTAGTAGGGTGGAAGTGCTAGACTTCAGGAAGGCTGACTTCAGCGAGCTCAGGCGTTTAGTCAATGATGCACTGCAGAGTAAGAGATTTGGTGAGATGGGAGCCCAGGAAGGGTGGCTATGCCTTAAGGAAGCGATCCTTCGGGCACAGAGGGAGACGATCCCAATGTGTGGGAAAAGGGGGAAAAGGGCCAAGAGGCTTCCTTGGCTGACCAGAGAAATCCAGAGCAGCCTAAGGGCAAAGAGTGGGGCATATAAGCAGTGGAAACAGGGAGAGATTACTAAAGAGAAGTATGCCTGCTCAGCTTGTAGTTGTAGGGAGGCAGTTAGAAAGGCCAAAGCTACCATGGAGCTGAGGACGGCATCCCAAGTTAAGGATACTAAAAAATTGTTTTTCAGATATACGGGGAGTAAAAGGAAGGCCCAGGGGGGTATTGGACCACTACTGAATGGGCAAAAGCAATTGGTGACAGATGCAGGGACAAGGCTGAACTCCTCAATGAGTTCTTTGCCTCAGTCTTCCTAAAGGAGGGGCAAGACAAGTCTCACATTGTAGAGAGGCAACAGCTGGGCGCCAGACTACCACGCATTGACCCTGAGATGTTGCAGAGTCACTTGGAAGGACTGGATGTGTTTAAGTCGGCAGGCCCGGACGAGCTCCACCCGAAGGTACTGAAGACACTGGCCGATATCATTGCCTAGCCGCTGGCAAGAATATTTCAGCACTCGTGATGAACAGGACAGGTCCTGGAGGACTGGAAAAGTGCCAATGTGGTCCCTATTTTCAAGAAGGGGAGGAAGGAGGATCCAGGCAACTATAGGCCAGTCAGTCTCACCTCCATCCTTGGCAAAGTCTTTGAAAAGTTTATTAAGGCTCATATATGCGAGAGCCCAGCAGGAAAAATTATGTTGAGGGGAAACCAGCATGGGTTCGTAGTGGGTAGATCATGCCTGACTAATCTAGTCTCTTTTTATGACCAGGTCACAAAACTCCTGGACACAGGAGGAGGGGTTGATATCGTTTACTTAGACTTCAGGAAGGCTTTCGACATGGTATCCCACCCCATACTGATGAACAAGTTAAGAGGCGGTGACTTGGATGATTACACAGTCCGATGGGTGGCAGAGAGAGCAGAGAGACCCAGAGAGCAGTGGTGGACGGGTCGGTATCGACCTGGAAGGACGTGGGCAGTGGGGTCTGGCAGGGCTCAGTCCTTGGACCGATACTCTTCAATGTCTTCATCAGTGACTTGGACGAGGGAGTGAAGAGTACTCTCTCCAAGTTTGTGGATGATACAAAACTATGGGGAGAAGTGGACACACCAGAGAGCAGGGAACGGCTACAGGCAGACCTGGACAGGTTGGACAAATGGGCAGAAAACAATAGAATGCAATTTAACAAGGAGAAATACAAAGTGCTGCACCTAGGGAGGAAAAACGTCCAGCACACCTACTGCCTAGGAAATGACCTGCTCGGCAGCACAAAAGCGGAAAGGGATCTCAGAGTCCTAGCAGACTCCAAGATGAACACGAGTCGTCAGTGTGACGAAGTGGTCAGAAAAGCTAATGGCACTTTATCGTGCATCAGCAGATACACGACAAACAGAACCAAAGAGGTGATACTTCCCCTCTCTTGGGAACTGGTCAGACCGCAGCTGGAGTACTGCATCCAGTTTTGAGCGCCACACTTCAAGAGGGATGTGGATAACACCTGGGCCATGGGTTAGCGAGGATTTAGTTAGGGAGCTTCTGGAGGGGTTGGACCTATTCAAGTCAGCCGGCCTGGATGATCTCCACCCTAGAGTTCTAAAGGAACTGGCCGAGGTCATTGCAAGTCCCCTGGCACGGCTTTACGAGCACTCGTGGTGCTCTGGAGTGGTACTGGAGGACTGGAAGAGGGCCAACGTGGTCCCCATCTTCAAAAAAGGCAAGAAGGAGGACCTGGGAAACTATAGGCCGGTTGGTCTCACCTCGATCCTAGGCAAGCTGTTTGAGAAAATTATGCTGGTACACATCCAGGAGGGGCCAGCAGGGGACTGCATGCTTAGGGGAACCAACATGGGTTCATCAGTGGAAGGTCCTGTCAGACCAACCTGGTGGCCTTTTATGATCAGATCACCAGATCGTTAGACGCAGGGGTAGCAGTGGATATAATCTTCCTGGACTTCCGGAAAGCTTTTGACACTGTCTCTCACCCCGTTCTCATTAAGAAACTGGGGGGCTGTGGTGTAGACACCCACACAGTCAAATGGGTCGCCAACTGGCTGGAGGGCCGCACCCAGAGGGTGGTACTAGATGGGTCCTTCTCAACCTGGAAGGATGTGGGCAGTGGGGTCCCGCAGGGCTCGGTCCTCGGGCCCGCACTGTTCAACATCTTCATCAGTGATTTGGATGAGGGGGTAAAAAGCACCCTGCTCAAATTTGCTGATGACATTAAGATGTGGGGGGACGTGGGTACATTGGAAGGATGCAACAGGCTACAATCAGACCTCGACAGGTTACAAGGGTGGGCGGATGAGAATAGGATGGGTTTCAACACAGACAAGTGCAAGGTGATGCACCTCGGGAGGAACAACCGGCACCATACCTACAGGTTGGGGAACTCCCCTCTTATCAGCACGGAGGCGGAAAGGGATCTGGGGGTCATCATTGACTCCAAGATGAACATGGGCCGGCAGTGTGAAGAGGCAGTCAGGAAGGCCAACCGCACCTTGTCGTGCATCCACAGATGCATCTCGAGCAGGTCCAAGGAGGTGATCCTCCCCCTCTATGCGGCACTGGTCAGGCCGCAGCTGGAGTACTGCGTCCAATTCTGGGCGCCGCACTGCAGGAGGGATGTCGACAGCATGGAGAGGGGCCAGAGGAGGCCACTCGCATGATCGGGGGCAGCAGGGCAGGCCCTACAAGGAGAGGCTGCGGGACCTGAACCTGTTCAGCCTCCACAAGAGAAGGCTGAGGGGGGATCTAGTAGCCTGTTATAAACTAGTGAGGGGGGATCAGCAGGCACTGGGGGAGTCACTGTTTCCCCGAGCACCGCCAGGAGTGACCAGGAATAACGGTCACAAGCTGGCAGAGGGTAGGTTTAGGTTAGATATCAGGAGGCGCTACTTCACAGTCAGGGCGGCTAGGGTCTGGAACCAGCTTTCAAGAGAAGTGGTGCAGGCTCCTACCCTGGGGGGCTTTAAGAGGAGGTTAGATGAACATCTTGCTGGGGTCATTTGACCCCAGGACTCTTTCCTGCCATGGCAGGGGGTCAGACTAGATGATCTGCTCAGGTCCCTTCCAACCCTACAAACTATGAAACTATGAAACTATAACCTGGAGAGGGTCCAGAGAAGGGCCACTCATATGTTAGGGGCTTGCAGGCCAAGCCCTATGAGGAGAGACTAGGGCACCTGGACCTCTTCAGCCTCCACAAGAGCAGGTTGAGAAGTGACCTTGTGGCTGCCTATAAATTCATTATGGGTACGCAAAAGGGAATTGGTGAGGCTCTACTTACCAAGGCGCCCCTGGGGAGCACAAGAAATAATGGCCATAAGCTAGCAGAGAGCAGATTTAGATTAGACATTAGGAGGAACTTCTTCACATTAGAGTGGCCAAGGTCTGGAACGCGCTCCCAAGGGAGGTGGTGCTCTCCTCTACCCTGGGGGTATTCAGGAGGAGGCTGTATGGGCATCTGGCTGGGGTCATCTGAACCCAGCACTTTCCTGTCTATGCAGGGGGTCGGACTCGATGATCTATGGAGGTCCCTTCCAAGCCTAACATCTATGAATCTATGAACAAGGATGTGATCTCTGGAGACACAAATCCTTAGTTTGAGAACAGAAACCAAGCATCACGGAGATGCTTAATGGGATCTTCTACACGGAGCACGGAGTCGCATTGGGTGGCGTGGTTTTCTTTAATCTTTACTAATCTAAAGAGCAGTGGTCTCCAAAGTGGGGTGCATGCACCCCAGGGAGTGCGCAAGATGATCCATAGGGATGAGGGAAGAAAATATTAAAACTTCTATTTATATTTATTTTTTATCTAAAAAAATAAGAAAGAAATTAAGTTTTAGTAATATTTAATATACGGATTGACACTGGCACCCTCACTCGGTCCATATGTCAAATAAATAAATATACATATACTGGGGGTGTGCGCTCAAAAATTTTTTACTGACAGGGGTCCGAGATCAAAAAAGTTTGGAGACCACTGCTATAGAGGAGCCTCTGGAAATCCCACAAAATTGGGCCCCTAATATAGTCCATGGCCTGTTGTGACCTAGTTATAAAACTTTTCTAAAAAGGTTATATGAATATATTATCTCAAACAGTATATAATTACAAGTTATAATCCCTATTCCATGATGACATCTTTGAGCTTTAACGTATCTTAAATTAAAACTATCTTTATATAGTTGTTTTTAAAAAAAACTACATCTTAATAAAAAATCTGATTTAAATAAAAAAAATCAATTTTTTTCATTTTTTTAAATAGTTGATTTTTATCCACCCTGTCCAAAACTGGTAAATTCTCTTCATTTGCAAGGCTTTTCCTAGTCACTTTTGGAGTTGCTGTTAGAACCTGGAGGGGAGCTAGTTAGTTTTGGGCCACCCGGAATTAACAGTTCTGTGGCTTAATGGGCAACAATGACAGCTCTGTTAGTGCTGTGCTATCAGCTGCCCTTAAATGCGCTAGTGCCCGTCATGTTCAAGGCTTCTATAGTAGCACTCTGAAGACAGCTTCCCCCTACCTGTTTGTGGTGTGGTTAAAGGGAGTACAATCACCTACAAAGCAGTCATAGACACAGTCAGCAAGCAGTTAACTGGTGTATGATTAAGTTACACAGTACGCAGCAGTGCAGAAGGATGTCATGCACTTAAGTGGTTTATGCAGTTATCCAGTATGCAAATCACTAATGTTTGTTACCAAATAGGCAACCAAATAGGACTGGCATTGTGTTATGCAATTAAGCAAATTATGTACTTAGATGGTATGCCTGTAAATGGAATACACTCTATTAACTTGCCATCTGCCTCAATTGATTTATCTGGGAGAGATTTGTGAAATTCCTAGGTCTGAGAATATGGAAAGGAACCATGTTAAAACATGGCAAATAGTATTATGCTGCATGTTACAAGAAATACTACACCAAAGTACAAAGGGACGAAAAATATGGGAAAATATATTCTCTGAGTTTACAAAGTTGTACAGGTATTGGAACCATACAATATTTTAGAGGTGAATAGTTTATAAAGTTTTGATACGTACTATCTAAACAAGCATTTTACATGCTGTTCAGTTATTAGATTAATCCTCTTAATGCCTTTGCAGAGTAGGGATATGCTGCTATCCCAATTCTATACAAAGAAAAACTAGGGCCCAGACAAATGTACTTGTCTGGAAAGTGACTCTATTTAGTAGAACTGAGAACAGAACCAGAGTTTAAAACCTGGTCACACTGAAGGAAATGTCAGTTTTGCCATCGACTACTAAGGCCAGGATTTCACTTCAAGGGCCTGGGTCTAATCGGTAGATGTACAGCCAGTTATATCAGCATCGAGGTGAAAATCTGCACACAGGTGATGATGGGGTGAAATCCTTTGGTCTATAAACAGTCAGACTAGATGACATCTTTGAGCTTTAACGTATCTTAAATTAAAACTATCTTTATATAGTTGTTATATAGTCATCTAGATGACTAGATGACTAGAAGCCAAAGTCTCTTTTGGCTTTAAAATGTAGAGAAGTTTCTGAGTCTTGGGAGCTGGGATGCTAACTTTGCCCAACAATGCAGATGGGAGGCAGGGTAGATTTGTATCTTACAGACTAACCAAAGTATGCACACATGTATCTATGTATGTATGCGTCTATCGCACAGCTTACACAAGCTGAAGCTTAACTTGACTTCAGATCAGCATAGCTCACTATGTCTCTCGAAACAATTTAGCCCTGTACAGCACTAAGTGTATAGCTTTACAAGCCAGCAAGGACATGGCAGTTTGCTGCCCTCCGAAACTTAAGAATAAGAGTCTGATACTGCAGACCTGATGCAAAACCTGAACTCAATCTATAGATCTCTCTCTCTCTATATAATAGATATATATCTATATATAGATATAATGTATAGATCTATGGATATACAGCTATATAAATCCATATAGCTTTTTCTACAGTCAACAAACGGGGCAAAAATGAAGCCTTGGTGTTTTCCAAGGCAGGCCTTGAGTCGGACGCGGTTGCGTGCCGCCGTGTGGGGGTGTATTTAGGGCGTGTTTTTCTCCGCAGCCGCAAAGATGGGGTGCTGCTCTGTCACCGGGGCCCGGAGGAGGGGATGGCGGAGGAGGAGCGAGGCAGGAGATGGGGATGCTCCTGCCGGTTCTCTGGGGCACCACGCAACACCATGGCAACCAGCACCTCCTGGTTGCTATGGAGCCCAGACCTCTGGGTTGTCCCGCAAGATGAGGAGGGCTGGCCAGAGGTGTGGCAGCTGCTGCCATAGCAACGCCCCGGGCTGTTGCCATGCTGGTGCTATATGGCTACGGTGTACCAAGGCCCCAGGGTTGTTGCTAAGCTGACGTCCCGGGGCTGTTGCCATGCCAATGCCACAGGGCTACTGATGTATCAAGACCCCAGGGTTGTTGCCATGCCCACACCCCAGGGCTACTGGTGTCCCAAGGCTCCAGGGTTGTTGCTAAGCCCGGCTTGTTGCCGTGCCGACGTTTACCCAGGCCCCAGGGCTGTTGCCATGCCAACGGAGCGCCCCCGCCAACTCACCCAGGACGCGGGTGACGCCCAGCGTGAGCTTGTCCAGCTGCGGCGCGATGCTGCCGCCGGCCTTGTCCTCCATCCTCCGCAGCGCGGGCGAG
Source organism: Crocodylus siamensis (assembly GCF_052110815.1). NCBI lineage: Eukaryota > Metazoa > Chordata > Crocodylia > Crocodylidae > Crocodylus > Crocodylus siamensis. Next base: position 4,362,543 of record NC_143397.1, read on the forward strand.
GAATATGTCCCCCCTCGCGCTCCGTCCCCGGGCTCTCCCCGCGAGGCCCGCTGGGAGTGGTAGTTCCCGCTCCGCCCGCCTACCTGAACTAAAGGGAGAGAGGAAGGGCGGGGAGAGGCCGCGGCGCCTCCTGGGAGCGGTAGTCCCAGAGCGGGGCGAACTCCCGCTCCCAGCAGGCGCCGCTCTTCCGGGCCGGGGGAAGCCAATGGGCGCGCGCGGCGAGCGGCAGCCAATGGGCGCGCGGCGACTGGCGGTTGTTTCAAGATGGCGGAGGCGGCCGGGCCGGCTCGGGGTCTCTATTGGAGCGCGGGACGTATCCTGCCTGGGGCCGTGGGGGGTCTGTCCAGCCTACCCACACCCCCCCCACGGGCAGACACACGGTCTGCCTGTGTGTGGGCCTGTGGGGCTGTCTGTGGGTGGGCCTGCTTGGGCTTGTGGACTGTCTGTGGGTGGGCCTGCTTGGGCCTGTGGACTGCGTGTGGGTGGGCCCGTGGGCCTGCCTGGGCCCGTGTGCGATTAGACGCCCAGGTTAGCCGTGCAGTCGGGTAGACGTGCAGTTTCCCCAGCGTCCCCATCAGAGCTGCCTCTCTGCCGACGTCTGTAGCGGCAATGAGCAGTGGTTTTGGGTGACATCTTTTACCCGACCAGCCAGGAGAAATGTCAGACAAGCTTTTTGGATGTGATGTGCCCGTCCTTCTTTGAGGCCAGGTTGCGTGACTTCCCAGACTCATACTTTGGTCTTTTTGCCCCCCTGAATTAAACAGCCCTCAGGGTGGTGATGACCATTGGGGATTGCTCTTGAAACCGGTGGGATTTGTACTTTGGCGTTTAGAAGCAAAAGTTTCTATCTTAATGACTCGCCCCCCTGAGCCTGCGGGACCGTGGAAAAGGAAGCGTTGAATAGGAGGCAGTCATGCTTATGCTGCATCTGAGAAGTTACAATTTTTTAATATTTTCATAGACCAAGCGGACTGCTTTTGTACGGTTTTCTGTTCTTAATCCAAGAGAAGATTTGTCCTCGGATGGCGTTTATACACATGCTCTGGGAGTGGGCACGGGAGGGCTTTAATTAGCTGATTAAAACTTCTGCAGAGTCTCATGCATCAGAGTCCCTGTGCTTAAAAATGGCAGCAGGGGTGCTTTAACTAAAGCTCACTGAGCATTTTCAAGTGCGGGGATGCTGATGCAGGAGATGCTGGAGTGCGGTAGTTACCACGCTCCAGCAGGCTCGATTAATTGAATGTGCTCCTCCGATGCGCTCTAGTTACAGCATGTCAGAGCAGCCTCGCTGCTTGTGTGTAGGCACCCGAACAGTGGAAGGGAATGTTTGAAACCCAAATCCTGTGGCATTACATCTGAAAATGACCTTGGTTATAAGCAGTTGGCAAACTCGTGCAACTGAGTTCCATTGTCCAAATGTGAGATCTGCCAAAAATAAGCAGCATAAATAACAGCATAGCAATGAGGAATGCTGGGTTTTACAGTTCTTTTCTGCAGCCTTTGGGCATCTAGATTATGCTGCAGACAGATGTCTTTATTTTTGCTTAGCTGATGTTGTCACTTCAAGGAAGAGGTTCTGCGGGCTCACCTCTGCATTCTGCTGTTCATTGTACTGACCCTTAGTTTTAGCCAGTAACTTTGGTGGGGCAGGGATTTGAGCCCTGCAGGTGGTACTGTAACACAAAAGACATGCTGCTCATTATGTCCTGGAGGGAGTAAACCAGATTAATAATTATGGCCCTGAGTTATTTGAAAGATAACTCTCTTCACAGCTACCTCAAAACAAGTACTTGAACATTCCCCAGACCTTCAGCTGTTATCTGTCACATGATTAACGATCAGCTGAGGGTGAGCCACTTCCTTTAAATCTTGCTCTTTACTCTTAGCTCAGATTTCTTGTGTGCACAAGTGAGCAACGACTGCAGTATTAGTGTGAGTTTATACATGTGTCCCCCAAATTTTTTATAGTGCTGCAGAGTTCCTTGTTTAAAGTTAATCTTTAATTCATATGAACTTTTTCACTTTGTTACCTTAATAGTTTAACTTAACTGGGGCAGTCTCCTGGATTTTTTGCAAAAATGGCTGCTAAAATAATCTTTACTTAGATAAAAGCTAATACAGAGTGGGGAGGTTGATAACATGGCTTTATCATACTTAGCATGGCTTCTTCTGGTGAAGTTTGTGTTTGATCATTTGCAAATGGTAGAGACCCAAGAATGACGTCAAGTGAACAGTCTTGAAAATCACTGGTTTAATTATGTTTCCTAGTCTCTTTTTGTACATCTGATCTTGGGCCTTTTCTGTGTGACTTATTTCCTTTAATGAAATTGCATGCAGTTTCTGATGAAGAACAGCCAGTGGTATATGTTCCAGGTATGACCTCATTGTAAATACTTTTACTTTGGGAAAGTGAAGTTTTGCAAAGATTTTTCTGGGGGGGGGGTGTGCTTGAGAGGGAGAGGATGGGGGAGGGAAAGAATAAGAGGGCACATTTGAGATTTTTGTGCTTTTTGGGGAAAAAAGAGGTTATAGTAGATCATCTTTTGCCTGTACAGCTTTAAAAACAGCAGGCAATAGGTCAACTGTTTCAGGGGACCTGTTACAATGCAGACATAGTATAGTAGTTTGTTCTGTCTGTAGCAGAGGCAGGTTTTTACATCCCTGAGTTCTGTTAGAGCCTCAGAGAGGTTCAGGTGCTTAGGAGGCTTTGGAGGGCCCAGTTAAATGACTCCTAGCTCCCATTGATAAGGACAGATGAAATTTTGCATTAGGTCTTCTGGGATAGAGGGGGAAGTTTCTAAGTTTCTGCTGCTCTCTAGAATTTATAATCTTGTTAAATGTTTTGAAGCAGGGCCTTATTGCAGGTACGGAAAAGTTTAGGTTCTGCTGAATGACGCAAAGACCTGCTGTTATGTCCAGGGTTTAACAGAAGTAAAATTAAGTGTTTGTTGCAGGAGTAGACCAGTAGTTCCAAACTTCATTGAGAAGTTTTGGGGAATTTGGCTTTTAAAAAAAACCCAAACCCTCCTGCCCCTGTATTCATGCAGTTGGGTTAAAAACAATACTTGCAGGCCATAGTGACAGGGCTTCACAGCTTGTCTGTATTTACTCTGGAATTGTTGCTCCTGTACAATGGAAAGTACCAGCAACTCTGGGAACTTTTGGTGGCGTGGATGGAGATGAAAGGCTTATAAAACAGTGTCTTCACATGAATTGCTGATTCTCTTGGAAAATTTGTAGCTGTACTTGCTTTACAAATTTATGTTTAAGTGAAAAATAGGAAAGCAGGCTTGCGTTTCTAAACATTAATAGCATAATTCTGGAGTCTGTAAAGAGTGGAGCCTACCATATTACCATAAAATCAGGTTTAGCCTTGCCTCATGATGCCTTGGTCTCTTATGGTTTTGACACGCCATTGTAAGGTCCCAAAAGTCTTGGAGTTGCTAGTGGTAGCACCATCACTGGACTGGAAATAATATTAACAATAGAATCCTTTTACTGAATACTTGCTATATTAAACACAACAGTGGTTGTAACATGGGGAGCAATTAATCTTGGGCCCCAACATGCAGTGGTAGATGGTCTATATAAAGGTAAAACTTTAAAGTGAATCATATTAGTGCTGTAGGGGCTCTATTCATGGTGCTTAATTAACCCTTGTTTTGAGGATATCGCAGGAGTGGCTTTGGTTTATGCTTTTCTTTTTAAGTGAACATGATTTTTGCATTGAAACTCAGTTGTAGGACAGTGGGCGTGTTCCAGGTTTGCTGTCATTTATGATTTGTTTGCAGATTCCCATGAATGTTCATGTGGTTGGCTGTAGCCAATGCATTCTGCCTTTCTTCATGATGGTATTCAAACAAATATTTTGTATGTGGAGGGAGGGGAGAGGCTTTGTAAGCACTCCCCTGAGATGATGGTATATTTTGAAGAATTTTCTCTAGTTCAAGCAAGAATTAATTTGATGGCCTGTGTTTTATGTAGTATGTAAAGCATTACAACAGGTCCTTTTTGCCCTTATAATCTATGAATCTTTTTTTATCTTCAATCTATAGGAATTTCTGCAGAAGGAAATTTAAGAACAAGACGCATTTTAAGGGCTCAAAAAACTGAAGCAAAGCTGAAGGTTCCTGCAGCTGCTACTACTGCTACCATGGATCCCATTAGAGAACCGACAGAACAGCAGGTCAGCAGGCATTAATGCTGCTAATTTTGAAGAGTTCAGATAATCATAAAATAGGTGTAAAGCATTAGCTTGCAAACATTTTAGAGTACCGTGTCATTGTTGCTTTTTATTACCTTTACATAATTGCAAGCATGCATGATGGTTTAGAGGAAAAAATAGATGCAGATTCTTCTGAAGGGGAGTCTACCTTCTAAAGGCAGTAGAGCCTAAACAAGCACAAACGGTGTGCTTCTGTGGCTGTTAAATATTGTATTTCCATGCAGAGAAGTATTGGCTTGGCCATCACTGACCATTAATACAAGAGAAGTAAATTTGAGAATGCACTGACCCATCCCTTTTCTGCACCCATCAGTTATTTGGGGAGGTTGAAGTTCAACACAGAGAAATGTATAGTCCTGCACTTAGAATCGAACAATCCCATGCACTGATATAGGCTTGGGACAGACTGGCTAAGCAGCAGCTCTGCAGAAAAGGACCTGAGGGTGACAGGGGACAAGAAGCTGAATAGGAGCCAGCAGTGTGCCCTTGTTGCTAAGAAGGCTAATGGCATCCTAGGCTGCTTTAGTAGAAGTGTTGCCAGCAGATTGAGGGATTATTCCTCTCCGTTCAGAACTGGTTAGATGACATCTAGAGTCCTGTGTCCAGTTTTGGACCCTGCACTACAGAAAGGATGTGGAGAAACTGGAGAGAGTCCAGTGGAGGGCAACAAAAATGGTTAGAGGGCTGGGGCACATGACTTCTGGGGAGAGACTGGGGGGGGTGGGGTTTACTAGCAGCCTTCAACTCCCTGCAGGGTTGTTCCAAAGAGGATGGAGCTGGACTGTTTTCAGTGGGGGCAGATGACAGGACAAGGAGCACTGGGCTCAAGTTGCAGCAAGGGAAGTTTAGGTTAGATATTAGGAAAAACTTTCTCACCAGGAGGTTAGTAAAGCACTGGAACAGGATAACCAGAGGGGTTGTGGAATCTCCTTTCTTGGAGATCTTTAAGGCCCAGCTAGACAAAGCCTTGGCTGGGATGATGTACTTGGGGCTGATCCTGCTTTGAGCAGGGGTTGAACTAGATGTGACCTCCTGAGGTCCCTTCCCACCCTAAATTTCTGTGATTCTTTGCATTCATCTGTGAAACATGATTTGGCTGGTCTGTTGGCGTGGACCAGTAGTGTCTTACTTTACTCTTCCTGTGTCAGTCACCTTGGGCATCACTTCCATTCCCCTTGTCATGCCGAATCAGGATATAGGTGCTATTTTTTGGACACTGCACCCAGATATCCAGATTGCATCTAAATCTTGCCGCTTCTTTCTGCATGATAGCTTTAAGCCCAGCATGTCCTGTACAGTCTGGCATCTGAAACTTTTCTTCCGGCTGATTTACTACATTATCATTCTCTACCACCTTCTCTGTAAAAGCCGTCCTGCTCCACCTATGTTCTTTTAAAATGTGATTGCAGGCCTTGTTTTGCTGGCTTGTTTTCTTAACCATCTCTCCAGTGGTGGCTCCTCCTCCATCAGATCATGTACTAACTGCTTATTTTCATTTTTAAGGCTCTCTTTGGGTCTGCCTTACCTAATCTGTCATTATTTATTTATTCAGGTGATTTATATGTTTACAGCAAGAGAAACAGAGCAACTTAAAAGGGTAACTACTATAAATAAAGGAAAAATAATAAGTAAAACAAAATAAGACAGAGACTTCTTGGGCTTATTTTTGTTTCTAAATGCCTGCCCAAATGGAAAGGAGTTGCAGGGAGCTCCAGAGGTAATGTCACTGCTTATGCGGTTGAAGTGTTGACATATACTTCCATTCTGCCAGTGCCAGTCCTGATTGCCCAGTTGTCAAATTCCTTGAAAAAAACGTAGGCAGACAAGGTTTTTTGGGTGAATCTGATCATTTATTAGACCAACTTAAATAGTTGGAAAACAATTATTAAGCAAGCTTTTGGGTTCAAAAACCCTTCCAACCTGTCAGTCCTGATCCTCAGAGGAAACTTACAAAACACTTCCCAGAGATGAGCCTATGAGCTCCACTTCATCAACCTCTTGAATACTAAAAATCATGGACTAAATATAGACATTGGATTTATAACACATTATAACCTGCCTGACATCTGACTCCCCAGGTATCTCTCCACTGTCCGTGCCCCCCCACCCCCAGCCCGCCATCCTGTCTCTCACCCATTGACTCCTCAGTCTACATTTTCACTGACTACCTGTCTTGTATGCAGACCAGCTCAGCCCCTGGCTTCTTTACTTTTCACTCCATCCAGGAAGAGCACACACCAACTGCAGAAACTTCCTTAGCCTGACGAAGGGTTTTTGAACCCAAAAGCTTGCTTAATTATTGTTTTCCAACTATTTAAGTTGGTTTAATGAAAGATACCAGATTCACCCAAAGAACCTTGTCTGCCTATGTCCTTAGACCAACACAGCTACAACTTGTACCCTTGAAAAAACAGCGTTTTGTACCATGCTGTTTCTTACACGTAGATGTAGCTCCACTTAAGTGCTTACAACCTGCTTCATTGTCCTTGAGATTCCTTAAAGCTCTCCTCTGCTGTCTTGCTTATTGAACACTTGAGAGTGGTTATGTAAGCTGCTGTGCTCTGACCATTGCTACTTACCTTGTTTACAGTGGTCTCACTGATACCTTGCGCTTCTCCATTTGTTTGCCTGTACCCATCTGCTGTTCTTCATCTTGTGACTAGACTGAACCCTTTTGGGCAGAGGCAGTTTTTCTGTTGTGTTTAGGCAGTGCCTAATGCTGAAGTCTTGATCCATGATTAAATTCCTCCTAGTTACCGTGTAACAAATAATGATCAAGTGGATCAAAGTTTGATTAATTTATTTATATAAATGTGCTGCCCTTCTCAACAAAGGCTCAGAGTGGCTTAGAGCAAGAGATGAAAACAACCTGTAAAAGCAAATGGAATAGGATCTGGAAAGAAGAGTTCTTTAAAAAGTAGTCTGGCTACCTAAATGCCTACCCAAATAGGAAGGTTTTGTAGTATTTCTGGAAGATATCCAGGCAGGGGCTCGGACAGGCCTCAAGGCAGAGACAGTTTCAGATCTGAGGAGCAAGCACTGAGAATCACTTCCCATATGCTTTTGGCAAGCAAAGTTGGCTTTTTACCTTGGTTATTTATAGTGCTGTCCCATTGCAAAATGTTCATGGTAACTTAGCAGCTCTGGCTTACATTTATGAAGATAGAAATAAAAATAAGATGTATTTATTGCCACAGGTGAGTAGGGTTACCTAGTCCTAGTTGCAGCCCTCTGTCACAGGTGGTAAGAATGTATCATGAAGGCAGACCTGATCTCTACATTTTGGTGTGTTTCATAGTTATAAATGGATCCTGGTTTTCCCTGATTAAAAAAATCCTCACTTTCCAGTTTAAAAAAAAAAAGTAGCCCCAAATCCACATTTTTCTGTGAGTTAAATGAAACACCACTCATATGCATGTATGTATTTAGTGATGTTTTATTTTAATCATGGAAAAATGTGAATTTTTGGGATTGCTTTTTTTAACCGAAAATTGAGGATTTTTTTTTTAAATCGGAGAAAACCAGGATCCCTAGTTAATAAACCATTCTGCAGTTATCAGGGTCAGTGACCCCTCCTTTTTTATAAAGAAAGTGGCCGATGTTCCTCTCTGACTCGAATCCTTCCTAGCAGAGTTGATCTGATCGTTCATCATTCACATGAATCGATCAGAGGACTATATAGAAGTCACATGGTAGTCTTTTTGCTTGAGACTGAAAATCAAGGTCCTGTCAGGTTTGAGTAGACCCAGCGTAGAGACCTTGGGTAAAATGTATCCTACGAGACCCTTCCTTCAACACTGCTTGTGGCAGCAGGAAATGCAAAAGTTGGAAATGAGGCTGACAGAGGAGAGTGTGATGATGCTTGCAGCACTTGCTCAGTACAGTTGCTTATGGGCCAGTGAATACTGAAGATTGCTGGTTTGGACATCAAAAATCCCATAGCACTTTTTATAAATCAGGTATTTTATCCCCAGTGGCCTTGGCCTAAATTGTTGTCCCTCCCTGCCAGATTGAGGTTGCCTAACAATATCCGTGTCAACAGATGAGTGTGCATGCATGCTTTGTGGATGAAAGTTTCAAAAATGCAAATTACTGGGTGAGGATTGTGCTCTTCCCTGACTGGTTGCAACTGGGTGGACAAGTGTGAATCTGGTCAGAAGTTAGCTTATACAATCTTATATGTGCAGAGATATAATGGTATCATCAATCCCCATTCTAAGGAGTACTCTGCATGGGGAGGTGAACACATAGTATAACTTGGAGGCCATCCCCTCCGTCGCATCACTTGCCCATACCTCCAGTGTTATGAATATGCAAGGACCAGCTTTTCATGTTTTTTCTTTTTGTTATAAACCTCCTGGTGTCTCTGAGTACAGCATAGCTTAACCTGAGTTTGGAGGCTGCCTTGAGGGGGTCTGTAATCTACCCCACGTAATATTCTTCTGGGCCAAAGGCACTCTTGTCTTTCAGTTGTGCCTCTTTTTTTTGTTTCTGATCAGAGGTCAGGAAAACAGATCTTATGATGACAGGCTGAGAGCCATGGGACTCTTTAGCCTGGAAAAGCGTAGGCTCAGGGGTGATCTGATGGCCACCTATAAGTTTATCAAGGGTGACCACCAGGATCTGGGGGAACGTTTGTTCACCAGAGCGCCCCAAGGGATGATGAGGTCGAACGGTCACAAACTCCTGCAAGACCGTTTCAGGCTGGACATAAGGAAGAATTTCTTTACTGTCCGAGCCCCCAAGGTCTGGAACAGTGTGCCAGCGGAGGTGGTTCAAGCGCCTACACGGAACACCTTCAGGAGTAAATTGGATGCTTATCTTGCTGGGATCCTATGACCCAGCTGACTTCCTGCCCTTTGGGCAGGGGGCTGGACTCGATGATCTCCCGAGGTCCCTTCCAGCCCTGATGTCTATGAAATCTATAAGAAGAGATAGCATAAGCACCAGCTGCTGCTTTTGTAAAGAAGTTACAGCAGACATCTAGGGTACAGCCTTCTTTTGCAGACATTTTTAACCAGGAGACTGAAGTGTATTAAGGATTTGAGGTACATACTACTGAAACTCTTCCATCCAATCTTAAATATAAGTCAAATTCTAGCGTGAATTCCCTGCCTCTCTCTCATGTAGCTGAGGTGGGGGTGCGGGTGAGAGAGAGAGAGAGGAAACTGTGAAATCACACCTTGATTTGAAAAATTATGGGAAAAGTTTAACAACGAACCTGCAGTGTGCAACCAGGTGTTTCCAGAGAAAATATTCAAATAAAAATCAAAGAGCTTTAATTTGAGGGGCTTTGGGGTATGGAATAACACCACACTGCGTAAGATCACCTCCAATGTCTCTATATGAAAAGCTGCTTTAAAATCATTAGCTTTGGGACACTGGCTTAACACCATCTGCTAAAAATGGAAGGACACATTTTTCCCTTGATGTACATGTGCAACTCCCATTAGTGCTAATAAAGAGTTGGGGGGGAAATCGGTGTTGGGAAACGGGGTAGTCCCATTATTGTTAAAGTTGTACCTTTAGCAGCTACTTTTTATTCTATCTATTAGACTACATCTTGTTGTAAGGACTCAATATGTCTAGAAAAATACATTATTACAAATGTCATTCATAAGCGGTTATAAGATCCGATTAGCTAAAAATAAACAATTACTATTGCTTCCACTTAACTTTGATTTCTGTTTGATCTTACTAGAGTCTTGGATCAAATAACTGTTGCTTCCATCTCTTCTCTTTCTTATCTGTTCTTATCCTACTTCTGGCACTGTAGCATCTGAATGCCTGAGTCCGGCATTAGCTTGATCACTGGTTGTACAGGTCAGATCTGGAAATAGAGTCCTATCTAATGATAGCAAAAGCAACAATATATAACAAGTGGCTTTTAAATGCTGTGCTGTGGAGTACCCTCTGGTGGACATTGATAAGAAATACATCCACTTCACTTGAATAAAATACTGGAGTGGACCTGATCAAAAGAAGAGAAAAATCCAGGATTACATATTCATCATAAGGTTGTTTGTGGAGATTAGAGCCTGTGGCTAGATGGGAGTTGAATAAAATGCATGTTTTAAATGTAATGGAAAAGAACAAGCAGTAACGAAGTGGAGAGGCAGCTTGGCTTGTTATGTACAGATAAGAAGATGATGACATTTAACAGGAAGTATCCTAACTTCATCCTGATTGCTCTAGGTTTCATTCTTGTAGTTCAGTGTGTCTTGTATACAAGCTCTTTAAAAAAAGGATTGCCTATTTCAATATTTTTTTAAGGTTTCTAACACACAGAGGTGCTTAACTTGAGTGGTCCATTTGGGTATAATTACAATGAAAGTAATAAGTCCTAGACTTCCAGACCACAAACACCCATTATAATCATCTGTTATGACCTCCACCATGTTGCAGGCCTCTGAATTTCAGAGGGAACTGCATGGAGCCCAATTACCTATGACTGAACTATAGCTGTCCTTAGAAGAGCTGACCACAAAACTTGGTAAATTGGACCAAATTGTTTAATTACCCTGACTGTTAAAAATATCCCCCTTGTTCCAGTCTTAATATGTCTAGCTCTCACTTCTAACTGCTATACCTTTGAACGGGCCCTAATATCTCCTGAAGTACTTATTCCATATAAATGACTGGTTTTTAAATGCAGATTTTAATTTTCAGGTCACTAATGAGGGAGGAATGAAGAGCGCTTCTTTAAAGGATTTATGTCCTGAGGACAAGAGACGAATTGCAAACTTAATTAAGGAACTTGCCAGGTGAGAATAAGCTTCACCTGAAAATGCATTATGTTTTGAGAGCCAGTCTTCTGTTTAATGCCAAACCGTGTAGAACAGCGTTCTGGAACTGTGTGTTTATTTTAACATAAGAATTATGTTGAAGGAGGAGGGGTGAGCAAGCGGGAGACTTGGTAGCTTTTCCTTCTTCCTTGACAAAAATGGAGAACAAAAAAGTAAGTAATGAAAACTAAAATCCTCATTCTGCAAATTTCAGGAGTTCATCCACATGAAGGCTCAAGGCTTCAGTTTATATCATGTCTCCTTCATATGTACAAAAATATACTTTAGGTTGGTCCTTTGCTTTTTTGCAAGTGCCAGCTTTGCCAGGTTGGCACCAGTTTCATGCCAGCAACTGAGCAAGTTTTAAAGTGGAAATGCAGTTTAGAGGCAGTTCAGAGGTGTTGATAAAAGTAAATATGGATGCATTAATTTGTAGTTTGCCCACTTACAACAATAAAGGGTTCGATTTCAGTTGCTTGTGTAGGGGTCTTTTTCTTTTTTTGTAATTCTCTGAAAGGTTGTGAGGATAGGATGTTGCAAGCTTTAAACTCTAGAAAGGGCTATTCCTTTCCGTCCATATTGGGTAGGCTTAAAAAATAAAATCAGTGGTATGAACCACACATTTTAATATGAAAGAGGGATATTAGGAAACCCACACTTTTCTGTACTGCCTACATCTTTGAAATCTGTGTGGGGCACTTGCTGCATAGCACTTGTATGATCCTCTGTTTCTGCATCAAATACTTCTGCAGCAGTAGGATAAAACTGAGATAAGCAGAATCCCAGGCTAGGCTCTCGCTGTGGTTCACAGATGAAGGCTTCTGTGTCTGGGCCTAGTGTTACAATTCTAAACATCAAGACTTTGTGCTGCTTTTACTCTACAGGTTGGATCAGTTGGAGCAGGGAAAGAAGAAGAGTGAAAATAAAACAAGTTTTAGCAGAATTGGAACTTGGAAAGAGGAAGGGGAACTATATATAGTGGGGATTGGTAGATAAAAGAAACAGTCGGTTGCTCTCTCCATTATAGTTTTTAACACTCCTTTGCACATTTGCACACCTTCCCTTCTAAGAAAACAGAATGTGTTGGGTGACCAAGTTCTTGGGGGCAAGTCTCTGTACATACAGCCCCAAGCATGTTCACAGCATTTTCATAATGAATAGTAAGTGCTTCTCAATTAAACAGTAAGCATACCTATCCCCAGATCTTGGCAGGAATTTACCTTGGGTTCCTTACCTAATTGTATCTTTTATTTGTGGGCTACTTATGGATTTTTTTTTAATGTTTCATGTTAAAAGCAAAAAAGAACGTGGTCTTTCAGGATGAAAGCGAATCTCCAAAATATGGAGGTGCATTCTAGCATATAAAAACATTGTCCTTACAAATTCTAAAAGCACTTTTATAACTTTTTTTTTTTTTTTCCTAAACCGTGGGTAGCAGTCTGCTTTCTAACACTGGTCAAACGCTGAGAGGCTGGGGTGCAATGTACGTGTTACATTCAAGGTCACACAGTAAGTCATCCATGCTGGCAGGAATGTTTTGTCTTGTCATAATCTCCCGGACCATTTTGCCTTCTAATAACTTGTGCCAGCCTACAATTTCTTTGCTGTACTTTTTAGTAATTTTCCAAGTTCTTCATGCTTATAACTCGCTCTTATCCTGCTTTGTGTCTAGTTAAGGCTGTCATGAAAAATAAAATTGCTCAGAAGCTTGGTTACAAATTGTCAAATGTTGGAGCTATTCTGGACACTGGTCCCATTGTTGATGTATAGGGGTATAGTCTAACACTCAGGAAAAAAACCCTGTATATTACATTGTTCCTCATAATCCACTGCTCCCAAATGAATACCAGTGCACTAACTCATTTGAACACTGGATTCTTTTTAAGTCTCAGATGCTCTGATTTTTCCCTGAGGACAGTTTGATATTTCTGCCTGACATTTCTCTGAAGAAAAATAGAAAGTGCAGCAACATTAATTTTGTAAAGTAAAATTAGTGGAACACTATTATTTTATTTCAGCTGTCTCTTTATTTTTAAACCTCATCATATTTTTATAGAATATAATTAAAAGTCCTTTGCAGGGTAATAGGGAAGTTAAACTTTTTAATACTTCTCACCTCATCACTTCTTTTAAAAGTCTCTATAATTTTCTTCCCTTGTTGAGTGATGATGGGCCTTTTTTTTTTTGCAGGCATCAGAACATTCTTTGCTATTTCCAGGTAGGAAAAAACCATCAAAATGCCTACACTTCACAGGAAGGCTATTTTCTGGTAAATGATGATAATGCTGATTGTGCCAGAGAGAACCTTTTGTAGGTCTGGATTTTGTGAAAATGGCACAGTAGTTTGGAGTAATTCCTTTATGTTTATTTCAGGATCACGGATAGAAATTGTTGCTTGGTCAATAATTGTCTGTTTTGAGAGATTCAAGGAAGAGGTAAATTTCTGGCTGTGGGAAGACAGTAATAAAACTCCTACTGACTATCTGAACCAGACCTTGAACCAACTTGGGTTATTGACCCATCTCATCCTGACTCTTGGAATTTAGTTTATACCTGGAAAATCAGATGTCTTTCCTTCACTGCAGTTTTGTTCCTGAGTAAAGTGTGTGTGATTGTGTGTGCTTCCAGACTTCACTATGCCTCTTTAATAGCACAAGAGCATTATGTTTTAGAACTTATTCAGACCCAGGTGTAATAGTCTTAGCATTGATAATATCCTGTCTTTGAAAAAAAATCCACCCACAGTCCTTGGAAACCACTGCAGCAGAACAGCAGACTCGAGGGCTGACATTCTATTAGGTGTGAGGGACTTGCTGAAATTGAATTTTGAGACAGGGTTGAAAGAAGGGACTGAGTTGGATCCCCACTAATCCTCCTTTCACGACTAAATAATCTTAGTTTTTTGCACTCCATCACCTTCAAATCTAACAATCACTTTTCTTTATCTGTGGACGTTTGCAGTCTTCTATATATTAAGGTACACAAATAGGAGCTGTTGTTCTAAGTGAAGCTGGTCCATTGTCTCGTACCGTCCACACAGTGTTTTTTTTTTTGTCATTGTGAAGTACATCAAACACCCTGTTTACTTTACTCGGTGCTGTATGGGTCTCTTGTTCCACTGTTCATGGTGACTAATGATGAAACCTCAGAAGCCTGGTTCAGATGACTTTTTTACATTCCAGCTGGGCCTGACTCTTTGGAGAATTTCTGAGCAGGGATTAATCATGGTGAATTTTCTATATTGCTTTTGGTGCTGGCTAGGGTAAGGGGCATAGTGGTGGGCCTAACAACTCAACATTTTCATAAGTATTCTGAGATCTTCATAATGTCAGCAAGATGTTTCTGGCCTAGTTATGTTGGTGGCAGGACTAAGTTAGCAGGTACAATAGGAACAAGTTACACCATTGCTGTGTGCAAGGTTTAGGAGCCCAGGGGGGCAGACACTGAGTTTGCATTACTACAGATTATCTTTCATGCAAACTACTCCAGAAGTCATTATTAACCTATGTGAAGAAATGAGTGGTAACATGGAATTGCTGGAATTCACCATCCAGCGTAAGGTGGCAAAGGGCTGCAGCAAGGCAACAGCCCTAGACTTTAGGAGGGCTGACTTCAACAAGCTAAGGAGGATCGTTGGGGAAGCGCTGAGGACCCAGAGGGGAAGGGAGCCAGATGTCGAAGGTGAGTGGTTGCTCCTTAAGGAGACGATCCTCCATGCCCAAAGGGAGGTAATCCCAACAAGGGTCAAAGGGAACAGGAGGGCACATAAACCCCCATGGCTCACTACGAGCATCTGGGAATGTCTCCTTGCTAAAAGGGAGGCATACACCCAATGGAGGGATGGGGTCATCACCAAGAAGGACTATGTTACAGTTGCCCGAGGATGTAGGGGGGCAGTCAGGAAGGCCAAGGCAGAGATGGAGATAGGACTAGCTTCCCGGATTAAGGACAATAAGAAGTCCTTCAAATACATAGGGGGTAAAAAGAGGGTCCCGGGTAATGTGGGGCCCCTGCAGGACACGATGGGCAACTTGGTCGTCATGCCAGAAGACAAAGCTAACATATTTAACGATTTCTTTGCCTCTGTCTTCCTAAGTAGGGACCAGTTCAGCCACCTCCCTGCTGGGCCCCCCTCGGGCCCCGGGAGAGACACGCCTGGGCCAAGGGTTAGCGAGGAGTTAGTTAGGGTACTTCTGGAGAGGCTGGACGTGTTCAAATCTTCTGGTCTGGACGATCTTCACCCTAGGGTTCTACAGGAACTGGCCGAGGTCATTGCGGGACCCCTGGCGCAGCTCTATGAGCACTTGTGGTGCTCTGGTGAGGTGCCGGAGGACTGGAAGAGGGCCAATGTGGTCCCTATCTTCCAAAAGGGAAAAAAAGAGGACCCGGGAAATTACAGGCCAGTTAGTCTTACCTCAATCCCGGGTAAGCTCTTTGAAAAAATTCTCCTGGCACACATCCAGGAGGGCCTTGCGGGGGAATGCATGCTCAGGGGCAACCAACATGGGTTCATCAGTGGCAGGTCTTGTCAGACCAACCTGGTGGCCTTTTACGATCAGGTCACCAAATCATTAGACGCAGGGGTTGCTGTGGATGTAGTCTTTCTGGACTTCCGGAAGGCTTTCGACACTGTCTCTCACCCTGTCCTCATCAAAAAGCTGGGAGACTGTGGTGTCGATGCCCACACGGTCAAATGGGTCGCCAACTGGTTGGAGGGCCGCACCCAGAGGGTGGTAGTGGATGGGTTCTTCTCGACCTGGAAGGACGTGGGCAGTGGGGTTCCGCAGGGCTCGGTCCTCGGGCCCGCACTGTTCAACATCTTCATCAGTGACTTGGATGAGGGGGTAGAAAGCACCCTGTTCAAGTTTGCTGATGACACTAAGATGTGGGGGGATGTGGGTGCACTAGAAGGGTGCAATAGGCTACAAGCTGACCTTGACAGGTTGCAACGGTGGGCGGATGAGAATAGGATGGGGTTTAACACTGATAAGTGCAAGGTGTTGCACATGGGGAGGAAGAACCGGCACCACACTTACAGGTTGGGGAACTCCCCTCTTGCCAACACGGAGACGGAAAAGGATCTTGGAGTCGTCATTGACTCCACGATGAACATGGGCCGGCAGTGTGGGGAGGCAGTCAAGAAGGCCAACCGTACCCTGTCATGCATCCACAGATGCATCTCGAGCAGGTCCAGGGAGGTGATCCTCCCCCTCTATGCGGCACTGGTCAGGCCGCAGCTGGAGTACTGCGTCCAGTTCTGGGCGCCACACTTCAAGAGGGACGTGGACGATATGGAAAGAGTTCAGAGGAGGGCCACTCGTATGATCAAGGGTCAGCAGGGCAGGCCTTATGAGGAGAGGCTACGGGACCTGAACCTGTTTAGCCTCCACAAGAGAAGGTTAAGGGGGGACCTTGTGGCCTGCTACAAACTGGTCAGGGGGGATCAGCAGGTATTGGGGGAGTCCCTGTTCCCCCGTGCGCTGCCAGGAGTGACCAGGAATAACGGTCACAAGCTGGCGGAGGGTAGGTTTAGACTAGATATTAGGAGGCGCTACTTCACAGTCAGGGCGGCTAGGGCCTGGAACCGGCTTCCAGGGGAAGTGGTGCAGGCTCCTAGCCTGGGGATTTTTAAAAGGAAGTTAGATGAGCACCTTGCCGGGGTCATCTGACCCTGGTGCTCTTTCCTGCCAAGGCAGGGGGTCGGACTAGATGATCTACCTAGGTCCCTTCCGACTCTAGCTCTAGCTACTACTATGGCAAGGGCAGCAGAGACGGTTCACTCCCTTTTGCTTGTTACTGGCATTGTAGGTATCTTGGTTCCTTCCAGAGGAGTAACAAGGTATTGGGGGTGGGAGTGGGGGGTGGCTTGTGGCCTGTTGCCTGTTCCATGCTAATGACTGCTTAAATGCATAGAGCTGCAGTGGGTGCATCTGCACATGCAGTTAGTGCACCTGAACAAACTCCAGTGCAAACTCAGTTGGAGTTTTTTGCTCCTGGGCACAGCTTTTACATGTATGCCTGGGATTGCAGCACATTGCGGTAGGGTGGTGGAGCCCTGGCTGGCAGGGTCACTGGAGGGGGTCAGCCTGGCAGCTCGGAGTTGCTCTGCCCTGGCTCAGTGTGCTGCGGTGGGGCTAGCTGGCGCTTGGGTGCTACAGTGTGGGGATAGATGGCAGGCAGCCTCACACTGTAGCATCTTCATGCCCCAGCCAACCCTGGTCGCCATCAATATGTGCGTTGTGGCAAAGTAAATAGTAGAATAGTGCTTGTGTTGAGCAGTACTATCCTGTGGCAGAGTTAATTAGTTTACTCTGGTCTAATAACACTGCTTGTGTAGACAGTGATGCTTTCCTGTGGAGCTAATCGGGCAACTCCACAGTAAGCGTCTCGTGTAGATGCACCCAGTATCTTTTTATGACTAATATGGGAATCTTGAGAGCCCACTTTTTCTTCCTTCCTTGGCATAGAGGATGGTTACATTTTCCTCCCCAGGGCTTACAGTATCTCTGACTATGGTCTGAACTGGTGGAATGTAAGACCGACACGGTGATCACTCAGATACTTCTCTGGCTCCTCATCCCTGAATAAACTTGTAGTTAAAGGCAGAGCATTGGTAAAAACATGCCATCAAACACTGGGGAGAAGAGGGGGGGGGGTCTCAAATGGAGATCCTGGTTATGTGCATAAGAACATATGGACTTCTGATCTAGGTCAGATGATAGGATGCTGGGCTAGATGGATCTTTTTCTCTCAATGGCAGATGGTGGATGCTGAAGGGAAGAGTATTTTTGCAGGGACTGTCCAGGCAACTGTTTCCACCCCTTAATCCCCCTACAACTTTCAGCATTCTGTATGCTAGGTTTCTCCATTTAACTGCATGCACTTTAAAAGGTTAACAGGGTATTCCTGTAGGTCCCCAAAGCATTGGCTTTTGAGGTGTAGGACAACCTTTCCTGAGTAGGAAGATATCTAGTGCAGATCATGCACAGGCAATGAGTGATGGATAGGGGGGCTCAGTGGGGAGAGTCAGCTGTGGCTGTGGACTCAGGGACCACCAGAGGAACTGATTCCTATCCTATAAGGGGCAGGGACAGCATAAGTCTGAGACATCTGTCTACTTTCTCTGTTTTGTTCAAGGGGACATGGGTTGTGTTGTTGGGCTGCAAAGGAGCTTTATTCTGCCCCTCTGCAGACTTGTGGATGCCAGGAACACAACAGGAACTTTGATTGCAGGAAATCTGTATGAGGCAGAGAGAGACAACCGATCGGGCTCAAGTTGTACACTTATCAGCCCTCTGCAGCAAGCTGTGATGGAGATGTAGCTGTATCCTGGGCCTTACTGCGGCAGCAGCCTGTGGGATAAGGCTTGATTCGTGTATGGGGTGCAGAGATATTGGCTTCTAGGGAGCATGACTGCGCTTGATGCACTAGGTATGGGAACATCACAAAGATTTTTGTGGAGCTGTTTATGCCATCCAGTGCTGTGGTAGTAAATGAGTCAGAAAAGAACTTGTTGGGGTGGTCAGTGCCAGGCGTTTCAGATGCCCAGCTCTCCTGATAATGATTTGGTGATGATCTGATCTGTCATGCCAGACTGGCCCCAGAGATGATGTTTGTGTCATCGTCTAGAAGTGCCAGGCATTTTGCCATCTTATTTTCAGCTCAGCTGCGCAAGCCTTTCCATTTTGCCTTTGTCTTCCTGCTCCCAGCTGTTAACTTCTGCTGCACTAAGTTTGTTTAGCATTTTGCCCTGCAGTTGGGTAGCTTTGTTTTTTTAATTCCTCTTGGCTTGATTGCTGAGCTCCTGGAGTACAGCAAATCAGAGGTAAGGGTGACTTCCAGAATGAGGAAAGCTTGTTTCAGCAGGTCATATTAGTGCTCTTACTTATCTCCCATTCCCACTATGCCTGCTGGGCCCCACCCAGGCTCTGAGCCTCCTCCGCCTCCTGCTTCACCTCCTGCTCTGTTCAAGCTTTCTATCCACCATCCTTCCTGTTTGAGGATGCTCAGCTCACTGCTTTTTCAAAGCTGAGCCCATTCTCAAGAGTCTTCCTGGAGGCCTGTGAGCCCTGCTCTTCCCTTCTGAAATGATCAAAGTAGAGAGGGGCTGTGCTACTTTGCATCTTATGCCTCATCCTTTCCCCAGTTCCCTCATGCTGTCACCTTGTGTCTCAGTTTTGTGTAGGTAAATCCTTAAAAATTGCACTGCACACATGGGTAAGGCTTCACATGGTTCAGTCTTTGTAGCATCCATCCTTCATAGGAAATGAGGGCTGGAAGGGACCTCAGTAGGTCACATCTAGTCCAATCCCTTGCTCAGAGCAGGATCAGCCCCAACTACATCATCTCAGCCAAGGCTTTGTCTACCTGGGCCTTAAAACCTCCAGGGATGGAGAGTCCATCACCTCTCTGGGTAATAACCTGTTCCAGTGTTCACAGCAGGGCCTTTGAGCATGATTTTCCAATAAGACTCTAGTTGGTATTTCTCAAACCGGGTGCTTTAAGATACTTTTGAGGGTGCTGTGAGGTGCCACACAATGTTAGCCCATAGTGTGCAAACATGATTCGCAAGGTGAGCCCAGAGTTTTCAAATAGGGATCCACAGTGTGAAGAACAGTCTGATCTGTTGTGGTCTTTCTGAGTTATTTGCAACACAGTTACTGCTCTAGGATTTTTCTGTAGTCAAAAAAGAAAAACTAACAGTTAAGAGCTGGCATTTTCTTTGGCTATATTGAAGGGTGCCTCAAGCTGAAAATGGTTCAGAACCACTGCTCTAGGTACTGATGTCCTGTGAATGGTCAGTGAGACTTGGGTCCAGATTGTATTCTGTCTGTTAAATGCCTGAATGATTCCATTTCACTCTGATTTAGTCTGAAGGCTAAGATGGGAGCAACTTGAGCAGGGTGAAATAGGATCACATGTAAGTGCATAAATGGACTTAAGCATCTAATAGGTAGGATAGCGCCTGTCACTTGAAAAAATGGGAATTAGGGTCTCGGTGCTCTTGAAAATCTTCCCTCCTCTAAATGTTGCCAATATGCATCATTAAAGTAATGCTTACAGTTTGCTAAAAGGACCTGCCAAGTTCAGACCCCATCAGCCTATCTGTTATATACATGTCTTTGCTTTGGTCCCCATGGTTTTCCCCATCTTGGTTGTCGATTGGTAAACTACCCCTCTGCATTTTGATCCCTGAAACTCATTTCTTTGGATGCTTGTTGCAAGTAAAACAGTTATTTAAGAAAAGCTTGTTAACTCATTCTTTCTGGTCTCCTTTTAACAGGTTGAGAGCTATTTGAGTTGGGGGCTACCCTTCCAATCTCATCTTGTTCATCATTGGTGTTAACAAGTAATTATATTTTGACTCTTCCCCTGTGCATTGCTGAGTGTGATTTCATCTGTCATTATGCTGTGGATTGCCTCAGAAATGCTGCAAGGAGTTTCTCACCATTCTTTATGCTTTTTACTAACCAGAATACTATCAATAATATCAATAATTACTATCTTGCTATCGATTCCTCCTCTAAATCATTAGTAAAAAATGCAGTCCCTATTAGTGGCTCTAATGCAGATCTCAGGAAGACACCACTGTTAGTGAGTGGGATTAATGAGCTTAGAAATTTCCTGAGGAATACTATTGTTAAAAGGATTTTGCTGCTGCACTGAAAATCTCTCTAAATTCTGGAAGGTCCTTTGTAGACAATATGCAGGACCTTAAGTAGTTGCATCCAAAGCTATAGTCTGATGAGAGATGAATTTAAAGTGAGTCTTGAAGAAAGGTTTTTATTTTTTTGTGTGTTCTGTACCACAAGGTTTATTGAACATAAATTATGCTAGGAGACAGATTGCAAGTTTGGCAGTAAACCTTGAAATTGTTGTATTTGGTTTCAGCAAGTAATAATGCATTTGCCCATATGAACAAATGGCAACAAAGAAGTCATGCATGCTGAGAGAGGGCCTGGTAGAAGGGTTTCTGCCCTTTTGCTGTTAGTCTGGTTGCCTGCATAGTTTCCTACCATGGTCAGAAGAGAAGCAGGTGAAAAAGCTTCTTTCTGTATGTAATAAACTAAGTAAATCTTTGGCTGCAAAAAAGTCCTGCCCTATATGTCTAAAATGCTTGCTTTGTTACTGCCAAAAGGCAGTGCGACAAGTATATAAAACCCCCCCTGAGCCTTGTATGAGACATGACATAAATCCAACATAATCTGACGAAGCTCTTTTATTTTTCTGTAACTTCAGCCTCCTGTGAGTAATTGTCTTCTCTATCTTATCTGCCCTTTATGGGCTGTCTCCTGCTTTGGGATACATAAGCATATGTTGCCATGTATCTTATGAAATTGCTCACTGCTTTTAATGCCTAAGAAATGTTGCCCTACGTAGCCGCATATGGGAGAGCGTGACTGAGCTCTTGTGCTCTGTGCACTTAAGTACGAAGGGCAGCACTGTGCGAGCGTGATGCAGACCAATACAACTGACAGATCTGAATCTAGAGAGATGCCCGGCCTCTCTGGTGAAGGAGGAGAGGTTAAATCTGTGCAGGATTGTCTGCCGTTAAACACTTGCTGAAGTTGGCCAGGTTTTATACTTGTGAGCATGGCCCTTTGCTTTCATTTGATGTTCTCAGCCTTCTCAAGTATAGCAGCATCCTTGCAACTAGCAGGTGACTCCACGAGCCCTGGCAGCAATTGTGCCTCTTTTTACCTCTTGACTCTCTCTCTCTCTTTTTTTTTTTTTTCCCTTCCCCCCGCCTCAATTTTGTCATTGTATGATGGTGGTTTTCCTTCCTCCTTTCTTCCTCCTGCTTTCTGGTTCCCCCCTGTTCCTCATTTGTTCCCATACCAAACATTGCCTAGCTTTCTGGCTTCTCATACTTGTACGAGTGCTGTAGGTTTGGAAAAGAGAAACGTGCTCACAACATGCCAAATCTGAACTTGATACTCCTCTTAGATCTCTCTGTGGGAGCGGGGATGGATGGCAGGCAGCTTTTCAAGAAGCCATGGGTTGCCTTATTCACTGCAATAGGGCTACATTTTAATGGGAGTGGGGGTGGAACCAGTGTCATGCAGCTCTTTGCCTTACTTATGCCTGCATTCCCTTTTGATCTGGCCTTGTATGTGAGGGCTTGGATTGATGAACATTGCCAATGTGTAGAATTGTGTTTTACCAGGAGAATGGGGCACACCCCCTTGGTGGTTGTCATGTTTTGATGCCAGTCATTTTTTATATATATATCAATGACTGCATTTACTCAATTCCAAAATGAGCCCTCCTCCCCCTTCCCCTATTGAACATGGGGAAAACAAAGCCTCATCCTAGAATTGAGTATGGGACCACTCACCAGAGCTGTTGGGGAGGACTGTCCTCCTACCTGATCTGGGTGCAGGGAGAGCCCAAGAGCCATTCCTACCATGTGCTGCCAGAAACAATAATTGGATTCTGTACATGGAAAATTATAATACATTTTCATCATAAATTCAAAGTCATCTTGTATTTGGGCAAATATGGTAATAGTGAGCTCCGGAGCATTCTTGTCCTACTGTACAACTTTGGATCCTTTCCCTTGACTCCCTGCTGCTGGGTTTGGAGAGTAGTGCAGGAATGTCAGCATCAGCCCTTCCAGCCAAGTCCTTCCTTTTCTGTGTAACGGTTGTGTTAGGCATGGTGTCAGGATGGGCTGGAGCCTATATCATTGTGACCTACTGCTTTTGAGTTTTTTCCTTTCTCAGCGAATGCTGACCCATTTGGAGGTTTTTGTGGCTATTTCACTAGAACATTTGAAACCTCTCCATGCCTCTCAGGTTGTCCTGAGAGTGGTGGCACCTAGTTCAGATTTCTCCAGATCTGATGGACTAACTCTTCTGGTTTGTTTCGAGGCCCCCGCTATTTAACCACCTACCCCATATGATCCTTCTGAAGAATGAAAGCTGAAAGCTGACCAGCTGCTTGGCTTTCTCACCTGCCTTTTGAGATCTTGAGCAAAAGAAATGATACGAGTGCAGAACGTTATCCCTGGCGCTGTCTGTCGTTCCACACTGAATGAACAGTGTTCCGAGATCCGAGACTTCCCAGCCCCATTTTTAGTGCAGCCTGAGCTGTTTTGGAATCGTCTGCGGGTAATAGATTTCAGCCTACATGATGCCAGAATAATTTGCTTTTTATTCTTGTCTTTGGAGTCTGCTTTTGAACTGAAAAATAAATTATCATTGTAAACCTTGCTTACACTGTCATCTTTTAATCGCAGTCCAGTTATTTATCCCAAGCGGCAAGATGTAGGATGCCAGGGCCAAGGCAAAAAGTGAAATTGCATTATGCAGTATATAATGTTAAAAGACTTGAAGAAAATCTGGTGCGTCTAAACACTATTTCATTGGCCGGATTTAATTTAAAGCATTGTTTTGCTGTTTATAATGAGAAGTTGAAAAGTGCTGAGGGTTTTTTTTTTCCTCCCCATGCTTTTGAATACTCCACCTCCTAGTTTGAACTAAGTGGTTCAGACATCCCCCCCACCTCCCAACCCTTCTTCCCAATACTTATATGGGACCCATTGAGGCTTCCTTATAGTTATGGGGCCCCAGCCTGTGCCAAAGTAATAGTAGGTTATGGTCTTTATTTTGTCATTCCTGTGTAGGTCCTTCACATAAACATTTCCTTGTGAAGCTCATCTGCTTGAAAAGATTTCTTGCATAAAGTCACATATAAATTTTACTACATAGCAACATGCCCTTTGTACATGAAAGAAGTGGATTGTGGCTGGTGGGGCTAGGAGACAGCTCTGTTTTCTCTGGAAGACACGGCTATTGGCAATGAAACACTATGGCCAAGGGCATCTCTCTCTCTTTTGCTCTGACGGGGCCTTTTCTTTCTCTCTCATCCTTTCAGGGTTAGTGAGGAAAAGGAAGTGACAGAGGAGCGACTGAAAGCTGAACAGGAGTCATTCGAGAAGAAGATCAGGCAGCTAGAGGAGCAGAATGAACTCATCATCAAGGAAAGGGAAGATATCCTTTTTTCCCCCCAAAAAAGTGGTGGGGCTTGCTGTCTGAAATAAAAAGTAAACTACAGAGAAATAATTGTTCTAATTTATAGCAGAGAATAAATCTGCATGTGCTGCCATTCAAAGGCAATCAGAGAGATGACTTGTCAGCATGTGCTGCTGGTTCATTTGAGCTTGAAACTGCCATCCAGCTGTTCCTGTGATGTTGTTTTGCTATGAAATAGATATTTGTCAACTAAAAACGACAATAAGGAATTTATGTGTTAAAATATGGTTATAGATTTCCCTCCCCCCACACTTAATCCTGTTATGTTGCCATAATTGAGGTCTGAAGTGCCTTTTGCATGGCGTTGGGCTGCTTTCAGTGACCATGGGGGGAAAGAATTTATGCTGAAGGCATTGGGAAGGAGAGGAGGGCAGAGGGAAATGCTTTTAAAGCAGGAGTTCTGAGCCAGCTCATACCGACAGAGAGCAACTCTATCAAATGTTGCAGCTTGTACCCAGTTCAAAAACAGAAATACATTTGGGCCTTGATCCGGGGATATAATCTATGTAGGTGGATGGAGCGGGATTCAGGGATTATAGCCTTAGCTGAGCATAATGTGACAGATCCTGGAAATGTGTTGGTGTCCTGGCCTGTCTCATACTGTCTCCCAAATCTCAGTACTTATACTGTTGGCTTTCTAGTTTTATTCTGTTAGGCTAACGAATGATCCCAGTAGGGAATGTGAGAGCGGGCTTATTTTATACAGTGGCATTAATATTGATAGAAGAAACTCTATTTACCATTCGGCTAAATCATATACATGTTGACACAATTCGCTGAATATGCTGCAGTTCTAGGGAAATAGTAGGACACAGGTATTTCTGAAGAGCCATAAAATGTAATGGCAGTTTCAAAAAGGTTAGCCTAAGTTGAGACCTGGCTTAGCTGGACCTAGTGCCTGTAATTTTGCACTGACTTCATTGGGGTCAGGATTTGGGGAGATTTGTTGTTTATTGTTGTTTTTAACTCCACAATTGGAATGTCTACACATGCAACTTCCATTAACACTACTGAATTGTTCTCAGCCCCTGCGAAGGAACTATGCTCCTTCATTACTTGTTTTGCTTTGTTTTTTTTACCTTGTCAGAAATGTACTGTTCACTCATAAATATCTTTTTCGGGATGAGTCTGGCAAAGATGGCAGAAGGTTAATACATGCGATTTTACACTACATAAAACTCTCTAAAACCTGGAAACATAAAACAAGAATATAATTTAAAACAATATAATTTAACTACAGGAACACTTATCCATCATACATGAGTGATTCAAGATTCTTTACGTGCCTCCGATCAGTTAATTTCAGATCTCTTGAAGTCTGTCCCAGTGCCAAGGAGCTGGAGAAATGACTTACTGAAGTTGAATACAGATTTTTGCTGTTTTACAAGTAAAGCAATACATCTTGAAACCCTGTTCATATACAAAGAGTTCATTTGCATATGTGGTACTAGTACTCTAGTAATTTAAAGAAAAGCTCTTAAGTCTGTTAGTCTCAGTTTGACTGATTTCATTTTATTTATATTATTTTTTGAAAAAAACAAACCTTAATGTAATTAACTCTCTGCTAACAAACCATTGTATTCAACACAGCACTTAAAACTAGGGGTGCACCAATAAAGATGTTTTGGGCTGATACCGATGGCTGATTATTAACCAGCCCTATAGGCTGATACTAATCTGATTGCTGATACATAGCTTGGAGAGCAGCACCTGCCTGGTAAGTCTGTTGTGGGGAAGGGGCATGCGGAGGTGCAGATCAAGGCCTATGTGGTGAGGGAGGGAGTGGGGCTGGGATTGGGGCAGGGGCAGTCGCTGCACAGACAGGCGAGGGCACAGGATGGAGCTGTGGCCTGTCTGGGGGGCATGAAGTGGCGGGGGGAGTGGCTCCTGCCACAGCATGCAGTCTGGGGGAGGTATGAGGGGCATGTGCCCCCTGGATTTCAGCATGGGGTGAGGGTGGGCTGCATGCTTGTGGCTGGAAGTGGTGCCAGCCTTTTCCTGGCGGGGGGCTGGCCTTGGGCTATGCTCAGGGCGAGTGGGGCCAGGGTGGGTGGCAGTGGTAGCGCCGGGGGGGGGAGGGGAAGAGAGATATGGGATGGGCTACAGCCACCCCAATATATGCTGTAGCCCCTGCCATAGGTCCCCTCCCAGCACCACCACTGCTTGGGCCCAGCCCCTGCTAAGAACAACCGGGCGCAGTTTCTGACCTTGAGCGCCCAGTGTCAGCCTGTTCTCACCCCACGCACAGGTCTGGGGGCATGTGCCCCCCTGCCTCGTCTGGGCTTGCGTGCTGTGGCAGGAGCACCCCCATTTCTAGCCCCTTCTGCCCCCTGGACAAGCCGCAGCTCTGTCCTGTGCCCCATTCCTCCCCACCCTGGCTGTGCAGCCCCTGCCCCAGTCCCAGCCCCACACCTCTCACCTTGGGAGCCTCGATCTGCACCCCCCACAGACTTACTGGCTGGATGCTGCTCTCCAGGCTGCCTGGCTGCACTCCTGACCATGTGCATGCTGCAGCTGTGCGCCTGCACGCAGCATTTATTGGTGACATTATCGGCCATATCAGCCAAAAAAACCCCAATTGCCAGTAATGTCAGTGTTCCTTGCATCAGTGCCAGTACAGTGTGGATCAATGTATTGGTGCACTTCTACTTCAAACTGCCTCAGAATGATAAACTAAGGTCTCTCAACAAGTTGCAGTGGGCAGATCCTCCTCCCCACCCAATTAGGGGAAAACTTCCATAGTCTTGAAACCTGCTGGTTGGGGAGGTTGTCTGGTCTCTTTTCAAGCAGAGTACCACAGATGCTTGCTGTCATTTCATTAACATTCCAAATATGATCGCATTTAAGATGCTGCAGAATTATAGATTTGATAAATGTCTTTTTGTTTTTTATAGGCATTTCACCTTTTGAATGTGCAGATACTGTGGTGATAATAATCACCTTGGAGCAGGTCTGCCCAGCTTCTAGGTGGCTGGGGGCTGCACACCCCTCAGGCCACGCCAGTAGGGGCCATGGGTGTCAGGGGCTAGATGTCCCTATGTGCCCTTTCTTGTTGCCGTATGGGCTCCCCTGCTGCTGTTGCACATGCCTCCTTCTGTAGTATGTCCCCCCACTTTCCCCCATCACTGCTTCTCTTGTGCCTCCCCACTGCCTGTGTACCTAGGAGCCCTGCCTTGCCCTTAGCTTCGCAGCTGTGAGCTTCCTCCCTGCACTGGAGGTGCTGTCAATAGGGGCAGGAAGGGGGGAAGCTGGAGGGAGGGGGAGCCTGAGCAGCTAGAGCAATGGGGGAAGCAGCACATGGGAGGTGGGGAGCAGAATTTAACTCCTCACAGGCCTCATGTAGCCCATGGGCTGCCAGTTGGACAGATCTGTGCAATAGAAAAATATGCAATAATAATTCTACCAGTAAGACAGAAGCCTGGTTCTTATTGCAAGATTTCCAAAAACTGTGCATGTTGCTCCTTGGTCTCCCCTACTGGTTCTGGTTAAAAATGATATCTCCTTTGGATATTGCTTATCACCAGACATGGAGGTCAGGCAGCCTTATGAGATATGGTGCAGGTTGGTGTAAGAGGTTGTCAAATGATGGGGAAAAGAGGCTTTTCTATAATGAACCATTTCCAAGTTCTAGATTATAGGAAGAATGTTTCTTGACAATAATTCTTCCCTTCTAAAATGATCGATTTTGTGGGGAGGGGGCTGTTTTGGTTAAATTGCAGACATAGTTTGCTATTTATGCAAAATAGTGTTGCCCACCTGTCCTACAAATTTCCATTAAATTATTTTATGTTGGGAGTATACCTGGGTTTATATCTCTTGCACCTGGAATTATTTTAAAGTAGAATATTTTAAGCAATCAAATTCACATAGCAAATCCCAGGCAATATTAATTCTGCTAATCTAAAATTATTGCTAATTCTGTCTACATGTGTCTTTTAATACTGTAACTGCTTAAGATTTTTTTTTCACTTACTGCTTAGTTCCATGTAAGCTTAATAGGCAATTTACCATCAATATTTTATTGCTGTAGAAACATTTTTAGTTAAGGTGAGGTGTAAAATATTAACTTGATGAAAGGTTTAATAGAGTCTAGTATCGCATCATCTGAAAGGTCTTTAATAAGGCAAGGTTTCTGATGCACTCATAACTGTGCAGTTACTTCCATAGGCTTTACATGTGGAAAGTTCTTCATTATAAATGTGTTGCATAGATAATTACAGATTTAACTCTGTTATAGCAGGAGCAAGAAGTTAAGGAGAGAAGCAAAGAAGTTAAGTGAATCATTGAAGGCCAAGTAGTGGATTTGTGGCAAAGCTGGGATTGGAGTTTGGGATTTCATTCTGTCCCCCTGCACTGGGCATGCTTCTCTAAACTGGAGTCAGGTTTTCACTTTCTCAGATAAAAGAAAAATAAATGGATTCTGACACTTTCATTTGTCAGGTTCTTATAATCCCACACACAATTGTGTGTTCCGACCAACTCAGAGACTAATGCTAATGAAGGCAGCGCCAATGCATTTAATTGCTAATCCTTTTGATTTTTTTTTAAAGTCCTTTTGGTCCTAACAAGCAGCAGGATGTGACTGAACTCTCACTTAGGCAGTTGGCATATCACTCCTGATGGGTTGGGTAACCTCCTCCAGAGGGTAGGTGTTAGATTCAGACCGATCCTGGTAAACTTGGAAATATAGCTTAAAGATAATAGCATGTAATTCAGTATGGACAAGTGCAAAGTGCTGCACAATGAAGTCCACAAAGACAGGATGGGAAATGAATGGGTAGGTTGCAGTATTGCAGGGAAGTATCTGGGGGTTATAGTGCACAACGAGGTGAGTAGGAGTCAGATGTGTGCTAGTGCTGCAAAGCAAGCCAACAGCATACTGACTTGTGTTAACAGGAGCATTGGTTGCAAATCAAAGGGAGTCATTTTTCTGCTCTGTTCAATGCCGGTGAAGCCTCACCTGGAATGCTGTATCCAGTGGAGAGCAACACAAATGATGAGAGGTCTAGGAAACATGACTTACAAAGAAAGGAACAGGTATTATATAACATGGAGAAGAGAAGACTGAGGAATGATTTGATAAGTCTTTATAACCTCCCTTCAGGTATTTATCATTTGATAAAGAGGATGGTAATAAACTATTTTCTGTGGGTGCAGGGTTTGGGATAAGAAATATTGGCCTGAAATTACAACAATGGAAATTTTAGGTTACATATTTGGAAGAACTTTCTAACTCTGAGGGTATTTGAGCACTGGAAATGTTTGCCTAGAGAAGTTGCGGTGTTTCCATCCTTGGAAGTATGTAAGGGTAGGATGGACAAACACTTGGATGAAAAGTTTTAGTAGAAGGCAGGGTAGATTTGCTCCTTACTGGGTGCATCTGTATGAGACGTTTACTGTGCAGTAGGCTAATTAGCTGCACAGTAAATGTCGCAGCATCTACATGTGCACCCCTATTAGGCTGCATGTGTAGATGCCAGCCTGGCTGGCTGGGGCATGCTGGTGCTTCATTGAGGGGCTGCCTGCTGGTTAGCTCTGTCTGGTTAACTTTGTGCTGAAGCACCCTTGTGCCTCAGCCAGTCCCTCTGCAGCATGTTGAGCCAGGGGGAGCAGCCCCAGACTGGCAGGCTCATCCCCGGA
This sequence comes from Crocodylus siamensis, assembly GCF_052110815.1. Classification (NCBI taxonomy): domain Eukaryota; kingdom Metazoa; phylum Chordata; order Crocodylia; family Crocodylidae; genus Crocodylus; species Crocodylus siamensis. The sequence goes on from NC_143397.1 coordinate 4,392,230, forward strand.
GCCCCCTGTCAGCCAGGACTGCTCCAGCTTGGCTCAATGTGCTGTGATCTTTCAAAGTTTATTGCTACCAGATGCACCACGGAGAGCTTGGGAGCAATAAACTACGGAGGTTACTGCTCTGCATTAATTGCACATATAGATGCGCCCACTGACTAACAAAAGTAGAGGTGATGGTTGTGTGTGTGACAAGCTTCCGTGGGCTGAAGCTTATTTCTTAAGATGGTGCAAAAGGATGTCCATCAGGCTGTACATAAGAAAGAGGGAGAGATAAATAATGAATACAGAAGCAGAAGGGAGAGGCAGAGAGGGGGGTTGAGTGGTGAGGAGGGCAGTGCTGGAAAAGGCAGACACAGAGGCAATAAACCCATGGGAAGGTTCAGTCAGGGATGATGCTGCCTTGAGCGGGGGCTTGTACTACATGATCTCATGAGGTCTCTTCCAGCTCTGTGATCTAATGTATGTTCTTGTATCTCCAATGACCATTATTGCAAGTGGCCAGTTAATTTATCAGTTGAGACCACCTGATGTGAGTCTGTAGCTCTAATGGTTGCCTGTGCAGATTTCTTGTGTAGCTCTGCATATGCATCGGAGTCGGGTCTTCTTACCTTGCCTTCCTGAAATTCATGCTGTGGGTCTCCAGTGTGTACTCATTTTACTCTCTATCTGGCCTTTTAGGAAAAAGATTCAAGGTGGAAAAAGGCTTGAAACAGAAGGAAGTGAATATGTTGATCATGGGAATTCAGTGAACGTTGCCACGACTTAGCACTTCCAAAAGACAGACTAAATATTTTGTGTCTGGAGACAGTTTAGGATCCGTGTTTCATGCCCCTATTTCTGCATGCCTTCGCCGTGACTATAACACTGTCTGACACAGAAGAAATCTGATGTTGAACTTTATGCTAACATCCCTCACATTTTCCGAATACAAGAATTGCCATTTACTGGGTCAGATCATAGGTCCACCTTGCTTGTGTCACGGTGGCAGAGAGCAGATGCTGAAAGGGAGAGAGAACAGGATATGACCAGGGGTTTATCACTGTTCCTCTGCCACTTGCAGCCTCCAGCATTTAAGGTCTTGGAGGCTGATTCTAGTAAGACCTAATTCTGATTTAGAGGACTCCCTAATTCCCATGCTCAATAGCTACTCACGCATCTCTCATCCAAGCCTTTGTCCGACTCCTTTTTGAACCTGGTTAAACTGTCAGCTACTGCAACATCTTGTAGCAATAAGTTCTTTTTCACACTTTAATTACACATGGTGCAAGAGAGAACTTCCTGTAGTTAGTTTTAAAGCTACTACCTGCTAGTTTCATGAGCCCTAGTTCTCATATAGCAAAAGACAGTATATACTAAATCCCTACTTACTTTCTCTTCACTGTGTAACATTTTGTAAAGTCTTATCATGTCCTTTCTCAAGCATCTCTCCTCTAAACTACATAGGCCTAGCCTCTTGAGTCTGTCCTCGTATGGAGCTCCTTCATACTACTGAACATCCTTGTTGCCCTTCTCTGTACTATTTTAGACTGTTTATTAGGTTTTTTCCATATGGCCATTTTTATGACTTGAAAGTGACTTTCCTTGCTGGCTCTTTAGAAGCTGATTTAAGAGGGATAGTCAGCTGAATAAAACCTGATGTCAGGGTTTTCTTTAGTCCGTCCAGGTCTTGTAATCCTGAGGTTCAAATCCAGGGTTGCAGAATATCTGGGAATTTTTTTTTTAAACACTATTTCAGTTTCTTAAGTCAGAAGAGTGTATCGTAGGGTCTGGTGTGCAGTACTGCAGTTTTTCTTTTGCCTCCTTGCTTCCTGGTGTAGGGGTGCTCTATTATGCATTTGTGTTTGGTAACTTGAAAATAGTGCTTGTGTGTATGGAAAGTAATGACCCATTAGTAATTCAGTGTTCACTTTCAATTTCTCCTAGTGCCTCAGTCTTTGAAGGTGGTTCCTATGGTCATATTATACGCTTCCCAGTAGTAGATGTTTCCAAGGAACCCTTGTGGACTACTGGATAAAAAGCTAAGCTTATTAAAAAGTCCCTATGCTAGACAAGAATGGCAGTATCAGCTAAATAATATATGTAATTAGAAACTTCTTAAATGTAAATCAGTCAAGGAGTATTGGGTAAATAATGTGTGTGTTTAAATTTTTATGAACTCCTAAAGTAATCTCAGGTGAAGCCTACATTAAAATAACATTAAGTGTTCAACTGTATCAGAAGTTGGAAAATGCTTTACAGCTGAACTTTTGGCGTTAATTTAATCTATTCATCTGCTGCTTTAGTGTAGCGCTGTTATCTATAGCTTTGCTTTCACAACACTGGAAGTTTAAATAATGACTTTTAGCTGTCTAAAGCAGACTTTATGGGGTAAAAATATAAAACGCGGGGGTTTTAGTTGTACAACTTCTACTGAAATGTGTTGGAGATGTGTTAATGTTTCATGTACATGTGAGACTATCCTGTTTAAATTCATAGGCATAGTTTTGAGTGGGTGGCTTTAGGATTCATACTAAAATTTGTGGAATACTTTTTTTTGTGTGTGTTTTTTTGGGGAGGAAGAGCCTTCCCCATCTGACAGCTGCTGCATGGGTTACAATTAACTCTTCATTACCTCTACTCCAGTGGTGGAGCTACTAACATTTGAACATTGGCTGCATAGGTCTGATTTACTTCAAGTGGTCTGTACATTTGAGGTGATGTACAAGGTTGATGCTACAGACAGTAGGTTTCGATGGCAGAAGACCGTGACTCTTCATACTGTATCGGTAGGTCATTGTCCATGGTGAATGGGCACTAATAAGACCAAAAGTATGTCCCTCTGTAAGCTGTATTCTAGTTTCATAATTAATTTTCTCCTCAGAGGTACACAGATTGACTGGTTTACTTGCTTGGTCAACTATTACTTTCTTTTTTTGTTTTAATACTCCTGAAATGTCTGGATCTAGACTTGTGGGCTCCCTGGGTGGATTTTTATGAGTTATATTCTGCATGATGACATTCGAATCCAAATGGAAGAAATGACTGAGGCCTCCTGAAAGGAGACACAAGTGGTAAATGGGATCATTAATTGTTGCAGTCTGTACTGTAACAAATTGACTAGAAATGTGGATTCAGAGAAATTGATGTACTTTATCGTTCCAGACTAAATGAATTCTCTGTCTGCTTTAGCTCCTCAACCATAATGAGCACATTGGGCTGACTCTGCTATTGTGCTTTTTTTTTTGTCTCCCCAAACTATTTTGGAAAGTTTAAACATTTCTTGCATGATTAAATGCACTTTCAATAAATCAATCTCATAATAATTGTTGTTCAGGAGAGTTCATTATTCAGTTTAGTCTTTTAAATTATTGTTCTTCTTTAAAGGATTCTTCTGACGTAATGGCTTCAGCTAAATCCATTTGCCATACTCTGGCTTGTAATTACTTTAAATTTGAAGAATAAAATGAATGGCTTTATTATTAATCAGTAGCAAATTTGTCTTACTGTTTTTAACCTTAGAATGGCCTTCGTTCATGAAATAGTTTTAATGGTCTAGATAGCAAAACACTTTATCCCTCCCTTTCGACACAGGGATTCAGTGAAAGCAATCAGATCTATTTTTTTTTCCCCCCTAACTGTTTCTCATAGTGATTGTGATTGTCATTATGCCTGTTAGCCTTGCAAGGGTGAACAAATTAGTTTGCTATTGTATGCTGGCATCTTCTGGGTGTCTCAGTGCCTTGTCTTGTTTTTGTCTTTTAGTTTTTTATATTCTCCAGGTCAGGAACAGCCTTTCTTTGGTTTTGTTTTGTTTTGACTTTTTTGTATCTTGGGATTGTGGTGAGCATGTTGTGCTTGCTTGTAACGTTTACTTAACTTTGGTTCATTTAGTGGATTTTATGACCTGCTGGTGAGGAGGTGCTGATTTGCAACCCTCTGAGTTCAGGCTAGATGGAAAGAATATTTTTTCTTCTTTTTTTTTTATTTTTCTCTTTCTAATGTGTAGGGTCCTACAGTTCAGTCGATCATTGTTTTGGCTGTGTGCTTCTGAGCCATAGCCTTATACCACTGATGCTTGACCCTAGCAGGCCCTAGGGGCCACATGAGTAGCATTGACCCAGTCTATGGGCTAGACCTTGTGTGCTGATGGTGCAGCCCTGTGTGCCAGTGTGATCTGGCATGTGAGCCCATGTCCTTTGGTCCATGGCCACCTAATTTCTTGACATGGGGGAAACCCTGTGGGCCAGATGACATGGCTTTGTGGGCCTGATCCGGTCCACAAGTTGAGTGCTACTGCCTTATAGCATCGCCCTTTGTTTTAGCATGTGGCTGTGTGCCCAATGCTGCAATGGACTAAGCACAGATGAGCTGGTCCTTGGGGTTTCATGTGGGCACCTCTGTTTTCTCCCACGGAGAACCATGGAAATATCCAGTCCCTGGCCTTAATTTTTAAATGGTTTGAGTCACCGCAGGCTAATAGGAAGACACCTTCAGCTGTTCTGGGCTTCCTACCATCTAGTAAGTGCCAAGGTAACACCTCCTTTTCTGAGGATGTTAGGAAAATGAAGGGATAGTTGTGGAATATTAAAGGCATTGGATAAATCTCAGTTCTTAGTTTCCAGAGGGGTTCTGTAGTTGATATGTTGCTGTGACAGCTTGACTTGATTTTGTTGCCCACTACGGTGGTGATGTTTAAATAAGGTTAAAAATCTTTTGGAAAACATTAAGTAATTGGAACAAATAGCCAGATTAAAATACATGATGTCTTTGGGAAGTCTAAGTCCATGGTTCTCCAGGAGGTCCTTGAAAGTGTATATGCAAAACTCTGGGTGGGATTGGCATGAGAGAACTCTACCATCTGTACCTTTTTTATATTCAGTTGGGTTTTCATTACCCCTTTGCATTTTGGCTTCAGAAAAGGTAATTTTTCTTTCCCTGTCCATGAATTTCAGTTAATGCGCCGGCACAAATTTAAGTTTAAAAAAAAAAAATGTATTTTTAATCGTGAAAATCTTTATTTTTATTGGTGTTAACATAGTTGCTCTCCTTGCAAACACATGAACAGCTTTACATAAAGGTTAGCCCTCCTTGGGACAAAAAATACCCCAGGGTTATAGCACAGAGAGCACAGTTGTAGTAATAAAGATTATGTTGCAGATAAGTTCCCCTCAAGGCCCCATGATGGTAATACCCCTATATTTTGTCTTTAAAGAAAACTGCTGAGAGGCAATAATTTTTTTTGTATATGTCCCATTTTCATTAATGCATGGTAATTGATGGAGTTGCAGTGACTTGTAACAGTAATGAGTTCTAAACATAAGAATGCACTCCTTTCTAATAAGTGAGCACTGCTGGGGTTTAAAAGCGTACTAAATCAGTTGCTTTAGTATGAATTTATTAGTTTTTTTCAGCATTAGCTTTAATAGTAGTTATTTACATAAGCGTACATCCCATTAACCGCCATCAGGGCTGGAAAACATGCTGAACTGTTCATATTTTCATATAATTATTGAACATAATGGTTTCATTTGCATTTCTAAACAGTGATGTTTCTGTCAGACTTGGAAATAGTGTCTTTACGCAGTCCCTATTTCACATCCACTTATTTGACATCGTTAAATTTTATGCTAATGTGCTTCCCTAGAATATCATCAGTAGGACAGATGCTTGTGCTTTAATATACAAATCAGAGATGCTTTTCCCTCCCCCTTCCCTGAACTGCAAAGGGGGGGGGGAAAAAAGCATATCTGCACTTTTTAGATATAGTTTGTCTCACTCTAAATAGTTGTGTGAAGTGAAACTTCACTCTCACCACCTCAGGATGCGGTCATAAATACCTTCCTTATGGAGAGCAGGAATTGCCTGGTCCCTGTGGAGGAAATGGTACCTAGCAATAGAATCATCTTGTGTGTCAGCTCATTTCTGGTGAATAAAGCACATTGTCAATTTAGGCAGTTGTTTAGCAGGCTTTGGGTTCACTTTCCTGATCACTGCCCAACGTGGAGAGGCTGTAGGGTGGAAGATATGTCAACAAAAGTGCATTTGGAGTTTTGTATTTCTAGGTGTTTCTAGGTCTAAGGGCTATCGCTAATGAAACTATAGTGATTATAGTTTCTAGGGTCGGAAGGGACCTGAGTAGATCATCTATGAGGTGTTTTTTTCCCCCCCTCTCTCCTATTTCCCTACTTTCAGATGGGAATACCATTTACCTTTCTTCTATTTTTATTATTTATATCACTGGTTTCATTAAGTAAAGATTCAAAGAATTTTGTATCGGGCCTTACGACGTAAAAGCATGACTATATATGATAATGCAGAGAGCAGGGATGTCAACCCAATAACTTTGTTAGTAAAAAAAAAAAAAATTCTACAGCCTTTTTACTAGCAGCCAAACTTTTTTACTGATGCGTGTTTTACATAACTCTTCTGCCAGCTCTGCCCAGTTGGAAGAGCTGAGTTCAGATTGAGGGGTTTAATATCAACTGTAGTAAAAATAAATAAATAAATATAAAGCTTGGTGCTCAGTTAAAAAAAACAAACCAAAAATAGATAAAAAACCAACAACAAACAAAAAAAGGATGTTGGCAACTCTGCTTGACTGCAGTGATGATTTTATACTGTGCTGTGGCCCCTCTTTCCACCCCCCCCTCCCCCCCCCCACATCCCAGAACGGACCCCTAAAGAAGCCTACCTGTGACCCATCAGTGTTGCAGGCAGCCTGGGATGCAGCAGCAGCACACAGCTGAGAGAATGCTCCCTGTAGGGTGCTGTGCTCCTGCGTAGATACCGGGTGGTGATGCTGCGTTCAGCCTGTCGTTGCTTAGGTCAGGCTGCAGGTGTTCAATACTTTCATTGGCAACTGTCAGTAAAGTTGGTAAAAACAAAACAAAAACCTGGAAAAACCCCAAACTCCTTTAGTCATTTTTAGCTTGATTTTATTTTTACTTTTTACTGACAGGAAATTTACTGACAGTTGGCAACCCTGGCAGGGAGCGAGTGTCGGTAGAGACAGTTCTGAATGATTGGATGACTTTTGGAATAAAAGACCACTCTTGTTCTTTTCCTTTATTTAAAAAAAGACAAAAAAAGAAAGGCCTACTTATTCCTTGCAAGCTCTCCCTTTACCTCACAGCGAGGATGGAAATTGTCACCAAGCTATTGAAAGATGACTGGAAGCTCTGTGTACTTTTGCCTGTAAATAGTCTGACAGAGGCAGAAATCTTTGGTTGAGCTTAAAATGTGTAGTTATTGGGATAGGAGTAGCAAGCTCTTATAGGAGGTTGAGGCACACATGGCCTAGCTGAACAAGCATGATTAGGGAAACCAAAAACTTATTTGAGCTCACTTGCATGATCTGTCACTAAGTTACTATGTGTGATGTTTGGTGAATGAGGTTTTTTTCCCCCCTTTCTCTCCTATTTCCCTACTTTCAGATGGGAATACCATTTACCTTTCTCCCAGACAAGTGCAAGGAGTAATGTTTGTGTGTTGTCCTTATTCGTTGCTGGCACTTAAATAATGTGGTAGGCTGTGTAAAAGATGAAGACAATATATGATCTTTAAAAGCCTCCAACAAACATTCTAGGTTAAAGAAAAGGCCAGGGACAGGAATAAGTCAAACAGGTTTTTATGTACTCTGTGTATACATACACATACATGTACATGTGCACACATGTATATACCCTATAAAACATATACGTATGAAACATGTTATGTTTTATAGGGTGTGTGTATATATATTAACTTTTATAGGGTGTATATGTAACGCATGTGTGTGCAAATGTACATGTGTACACACACACTCGGTGTGTATAAAACCTGTTTTATATAAAACATAGTATGTATATGTGTGTATATATCTATGATTTCATACGTATATATCTAAAACATACTCATTGTGGAAGAAATGAGTCTTAAATGGGGAACTGAATATAGTGGTGGGGGGTTGAAGCTTGATGAATTGGAGTAGAAGGAGTATTTCATGCCTAGAGATCCCTGAGCAAACTGTAGATATATATACTCTGAGCTTTGGATTCATGGAATCTTCTTTTATATAAAAGTTGATGATTTGCTAGCTACTTTTCAGGGAAACCCGAGGACAAGATAACTGCCAAGAACAGCCTGCAATATAATGCTTGATTTTTGCAGTGGGGTCAGAGCTGTAACTATATAGTAGGTTCAGGTTTCTGCCTATGAAAACTCACACTTCTGAACCAGTCAGCTTTCCAGGTGCCACCCTGCTCTGCCTTCTGCCTAAGTACAAGGGTAATTATTCTTCAGTAGCATAACCTCTCATCCCCCTTCACATTTATTTGCTTCAGTTCTGTTCTTTTCGACAATTCCCAAAAGAGACTTTCAGAGAGCCATTATCTCCATCAGCTACTACTCAAGTAACCACTCCTTTTGAGCTACTAACTGTGGTTGTAACAAGGTTATCGTTGGCCATCTCTAGCAAGCTGCTTCTTTATAAACATTTTTTCCGGGATTGAAATCTGACCAACCCGAGTGGGTTGTCGGTTGCCAAGCCTTGCCGTTAACAGAGACCGCGGAGCGTGAAGAGCCCATTTGCAGCACATAGAATAGAGCATTGTACTGCAGAGTCTGGGCTGACCCGTTGTCAACTTACCATTCTCATCCTGGGAAGAGGGCTTGAGGTAATTGGCAAGTAGCCTTATTTTAATACGAAGCCATACAAAGGTAAAGTATGATGATTTTTAACATCAGAAGATTAACATTTTACCTTTAAATAAAACATGATTAACTGGCACAGAATTAAAAGTAATAGAACCGAAATATTCAAACTATGAGTCTACGGTGTCAGATTATGCATAAAGTGTGACAGTTTAAGTGCTGAAGTGATTTAAAAATGAACTAGCTGAAGGATGTATGTACCAAGTGTTGAGAATAAAATGGAATAAAACAATCATGGCAATCACAACTTGCTCAAACACTCCTAGTTCTGAAAGCCAGTGAATCAGAAGGTAACATTATCCACATAGGGCTGCATCTTCTCTGTGCCAATGCAGGTGCAGCATGAGGGAAGTCGGCATGCTGTGATGGCATCCTGCACTATGATTTTAAGCCTGCCAGATGCTAATGATGCTTAGGTTTGGCTGCCAAGACTACTGCTCTGCTTCATCTACCTCCAGCACAGGGCAAAAATGACTGACCTGGTAACTCATCTTCTTTCTGTGGTCTCCATCCAGCCAGGCTTCCAATTATCTCAGTACTGCTTCATTTCTGGTAGGTGGGCTGTGCACCTGGACACCTGAAACCACAATGGATCCACTGCAGTTTAAATTAAAGTAGTGCTCCAAGTGTGGAGATTTGGTGTTATGGGGCTGCATTGTTTTTCACAATTTGATTTCCATGTATACTGGTCTCTTATAAGTTTAATTTTAAAAAGGTTGAGGGGTGGTCTTTGTAACTGCTAGGCCTTTTATTTTAACCTGGACTCTGAAAGTCTAAATAGCTTCTTACTGTTTTAGGTGTTGCCAGTATTCAGGTCGTGCTGTTCCAAATTAGGGATTCAGTACTGGGTGGGCCATGTGTTTTCAGTGGTTTGAGCAGGTTTAAGCGTAGCATCAGAATTGTTTACTAAGCTTTGGAGAAGAACGGGATGTGGATTATGCTCCGTAACTACAGAACTAACACAAGGAAGAAATGAGTCTCAATAGCTAGCAGATCTTAGTTTGAATACACATAGGCAATGGGATAGTGGAGTGACTAACGTTTTATGTAGTAACTTTTCAGGGTAGAGCTTTGGCGACGATCTAAGAACGTGAACTGGAGGTAAGGCCGAAAGAGTGCACTGATTCTCCCAGTTGGTTATGCTTGTTTTTTCTTTGTTTCAGGCTTTGTATCTTCAGAGAGCTCTCATCATTATTTTTCTTCTGATCCTATAAATATTACTTTTAGCCATATCAGGTGAAAATTTCAAATGGGCTCCTTAAGGCACTTCATTGCTTTTGAAAATCTTACCTATTATCTCTTAGCACTGCTGAATGGGGGAAAAAAAACCAAAACAACCTCTCAAGTTTGTGTGGCTGTGACTTCCAGCTGTCACTCCAGATCTCTGGGCAAGTCTTATGGGGCCTCCGTGCTCTGTTGCAGAACAAGTAGCCATATTAAGCTTGTCAGGGCTCTCTGCTTCGCCCTATCAATAAATTTATCAAGTCAAGTCACCCATGCATATACGTATGCTGGAAATGAGAGGAAGGTTTTGGCGTACGTGAGCACTGAGGTTCTATGGTAGTTGGAGTGTGCGAGGAAGACTTAATTTTCACAATAGAGTTGGATCAGTTTGTGGAAGGGCTTCTGTGACATGGGTACCTGCCATGCCAGGGGATGGGACTCGAGGATCCAGAGCCTTGCTCCTCCATTGGCTTTAAAAACCTCCCAGTTTCCAGCCTAAAATTTATTCCTGGTTCATTTATAGCTGCTTGCCGGTATTCAATAGCTATTTTTTTTTCTCTCTCTCTCTCTAGTGTTTACCAGGATTGGGTTGAAGCAATAGAGATGCCCCAGCAGCAAAGGAGATCAAAGGAAGAAAATTTAGACTGTTCTTTTTAAAAAAAAAAGAAAAGGTGTATGCACTTTGAGCTAGGGGAACTATTTGTCTAGCAAACCAGAACAAGTTAAAGAAGACCTTGTTTTGCAAGGGGGGAAGGAGTGGGGAGAGAGAAAGAGGGAGGGTGTTGGGATCCTGAAAGGACTGATCAATAGTCAATACAGTAGCCAAAGGGTTTAATAGTAAACCACCTAGTCCATGTTAGAGCTCTGAAAAGGGCCACTTGTGAGCTACTGGAGACACTTAGGGTATCTCTACATTGTGATCCTTGGGCCTGTGTCTTTTAACTGGGCTTTTTGACTTGCAGGAAGTATAGAGCAGGTCGTTCTTGCTGTCCAGTGCCAAACCTGGCGACGTGTTGACAAGGGAGTCTGGGAGCATGCTCTTCGATCACTCACAGGACCTCTGCCTCCAGCTTGCATGAGAGCAGCCACGGGGGATGCCCCTGGGGTAACTTCCATGCTGCCTTTCTGGGTCTGGTACATGTGAGCAGGAGTTGGTTGGTGGCATGTGCTTGGGTGTTCTTTTATCGGGACTGGGGGGAAGGGTGCAACTTAGATCTATTCTTGGTGGCTAAGCACTGGTCTTGGGTCCTAGTATGTCTCAGCTTTTGTTTCAGCTACCCAAAGTCCTGCTTGCTTGAAAGCATAGCTGGCAGGGAAAATCAGCATACGAGGAGCGTGCTTGAGAGGTCCGAGTTGGTGCCTGGTGGCTGCTCAGTCATGATGAGCCTAGAAGCATGCTAAATCTGGTGCATTGGTTTGCTAGTAACACGTTTAGCAGTAATCTTGAGCATATTTTAAAACTACAAGCAGTCCTCAGACTTACGACACAATTGGCATCTTAAGTCAAAACGTTGCAACTCGGAACCGATTTTCCCATAGGAAACAATGTTATAAATGGGGGTTTGGTTTCTGAACCAAGGCCCAATACTCTATTTTCACCAAAAATAACCCAGAATTTTGTACTCAATCAATTATAGATGAGTAATATAGCTACATTAATGTATTTATATTGTAAATAGCAATCCTGTTGATGTAGAAGGACTTCTTTGAGGTGACTTGCCTGGACTTTTTGAAGGGTTGTTGTCTGGAGTCTTCTCAGGAATTTTGGGTGCAGGTGTTTCTGGAGTCTTGTCTGCTTTCTTAAAAAAAGTGTCCAAAGAAGTTTGGACAGACGGGAGATCGGCGACTCAGTGAACTTGTTTGCTGGGGTGGTGTGGTGTCGGATCAAGCGTCGTAAGGTCAGAACTGATATCCGAGTTGAAACGGTGTCAATTTATAAACGCTGTGAGTATGATACGCAAGACGAGGGCTGCCTGTACTTCCTATCCTTTCGGTGGCAAGACATTGACAGTACCCTGTTCTCCTGCTTGACCTGTGTAAGTTTAAGGGTGTGTTTGATGGTTCAGGCATCGGGCTTGGTAGCTGTGTGAGGGGTGTTCTTGGAATTTTAAGAAGAGGTTAGAGACTTTTCTTGCTAGGATGATGCTACCTTGAGCACCGAGCTGGACTGGATGATCTCCTGAGGTCAAGTCCCTTCCAGCCCTGCTTTCCTGTGATTTTGAGAGCTCAGCCAGGTCTTTAAGATCTGTGTTCCTATCATTTTATTTTTCTGTCCTTTCACTCATGCAGATCACCAGACAGAAGTGATTGCTACACTGCTTCTTCTGGGTGTCTGTCTAGTTTGTGAGAGTCAGTGACATCAAGTCTAGGTTTGCATTTTAAGCGCACTGGTACAGTTGTGTGTTTTTAGAGGCTTTTAGACATGCAGGAAGTATAGACCGTCTTAGAAAAAGGCACATATGGGATTCCTAGCTTTTATTAGCCAAAAGGGCATGGGTCAGAGTTGGAGGGTGTTTTTCCTGCCATGCTTCTAAGACAACACGTAGGCTAAGTGGTCTCCATTCTGAAAAAGAAGATAGGGCCATGATGGTATTGTATTCTCTGAACCATCACAGCTACGTGAAAAGAAAGGTTCGGAAATACCTTCTATTCCATCAGCTATAGAGTTTGGTTTCTGTGTTCAGTACTGCCACCCTCACCAAACCTGGGATCACTCCACTGGCAACAAGAACTGTGTTCCTTTAAAACAGCGCTATTAATCCAGCCAAGGTCCTGGGGCCCTGTTTAGTAATGGTGGGTTATATTTTTATTTGAAGCATCTAACAAATCACACATCCTTTTTTCTGGTGGGTTTTTTTTCTGAGTATTCACCTGGCAGTAAGTATGCAGAGCTGAAACCTTCCGGAATAGGTTAAAGGCTTAGGAAGTAGAATAAACTCTTGCATTAGTTCAGATGGCATCCTTGGATGTTCAGTTGAGGTCTGCCTTTACTTACCTAGGAGGTTCCTTTTTCCTTCTCCAAGAGAATTCACAGCTCTCTTCCATCAGCACATTTTATTTTTTCAGTCATCTTTCTTTCTAGGTACCAAAACAGGGTCTTAGCTAATGTTTCACAAGAAGGGTTGAAAAGCAAGTTCTGAAGTTTTGAGTCTATTAAAAGACCAATTTTTTCTACTGCTTGGTATAGAGGTATAAAATGGAAGTAACTAGATAAATAACTTAAATAACTGGAATAGATATAATACTGGTAATTCTTCTTGCATTGCTAGGCCTCACTTTGTAGTTCATAGATTTGACAAACTTATTGCAGACAAAATGAATTGGAGTCATTAGTGCTTTGTCTCCAATAAAACTGCAGCTTTGAGAGCAACCAAAAGTGTGTCCTGAAGCTACACTAAGTGATGGTTCATGTATCATTCTCTGCCCCCCTTTGATACGACTTTCTTCCTTAAGGCACTCTGATAGATTTTGTTTTCTGTTGGTGTCAAGAATTTTATTTTTATGGGACTCATAAAATGAAGTCTTGAGGTTCTTGTGAGATGGCAAGAAAGTTTTGTAAGAAGTTTGTTATATTGAATACTAATTAAAACTTTTCCTCTCTATATAAAATTTTTTTTGGATAAAAGCACAATAGAGCTACAATTCCAAACTGATATGAACTTATGAAAAACTGGTATGTATATTCTGTGATTTTTTTTTCCCCTTGGCGCACAGGCATTCTCACCATTGTTTGGCGCATGGTTTTTTATAAATATTTGTATTCAATGGATTTTATTGTGACTCTATTTCCATGCAAGCATATTTTGCTATTAGCTTGCTCTCAGTCTCCAAAGGGGTGTGTTGGTATCTACCTACTGTTTGTGCATATGTGGAAAACTTGTAATGGTGAAATCTTTCATATGTTATGTATGTAAGATGTAGCTTACAGAGGCAGTCTGATTGCTTATTGGAAAGGGAAAAATTAACTGGAGCAGACAGGGAAAAAGTGGTTTAATCAGTATTTAATAACCTTAAAGTTGCCTTCAGAGGTACACAATGAATTAAAAAAGTCATAAATTTGTTCAGTGTTAATCCAATTAACATTTTCCAAATACAGTTTATTTTGCTCTGTGCTCCTGACTTTGTGCATTTGTCTTGGCTTGGATAGTAAAGTTGGTTTCAGTTGTTTTATGGTCTCTCTTTCAGGTTTACCCTGTGGTAGCATTTGGGTTGCAAGCATTAGGTAGGTGAAATGTTGTTTTGGCTCCGGTTCATGCACTGAGACCTGTTATTTTCATGCTTATCATGGTAGTGTCCTTGCTGTAATCTGCCTTCTCAGATGTTTTGTTTTATTTGTTTCTAGTGTCTTGTCAAAGGTTAATGTGTAAAGCTATATCATCAAGTGACTCTTCTTTGTGTTTAGTCTGCCTAGGCCATGACGTACTGGTGAGTAGTAGTCATTTTTTTTTCCAGAGACGGAATCCTTTTTACTGGGAAAGCTTGTCTGCACAAAATCTGAATGTAGGCCATTTTTGAGTAGTTATTTCTGTACTGTTGATGCATGTAAATGATGAATGGTTGAGAGTGTGCCTTTAGATTTGTACGCTCTTTTGTGGTTGCAGATGAGGTGCACAAAGAAAAATACAGAAAGAGGTTTATGGTCTTTGGATTGGGTGGCCTTCAGGAGGTTTTTGGAACAGAAGATGGAAGGTAGCTGGTAAATTTTGGCTCACATTTGAGTAATACTCAGGACAGAGCTTTGTTGAAGAAAATCTCCATCGGTTTCCTTGGGGAATTTCCCCTATACAGTGTATTTTATGAGTCCTGGGAGGAGTCCTGGCCGCTGTGGCATGCAGTTGGGTTTAGATCCCAGCCTCCAGGCCCTTTGGGCACATGGGGCATGTATTTATACATGTGCTCTAGGAGTGGGGGGCTGCTGTAATTAGAGAGGCTCTGAGAGCTGCTCTATTTAAAGCACCCGGAACACCATGTGTATCAGCATCCCCTGCTGATAAATGATGGTGGGGGTGATTTAACTAAAGCTTGTTGAACGAGTTTTAATTAAAGCGTCCCTGCCACCGTTTTTCAGCACGTGACACTGGAGTGTGCTGGGGCTTGGCAGTTACGATGCTCCAGCAGACACGATTAACTAAGTCTGCTCCAACATGCTGTAATTACAGCGCATCAAAGCAGCCTCGCGTAGGTGCCCATGGTTTCGCTGCTGGTGTGTTAGAGGCAGGTTTTGAACGTACCTACTCTAAACTGAAGATAAACTCCAGGAGCTGTATGAACAGATGGTGACTCATTCATGGTCTGACTTGCTTGTTCCTCCCCCTCTCATAGATATGCTGAGGAATCACACCTTTTGTCCGTATTGATCGTAGCCTCTGATGTGTTGTGTCGTGGAAATGTGGCGTGTTCAGAAATTGCTAATTTTCCTTGCTGTCTAGGACTGTCCTCATGGAATCAACAGCCAGACTGTTATGAACTATGTAAATGAATAGGCAGGGGAAGAATTTGTACTTCTCTGATGTGAAATTCATTTGCTAGCTATTCTGCCATTGGCATGTGTTCCTTGGTAGTGTCTGCTTCAGCAACTGGCCTCTGCAAGCCGTTATTTCATGTTAATGCCATCTTTGCTTTCTGTTTTCTTCTTACTGTTGCTTCCTAACGCCCAGTAATTTAATAGTTTTGCATGTGGCACAAGGAAGAGACCTCTATATATTTCTTTACATTTGTATTTATAACACCACAGTTAATATTTCCTCTGCAGATAAAACACTCACCTTTTTTACCAGGAATTGGGAAGCCAGAGAACCTCCTTGGCTCTGTCACAGGTAGGATGAGACTTCCCAGCAATTATCTGAATTTGTGGGCTGTATAAGAAGGCCAGTTCCTGGGTAAGGGACCATAATTCATCTATGCTTACAATCTTTTCAAGTAGAACTATCATCAAGGTACTTACTTTTTTTTTTTAGGTCTGTGCACATCAGGTTTCATGTTTAAAAAGTCAATTTGAGAATCAATTGTAATATCAAGTCTAGCGCCAAGATATGTCTGTGATAACAGGAGAGTAATTCATTCTAACATTTTTGTACATTAAGCTGCATTCGATGCACATTAATAAAATAGATATATAGGGAGAGATGGTCCCGCACTGCAAGACATTTGTCTGGCTGTTTTCATTGGCCAGAAGGACCTCTGGTATGAGAGTTATAGAGTGTGGATAGACTGCATAATGAACTTGCATACCAAATCATCTGTCAGAGCCCCAGTCAGCTGGGAGCAGACTTGCTGACAGACATTAGACTTCTAGTACAACCATGTGGTGCTTTATCTTTTATTTAAACCTCAGCTGGCTCTTTCTTCTGTAAGTTTAATAGAGATGTAGACTGTATTGCCACAATGTCAATTTTCCTATAGTTTTATCATGCCAGGATGTTGGATGCAGTATGTTTCGCTCTACAGAAATGATTTATTAGGAGCTTTGAAAAAGTCTATTTCAACAATGTAAGAAAACTGTATTTTGATTGTGTAAGATTAGTCTTCATAAAAGAGGCTTCCCACTGTGTATCTGGATTCCAACCAGACTTGCAGGTAGTAAAATAACTAGTGATGTACAATAATGATCTTATTAGAATCACAGGAGCCAGACAGAGGGTTTTTTGGGTTTTTTTTGACTGCAGCGGCAGAGTATGGTACATAACTGATATTAATCTGGGGCTGTAATGGATCTTAACTGAAAGATCAAGTTTTTATTACTTTCCTGTTTTGAACTGTATTCAGCTTTTGCTCTCTTATTCAGTGGAGCTGGAATAGACTGTTCCAGATTGATTTGTTTATATACCAGAATTTGCAAAGCAGCCAGACACAGTCGAAACAAACAGGCCTTCCTAATTGGAGATGGTTGAAACTGAGAACTTCTGTTTTGTGGGAGATGTTGGCATTTTGAAACCTGGCTTCAGAGTTTTCAAAATATCTCTTAAACCAACACTTCAGAGAAATTTGTTCCAAGAATTTTATTTTTTCTTGTTTTCACATGATTTTATGATATGGGGACATTGTACACATCCTTCTGCTTCTGATGTCATAAACCTAACATAGTCATTTTTAAAATTTTTTTGAAGAATGCAAGGATGTCAGTGTTTCATTATGCATAAATATGATTCACTGATATCTAAAAACCCCCCTCATTTAATTAATTACAACATAGCAGTTTCGTGTAATGATTTGATAAATAGGGTAGATTCTTTTGGCCACTACATTGTTCTTATGGATATATTAGGAGTAGTAATGCATAATATATATTAAAACAGACAGGGTCTTTGGGTGAATCTGGTATTTTTTTCTTAGACCAACTTAAATAGTTGTAAAAAATTTTTAAAGCAAGCTTTCGGGTTCAAAAACCCTTAGGCTGAGGAAGTTACAGCAGTTGGTGTGTGCTCTTCCTGGGTGGAATGGAGAGTAAAGAAGCCAGAGGCGGTCTGGTCTGCATACAAGACAGGTTGTCAGTGAAAATGTAGATAGGCTGGGTGAGGGGGAGAGAAGGGGGTGAATAGTGGAGAGGTAGCTGGGAAGTCAGCTGTCAGGCAGGTTATAATATGTTATAAATCCAATGTCTATATTTAATCCATGATTTTTAGTATCCAAGAGGTTGATGAAGTGGGCTTCATAGGCTCGTCTCTGGGAAGTGTTTTGCAAGTTTACTTTGAGGATTAGAACTGAGAGAGTGTTTCATAGTTGGTCGGGTCAGAAGAAACCTGAGAAGATCATCAAGTCTGACCCCCCGCCATGGGCAAGAAAGGATACTGGGGTCAAATGACCCTGGCTAGGTGATTATCTAGCCTCCTTTTGAAGACCCCCCAGGGTAGGAACGAGCACCACTTTGCTTGGAAGTTGGTTCCAGATCCTAGCCACCTTGACAGAGAAGTAGCGCCTTCTGATATGTAACCTGAATCTACTCTCAGTCAATTTATGGCCATTATTCCTTGTTGTTCCCAGTAGTGCTCGGGTGAACAGGGTCTCACCCATAGTCTGCTGGTTCCCCTTGGCCAGTTTGTAGATGGCCACCAGATCCCCCCTCAGCCTTCTCTTGTGGAGGCTGAACAGGTTCAGGTCCTATAGCCTCTGCTCGTAGGGCCTGCCTTGCTGCCCCCTGACCATGCGAGTGGCCCTCCTCTGGACCCTCTTGATGCTGTCCACATCCCTCCTGAAATGCGGTGCCCAGACTGGAGAGCGAGTGGCTTTCTTGTGAAAAATGTGCCTCCACCGGTAATTAGGTTAGGTATTCCTGTCTTTGATAGATTTCTGGTGTGCGTTCATTCTGGTCCGCAGTTGTTGTTTGGTGTCTCCTATGTGTCCCCATCAGGGCATTTGGTGCACTGGATGAGATGTATTACATTTCTGGAGGTGGAGCGGTAAGATCCGGGAGTGCTGATGGCTCTGTTGTGGGGTGTAGTGATTGTGGGGGTGGTGGAGGTATGGTGGCAGGTTTTGCATTTCTTGTCCTGGGATGGTCTGGATCCATTCAGTGTGTTCTGGGCCTTAGGAAGTTTGCTTCTGGTGATGAGGTCAGCGAGGCTCAATGCTTGTTTGAAGGCTAGGATGGGTGGCTCTGGGAAGATCTCTTGAAGAATAGGGTCTTTTTCTAGTATGTGTTGCAGTTGTTTGTGGATTTTCCGTATGGGTTCGAGGGAGGTGTGTGATATGTCATACCCAGCAGTGTGCGGTTTGTGGGGATTTTTCTTCTGTACTGTAGCAGTTTTTCATGTGGTGTCCGGGTGGCTCTTTCAAACATGCAATCTATCTCTCTGGAGGAGTGTCCTTGTTGGGTGTCCAGAATCACGGCAGCAGGACTCTGCAGGGTTGCTCATCTTTTCCTCTTCCTGCTTCCAGGTGCCTCTGGGATTTGTAGTCCACAGTTGCAGCCAGCAGTAAGTTTTGGCAAGTTTAGCGGCAGGGCAGCTTCATACTTAGAGGAAGGTGGGTTTAACCCCCCCTCCCTGACCCTAGACCCTAGCCAGGGTTTGCCTGGTGGGTGTGG
Source organism: Crocodylus siamensis (assembly GCF_052110815.1). Classification (NCBI taxonomy): domain Eukaryota; kingdom Metazoa; phylum Chordata; order Crocodylia; family Crocodylidae; genus Crocodylus; species Crocodylus siamensis. Next base: position 4,411,143 of record NC_143397.1, read on the forward strand.
GGGGCAGTCCCTGCCTCTTTCCTCCTCCTTTGCCCCTCCCCCAGCCCTTTTCTGCTGGAGCAGACAGCTCAGCCCAGGACTGGAAAGCATGCTGGGATGGTGGGGGGGGACTGTGATTTAACTTGAACCAGGGACATAAGTTTCGTAAGTTGGTTTGACCCAAATCAGTTAAGTCTGATACTACATTTAACCAGGTTTATCTTAAACGTGTTTCACCAATGTTGAAACTGGTTTATGTGCACTGAGCTTCTGTTCCGTTACAGTTTTAAACCAGTTTCTGATGACTTAAACTGGTTTGTGTGTAACTTCTGTCCCTGGCCCCTCTCCACCTCCACATCCTCATAACCAGCTTAGCCTGATAAAATCAGGAGTGAAGCTGAGACTCTTAAATGCCTGGGTACAGTTAAAGACAATGTAATACTAACTTTACAAACACCAGTTTAATTTGTTTTTTCACATAAAGGGTCCTAAAGTCTCCCAAGAGCATGGACAAGTATGGAGTGCACATGTTGCGCATATTTAAAATTGCCACGTGTTCCAGCGATGCATATTCTTAAAATACTGGTGCGAGTGCAGTGGGGGAATACCAGGGAGGAGTAAAGTAGGTAAAGAAAGGAGACTTTTAAATGTGAAAAAGAGATGATATGGAAGAACTTGGCAGGCTGTGATGGGAAAAGCCTAAGGACAATAGACTGCTAGGAAGAAGGAATGCTGTTCTTCCTACGTTAATGGAAACCTCAAAACATTCAAGATCCTCATAAAAGTTAAATACCAATGAGAAAATTGGTTGTTTTATAAATAAAAATCTATGGTTCAGTAGGTAGAGGTATTTATACTTTAAAGATGAAATTGAAACCTTTCTTCCTGTGTGTGTATATATTGTTCCAACCTCTGCCTTATAGTGCAGACTTTGTGTCTAGTTCATAAAATACTCCGGGTTTGGTGACTTGAGTTTCTTTATCCATAAATTTCTGCTGACTTTTATTTTGTATCTCAATGCTTAACTGATTATTGAATTTCATTTGTTTATATAGACATGCACATCGGAAGTCTTATTTAACAATTTACGCCTGCAAAACCAGGGAAGTGCACGTGCCAAATATTTAAATTTGAATAAAAAAGCCATCTGTTCTATGCTGCTTTTTTGGGTCACCGTCTGTGTTGGAGAAAAGGGTACCCATTAATAAGGATGGCTTAAAATAACTCTAATTGTTGGCTGCTTGCTTAGTAAGTGCACAGTTCTGGGGAAATGGGTTCAAGCTTCTAGCCACTGAGCACAATAATATAGATTAGCTAGTGCTGTCTGATTGTCTTGTTAACACTGTTCTTATAATCACAGACAAGGAGGGCTGGAAGAATCCTCGGGGGGGGGTCACATCTAGTCCAGCCCCAACTACATCATTCCAGCCAATGCTTTGTCTACCTGGGACTTCAAAACCTCCAAGGATGGAGATTCCTCCACCTCTGGGTAACCTGTTCCAGTGCTTTACTAGAAGTCTTTTTCCTGAATTTTCAGAACACTAACAAGGTCAGATTAACATTCTCTCTTTATGTGGTCTAATCCATATGCTTTAAGGAATTGTTCTAAATTATAGCTTGACCAAGAATTGTGGATTGAGGTTTCAAAGTGTAGCCTAGAGCGAAGCGTAGGGCTCGTCAGCAGGGTAAATTAGCCACGCCGAGTCCCTTGCTAGTGTCTACCAAGGCTAGATTGCTTCTAGCTGTGTCCAGGTTAAAATGTCACGTGCACCTCCATGGAGGCAGATTGGGAAGCAGCTGAGGCTGGAGCTGAACCCGGTCCAAACCTACATGTTCCTCTCAGAAAGAGGCGCACCTACCGGGCAGGTGGGATTGTCCAGCTCCCCTCTGTTTATGGGAGGAACACGTGGGTCAGACTGGGATCAGCTGCAGGAAGAGCATGTGTTTGGACCCCAGGCCTTTGCGCTAACTGGCTGGAGGGTCAGGCTGGGCTGTGGAGCAGATGTTTGCACCGCCCACCTGGAGGGGTCAGGTTGGCCTACAGCAGCCCTTTGCAGTCTGTTGGAGGAGTCCTGCTGTGCTGGAGCAGTCCTTTGCACTGCCTGGCTAGAGGGGCTGGGTACAGGTTAAGACCCTCCTTCTTTCTCCTCTCATGCTCCCTCTCATGCATACATACCCCAGGGGCACAGGGGTGTTTTGCCCAGAGCACAGAACTCATGAGACACCTATGCTTCTTCCTGCCTTAGGGTTATCAGCAAACCCAGATGCAGGCAGGAGTGCATGGTATCACCCTGGTTGAGAACCGCAAGAGGTAAGCGGAGACAGTGGTTCTCAACCAGGGATGCTGCCAGTGCAGAACAGTTGTGGAGGGGTGTCCTGACTCTTTGAGAACCACTGGTGTAGACCAACCCATGTTCTGCACAGTCCCACTGCATTTTCTGAAGCCTTGGCTTGCAGTACAAAACGACCCAAGCACTTAAAAGAAACATAAAAAAAAAAAATCCTCTTTCTATACTTTAAAATTGTATTTTGTAGCAATAATTTGCCTTGCTCTGAGTGAGCGTAGAGTATTACATCTCCTTCTCCTGGTTTAAATTCATGTGCCCAAGTCCACAGAGATTTTTCCCTTCCTGGTTTAGAACGGATGAGTAAAGAGAAATGTACAACTGAAATAGCCATCCAGCAGAGCTAATGCAACATCACAGGAGATGGGCAAAATCTCTAGATGACACCCTCTCAAATAATCAACCTTGATTTTTTTTTTCCTTCTAATTATCATCCTACTTTATGCCGCTTTGAAATGTAATACTCTTAAAGCCACTCTAATCTATAACATCCAGTGAATTTAATCACGGAAACTTCTGCAATATCATGATTAATGACAGCCCCATGCCATCGGACAATTGGCCGTTAGTACAGCAGAGATACAGTACAGTAAAAACTCGGTTTTCTTAATACCCCATTCCTTCCCTTCTCAGAGCATTAAGTCTACCTACCACTTGCCCAGTGCTTTAATTATAGTTGAAAATTTCCTTGATTGTCTAATCTTATGTGATATCTCTTTCTAACATTTGGAAAATAGACTGATAACTTTTGGAAAGTATGAATCAAAGATATTTTAGAAATAGGCATTGCTTGGAACAAAATTGTGTTGATCTTAGTGTGTGAGTAGCTGGATGAAGCCACTGGGTAAAATAATTGCAGAAGGCTCTTAATTTAGATAAACTTGAAAGTGCCAGTGAGTTGCAGGAGATTCACAGGAGAAGAAATTGGGTGACTTTGAGCATGCTGGGTCAAGAAAATGAGTGAAAAATTTTGTGACATAATGAAATTTTAAATCAATACAACAGGGATGACAGTGAATTTCAGTGGTACAGTTAGCACAGAAATGCAAACGGACCCTTTGAAAGCCAGGAAGCCTTTGCTTTATCTTTCATTTTCTGCAATGTAGGGAAAAAAAGATGTGCTTGTTTCTGAGTGGCCTTATTATTGCAGATTGCCATTTATAGAACTGTGCTCTCCTTTGACTACTGAGAAGTAATGTGTCTGTCTGCTGATGCATCCCTGTTTAACATGACTTTTGAGCTTTTACTTTTTCTTTTATATTGCCTATAATACATGGGAATAGGCCAGTATTTTAGCCAAAGGCAGCCTGAGTCTAGAAGGACATGCAGATGCATGCATTCTTTGTACGTGCACAGTTGCATGTGCCAATGTCTAGGTATGCATATTCAGCTGCTATATGCACCTTATGGCTAGCGACAGACGTTCAAAAAGCCGGAACCTAAATTAATTCAATCGTTGCAGGTTAGTCTGACCTGCCTAGATTGAACCGATTTGCAAGTGGATAGACATTCACAAAATGCAGGCATGTGCAGATTTCAATAGAAGCAGTCCCCGTGACTGTTGTTTTCAATGGTTGTATTCATTATAACAGCCTTAGCTCTGCCCGGTCTGAATGACCACTTCCTATAAACAGCCTTGTTACTCGATCTCAGATCTCTACGAGCAAACTTTAATAATGTTGTTCATGCAATCAGTAAAAGGTTGAACTTTTCATACGATTACAGTCATGTCTCAAATAAGAAGTAGGATAATATTTCTTGTTTTAGAATGGATTTTGCATTAAATTCAACTATCTCCAATTCCTTTATAGTTTTGTGTTTTTTTTGGTTTTTTTGTGTTTTTTTGCTCCATTACATATATACATCTAAATAGTAGTGTGCCCTTCGTGAGTCAAGTTATTTCACATTCTCCTAATTAGACAAACATCCAAGACAAAGCTGCTGTATGAACAGGACTGAGGTCATATAGAAATCAAAGGTATAGGCAACTCAAGCGAGCCACATTTCAGTGTCTAAAAGGCACATATGGAGCGGTTCCATATTGTGTTATATAAGACTACTATGTTTTGAGAAAATTGGAATCGCCCCAGAATTGTTTGAAATGGTTGTTTTGTTACAAGAATGAAGGTTTTCAGGGTGCTGGTCAGTGAACTGTTTCTGTTTAGCAGCCTGCATTTATGAATTGGGGATTAAGACTGGCCAGAAAGGTTTCTGTAACCTTATTTTGTGATTCCCAGAGTCTGATTTCTGTTCTCAACGTGTTTAGTGGTATGTACTCTTACGAATCCATGGCACACGCTTTATTTTATAATAGCAACTAGGAGCTCCCATCATGGCCCACTGAGGTAGATGCAACTTTAACTTGCCTTAGACAAACAAATAGGATTTTTTTTTTTTGGAGATAATACCCATGTCTGTCACAAGGGCCCCAGCTTGAATGCCCAAGTTCCAAAATCAGGTTTCCTAATTTTTGTCAAAGTTCCTAAAAGGAGCTAACGTGGGGAGAGATTAGCGTGGAACAGGGCAAAACATTTCCTTGCCCACAGTTGTGATTCTGTATTTTGCATTTAATGCTTTTGGATTAAAAAAAAGGATACGTATGATGCCTTTGGCCTTACTAGGGGGAGGTGCCAGGACCCATCTTACTGAACTACACTTCCTCTGGTTTGCTCTTCTGCTCCAGTGGGCTAACTTCCAGAGGAGGCAGCCTGGCCTGCCAGGTCCGTAGCCTGGTGTTTAGGGGTGTTTTCCTGCAAGGTAGGAGGTGAAATTCTGAACACCCTCTGGGTGAGAGGAACCTAAAACCCAGAACTCCCACTGCCTGAGTGCCCGAACCCAGGGGTAAGTGACCCCTGGTACCAGTGCCAGAGTGTGGCACTTAAAGGCATTTTGCTTGGCACATGTGCCCTTGGGTGGATGTTGGGGAAGAGGCTGGGGCTACATGGTGACAACAAGGGTCAGGCCCTCCGTGCTGTCCCACCATCTGCCCCCGGCATGCCAACATCTTGCAAGTTGAAGTGGGTAGTTTTGGCACTCTGCCCCAAAACATTGCCTACCCTGCCCCAACACACTGGCCACGGATTGGCAGTGCAGTCTCCAGACCGGATCCAGCCCAGGCAGCTCTGACCCAGTGCAGGATGCTCATAGGGTTGAGTCAGCTGGGCTGAGCTGGCCCTCCCTGCTGCTTTCTTGTGCCTGTGCTTTTACTGTGGAGTAGGGTAACCTGCAGTGAGGGCAAGGGATGGCAGCTGGAAATTTGCAGCCCATGGTAGGGAGCCGTGTTGCAGCCCAGGGTGGCACAGTGTTGCTGACCCGTGCACTAGGCTGTTGGATTAGAAGATGGGCACGTTCTCCTCCTCTTAGGGATTTTTTGTGACTTATTTGGAGTTATGCCCCTTCCAAGGAGGAGTAGGATATTGGACACTAAATAAGTGGCCTGAAACACTAAGCCTACTATGTAGGGAACTACGTAAGTGGCTTGAAATGTCTTTTAACACAGCTAAAGTTAGCTGTGTAAGTGCTGTTTACCAACTAAAGGCATAGTTGGATTTGAACAGTGTTTATTTGACTTTATCCATGTTTTACTGGAAGGAAGAATGCTAATTTATAAGCAGTCCTGCCCAACTGTCTTGTTGCAAGTTTAGCTCTAATGGCTGGACTTGAATCTTGGTATGGTATACCTGCCCTTAATGAGGTATAGCATGAGGAAGAATGTTGTTAAAGGCAAGGTGGGAGGATTTGAAAATCCAGGACAGAGCATGTTCTGTTGAAAAGCTGTATTTAGAAAAGGTGGGGGAAGTGTGTATGTAGCCAGGTGGTTCAGTTAATTTACAGGCTCTGCAAACTGAAAATCTCTGAAACAAGGAGCTTGCAAGCTAAGCTGTTGCAAGTGCTTACTAGTATAAAGTAATTTAAACAGGGTATTTATTTTTTGGCTTGCCTTGCTAGCTGTGTAGCATCCTCCACTTTTAGTAGGTTCGATTTTTTTTGTGTTTTGTTTTGTTTTTTAACAACTGCTTAACTTTTAATATATTTTTTGTATCACGACTTAACTCCATAAAATACACAACAAATGCAACATAACTGTACTAACATTAGTATTGAAACCTTAATTTTACATATCTTCACTACTTGTTATTTTTTTACTTCCAGCTGTACCAGTGGATTAAGTTTTTGCATTTATTTTGCCACAGTGCTTGATGTATGTCAATGAAGCTGACAACCCTAACATTATTGCCTTAAGAGCAGCAGAAAAAGCACTACGCGTTTTGAAAGAGAACAGTTTAGACTATCTCACTGCAATGCTTGAGACTATACAAGAATTTTATATTCTGCAAATATATTTTATAGCAATAATTCTAGACTTGTCATCGTAGAAAGGCACCTTCACACATCTTTAATTTCTGTAACTAGTTTTAATAATTTCCTTGGGACCATCCTGAAAATAGACCTTTTTCTGAGTAATATCCTGCTTATACAGGTCAGATTGATTTATTTTTTGCTATCACTTTTTTGTGATCTGGACAAGCATACATAAACATGAAATTATGGATATTAAATTGTACCTAGCATTTTTATGTTCTTTCTCATGTAACATCTTCCTTTTTTGCAGACGATGAGCAGTAAAAGCAACCTGATGCATCACTTTGCTTTCTGGACGTTGTCAAAACAATACAATTTTATCCTGTATATATGGAAACTTTGGTAGTTTTAAGAGAGTTGTTATTGCTGTAATATTACTTGGTAGGAATCTGCATTTTTTTTTTTGTTTTTTAGTGAAAGTACGAAGTAAACACTTAAATGTTCTCCCTTGATGACAGCAGTTAAGTTGGTAGGCTTAGTGTTAGACCAGCCAATTTCATTTAAGGTTCATGGAAGCAATAGGAAGTTTCACGGTTTTTATCAGTGCCTATTTCTGCTTCTGGGAGAATGCTGCATACGTGTGATGTATTTTTATTCTATCGGAGAATATAAAGTGAAAATGGTATATAAATGACACATTTTCATGACTACGTTTCAAAGTTACTCACTATTACTAGTTACTGGAATCAAAAGAACTTTAAAAAAATGTAATTTAAGCTCCATCAATTGACAACTTGGTTTCACTTCTGTAGTGAAGAGGGATCTTGTCAATGCCAAATTTGGATGAATTTACATAAGCTCTAACAAAATCTAAGACCATGCCATCCCTTAATATTCCACTTGTCGCTGGATTTCCATTTCCTTATAGCTGTTTTATCCATTGCTTATGTTCACTAAAAATAACTGATTTTGAGATTTAAAGTAGTGATGCATTGTATTCCTGTAGCTCCTTCCATCCAAAGAGCTTTACAAATGTTAATGAATTCTATCCCCTCCTGGTGTGGTAGAAAAGTAGTGCTATAGTTTCTTTAAAGATGAAGAAATAGAGGTAGAGAGATTAGGGAATTTGCTCAGCATGGGAGAGGTTGGCTTTGAACCCAAGGGTCCTGCCACCCACACTGTGCTTTTAATTAGCAGTCTATGCTTTCTGCTTTGCCGTGTCAACTTTCAGGGCTTGTAGAATAATGTTCAGGGGTGAAATCCTGTAACATATGAAGTCAAGGTGAGGATTTCATGGCATAATTTTTCCAAGGATAGTCCTATTAACAATCATTTGAGAGGCTCTTCACAACGTTTCAGGCCTTTCAGAACATTGCCCTACTCCATAGCCTTTCTCTCGGAGAAGTAGTAAATATTTAGATTTCTTATCTTTTCCTTTCCTAATCGTACTTGGGGCCAATAAATTCCAAAGATATTTCTGTTGTGCAAGCTTGATTTAGTGTCCACCATTGTCGTTTTATGAATGCCCTGAGAAATGTTCTCCTAAGCTTTTGTTTCGTTGACTTTCTATATTTTCATTCCAGGCCTGCATATTTTTTCTCTAAGCAGATATATTTACTGGATGCTGATTCCTTGGATAACCTGGGGGATTTCACAAAATAAAATAGTGTAAGTTGAAGAATGATCTTATTTCACTTCAGTTTAAACAACTGTCTGCATATATATGGACATTGACATTTAAAAAATATATCCTGTATGTGGAGAGCGTGGATTGCAAACTTGATTTATCTGCATGAGATGAATTAGGTGGAATTAGGCCTGTCACCTTTGGTTGCATGGTCTTTCTCAACATGCACTGGGAATTAAATTAAAAAAAAAAAATCATCCACTCTTTCTCCCCCAAATCCTAATCATTATGAATTAAAACTTTGTTTTTATGATAGAGGGTAGTTGAGGAAAGAGGTCTGTGTAGTTTCCATGAGGTCCATAGTAACATTTCCTTAAGCTATATTACTAGTGGGGTGCATATGTGGGAATCTGTTTGTCTTCTGCCCATTTTGGGTAGTGTTCTTGTGCTGGATATGGTCGATTGAGAGAGGGTGAGGAGGAGGGATGGGTTTGTGCTGGGTCCTGTAAAACTTATGCAGCATGTGGTGGGTGGTTTGAGATTTGAAAGAGGACATCACGGTTGAGAAAAACCTGATGTGTCTTGCTTAACCTTTTCACTTAAGGAAAAAAAAACCCGTGGTTAGTTTGTGCACTTACCGCATTCACCTTGACTATACTGGATGGTTTGGGGCATGCTTTTCGATTATAGACACTACAATGGGTTAGAATAGGTTTTGTCCTAGAGTTTGAAAGCATGCTTTTTCCATATGCACAGCTTTTAAGAAATGATTGTTGCTGCAGTCTTGGATTTACTAACCACTAATTGATTTTGCTTTTCTTTGCATACCATTCCTGATGTTTATGAGCATTTCCTCAACCTTCTGCAGAGAGGGAAGGAAGGAAGATGAGTATGGATACACATGTAATTGAGAGCAGTGCCTGGGTTCATACTTTTTGTAGTGTGCACAGATTTTTGTTCATGCTGTGGTTATACGGCACAGGATTTTGCCCATCTCGATGACAGTAGTGGCTTGAATGGCCTGGTCATCCTTCCCTGACTACCACCTTTTGTGGATCATCAAATGGGGCAACTGGAGCCTTGTCTGCTCTCCCACAAACCCCTCTGAGTCACTGTTATAAGAAGGAATTGAATAAGGTTTTGTTAGCTTACACTCAGGCAGGTAAACTCATGAACATGCCACCTGGCAGAGCTAATCTTCAGGCTTTAAAAGGTAGCTCTGATATTCTAACCTGAATGTGTCATTCCCCAGGAGGATGCTTGTATTTTTGGGTGATTATCTACCTGTATAGCTGCTTGGATCTCAGTATCTGGCTAGCTGTTTCCGGATGACTGTGTTCCTATGGTGGACTAGTGTTTTAATGCAGAAGCTTTTCCAGTCTGGTGGTGATTTATGGCTGTTAGGGTTCACAGCAAATCTGCCTTAGGAGGGTAGAGTCAAAAATGGATATAAATGAAATGGAAATGCTAGCGGTCAGAGTGCACCCTGAAAACTCTCATAACTCCAGGGGAATGCAGCATCCTTATGGGCTTGGAGCCTTTGCATATGTCTGAGTTGAAGAGGGCAAGGAGTTATGAGGATGATATATTTTTATTGGAGCAAGTGTTTAGTTAGAAAAGTCTTAGACAAGCTTTTAGATGCAAGATGCCCTTCCTCAGCTCTGCGACAAAAGCAGAAATAGCTTGAGCTAAGTACCAGGTAGAACAGTAGCTGGTGTAAAAGTCTGTAAGTAAATAAAAGCAAGCAGTCTCCTTAAAGGAATGGAGGAGGGCTGTAAAATAGAAGCAAAGAGAATATTAGGAATTGCAAAAAGACAAGGGGTATGCTGTACAAAGGGTAGCCTGGTAGTGGAAGAACAAGGCTGCTTAAAAGGGGAAAAGGTTGTTACTACCTGTAGAGTATAAAGAGGTCAGCAGAGATTGTAATGAGCCGTAAAGTCAATGTGACCAGTAAGTTTTTGAACTTTTGTTCCCAGGCCTGTGTTCTGAAGGTGCTCACAAAAGTCATCTATGGAGCAGCGGTGGGCAAAAAAGAGCCCATGGGCCAGATCTGGCTTGCCAACTGGCTGTATCTGGCCTGTGGGCAGGCGGCCACCAGTTCATGGGATCCGGCCCACAGGTGGTGGTGGCTGCGGCTCTGGCTGCCACGTGGTGCTGGGCGGGCAGGCAGGACTGTTTCTGCGACACCGGTTGGGTGGGTGGGACTGTTTCCGCCCAGTGCGGACAGGGTGGTGGCAGCTGCTGACCTGGGTGGATGCCCCGATCCCCACCTGGAACGTGCCAGGTGCGTCTATGGCTGGTCCTGGTGCCTACCTAGGGCTGTTTCCGCTGTGCTGGGCAGATAGTGGCATAAACTGCAGTTGGGGCTGGCAGGTTCTGCATTGGGCATATGGATCTGGGCGTGCTACAGCTTTGGGTGTGGCGTGGGAGGAAAGGAGGCGGGGAGCAAGAGAGATGTGGCCCTCGAGAGGATACCACATCATTGCCTACCCCAGCTCTAGAACGGGGGACTGTGAGGTCAGAGAGGGAGTAGTGTTGTTCTGCTACCCATGTTTATGCGTTTCCCTGTCTTTTTCCTGCGTTTATTTATTCTGAGAGTAGTTTCTGTCTGGTTTCACCACAGAATTTCCGTGAGGGTATTTGGTGCACTGGATGAGACCTACCCCAGAACGTGGTTCATACAGTTAGTTGTGCTAGTCTGAAGTCAGGCAAAAGTCCAGCGGAGGGCACCAAAAATAGTTGAGGGGCTGGGGGACGTGACTTGTGACGGGTGGCTCGGGGAACTGGGTTGATCTAATCTGCAGAAGAGAAGCCTGAGGGGGATTGAATAGCAGCCTTCACCTCCCTGCAGGGGGGCCGCAAAGAGGATGGAGCTGGGCTGGTCTCAGTGGGGCAGATGACAGGAGAAGGAGCAATGGGCTCAAGCTGCAGTGAGGGAAGTTGAGGCTGGGTATTAGGAAAAGCTTTCTCACTAGGAGGGTAGTAAAGCATTGGAACAGGTTACCCAGAAAGGTTGTAGGATCTCCATCCTTGGTCATTTTTCTGACTCTGGTAGACAGTGCCTTGGCTGAAATGATGTAGTTGGGGCTGGTCCTGCTTGGAGCAGGGGGTTGGACTAGGTGTGACCTCCTGAGGTCCCTTCAGCCCTCATTGTCTGTGATTCTATAATAAGCCAGAGTGCTTCAGAAAGAAGACATTGCTTTAGAGAACATATTTCTTTCTGCTGGTTACTGTTAATAATACTCTATCCAGGAATCTGAAAATATCCAACCTCGTTGAGCAGGAGGTTGGGGTGTTTGAGGCACCTTATGCTTTTTTAATGCATATTTTTAATCACATAATTTATAGCCAGAGGTGGCCAGTTTGTATCATAGATCTATGTTCCACCACCTCCCATTACCATTTTTACAGGTATATTATCCCATTATTAAATGGGTTTTTTAATAGATACTCAAGCTTTCCGTTCCTCCTGCAGGTGGTCTTTAAGAAGATCTGTCAAGGTGGTGTATTAGTAATTGCTCCTTCTATAACTTCAAAGAATGTTCTTTATAGACCTCTTCTGTGTCACTGAAACTAAAGGTGGCAGAGACACTTTAGGGCCTTCTACTAAGTGGTTGTCCTTCAGGCATTTAATGCATCAGTGACAACCTACCGCCTCGTAGTTCATTTTGGGGCTGCCATTTGCTGTATGCACTGGAGGAGGGGAGTTTCTCATTTTGGTAAACTTGAATCTTGACCATGATTAGCCACAGAAGAAATAGTTACGTTTGAGCACACAGTTTATCTGCCCAAGCTGATGATTGCATTTCCTTTTTGGGATGCATCTTGAAACGCACTTAGACCTTTTTGCTACTAAGGCTACTTCTCCATAAGGCATGGAGAATATACTTCTGACTGTTGTGTATGGGACGCCCTAAAGCTCTGTCATCTGCTTGCTTTTTTTCTCTCAACTTTAATTTAAGGTGTTAGTGTTTACTTCGAAAACTTTGAATTATCCAGCTTAAACTTACCTGAAATTATACCTTTGCTGTTGAGTGAGGACAAAGTTCATATCTAAACATCTTCTAGCTTTTTCCTAGGTTACCTCAGTCTGGACTAGGAACAACAACTTAATGGAAAGAAGATGTAGGGAGATCAATAATGGACAAGGCAGTGTAGCGATGGTTCCTGGAAAAAGTGGTTTCTAGGGAGAGGTGAGTGACATCTTCAATTGACAGGAGATCCTCCCCCCTTCTCCCCCCCCTCCAAAATCAGAGTGTACAAAGGTGTATGGTTGTGTGGGTGATGAAGGCATGGAGAGAAGACTGGCAGGACTCTAGGAAGCAAAGAGAAGATGGAAGGAAATGCAGAGATGTCTGTAGGTCCAAGATTATTTAAGATGCTGAAGGTGAGCATTAAGATACTCAAAGCCAATGGAGGAATTCAGGGGTGGGATTGTGGAGCCATAGTCAGAGAGAAGCTAACTGAGAAGACATTTATTTTTATAGTAGAATGGGAGGGGCAAAAAGTAGGGAAGATAAGGAAAATGTTTGTAAAGTTTCTAGGACAGTGGGTTCCTAGTCCAGGACTTGGGGCTTGCATGCACTACTGCAGTATGAACAAGAAATAGGCAAGGACAAGAAACATCACAAATATGTAGGCAGAGGCTTTAGTGGAGGAAAGGGTCGAGAGCCACACCTTTTTCTTTACAGGGCAGTCAATAAAGTGGTTGGAGAAGGGAAAACTGGGCCTGAAGTGAGGCCATCATGACTGAGAAAGGAGAGATGGTTTTGGAGATATTGCATTAGATAGACTGGCAGGGTCTCCAGTTGATGTTTGATAATGAGACCATATGTACAGCTGGATGCAGTAATGACCCCCATAAAGACATTTAATATGAGCCAAGAGAGCAGTCTGGCTTGCCAGCAAAAGGAGAAGAGGACACCAGTAGCAGAAATCAGAAGGATATAATGTGAACATAGCTGAGTGGGAAGCTCCTGAATAAGTAGCTAGCAAGGCAGGAGAGCAGTTGGAAGATGATGCTTGGAGAAGCAGTGTTTGGCTGTGCTAAAGGGAGGAGAGATCAAAAGCAACAAGAATGCATATTTGTAATAGGAGGTCCTCGATGACCAAGGTCAGCATGCTTTTGGTGAGGCAGAGGAGAGGAAATTTCAGACCCCCAGATACATTGTTAGTCCTTAGGTGGGGAGTCATTCTGGCAAGGACTTGTATTGCATCAGGGTGGCCTGTATGTTTGTGTGTCTTTCATATTCCTATTGCTCACAGAATCTGCATCCCTTTTCCTTCCCCTGCCTCCCTCCTCATAGTTAAGGAAATAAGCCCCAGTACAAAGCATTTTATCTTATTTTTTTCAAAGCTGGAGCTAAAGCTGTGACCTTTTTATTTCCTCGGAGTGCTTCAGGCTCGCTAGTAACTTTTCACTTAGAAATTGCAACACAACTTACAAGTAGAAGTTGCTTGGAGCTAAACTTCGAAGAAGATTTTGGTGCTTCAAAGCTTGTAGTTCTCAACAAGCTTTATGGTACCCCTGCTGTAAAACTAGCCATGTAAGTTATTTTTTGAAGTTTGATCTTATAACTCTAGTTCTTACTTTTCTTCACTTTTTCTTTTTTTTTAGATTTTTTTTTTTTCCTTTTACTGTGTACTCTTGTCCCCCACCCTACCCCAAAATGTTGAGCTGGGTTGGTTTCAAAAGAATGCTTAGGGGGGTGTTGTATATACTCTAACTCATTTTCAAGGAAAAAATGCCCCAGAAAGTTTAAAAAAAAAAAAAAAAAAAATAAATATATATATATAAAATATAAAAAAATATTTTCAGAGATATCAAAACAAATTCTGCTACTCTGTGAATGAGATGTTTATTAGCTGCTCATAGGTTAATCATATTCCTGTTTCTTTTTCAACCCATGGTACCTGCTCCTAGAAATTTCACAAATGTGGTTTTTATCTTGAGGCAGTGGAATAGGCTGCCTTGGGAAATGGTGGACTCTCTATCCCTGGAGGTGTTCAAGAAGAGGTTGAGCAACCATTGGTCAGTGATGATGGCCTAGTATAGTGATGCCCATGCCCTGCTATGGGCATTTCCCATGTTTGTGGGATTTTCTGGTTGCCACATGGGATTTCCTCCCTCCTGCCCCCCTTTCTGCTACATGCATCAGGTTTGGTTTTTGAGCTTCCCTTGAAGGTATTGGTTGCCAAGGCTGGGGATCTTGACTGGGCTGTGGCAGTGCTTCTGCTGGGACTAAAACCCAGAGGTACCTGGCTAGAGGGTCTTGCCCATCCACCGAGGGTCAGACCAATCGCCATATTTGGGGTCAGGAAGGAATTTTACCCCATGGTCAGCCCTGTATGGATGGTGGGGATTTTTGCCTTCCTCTGTAGTGGGGGTTATGGCCCTCTTCCTGGGATCTCTTAGGCTTTTATTAACAACTTCTTACAGAAGGAGGACATTGGCTGCTGTGGTCCTCCTGCTTTACCTGCGGCGGGTTAGGATGTTTTGTGTTGCGTCGGGGCTGACCATAGTTTTGCTAAGAGATTAGACAATGGATTTGTATATAGGGTGGTTTGGATAGGGATGATCCTTGCTTAGGCAGGGGTTGGACTTGTTGACCTTTGGAGTTCCCTTCCAGCCCTGTGTCCATGATATGGCTTTGATATCTTGAAGGCCTTGCAGGTACTTGGTTATTGTCCATCTGAATGGATAGGCCACACCTACAATGTCTCTCTCCAGAACAGCAGTAGCGGATGGGCTTTTTGGGGTCAATCCAAGTTCTCAAATACTTGCCTGAGGAGGATAGGTAGAAGGTGGTGGGAGTAATGGCAGTTCAGGCCTTATAGCATGTGTCCTTCCTCTTCCGTAGGTCTTCAGGGGCTAGTCGCATTAGATATTTTACCACCAATTTCAGTTGGGAACTCATGGAGTAGAAATTTGAATAAATACCTTCTGAACCTCCCCTTACTGGGGAGGCTAAGTGCTTCAACAGGTAAAGGGATAGGAGCTGGGCTACAGAGGAGAGCACGAGATGGCATGAATACACGGAGCTTTTCCAGAGATGGATATGACCTTTGCTGTTCCCATCGCTACAGATTAAAAGGTACAACCTCATGCATTTACAGTGCATCAAATGCTCTCATGTGGGCAGACTCCTGGGAGTTCTGCTTTGTAGTCCTAACGTCGGTTTTTGAAGCTGGAAACTTTAAGAAACATCAAAAAATTGGCTAACTTTGAAAATCATGTGGCTTTAGAGAAGGGGTATAAACTGTTCCTTTCCTCGTTGCTTTTTTCTGTGTGTAATTTTCCCACTTCTCTATCACTGGGGAAGGATTATTACAAAAATATAATTTTGATACTGCAAGTTAATTTTTCAGCCTATTCACTTTAATGCATCTCTGGTGGGATGTTTGTGTGTATGTGTGTGCACTGACTTTTTAAACAGTGAATAGGAGTGCTTAAGAATTGAACATATATCTTTTAACATCTGTACTAATAAAAAAAAATCTGGGATTTGTTAGCCTGGACTCTTATACTGATGACTTTGTAGGGTCCATAGGCTTGTGGGCTGTGTACTAGTTCATTTCATTGGAGAATTCATGGCCTTTGGCATTCATTTTAAAATATATGTTCCCTGTCCTTTGCCTGATCAGGGTTTTCTTATCACTGGAGTGGCTTATTTCATTTAGTAGAAACGGATTAAAAAATGTTGAGGGTCAGAGAAACCTCTAACATCTACATCCAGATGGGACCCAAGAGCTGTTCTGTTCAGAATGGTTGACCAGAAGAAATTGGTTGTGGAACGGACAGTCCAGCAGTATTTTTGAAATGCTGAATTTTAGCAAGCAAGAATGCTGTATATTATGCTTGAACAGCAGATGGCAGCATCGGACAGTGTCTGCTCTGTCTGGGCTAGCCAGAAATTAAACGGCAGTTTCCCCCCACCCTGATACTTTATTTTTTTTGGTCACCTGAAAGAAACCGAAACATCCAAATTTTTGTGAAGATAGCCACCTTCATCTTGCTATCCAAAAGTGAATTTGCAGAGTGTGTGTGTGTGTGTGTGGTACACTATGAAATTGTTCTCTCTATAGTATGAATAAAATTTGTTCTTTTGCGAGCGGGTGCAGAGGGGAGAGACACTGCTATTTCACTTGGCTCAGGAGAGCTTATCTCATCCTAAATCGCAAATATCTGTCCTTCTTTTTTTTTTTTTTTCTCCCTCCCCCTCTATCTACCTATAGTACAAAATGTCATCTGAAAAAAAATTAGTCATAATGTAGCGGCAAAACTGTTGCCTGGAGAGTGTGCCTGCTGAGAGGCAGACACAATTTGGAAACAGTAATAAGTTTCCCTTGATATGATTATTTTCACTGTGCTTTAAGGGGGAGAGAGGATAGAGAAGTGTTTGTTCCTAATGGGAGTGCCCTTGAAAGAACGAGTAGGCACAATCAAGAGAAAAATATACATATTGTGCAGTTCTTCTACAGACTAGAATAGATTCTAGCTAATTTAGAAAGAGATGTGGATTATGTGCTTAAATTCAGTTCTCGCAGTACTGGGTCTACAGCGAGTTTTAGCATCTTAACTGTGATGAGTGGTGTTTTGTTTGTGGTGCAAAAAATTATTTTAAGATGCTTAGTCTGCTCCCTTGGCACTAAATCAAAGTAATCATTATGGTGAAATGCACAAGGTTTTCTGCCATGGCAGAGTCCTGCTTCCAAATGCAGTGTAAACTGAAGATATTTTTGGGCATCAACTACTGGGCATTTAAAAAAAAAATGTCAGTGGGCAGTTCTATGGGTGTAGATTGAACTAAATTATATTAAATTACCCATGCAGAATATACAGTGTTGGCTTATATGCAGTGCACATGTGTGCACGTACAGGAGATGATGGACAAATATACTCTTCAAGTGAATAAAAACATTGCTTTAACATGTAGTCCACTTGGGTTGCTATTGGGAAACATGGATACACTATTTAATATTAGGGGCAATGTTCTAAATTACAGTGTACGTGTTGGTCAGGGCTCTTCACCAACATCTCTTTGAAGATGTAAAATATTGGAATTGAGGACCTTACAGCTTCCAATGCAGTAGCACTGCTGGGAGTGATTATTTTTAAGTCACAATTCTACTATTTCATGCAGTTTGCCAAACTGCCAGCTGCTTCCAGCCAAGTCAACTCATTTTATTACTGCTACAGTAGTTTAAAACTTAGGTTCAAGAAATTGCTTATTAAGCCACAGCCATGTATCACCCCAGGGGTGAGTCCTTCTCTGTGGCAGATGAAGTAGTCTGTAGGTTTAGGATCCATCTGGCTGCAAGATGATGCACTGTGCACCTAGGATAAATTAATTTTCAAAAGTGTTTTTGTAACATGGGTCATTGCCTGTTTCATAGGACCATAGAAAGTAGCATTAGAAGGGACCTTGTGAGGTGGTTTAGTCCAGCCCCCTGCTCAAGGAAGGATCAACCCTGACAAAACCGTCTCAGCTGAGTGTCTGTCCAACCTGCTTTTGAACACTTCCAAAGCAAGGGGATTCCACAGCTTGTCTAGGTAAACTCTTGCAATGCTGGACCACCCTCCTAGTCGGAACATTTGCTCGTTTCTCCTCTCTTCCGTAGGATTTCCCATACGGGACTGGACAAAGAGTCATTCAGATTTCATATGGTAGGCCTAGAAGTGGCTTATCCCTGTTGCTTTAAAGCATGAGCATCAAATATACAGCCCAAGGACTGGATTTGACCCACAAAGCCCCTTTATCTGGCTCCCGGTGCTGACTCTGGATCTCATATTTGACTGGTGTGGCGTGTGCTTGACGGGCCACATTTGCAGGGTCTGGGATGGATGCTGGGAGTTGCATATGGTGCATGTCCCAGAATGGGCACCTCGTGCTAGTCCTGGGTTGGCTGGAGCAGGTGCTGTGTGGGTGCTAGAACAGGTCCTGCAGGTGTTGGGTCTCGCATGTGCGTGGAGGGTGAGGGGGAGTGGGGAGGTGTTAAAATTTTCTTCTTGACTTCTTAAGTGTCCTGAACGATGTAGTTTAATGACACTGTCTTAGCCTTTACAATTATTGAGGATGTTCCAAAAAACAAACAAACCAAAAAAAGGGGCGGGAGTCCTTTTAGGATCAAAGCGATAGGCTTTGCAAGTCATTTAGATTCTATGAAAAATCAAAATCTCTCTTAAATAAAGGCTCAGAGAGATCCTAGGAGGAATAAAATAGCGTTATAAATATTCCCTCCCCAATGAGAGAGAAAATAAAAAAGTAGTGATAAGCTCAGCAATTTTAAGGCATTTATTATTTGTTCATACTGTATATTCCCAATGCTTTACCCATCACTGCTATCCAGAAGGTACTGTACCTGTAGGTAATGAATGTCTTAAAATTACTGAGATTTATCTCTTGGTGCGTGTATATATAAGGGGTGTGTGTGTGTGTGTGTGTGTGTGTGTGTGTGTGTGTGTGTGTGTGTGTGTGTGTGTGTGTGTGTGTGTGTGTGTGTGTTTAATATATATATATATATATTAAACACACAATCACACAGACTCTTGAACATGTATAGATATCTATATATCCACACCAAGAGATAAATCTCAGTAATTTTAAGACATTAATTTTGTAAGTATGTATGTATATAGTTTTCACCTTAAGCAATTCTCTGTGTCCTTGGGTAAATCCAGGCTGGGTATTCCACATTTGCTTATTACATTAAAGTAAGTCTGATATATTCTTCAAGCAAATCAGTAACAAAAGATTTAAACATTTCTCAGTAAAACATAATGGCATTTCCCCAGATTTCTGTCTGTCATCCAGCCTATGCTGTTATGTCAGTCTGTCCTCCATTTGAAGAGAATGGGGGAAGGAATGGTTATGTCTAGACATGAGAAAATAAGGGCAGCATCTTGCTTGGGAATGGGAAGAAGGTGGCATGGAGAGCCTCTTATTTCACTCTTTGTACATGCAAGCCTAGGGAAAGGGAGTGCTTCTTAGTGTTTGAGGGACTGGGAAGTAACTCACTTGTGCTTTCAGCTTTTTTTTGTGGTCCCTAATAAGGACTATGAGGGTACAGATTGGTCCCACTCTTACTGGTGCTACTCAATGGCGTGCATGGTTGCACTCACTTTTGGAGCGCCAATAATCTTGATCTGCAGAGCATGGCATCTGCTATTTTCCTTGTCACATACAAGGCTATCACATTCGTACCTTGATCTACATGGGTTTCCTTTCATTTGGGTCAGTGCCTGTTTGGGGTTCTAAAACCTTTAATAGAAGACATTTATGCCACTTGCACGGTGCTTCCTTTTTATTTTTACTTTCCTTCGGCACTTGCTCGTTTGCATCAGACACGACCATGTTTAGCATTCCAGCATCATCTGCCTCTGTTGCTGTGGGGACTTCTTAGCTACCGTTAATGCATAAATAAAGGTTTGGCCTGATTTTAAAGATTTGTTGTTAAGATATTGGCTAACATTAGCCTCACCTTGACTAAATTAGCACATGTTAGAGTACACGCTGTCTTGTCTATGCTGGACTTCAAAAATGTGTTTGTTTGACTTGTGTTAGCATGTTCTGACAACACATGTATTTAAAGAGGCTAGTTTAGGTGGAGCCTAAAAGATTATCTTCAGCATAAATAAACTTGACTTTTCAGTGAAATTATTCTACCTACCAAGGTCCTGCTAAGGTCTCTCTTGTTCTTCTCTTCTCTTGCTGTTTCAGTGGAATAAGATTGCATTGACATAACTTCCACCTTTTAGTGTCTGGTGAAAAGATATCCTCCTCAGTCTTAAATATTGACCATTTGATGTCTGTATCTTAACTAATTTTGAGTAAATCCCTCAAAGAGAAGGGGCTTTGTATTGAACCCAAAGAACATCAAGGAATTACCTTCCCAAAATAGTCCTGAAGCCTGATAAAGATAGCATATAGCAGTTTCCCCTTGTTGCTCAGGACAGTGCCAGCAATTTGGAAGTCCAGTTTGTCATTCTTTGCTTTTTTCTTTGACAGACTTGAGCAATGGGTTGGAGTTATTTTTACATTTACAGCAGATGTTACCACCTTGAATATTCCGAATTGAAGTATAGATTATAGGTTCTATGTAGTACACACTCTATCACACTTTTTTTTCCCTGCCCCATGCTTCTCCTCCCCCCCCCCCAAAAAAAACAAAAAACAAAAAAACAAAAACAAAAAAAAACCAACCAGAATCCTAGAATTGCAGCTTGGGAAGAAATTTGATTAACTAGCTCAACACACTGCAGAGAGCCAGGATTTGCTCCTCTTAAGCCAGAAGCTGGAAGTTGATTTGACTACTGTTTGCTTCCATGTTTTAAAGTCGATTATACAGTTGGACAGCACTTCGGTGTTTGGGATGAGATGCAAAATGTTTTTTGATTTTTTTTTTTCTTTAACCATAGGATGAAGCTGAAATTGAGAGAGCACTTCAATGAGTACATTCTTAATAGTGTTTTAATTGAAAAAGTTGGAGACTAATCCAAGCACTCATTTAGGAGTTATGTTCTATCTACTAAATATCCAGACTTCCCTGATTTCCATAGAGAAGAAAAGATTATATTAGTTTTATATGCAAGCTACACACCTTCCATTAAATATCTGTTGTCTGGTTGCAGTGGTAGAGTTTAAAGAACCTTTAGGAAAATCGGGCACTCCTTAGATCACCATAAAAAAGCAGTTAAAGATGGTGTGTGTGTGTGGAAAACCACATTCAGCAGCTTTTTGTTTTGGGTGATTGAGTGTAAGTGATTTGGCTATGAAACCCATCAACCAAATGGATCTGGACAGGATATGCGAAATTTGGAACCCAGGCTATGTGACACGCAAGGAAAATAACAAGGGGCTACAGTGGCAATGACATTGGAAAAACTGGACAGAACATATAATAATAAAAAAAAAAAAGCACAGCACTAACACTTCCCCTGTGCAGTACTATACAGACTTACCAGTGTCAATGAATATTGTTCTGCTAGTATATTTCTTATTTCATGCTTCATTTTCTCTTCTCCCAGAGCTGGAAGTGTCATAAAGTGTTTTGCATTATAAGTACTAGGGATGTTGTGTAGAGACAGTATTTGCCGTGTTGTAAGATATCGAAGACACGGGATGAAATATAGGAAATCGAATAGACAGACCTATGTCCACCCCCTTCTTGGCAAAAGCAACAAAGAAAGAAAATGCAGTGGATGGGGGAGAAGCAGCGGTTGTAGCTAGTGTTTTTAAATCACTTTTGTTGTGTGGAAGATACAGTCAGATTAATTAAGTCTACATGCAGGTTTTGCATAAAGTAAGTCAGAATAGTGATTACCAATATTTAGGTCCATCTTGACTATAGGAGACGGAGGAAGTTTTGAAAAGTACAAAAGATGGTGTTTGGTCTGACCTCGCGTAAAGCTTTAGTTTAAGAGGGAGGTGGCTTTCTGTGGGGAAATTCCCAGCTTCATTTTTGATACCAGGTTAATAATTCATTTTTTATTCCAGTGGTTAATTCTGTGCCTCAGTTGTAAATAGAGAAGGTGAAACCATAGTGTTTAGGAGGAGGTTCCTGATGAAATATGGCAGGCAGTTGGTGAGCAAATGTTTTTAATGCATTCCATTACGACTGGGGGAAAAAGCTACCTGTTTGTTCCCTATGGACTATACGTTTAATAATGTTTAGAAAGTGGGATGTTGTAATCAGTGCTAGAGATGTTTGCAGCTTGGCAGTTTCCTCCGGCCGTTCTTCTAACAGGAAGTAAACGTTTTGTTTTTAGAGAGAACTGCTAACACCGCTGATAATCGCAATGATTCTTTTCTATGAAAGCCACTTAACTCTAGCAACATATTTAACGATGGCGTGCATACAGATGAGCTGTATTTGCACTGGTATGCTGCACCTCCTTCCTGCATTGATCATCTGTAATACATTCCAAGTAGTTCTGTAGATCATAGAGATGAGAGATTTTTATTGCCTTTTAAGGATAAATGTTTCTACTCTTAGATAGAAACTTAAATTCTACTTCCAAGTTTTCTTTGATCTAGATAGGGCTAGGTGGAGGAAAAGGTAGTCCAAATGAACGATGGTATTCAAAATATTAATGTTTGGAAATGTTTCCCCAGCCTGGTAATCTTACTCGAGCAGAACAAATGAGAACCAAAAATGCAGATTCCATCAGTAAGTCTGTGTGCTCTGTCTCCCATGAAACAGGGGACGTTAATAGATCGCCTCATGCTACTGTGTCTGATTAGTTGTATCTTGAGAACCAGCCTTTCCCAGCTTGGGAACAGATGTATATGCTTTAACTGTCTTAGGGGAAATGTAATGTTCTTGGGCTGTGTTTGCTAATCACTGTACATATTGCTTTTATTCTCCCTGCTGGAACGTGGAGCCTTTCAAGGAGCATTTAAAAAATAAGGTATTAATTTAAGCTTTGAGAATAGCATGATGGGTGGGGGCTCTCCCCAAGATAGGGGCTAGAAAGTAGGCTTGATAATACTTGGCTCTTTTCATCTTCAGACTGTACGCAGTCTAATGGGCCTATGCAAAGTGAGCTTTGTATTCCCATTATATAGACAGATAAACTGAGATGGAGGAATGTGAAGTGACAGTTTCCAGAGCTGGGAGGAGGGGAGGAAATCTGGCGCATATAAATTCAGCGCAACTCCATTGAAGTCAGTGAAATCACTCCAGAAACTAGACCTGCTTGGAGGCGATCACAATCCGCTGCAATCATCCCAGAGCTGAAAGTAAGAGCAGTCCAGGTTGGGGGAGAATTTGTCACGGGGTTCAGGTTTTCAGCTCAAGAGAACTAGGGAGGAGATTTCTGGAAGCAAAAGGTTTTGAGAAGAAATTCATAGGGGAGAAAATGTGTGAGGAGATCAAGAAGTTGAAAATGATTTCAAACGGAGGGCGCAGCAAGAATTAGAAGCACAAAGCTGTGAGAGTAGGAGCAGAAGAGAACGTGCCCAGTGAAAAGGATAGTGAAGTAGTAGGTAGGTGGTACGATGCAAGAGCAGCCATGTAGGGGGCAGCTGAATTTATTATAGGCCTTAAGTGAGAGTAAGGGGCTTGAATTTAATGCATAAAGTGTCAGCAGGCTAGGTATGATGTCACTGGCACGGCAAGGTATGACGTCACTGGCATGGCGGGGTCACCAGTGAAACAAGCCTCTTGGCATCAGAGCCATGAGAGATGACTGCTTTTTGCTAGCCAGCAGTTGGGCCTTTATATCCTTCAGCCTAACATTTCTATAACTCCAGTATGAAAAGACAGAGGCTTGGAGGATATGCAGCTCCTCAAATTACAGCTCCTATTTTGATTGATCGAAGTTTTGGTGAAGTCTTCCTTTCAGTGAAATGCCACATCACTGCTTAAGGTGTGAAGGCCAAGTCTGACACCTACGCCTATTTCTGCCCCTTCTGGTAGTGAAGGTGGTCTCGCTTTGTAAAACACTATGCTGCTGACACGTCCGGGCCGCAGCCTGAAACAGCCGCAAGAAAGGTCCAAACTTCCACATCCATCTTGATGCAAAGTGCGCCAGAGGGCTAGCCTCTGTCCATCCAGTTCAACACCACCACTTCTCCTGGAAACGAGCACTTGTCTTTAATGTAATTCAGAGCCTCATAATAAAACATGTCATGTGGTTAACCTTTAATACAATGTAACATTTAAAAAATAGTTTGCATCTTTTGCCAGTAAATTACTACATAAATATTTAGATTAGGTACAAATAGGAAAGTAGCATTATTTATGGATCCATGTTTCTTTGGCATTTGAGATACATGGTTACTTTGCTCTTTAATAAATGCAGGCATTAAAAGAACAAGCGTACACAAAGTGCTAATTTTAAAGCTTTACAGATCCGGGGGGGAAAAAAAATCTCCACATGTTCTGTGAAACCTGTTTGCCCTCTCCTTTTTTACAAATATGCACACGCATCATTTAAAATACTGATGGTATCATTAAGTTCCTTCATTTGCATGGTTTGCAATGGAATAATTTGCCTTGCCTGTTAGCACAGGCTAGCAACTGTCCTACCCGCTGCATCTGAGAGTGCTTTCATACTTGTCTGGAGACAGATGTGTGGTGGTGCAGGTCCTGAATACGTTTTGCTGAACCTTCCCCACTCTCTCACCACAGCCACAGGGGAGAGGAGGATGGAAACCAGTCAAATGACTGACTTGCTAAAGCTGCCAGCACAGGATCCCTTTGGCCAGTTCACTCGGAGACCCTTGTGCTCACTAGAGGTAAGCCGGCCACAAGATTTCCTGGGATTCACAGGAGCAGGTCTTACACACTAAAACGTTTCAGAGATCTATATTCGGTTCCTTTCTGTGGCACAGACTATGCCTGAGGCAACTTGCTTCTCTTCTCCATATCTTGGCTTCCCATCTGAAGAATGGAGGTAGGATTTTGCTCTTTCAGAGGCAGAGGCATTAGGAAATTCATTTGAATTGTGCTTTGCTTGGAGATTGCATTGTCATATGGGCCATATGAGGTCCTAGATATTTAAGTCAGGAGCAAGTTTCCATTTGCCTAGCCATCTCTTACTGAAGATATGGAATGCATGGGAATTATCTTGAATTCCCAGAAGTAAAGAGACAAAGCAGAGGCTTCCCACCCCAGTGTGGGCTTCTGAATTTAATCCAGTCTCTCTTAAACCAGTCCCCCTAACATTTTTTTTTAAGTGAGAGCTCCTCATTTGCTAAGTGTTGATGATGGTCTATCCTGGCTGAAGGAGGAATTCTTACTGAGGCATTGTAGTGTCTTGCATTTAAGATTGCCTACTCGGATCACCCAAGCCAGCATTGCTGTTTTTGCTCTTTCTGAGGATGGAAGCTGTCCTTGCTCATGTCATCTCAGAATCTGCCTTGGTTGACACTAACCTAGTACCTGGAAACCAGATAATTTAACCTTTTTGACCATAGTCTTTCCCAGTTTCTGCTGCACTCCCAAACTTGTGACTTTTTTTTTTTTGTTACCTTGGGGCAAGTCAGTTCACAGAAAGTCTGTGCTAACACTAGTCAGAGACACTGGAACTCATGGGAGTAGATCTTTCACTGCAAGGGGCTTGATTTGCTAAGACAAAGCGGAGGTCGGCTGGGGGTGAACATCTCCAGGGATGATTGAGAATTGCACCAGTTATAAACTGGGTTCCTGGAAGAGTTAGGCTGGGCTGTGGCTGCTTTTGGGTTAACTCTTTACCAAACTTTCTGCCTTCCCTTCTGACAGGATAAGCTATGCAGCAATACCTGGGAGCTGCATTGCTGGACCTAGTCTGGACACTGCATTAAGAGCAGAGCTCTGATTTTCTTCCTCCTACCCAACTCTCAGTACTTCAGTTTTGAATCCCTGTCATTGGGTAAAGTGGTTTGCAAAATTTTAAATCTGAGGGAAAGAGCATGTTGTTTGTCAGGTATTATGCTTTTTGAAGATCATATTCGTCGGTGGTCCCTTGCAGCCGAGATGACTCTCTTTCCATGATTGCCTTATCTGTGGGTCCGAAGATGGCTGGCAAGGCCTGTCCAGGATCACCAGACTCTTGCTTTTTTGAGGATAGCTTAGAGATGCCTATTTCCAGCACTTTCAGCCTCCTGGAAAAAAAAAAATTAAAATAGTATTACTTGCCTATGTATTAACTGTGTTATGTGAATGCAAGAAAAACCTAATACAAATTTTGGCTTCATTGTGTTAGGGGCAGTATAAATGTGAAATGCATGGCTTGCTTTGTAGACTTTGCTGTCCATGTAGTAGTAGTTGGATGTTACTAGATGGTGCTGACCCTGTGGTACCTCCTTACGTCTTACTTCTCCCCTTGGAGGGGGGAATTTACCTTGTGGACTCAAAGGATCAAGTTGGTTAAGGTGTAGAGAAAATGAAGATTTTTTTTTTTATTTGTTTGTTTGTTTTGTAATCTAATTGAGATGTCTGTGTCTGAAGTACGGCATAGGGACCTTCCCTCCCTGGTACCCTTGCAGGTGAATATTTGTTAGGCTAGGGCAGTAGTTCTCAATTTTTATAGCCTCGAGGCACCCCGTGGAAAATTCCTGTTTTCAGTTTTTACTTTCTTTTTTTTAGTGCCAAAAAATACTAGAGCAATTCTTCTGTTGCAGAGAAGTCAGAAAGACCACAGCAGGTCACTGTTTTTAACAGTGAAAATTCTGGGTTTCTCCTGCGAATCACGTTTGCACACCTAACAGTGCTAACGTAGCGTCGCACCCCGTGGTACCCCTGAAAAGATCTCAAGGCACCCTATGGTACCGTGGTACCCCGGTTGGGTGAGAATCACTGGTCCAAGGAATCTGTCCTATGTTTAGCATGCAGGTTTTCCCATGATTGGCTTCTGGGCCTAAGTAGCATTACAATATTTTCTAGGAAGGGCTTGGTTCTTCGTCTCCTCTTTCTCATTTGTCTCCTTGCGAATCCTGGGCTAAAGCAAAGAGGGAATGTTATGTCTTCAGGTTTGGGGCATGCCTGTGATGGTGGACAGAGTCTCTCCCTTTTGGTCTGAGGCTGAAGGAACAGATCTCCAGAAACCAAAATCAGCCTCGAGAAAAACAAGTGAGTCGTTCCATCTCTGGGGCATGCTCTGGAGTTTGCTTCAACAGCATCTTGCGTTTTGAGCAGTAGAGCTCATTTTAGGGCACTGTTTTTGCCTAAAAAGAGAACACCCCTAGTAAAACTAGCAGAACATGCCCTGCTTCATACAATACAATTTGAGAGCTTGGCATTGTAAATGATGTAGAAGTGCGCATGTATTAATGAGGGGTATAATAGGTTTCAGTGGAAGTGGGAGATAAGATGTGTTAATCGTGTATATTAAATAGTCCTACAACAATGAACCTTATAATGAGGCTGTTATTAAATCTTTTCTTCATTGGCTTCAGTTCAGTGTAACCAGCGCTTTTCGGTTTGGTGCATTTAAGGCCAGTTTTTGAAAGAAAGCACCAACTTTCAGAGGCCTTTGATGTCATTCTGAAGTACTCATCTAATTACAGAGATGTGTCGGACGCATGTGACAGAAAAGAGAATCTCTACAGCACTCTGACATAGAAGATTTTCTGTTGGGGGAAAAAAAAGACCCGTTTTAAAATTAGTATTAATATTTGTACAGAATTTGCCGATTTGACCTCGACTGCCTTTGAGAAAAGAGAGCCTTGCATTTCCCTCATCAACAGTGTTGCAAACAGATTGCGTTCTAACAAGGTTAGAAAGGCTGTCAAAATAGCAATAGTTTTAAAAGGAAAAATGAAATTAGGCAGAATGATCTGGCAATTCGGGCCCGTTATAATGAGAACAGCAGAGAGGTTGTTATTGTACCCGTGCAGACAGGACCACAAGAAGGGCAGGATTTTCCTGGCTCATGGAGCTTTTCTCTCTCACCATCTTTGTTCAACACTTGCAGATGGGGAATTTTCCATCCTGCCACCTGCACCATAGATAAAGGCTGAGATCAAAACAAAATTCTCGCTGCTGCTTCTGGAAAGAAGTCAGAGTAGCCAAACCTGATGAGACGGACGCAGGATGCGCAAAGGCAATCGAGGGAGGAGGCAGCAAAGAAGAGCTTTTACTTCCGTTAGTCGAGACTCTGTTCCTGGTCGGAAAAGGACCCGGGAATCTCAGCTTTCGAGAATAATGGGAGCTGCTCCCTTGCCTTCAGGGACTGCATTTCTCCAAGTGTGATTTGCATCTGAGGCCCAGGAGACAGGTTCAGCAAGAGCCCACAGAGGTCTAGGGTGTCGGTTTATTTTCACGTGGTCACTCGTTCTGGTATGGACAGAAAATGAGCCAAGGCTTTGTGATCTGGCAAAGCACAGCTTCCCTTTTGATATAATATGCATGCTTTCCAATTCAGGTAGGGCGGGGAGGAAGTATCAGCATGTCCTCAATAAGTTCAGGTTTTCCAGTTTTCTTGTCTTGTGGATTTTTATCTCCTCTTGCCCCCGTCCCTACTGCTCTCCTCCAGCAAGTGGCTACCCAGTCCACGCTGCCTCCTGTTAACTAGCTCCCATTCCTGTACCTTGACAGGACAGGGTGAGCATCTCCCTCTTCTCGGATACCTCAATCCCCCTCACAGCCTAAAAAGCACCTTATCTCTTCTCAGGCTCCTTAAAGGATCTCTGTTGTCAAATTAGAGAAGAGAGCACAGCTGGTTGAGTGTCAAGTACTATTGGTACGACTAAAGCTTTAATGTAAACAGTAGCAGTTGCTACTATAAAAGGCTGCTGCTTTTTTTGTTTGTTTAATTCTCACCAAGGTCTGCAAATAAAGACCGAGTGTTCCCAGAGATAGGCATTTTATGTAATAACGTAAATGAATATGTGAATAAAGGAGACC
Organism: Crocodylus siamensis; assembly: GCF_052110815.1. Taxonomy (NCBI): domain Eukaryota; kingdom Metazoa; phylum Chordata; order Crocodylia; family Crocodylidae; genus Crocodylus; species Crocodylus siamensis. The sequence goes on from NC_143397.1 coordinate 4,439,727, forward strand.
ATAACTTTAGGAAGAATAGTACCAGTAGGAACATACAGAAGATTTGCAGGTTTCCAAATGATTTGATATACCCTTCAATGTAACAAAATTAATAACCTCCAGGTTCGACGAGTGTTCAGCTTGCCTTCGATAACCGAGGCTATGGCAGACCGCAGTGAGGGCCACTAGGGGGAGCGGCAGGTTCATTTTTCTTCTCTTTCTAGCTGACCAGTGCTTTTTTTTTTTCGGCTTTGCGGATGCACATATGGTAGAATATTATCATTTTATGGTTACAATTATGAGCAATTTGATAGAAAATGACAGCTAAATTATGCAGTGTTCCTTTTATTTGTTTAATTTTGCACTCTAAATATGTAAAAGGAAAAAAATAGCACGCTTTTTTTGTGGTGGGAGGGTGTAGTCCCTTCTTTGGCGTCAACATTTCTTTCAGCACTGCATAGGTTGAGTTCACTTTTTTTACTGCCTCCCATGAAATGTGTGTTGCTTTCCCCAGACACTGTCACTACGTTCTGGGGAGCAAGCGTGCACTTCTAAACCCTCCGGGCTCCCCTTTCTCACCAGGACAAGCACACGTCTAACAATTATGACAGACAGATCCATCAGTAATAAAGTTCTTGATGATTTCCAAGAGATGCTTCATCCAGTGAACTTGGAGAATGGCTCTGCCATCCGACGAAATGCCAAAGGAAATTTGTATATTCCTAAAGTCAATATGGATTTTGGCAAAGCTTCCTCACTAGGCCCAGGTGCTGACTGAACTAACTCTCTCTTGGCCAGCGTGAACATCCTTTACCATCACAATTGTTAAACCATGAATAAAACCTTATTACTGCATATGCTGGAGCCAGTAATTTCTTATAGAGAATAATGCTCCCGATTTGATGTATTCAGGCTCTTATGATGTGTCCATCATTGTGATGCCCGAGCATCTTTCGCCCATGAGCTGAGTGCGACTCGTGGCTGTCACATGCCATTCACCCTTTCTCTCCCCCATGCGGAAAGTTTGTTTACAATTTTAAGATAATCTGGTTTTATTTTTACTTGGTTATATGTACTCATGAATACCCTGGGCTCTGTATTCATAGAAAGAAGTCAAGTGCCTCGTCTTATGCTTGGAATGGAAAATGGCACAGTCCGGCATGGCATACATGTTTATTGATGCATACACAATTGCTGGCATGTGATGGCATTTAACATTTTTGGGGGCATGAGCCCTTGCCAGATGCCCTGCCCCGCTTAATTGGCACATCATATGGACATGACTTTTAATACATACAAGCCCAATCCTGAACTCCTTATTTGGGGGCAGTGGAAACTGTCTGGTAAGAGTTTTATCTAAATGAGGAATTTATGGATCCTTGAGGTAAAGTGACCAAGTTTCCTGTGGGTTAATGGGGTATACACATACTGTTAGTTAAACTTAATAACTATGAATGTTCTTTTCAGTTCTTTATTTACAGCCTGGTGGCTCTCGCCTGGGGTGCCAGGGTACCTGGGGGTGCTGGAAGATCCTTTGAAATATACAGAGAGGAGATAAGCAAATAAGCATAAGCTCAGACTCGGTCCCTGCCATTCCCTCACCCATTGCCTGGCCTCTCTGCAGGGAGCTAAGCACTGAAATAAATGAGTGAGTTTTTGAAATGGGACGCTGCTTAATTCTCAAAAGGTAGAGAGGGGTGACCTGGTGATTAGAGAGGGGTGTCTAAAAAAGATTGAGTACCACTGTTGTAATTGTATTCTTTTGTGACCAGCTCTTCAGTGTCTTTTATTATATAGTATATGTTAGTCTATTTAAACCTGGTTTGTGAGTAGATTTGGGGAACATCACCTCTGTAGGGGAAAAAAAGCACGTTGGTACTAACTCATGTGAACCTGGCTCTAACTCCTGCAGTTTTTGTTGTATTTGATGGAATAAATCACGCTGATACCTTTGACCACGGTAGGAAGCTTTTTAGTGCGTTTCATTGCCTTTTTAAATCAGTTTGAACAACTATAGTGCAGGTGGTATGGTTGGGGATAGAAAGATTATTTTCCAGAATGACTCATTGAGCTGATTTAGGAAACTATCTTTTAGGTTACTATGGACTTACTGATGCCAAATGGATACAAAAGTAGGCTTGGATTTGATATCTTATCTATGCAAACTAAAGGACTACCTTAACCTAGTCTCCAACTTTGTTCTGAGCTCTTTTAGCTTTTGCTTGAGGTAGGTAACCATAACTTAACTGATTTGTATGCGCCATGCGCAGTCTTGGCTCACTTCAAAGTGTAATCAAGTCATGAACTAATTATGATACCATATTCCCAAAGAATGTAAATTTAATTTCCCTTCAAACAGAATGGGAATGTATTAGCAGTTCCTTTATATGAGAGTTATATCATTCAACAACATAATGATGATGCTTCAAACAGGAGCGAGGTTCTTAACTTTTGTGGGCACTGTGACCTTTTTTCCTTATGTGTCTTCCTCTTTTATTTTTGCATCTTAGATTAATTTACTAGCTACTGGTTAACAGCATTAAAATATTCAAGTGTAAATTAAAACATAACTCTTGGGCTTCCCATTATAGAGAGCTGCATGGTGTTATATGTACCTTGCTCCTTTTAGGTGCTTTCACATACTTGTTTCCTAAAGATTTCAAATCCCAAGAAGACTGTGACTTCAGCTGAACACTCTTGGGGTTCACACTTAAATTGGAACCTTTTTTTTTCCCGTAAATTGAAAAATAGATGTGCAGAAAGTTCCCTAGCAGGTTCATCACATCACTGTGTCAGACAGTCCACATAAACTCAGTTATATAAGAACCAGCGAAGTGAAGTTGTTCATAAAACATTTTATTACCTTCAGTCTTCTCGGCATCTTCAGAGTTTAGATAATAAACCTACATGGAAGTTACTAGGTTTTACCCTTTCATAGAACAATAATTCACATAGGTTCAAGTTACTTCTTTTTTCTTTTCAATTTTGGAGGCACAAGAAGCAGGTGTTGTGATCAGACTTGATTTGTGGCTGAATTCTTTGATTCTAAAAATGCACACATGTTTTTGTCCTAAGTGAACTCAATACGTAATATGCATGTGCGCGTGAAACCCAAGTTATGTACCAAAGTGAATACTTAAGAGCAGTGTAATTTTTTTTTCCAAAGTAATTTACACCCTTGTAATTTTTAAGCAAGGATGTTAGAATACTTTGGTGTAGAGTTTAAAGGACTCTCTAAGATATGTTAGTTGATTAAAAAATGCAAATATTATACATATGGCTTTGTATCTGTGAGTAGTTAAAGCTGCTTTAATTTGGCTCTTGGTTTGCTGCCTTGATCAGGAAGGAAGGAGAGCCTGCAGGTGGAAATGGGAGTGGCATCTGTATCACTACTTTTCTCTGGGAGGATTATCGTTTTCTCCTAATGAGATGAAAAATGAATTTGCACATTCTTAGGAAGAGAAGGTAAAGCGTTCATCATTGCATCTTGCCTCAACAGTTCAAAAAATGCGTTTTTAAATGTTTTCATTTAAAAAAAAAAACAAAAAAACAAAAAAATTGGAGCCAAATTCAAATCAAGTTCACTTTATTTGGAGCTCTGGCTAACAGTGGGGATGGGCCAGCAAGTCCCTGCAAGAGTGTTTATGAACCTGGCTTATTGCAGTTTTTTTGCTATTGTAATAAACCTTTAATTGCAATTTGAGGCCTCTACAAAACACTGCATTTGGTATTGTTCAAAGTACATACCTGGACTTGGCTCTGTTGGGCACATATGTAAACCTCTTGCTAAGTTTGATTAACAGCTTTTTCTTGCTCTGTAGCCTCTGATTCAGCAGTATGCTATTTCCACGGCGCAGCTGTTTAAAGGTGATGGTGAGTAACGATGCAATGGGATGTCATGGATTAGGGCTGGCGTATGGTGCAGAAAGTCAGCCTTAGAGACCGACTGCTCCTTAGCCACAGAACAGTTACAGCAGGCAGGAGTCGGTGAAAGCTTCTATTACTTTTGCTTCGTGTGGAGGGACTCCTGCTAAGAGCGAAGGGACTTCAGTCAGTTTTTCAGTCTGCCGAAGTTGTCAACTAGTTGGAACTTCCTGTGCACCGATCCCTAATCGGGAGTGAAAAAAATTAACTGCATGGCTGCTAACCCACGCAAAAATCGGTGTGCTGACAAGTTCTCTCATCTCTTGCCAAAAGCACAGCCCCCAATTCTTGTACTCTCTGCACTTTAGAGGGACAAAGCAATCATGCAGTAACTTGCTGCATCTCATCAGCTACAGCTTGACTTTTTTTTTTTCTTCCCTTTGTTTTTCTCTTCCTAGCTTTGCTGCATTTTCTCTAATAATCCATGGATCTGCAACAAATCTTCCACAGGGTGTGGGGTTGATGGGCTTGGTTGCCTTCTGTTTCTCAAAGTTGCATGTACCATGCCTGTTTTACGTGTGGATCCAAAGGAGAGAACCTGTGCGAAGATGGTCCCGTGCTTAGAAGGGCCATTTTGGCCCCTGGGTTTTGGGCCATTACAGTTCTTCTGTGTCATTTAGGAAAAGTCACTTTGTCTCAGTGTCACAGGTAAACATGGGCAATAATTCTCCATCTCAGGAGTGCTGTGAGGATAAATACAGTGAAGACTGTAAGACACTTGAACACTATGGTGAGGGGGGATGTATAGAAGGTATTTAACCAAGCCTTGTCGTTGGTAAAACAGTTTCACTAGAAACCTGTCCTCTTGAAAAATGTTTGGGGCTCTAAGTTCCAATGCTTAGTTTCATAGTTTGCCTCAACATTTTAGTGATAGAAAAGCCGTAAGACAGGCATTTCCTTTAGAGCTACAAAGGCCGAGCACTTATTCTCCAAAAAAAGAAAGAAAACCTGCCTCTCTTCCAAAGAAATAAGTCAGAAAAGGCAGAACTTTGGCAAGTTACTAGTACTCGCTCAGAGGCTGACTCTTAGCTCAAATGGAAAAATATATAGTCTAGATTAGCAGGATAGTGCAGGGGTCAGCAGCTTGCTCTGAAGTCAGGCACTACTTCCAAACTGCCTGCTGAATTTGCCATTGGTCCACTGGCTCCATGGACTGGGTGTGAAAGCCCATCTGCAGGTGGCCAGCACCTGGGATAGTGCATGCCTTTTGGTCATCTTGAAGTTGCTCAGGTTTTTGCTTTTTAGAGTTGCACAGGTTGGTATGCAGAATTGAGAACCATTGCTGGGGAAGCTGCTGAAGATGGCAAGATTTGTAAGCTCCAGAGCTCTCTGATTTTTCACTTAGAAACAGAACCAAACAGGAAGAAGGTGGTGGCTTGGGAACCTCTGCAGTCCTGCAGCATCAGGTATCCAGATAAGTTTCCCAAGTCAGGAAATGCGGGTGTTCAACCAATCTTTCATTTGTATACTGGGGAGATGTGCTGGAGGATATCTCATGCCTTCCTCCAGTTCCTGGGATACAAGTAGCTCTGCTGTTGTGTATGGCTGGGCTGTTAGTAATCCTGGAAAGGGGGCAAGTTGAAGGGGTTGGAAGGAGGCTTGGTCTTGTACCCTCCCTTTGAACCCCGACTTGTTAATTTAAAGGCCTATGCATGGCAGGAAGACTCTCGGATCCTGCTGTTGCCATATTGCTGGTACACGGGGAGCCTGATCCCAAGTTCCCTTTGCCCTGGCCAGTAGCAAGCTCGGCTCCCTGTGCTCCCCTGACAGTCCTGATCTGCTGATCAAAGCTTCCAGCCACGGCAGTGCATGATGCTCTCTTGTGGTTGGGAGCTCTGATCTGAATGGACGTGCCCCATATACTCCCTGCCCAGGCAACCTGATGGGGCACTTCCAGCCTCTGGAGTACACAGGAGTCTTGAAAGCCTCCCTTGTGCTTCAGAGGATGGGAGCACTGGCCACGTGTTCGGGTAAAGGAGTGATAAGAACCAGCCACTAAGTGATTATATATATTTTGTCATACCTTTGTGCCTTATTTCTCATTTTATCGTGTCATTACTTGCATGAATGTGTAGCCTGGTCACTGCTGTCCTGGGCTTGTAAGTCTGCTTGCAGGTGAAGGGCTATGCTGGGCAAGCATGGAGCGAGGGTCATCACCGCGGTCTGTTTATCCACCACCCTGTGTGTCTCGGGACATATTATGTCTGCTGCTGGCCTCTGCGAGTGCAATGCCACTAACACAAAGTGCTTCAGAAGTCCCCTTGCGTCAATACAATCCCAGCCCCCAATGAGTTTCTTGGCTGTGAGAGCCATAAATGAGCTCTGAATCCATGATTTTGATTCTGGCATTAAATATATCCTATTAAATATCCAGCATGTATAGTTGGAGAGTGGATGTTGAAGCTTATACCTTTTCATTTGCTGACTTATTGGGATTCTTGTATTGCAAACTCTTAATACTGCATGAACACGCTTTTTGCATGTAATAAATTGCAGTAATAAATTTGAGTGTTTATTCTTATTTGTTGCACAAATTTGCTTCACTGAAACTAAACAACACTTCTCAGATAATTAATATCTTGTTAATCCGGTATTTGGACTCTTGAAGTCTTAAAGAAAAATCCTATTTGAGCACTTAGACATATTTTACTGACGTTCTCATTGTCCTATATTTTTTTTTCTTCCCTCATCAAATTTCTCGGTGTCTTCCAATTAGGTTATGAAGGCATTTTGTTTTCACGGGTGTTATCTTATTTAATTACTTATATCCTCATCTTCACTTTGTCTGCAAACCTCCAAACTGATAGGTGTAGCTGTGTCAGGTTTAGAAGCTGGTTAATTTGTTCAAAACAAGATGCTCTCTGTCCACTTTCAGCAAAGATTTAATAGAATGGAAGCAAGAATTATAGCTTGCTACTTAAAATATTATATTGCAATAAATGTGTTAGCATGTTTAAAAAGTGGTGTTGTGCTAAAAGTAATTACATTTGCCCAAATGTACAGAGTCTGCTGAGATGTATTATGCTTATTTTTTTTTATTAGTTTGCTTACTTATTTTACAGTGGATGGGCCTGATTGTGTGAATGAACAAGATTTTATCTTCCAGTGCAGGGTTCCTTAACTATTATCACAGTCTAGCCTGTATCTTAACAGAGAGAATTTCATGGTCACCTGGGCTGCCATTCACCCTCAGACAACTCCCGTCCCATTGATCTCATGCCATTCTTTTGACAACGTTAGCAATTGCTTACATTTGGGGAAAGGGTGTAATGTTTGCTGACTCGCTTAACAAAATTTTAGCAGCTAGAAGCAAGGTGAGGCTGCATCATGGATGTAGCAGATGCTCAGAGGGCTGACAGTAGCCCATAGACCTCAGTCCAGGAGTCTCTCTCATGCTCTGTTTCCACTGTAATTGTTCTGCTGTCATAAATAACACACCATATAGCTTTCATGCTTGATGTACAGAATGGTGAATTCCTTGGCAAGAGCAAGGACAAATTCATGTCCATAATTTGTGCACCCCAAAGCATCCTGCTCCCTCTTATCTAAAGGCAAAAGCTTGGCCCAGTAGTGGGGTGAAATCCCATTGTGTGGGGTAAAGCTGTTGGAAGCAGTGAATTAAGAGGGATATAAAGAATTGATGAAGATAGGACTGCCGTTTTTTATGTTCTGCCACATAACATGGGTTTAAATGAATTTGCCTATAATTTGTCTTCAAATACCGACATTTAACTCTTAGGCTGTATAAATGAACGGGCTTTTTCTGGAGTAAAATTCATGCCCTGCATCCAGGCTAATATGTTCACCTACTATAAACATTACTGCCTATGGTTACAGCTGGAATAAAAAAATCCTTTTATATACATCATAGCTGGCAGAGACTCCTGAGACCACCACAAATCACTTCAGCCTTTTGGTGCTCTGACAAAATGCACAGAAATGTAAAACAGCCCAGGCTTCTGACAGACTGACTGTGAAAAGCAATTAGCTTATTTAGACCATTGTTTGTACCCTCCTTTATCTCAAGGCGCTGAGTAAAGGTGTTCGAGAAGCTCTCCTGTATTAATTTAACATTGGAGCTTAATACCATCCCTTCTTTTCCCTCCCAAAAAAACTGCTCAACCCATATTTGGCGCACTTTTTTTTTTCTAGGCAGGATCGTAACGGGAAATAACAAAGCAGTGAGTTATTTATGCAGCCATGATTGGCAAAAATGATTGCAACACGAATTTGCCCAGAAGCGATGATTAGATCATAAAACTGTTAAGGACATCTGTAACTCGACACCATTTTATAGATGGAAGAAGTTTTTGTTCCCTACCTTAATTGTGACGACTTGTTATTAAAGTATTTATTCAGAGTAATCTCTTTGGACAGCGAGCCCTTATCCGATCTGCATGCATAATTAAAAGGGGGGGAGGGGGGGCATAAATGGTTTACCATGCTAAATGAGCAAGGGAGGGAATTGCACAATGACAGGTGAAGAACAGATTTATCTCCTTTTGGAATTTCAATGCTGCCAGCAAGGCAGGACACTGTTGCTAATATCCTTGCTAGCGCCACAGTTTCCTGCATCTGTAGATTACAATCCAAAAAATCATTGTGGTCTCTGACAGGCCTGTCAGGCTGCACCTGCAGCTGTGTTTTTAAGTACTTCGGCAGAGGGATCCGATTAGGAAATGCAAGCAGGTGAATCCATAGCCGTGGTTTAAACATGGACTCTTTACTCAGTTGTCTGGCTTAGGACTAAACATTGGCGCTGTCCTCCTTCACTGATTATAGATAGTAGTGCCTATGCCGAGAGAGTTGTAACTTGTGCCACCTGAATCAATGTCATCATTTACCTTAAGCTTGCTAAAAATATTTTTCTAACTATTTGAATTGGTGTAATAAAAGATACTGGATTCACCCAAAGAACCTTGTCTGCCATAACTTAGGTCCTTCACTCTTCCCCTTCCAATGTTTGAGAAAGATGGGAAAATTTTCCTTGCTCTGTCTCAGGAGTTGGAAGTATAAGGCTTCACTTGGGTATTTGTTTCCCTTTGGGCAGATCTGTTGTAATTAGCTGTCCCCCTCATCTCTCATAAACATGTGCAGCATCTGCCTTTGAACTCTGTATTTCATGGCTTTGGTTGCCACAGGGCCAAAACAGTTTTTACACAGAATAAATGAGTTCGTGTGTGACTTTTACTTTTCAATAAGGCATATTTTTTTTCCTTAACTCAACATCTCACCTCTTCAGCAGCAGTACAGAGAATGCCAGGAACTTCTGAGCCTGTATCAGAAGTATTTAGCTGAACAGCAAGAAAAGCTGAGCGCCTCCCTCACTGAGCTGGGTGCTGCCAGGCAGAAGGAGCAGCAGGTAAGCCCTCTTTAACAACTGCACCCTTGTTCGCCATTTCACTTCTTTTCTGCGCTGCAACTATCATGTGTTGGCTTATGGTAGACACATTTTCTGTGTGTTTTCCTCTGACTGGTTTTTCTGAGGCCTCTGCCCCGATACTCAGAAGTCTTGGATCAGTAAAATGGGCAAAGCTGATCAATTATTCCAGAATGCAGCAGGAGCCATGAGGAAGCTGCTTCCTTGCTAAGGAAAAAAGGTGCACGTTTGCCTTCCCCGCGTTCTTTTGGGAAACACGTACTTCAGCGAGAGTGAGCCACGCTTTAAAAATAACCTTTAACTTTTTCTACCTAATTTTTGATGAGTGTAAATGAGATCGCAAAAGGTGAGCTTGGCCAGTAAAAGCTTTTTCACTGCCAGAGGGTTTTCATTTGATTTGGATCTGAAAAAAACTAACACTGATTGCAAAAAAAAAAAAAAAAAAAAAAAAAATTAATAAAGAAGAAAATATTCCATGAGATTTGCCCAGTCCATAGGGTAAAACATTTCTGAGGTTCATGTATGCTTGAATTGGTAAGGGTGCTAAAACCCTAGTTGTTAGTGTCTTGCTGATACCTAGTTTCTTAACTGTGTACTTGCTGATAGCAGATACCTTCACCAGACTGTAGGCTGTGCATATTAAGGTGTTCACCAACACTCTTATACTTCATTAATTTGCAAAGAATACGTCCACTCTTGCTATTGCACCTGACCCTGTATCTTTTAATAGTTGGGTATATAGTTTTTAAGGTCTTTGGTTTTGAATTTGCTGCTAGGAGGTTTCTGAGATATTTGTTATACCTGTTCTATGTTGGTTGTGAGCTCAGTGGCATGGAAAACCCAGAAAGTGGCCTAGTCTGTGTTCCATAGAGCTTACACGCTGGCTAAACTTCACAGAAACAGCCAGCTTAGAAGAAGTCTTGTGTGGCAAGTGGCATTTCACTTCACTTTTATGGTAAGTCTACGAGAGTACTTTGGCTTCACTTAGAACAGTGACTTTCAACCTCTCCATTTGCAGACCCCTAAAAAATTTCAAGTAGAGGTGTGGACCCCTTTGGAAATTTTAATGGAGGTTCAGACCCCTTTGAATTGTTAGATGTGGTCATTCACATACTTTTGATTTGATCATAGACCCCTTAGACATAATCTGAGTACCTCCAGGCATCTGCAGACCACACGTTGAAAACCCCCGACTTGGAGGAATTGCCTTTCCTTATCAGGGTTCTTTTTCTATTCCATTTTGCTGAATGTGGAGCTCTTCATCACTGGCAGGTTTTTTATTTTTACCATTATTTTGTTTTCCACTGAGTTAAAATGCTTGCATATCTGCATAGTCCACAACTTCTGACGGTGTAGAGCCTTTGAAAATTAGCAAATTTTGTCTAAGAATATTTGCCCTTCCTCTTCTCTCACAGTACCTGCAGTTCCTTGAGAAAACTTGAAAAAGGCAGCTTGAAACTCTTGGGCTGCATGTCATGGATCAACATAGCTGTACCAGCTGTGCTTGCAGTGATGCCATGCTTCCAGCAAGGACAAGTCAGATTTGAAATCTTTTTGCCTTAAGCCAGTTGAGAGAAGTACACACACATTATCCCAGGTTCTTAGCCAGTATTGAGTCTTCCATCTTCAATGCCAAAATATAAAGGCAGACCCTGATAAGAAATCTTTGACTGAGTAAATGTGATGTCAGCCTTGAACAGTGCACCACTCAGTGCTTATCTCTCTTCTTGACACGCACTTAAGTGTCAAGGGTTATCGCAGAATCACAGCTGGGGCTGATTTCAGCCCCACGATCGGCAATCCAGTGCATTGTGTCCTTCCACCTTATCTGTTCTGTTTTGCTTTCCTTTTATCCATCATGACGTCAACAGCTCTTTCATTTTGTTTAACATGAGGCCCCTTCATTTTGTTAACTGCTTTTTAATTTTAGCACTGCTGAGGCTTCCTGGCCAAATGTCCAAGAGCTTCATGATTTGTAGAGTCCAGAGATCCTACTAGTTACAGAGCAGTCATGCTTTTTGCTTCTGTTGTGTGTGAAATTTTAGCAGCCCATTTTAGCAGTTGAATTATGTGAAAATACTGAATACAGTTTCTTTTTGTAGCTTGATTCAAAATAATCATTGGATTGGGCGCGATTACTTTTCTTGCGGTGGCCTGGACGTAGCAGATAATTCTGAACTGTCATTTATCCCCCTCCTCCTTGAGGAGGATCTGATTATATTGGAGAGCAGTTAGAGTGGTTAGTCAGCTTTGACTTTACTCCTTTCCCTCTCTAAACTGACTGCAAGTATTTTTTTTCAGTTGCCGTCTGGAGTTTGTGTTCCCCAGTTCCCCTCTTAGACTGTGTCCAGTGCAGCATCTGCCCCTGGCACTCCACTGAAACCAGTCTTGCCAGCACTTCTAATGACCTCTCAAAACTGAGGTTTGGGATGCTCCTTGACCTGCCCATTCCCTCTGGCACCATTGTCTTGAAGTCGTGTCCTCAGCTTCTCAGATTGTCTTCTGCAGTTTCTCTTCTACCTCTTTCGTCACTCCTAAAATGTGTCCTTTGAGAGGAACCCTTTCATCCACCCCAACTTTGTGTGGGATTTTATAGGGCTCTGTCTTTAGTCCCCTTGTCTTGGCTCTGCGACATGTTTTTGGGTAGTTTTATCAGCCGACTTGCAAATTTAACTTTCATGTCTGTGCTTACTCTACCTCTCAGCTTCAAACCTATTTCTTGTAGTCCAGACAAAAAATCTTGGCCTGTCTCTCTCTTCTTGTGGATGTTTAGCCCTCAACTCCATTACATCAAGTCAAAAAACATCGCTCCTGATCTCGAACCCCCACCAAGATCTCCCTGCACAGATGCAGGCAGTGTCAGGATATGCTGTGGCTAGTTTCATTCTTCTTTGTAATAAGCATGTAACAGCATCTCTGACTTAGTCTAGGAAATCAAGTTGCCTTTTCCCTAAAGGATTATCGGTTGTAGCCGTGTTGGTCTAAGACAAGGTTCTTTGGGTAAATGTTGATATCTTTTATTAGACCAACTAAGTGGTTGGAAAAATTGTGCTTTGCAAGCTTTCAGGCAGGCTCTCCCCAGTGCTGGAAGAAGGGTATTTGTGCCCGAAAGCTTGCAAAGAACAATTTTTCCAACTATTTACATGGTCAAATCAAAGATACCACCTCTACCCAAAGAACCTTGTTTGTCTGATCTCTGAAGTGAACACGAGGGCTCAGATCTGTTCCTTTCTGGCATGCGTTCTGTTTGTTTAAACCAATTTGTAAATGTTCTAACTAGCTCCTTCATGTTTTCTCTAGCACTACGCCTCAAATTTGTGTGGCGCTCCATAGAAATGCTGACAAAGCTGGTTCATCCTCCTCCACATCTCATTAAAATCTTCCCTGGGTAGTGTCTACAAAAAAATCCTGAGAATGGTGGCATGGCTGTTGTGTGACACCACTGTCCGCCTTGCTGACCAGCATTAGCATCTCATGCTTCTTGGCCTGTATCCATTCATTGAGTTCTTCCGCACTAGGGATGCATGTTGCAAGAGCAAAGGTTGGCAGGGTAGCAGTAGTGAATGCAGCTGTTCCCCAGCTGTGTCCTGAGGAGCAGAGTTGGAATTAGTAATTGGAACCGGATCCCTTAACGGAGGCCAAAAGAACAAGGGAATTGGGAAAGCCCTCTTTTTATGACTTAACATGATTACTCCTTAAACTCTGGGCTTCAGAAAGCCACCTTTCTTAGAGACTTTTGTTGAGGGAGCAGCCTGAAGGAAGCCTTTCCTGAGTTCTCTTTGAATCCTGGACTTCAGGGATCGTTTTTTCCCTTTTTGTTTTCACTGGAAATCTGTTGTTTGCTTTCACTGGACTCAGAGCAACCAGGATACATAAGACTAAAGCCTGCAGATGCCGGCTTGTTACTTGGCTCCGACCCTCCAGACTTGTTAAAGGTAAGTAGTTTTTTCTTCTTTAAAGGGCTGCTGTATGGCAGCTTGTAGGACTGGCATCCCGGCAGCTCAGTCATTGAATCGCAGCTGGTCCGGTCCTGCAGGGAGCAAACCAGGAAATCCAAGGCTGCAACTGAACTCCAACTAGCTTCAGGCATCAAGGACAACAAAAAGTCCTTTTTCAGATATGTGGGGAGCCGGAGGAAAAGCAAGGGCAACATTGGACCCCTGCTAAACCAGATGGGGCAACTGACAACTGACGCCCAGGAAAAAGCCAGCCTATTAAATAGGTACTTTGCGTCAGTCTTTCATCAGTCACACGGGATGCCCATGCCTGCTATGGGACAGGGAAATCTGGGTGAGGGGGATCCCCTATCCTCCATCAATGCTGACCTCGTGAAGGAACACCTTGAGAAGCTGGATACCTTCAAGTCAGCTGGCCCTGACAACCTGCACCCCAGGGTACTCAAGGAGCTGGCGAGCGTCATACCCCAGCCCCTGGCACGGATCTTTGAAAACTCCTGGCGCTCTGGTGTAGTGCCCGAAGACTGGAAGAAGGCCAATGTGGTGCCGATCTTCAAGAAAGGGAGGAGAGTGGATCCGGCTAACTACAGGCCCATTAGCCTGACGTCTATCCTGGGGAAGATCTTAGAAAAGTTTATTAAGGAGGCCATCCTTGAGGGACTGGCCCAGGCTAACATCCTAAGGGACAGCCAGCACGGGTTTGTTGCGGGTAGGTCTTGTTTGACCAATCTCATTTCCTTCTACGACCAGGTGACCTATCACCTGGACAAGGGAGAAGAGATTGATGTCATATATCTTGACTTCAAAAAAGCTTTTGATCTGGTATCCCATGATCACCTCTTGGCCAGACTGGCCAGTTGTGGCCTTGGCTCCACCACGATCCGCTGGCTGGGAAATTGGCTTCGTGGTCGGACCCAGAGGGTTGTGATTGATGGCAGTCACTCATCGTGGTGCCCTGTGACGAGTGGGGTCCCTCAAGGCTCTGTCCTGGGACCCATCCTGTTCAACATCTTCATTAACGATGTGGACATTGGAGTCAGGAGTGGACTGGCTAAGTTCGCCGATGACACCAAACTTTGGGGCAAAGCATCCACGCCAGAAGATAGGCGGGTGATCCAGGCTGACCTGGACAAGCTCAGCAAATGGGC